>NC_083282.1:47677672-48303487 GCF_963506605.1 Zootoca vivipara | reverse complement strand
CCTCCCATCAGATGTCAAAGAGAAAACAACTACCAGACTTTTAGAAGACATCTGAAGGCAGCCCTGTTTAGGGAGGCTTTAATGTTTAATAGATTACTGTGTTTTATTTTTCTGTTCGAAGCCGCCCAGAGTGGCTGGGGAAAACCCAGCCAGATGGGCGGGGTATAAATAATAAATTGTTGTTTGTTGTTGTTGTTGTTCTCCATGCCCCCTCATATGCATTTGAAAGAAAGCTATATACCTACAAAAATATATATATTTTTTTATTTAGGAAAGAAATACAAAACTGCTTAATTAAAGAAAATATTTAAGCTGTGTATAATAAAATAATTGTCAATAATACTCCAATAATAGCAGCATTTTTATTTTTATTCTAGAAACAAGCACATACACAACACTATATCTGGGTAGGCTTGGTGAAACAAAGAAGCTAGCTGGCGTGTGAAAGGTATAGTGAGGGTGTCTGCCTAATGTCAATAGGCAAGGAGTTCCCACAGGTGCTGCCACAGTGAAAGGCTGACTCCTCCCAGATGTGGAAATACTGAAGTTTACCTCCACTGGGTTTCAAACCCAGTTTTGAGCAGTTCAGCCTGGAGCTTGCCTCTGGGGATTTGGGGCTTGGCTGCTCTAGTGCCCATCCCTAAAAACACATTTCACGTAAGGGCTTTGTGAGCTAGTACCCCATTGGGTTGGATCCGGCTCTCTCAACAAGACATGTGGGATCCTTGGTCAGACTGTTGAGAACTGGAGGCAGTCAGTGTAAGCAACATTGGGGCACTGCTGCTGCTGCTGCCGCCACCACCACTACTGCCTTCCTCAGAAAGAGGAGAGATCACTGGGCAGTGTTCCAAAACCTGCTGTCAGTCTGTCTTCAAAAGGATTGAGACTGAGGAATGACATGCCCATCACTGTCGCCCCTGAGGCCCTTCATCTCTGTGACAGCAGACTCTGAGCACAGGCACCTTCCTGACGTCCTGCGGGATCAGGAAAGGACAGCTGCTTCTCATAGGCCATGTATTGTTCTTAATTAACCAGCGGCTGCAGCTCTTGGAGACAAAGCTTACGGGTGGCTTCTGCCAAGACACCTCCACCCCGTCGCCACTGAGCTGCAGTCCAGTATGCAGCACAGCTTCGATTCTTCTGCTCCTCTCCTTACCTTGGAACCAAACGAGATCTGGCTTGGAGTTGTCTTAACACACTTGGGTGATGCCAGCAGTGGAGTTTGTGCCGTAACGGCTAGAATGTGCCATTTGGGAAGTAATGATTCCTAATGGTTAGAGCTGGATAGTCTGTGAGCCAGATAGAGACAATCTGCTAAAGATAGCAGAAAAGTAATATTTTTCAGACTGGTGCAGGAGAAATTGGGCAAAGGGGAGCATCCTCCCTAAGATTCTAGCCAGAGTGGGGTTTAATGTTTGAGAGGGACAGATAATCACACCTTGCAAACTGACTGCTGGGTGGAATTTGTGTGTATGTTTATCAGACTCCTCGTAGCCTTTAGTGGGAAGACACACCACTGTTGGCCCCCACCCATGAAATGTGATATATTATGTTTTTAAATCATACAGAGACAACATGAAACAAAAACGGAGGGGAAATAATAATAACAATGTTGAGCTTAACTAAATAAGAATCTCAATGTATTCCCTGCAAAGTATGTGGGTTGGAGTGTTCTTGTGGCTTATTATACCAGTACATAATGAAAACACACTCTTAAAGTTGAGTTAGCTTTTGTTTGATTTCCCCCCTTTCCTTGAAGCATGAAGCGACCAGTATGTGGTGCTCTGTGCTTTTGGAAATCCTGGTGTGTGGGTAGATCTCTGCCGATTCCTACTTTCAGAGAGAGATGGGGGCGGGCGCTGGGATACACGTCTGCAGCTGTGGCTGGCACATTAGGGGTTAACTCCTCCTTACTTTGAGGCCAGGAGTTAGCTCTGCTGCGGCGGGTGGCTTCTCTTTGCCTGTCTGGCTCTGCCTGCCTCTTGGAAGAGACTGTAATATATTTTTTGTCTCCTCCCTCTCCCCCCATGTAGCTACGGTTGGTACAGCCCAAGCCGGCTCTGGAGCTGGAATCCTGTGGGACTGCAGCTCTCAGAGAGGAGGCTGCGAAACACCGGCAAGAGCGGAGGCAGCAGGCACCTCTGTCTGCTTCGTCCTCGGTTGCCTTCTTGTGGGCACTCTGCCACCCCCAAGCGTACCCTGGAGGCTTTTTGGTCCACGCTCAGGGGGCAGAAGGTGATGGGATGCTCCTTGCCTAGCCTGCCAGCATCTTGGTTTCCAGGTGGAGAAAAGGCAGAGGCTTAGCGAGGCCCTTAAGACTGCCAGATCTGTAAGTGTTTGGAAATGTCTTTTCCTTTCTCCCCTCTGGGGCTGGATGGTTTTGAGTTGCAGCTGCTCGTATTAATCAGGAGTTCTGAGATGCTTGAAGGATAAAGTGAAGCCTGGCTGTTCTATTTAATGGGCTGGAGTTGCAATGGTGTGTTGTTAAGCGGCATGCGATTTAAAAGCCTTTGACTCGAGATGGGCATGTGGCACTCAACATAAGAGAGGGGGGTGATTTGTTCAGCCTGCCGCAGAAGGCAAATCCCTGAAAGTTAGAGCAGGAGCATTGGCAAGGTATTCCTGTATTGATTGAGGCTTGAGGTTTCTTTTTCCGGGGAGTGGGAGGTGTTTGTGTCTTTCTGTGTAAACCTCTGGCAATTCTCTGAAGTTGGGCTAGCTGACAGCTCATCACTGAAGGGGACCTCCACCAGCTATCCTAGTGCAGATGCTGAAGTGTCTCTCTTGCGGAGTGGGAGAAGTGGGGGATGCTGACAGCTTCTTTTGCAGTTGTTTTATCCCTATCATGTTCTCAGATCCATTGCAAGAGTTTTGATTGCTTGTGATGAGAAGTTGTTGCGATGATACCCATAAAAAATGCAGAACCTCTGTCCCTTGCACTCTGTTTTAGTATTTTAGGTGGTGCAAGGCTTCTTGTGAGAAAGGGTGTTTAATAACAAACAAACCCACACATACTTTAATTAATTGAATGTGTATAGATCTGATAGCCATTTCACAACCATCTGCATGTACTATGTACAATAAAATAAAAAAATGAGGGGGGGGGGTTAAATATGATGCTCATTAGTTCTCTTTAAAGCATATTTCTGTGATCTTCTAGTACTTGGTGAGAATACAATAGTGGCTCCACTATTTCATTGAAATGCATTCTGTAAAAACTGCCCAATTTTTCACCCCAAGGAACTAGTCGCATGGCAATTTATCTGTGCTACCTTTTCTCATGTTGCCAGAACAGGCATTTCAGCGATCAACAGAGGACTACTGAAAGAGAGTCTAGCTTTCTAGTTTCTCAGGGTAAGCCTTTAAGCCACTAAGAAACTAACCATAAGTGCATCCCCAGTGTTTGTGGGAAACCCCAAGGGTAAATTGCATAAAAGAAAAATGAATATCTGGTCCTTGAAGTCGGATTGATGGAGCACCCAGTGACCTCTCGCCAACGAGATGTCACAGTAAAGTATCTCCATTACATGAATGAAGCCACCGCTATATATTACAGCATCGGCATATGTCTGAATTAGCCACATTTCTGCTGCTCTGTGTGTGGTGGGCTCAGGATTTCCAAAAGGGTGGCATAACAAGTGTCACAATATGGGCATGTGACCGACTCAGCACCCGCAGCTATAGTCTTGGTGGAGGAGCTTCAGCATTTGGCCAGAGCTTGACTTAAGTGAAGACCATTGCAGATTCAGAACCAAGCATGATGATGTGACTAAGTGTGGGAAGCCATGTCCTGTCTTTACTTCTCCTAGGTATCTGAGTGTAGGAGGAGCAGGCTACACTGCTGACCCCACTAAACTTTTGCTGCAGCATCACAAGGGGATTTTTGCCATGGGGGGTTTGGTCCTGGAAGTGATGCTCCCCCATTGGTTCTGGCAGGTGTTGGGAGACTCCCCAACAAAAGCTGGGGCTCCAGACTGCCGCACATCCAAAAGCTGGTAGTGGCAGTGGAAGAAAGGTTGAGGAAATCTGTGTTGCCATCCGTGGTGTTGCCCAGCCAGCAATTGGAGCTACAGGAGCAGCTGTTCTTGTCTGCCCCCCTCATGAGCTGAAGACACATGCTGGCTTTGATGGGGCTGCCAAGCCTTAGCCCTGCAATTGGCCTGGCGGTTCCCCAGCTCTTGCTGTTTTTTTCCTAATGAATTGATTGTTTGCACTGTGCACAGGGAGCCCATTAGGGAGACATGTGAGGGTCATTAGCAAGGCACAGTGGAGCTTGACTATTCAGGCAGTGCCTGGATTGGGAGTGGGAGAGGGGCAATGGGTGGCGGGGGGGGGGGAGGGAACCCAAGCAAACACTTCTTCCTTCCACATAAGCCACTGTGATGGAGCGAGTAGTCAGCCTCTGGGGCATCAGGCAGGCAAAAACAATCTGAATCAGGTTTGACAGTTGATAGCAATGCTCTCCTTGTCCTAGAACAGGGCTTGATGCTTCTCCTTTATGGTGTGTACCTTCGTGACCCACTGAGGGCCAGATGCAAAGCAGACATTGCAAGCTTTCATCATGGGGTGGGGGAGACCTTTGTGTGGGTATGGAGTTCTCACGAGTCTGGCAACCCTATGAGCTCAGGATATGAATGAACTCAAAGGGACTGGTTTCTCTTGTGTCACCCATTCTTCGGGTAGTTGTGACACTTGTGAAACTTGCTCAGCATCTACGAAGAGAAGTGGCCCTCTCCCCCACAAACTGGAATGTGTTGCGCAGAGGTTTCTGGGAATAGACTGCTAAGGACAGCAGGGCCAATTTTTCCTTTTCTGTGACAAGTTTCGTTCTGAAGGAATGAGCACTGGAAATCTGAGTGCACAAAATGCATATTGCCAGCTACTGCAGTGCAGCTGCTTTTCAGGCGGAATCAGCATCTGTTTTAAGTGCCCAGCACTGAGTTCCCTGGTAGCTGGCTGAGACCCCATGACAAGAATTCTGGTTATTGTAGATGTAACAGCTAAGAATACTAGATGGGGAAAAGCTAATAATCATATCATTTCAGAAATGACGTTTCCAGGTATATAATTATGAAATGGTTTATTAGACCCTGGTGGGTAGGAAACACACGTGTCTCATTGCTGGATGATGCCCTGGAGATCATGCCTGTTCTTTTGAACACTCTTAAGGCAGAAACAGCAGGATCGTATGCAGCTCCTCTGGCTCTTCTTGGCCTGGTACTTTTATCTGCCGTTACCCCTTTCCCACTCTGCTACATGAAGATGGATGCAGGATCTGGAGGAGGAATGGACTGGGAAATGCAGTAACTCCTTGCGTTCCTGTTGCCGTGGGCTGTTTAGACCCAGGCAAGATCTCTAGATTGTGATCAGGCAACCTTTTGGGAAGGGCCATAGCTAAATGGTAGGGTACATACTCTGCATTGCAGAACATCCCAAGTTCAACCCCTGGTATTTCCAGGTGGAGCTGGAAAATGTCCTCCCCTCTGAAAGTCTGGAGAGTCACTGTTAATCAGTAGGTAACACAGCTTGACAACCAATGGTCTTGACTGTATAAAGCAGCTTCTGTGCAATTTGACCTGGAGATTTTCTCTAAAGTAATAATCCTCCATCTTGTATTTATTCTTGAGCGATTTATAGGGGCAACAGTGAGTGACAGATTGCTCACCACTCAAGCACCTCCAGTGCCATCAGACATCTTTCACCCATCCTCACTTGTTGGCCTTTCACCCTTCGCCTAAAGTAATTTCAACTCTTTCATGGACAGTAACAAACTTACTTGAACACACTGTTGATACTAAATGCAATTTAGTGGGAGATATTCTGTCTCTTGACAAGAAAAGGAAATCAGTACTTGCAGGCCAGCTGAGTTGGGTTGAAAAGTGACTCTAGATCAGGCACCCCCAAACTACGGCCCTCCAGATGTTTTGGCCTACAACTCCCATGAACCCTAGCTAACAGGACCAGTGGTCAGGGATGATGGGAATTGTAGTCCAAAACATCTGGAGGGCCGAGGTTTGGGGATGCCTGCTCTAGATAGACAATAGCTGGTTTGGATGGGAAGACAAATGGAATTCCTTGCGTAGTAGGTGATGTCAGTAATTATAGACAGGACTTGTACGATTCAACCAAGGGAATGCCAGATCCTGTGATTTAGTGTGGGCTGTGCATGTGAGCCATGAATTTTCATTAATGTGTGTACTTATGATATCCTCTTCAAAGAGTGGAATGTGGTGTATCACATGACAGAGAGAGTGGAAAAGAAGTAAGGACATGAGGCATTACAGTGAAAAAAAATGTGTGTAGGGACTGTGGATTGATGGTTTAATTTGGACACTTTTATCCTATTCATCCAAAAGCTCAGGGTGGCATACATGCCTCCCCCCCCCCCCCGGTGACTTCAATCTGGCTGAGAGAGAATGACTAGCCCAGGGTCACTCGAAACTTCATGATGGTTGATGGTCTCCGCAGTCCTAATTCAGCAATGTCACTTGGAGCAGTATGCTTGGAAAATTGTATTTAGAAATGGATCCTTTTGGCTCCTGAGCATTTACTTTACAAATCCTTTTGTGTGGCTATGAATACCTGAAACTTTTAAACAGAAAATGTTCTGACAAAGCCACATACTCTGTTTTCCCGAAAATAAGACATACCCATAAAATAAGCCGTAGCAGGATTGCTAAGCATTTGCACAATATAGGCCATACCCCCAAAATAAGACATAGTGATAGGCACAGTTCTGGAGGGCGCCAAGGAAGAGGCGAGGCTGGACGCGTAATTAAAAATAAGACATCCCCTGAAAATAAGCCATAGTATGTCTTCTTGAGGAAAAAGAAATATAAGCCAGTGTCTTTTTTTCGGGGAAACACGGTAGTGTTTACTTGTGACAAAGTTGACCACACAAGTTATCTAGATTTCCTGCCTATTGACAGCATGCAAGAGTGTCAGTTTATGTACCGGTAATTGCCAGTAACTGTTGGTGATAGTCCAGTTCCGCTAGAGGTGTCATCTTCCTTTGTACCTTTGAACCTCCCTTGCCCCCCCCCCCCGCCCCAGTCTATTGCTGCTTATTCCCTGCTTAGTAGGTGAAACATCTTGCTTAGAGCTGCCTTGCAAATCGACCCAATGAAAATGTAACCATGGTTAGGTGATCAAAGCTGTGCTGCAGGTTTGCATCTCCTTCCTTGCCCATCATCACCTTCCTTACTTTCACTCTCAAAAATTAATTCCCCTCACCTGGTTAGATTTGACTCTGGCACAGCAGCACAAACAGGGATGGAAGCTTGTTTGCAAACCATGGCTAGTGCCAGTCAGGATGTCTACATGAGCCACGGAAAGGAAAGAATTCACATGAGTTGGAAGATTGCTAGTTTGGCACCTACATTGGGCTATTATGGGGTGGGGGGGGGGAAATGAGCTCGTGTTTGTTGACTATGTCCCATGGTGACTACTATAATGTGTGGAAGGTGCAGACATGTGTAAAAAATTGGTGGCATGGACTTGGAGACCTTATGGTTTAAAGACACCACAGAGACATGCAGAGGAGCACAGAAAACCCATATTTTCTGTAATGTGTGAAGCAGCCTTGGGAGACGTTAAAAACAGATCTATGAGCAACCTTGTCACAAGTTAGATCTAAACAACATGTTATGTAATGAACCAATGTAGTGTATTCTACAACACATACTGAGCACACAGCAGTTGGGACTCTGATCTGCTTTAAAAATGTCTCAAGTAACTACATTCTTTCTCTCCCTTTCCCTTGAGGAGTCTATTTTGTTTACCTTGCTTTATTTTTAGGAATTTTGAGGTCAAGACATGTCGATTCTAGCAGAAGGGAACAAAGTAATTGCCTATGACTCTATAATTTCACAACTTGCTTTGCCCCATAGTCTGCAGAGGTAGGAAGTTGGGTCACCCCTGGATTCCTGTGTGGCTTTAGAGAGGCCACTGCATGGTAGATCTTGGCCAACAGTCAGCAAAAGTGCTGCGGTTGGGGTGTTTGTATTGATTTCTCTATCTGTTCCCCTTGTGCTCTGCATGGGGAGCTAGGAGTGGTTGTGCTCTTGCTGCAGCGGCAAGAAGGAAAGGTCTGGTCTGGAAGCATTTGTTCTCATTAGAATGTTAAGGCTTGAGAGCTGAAAGCCAGTCACCCCTATAAAATGGACTTTGAGCAGTTTCTCCTGGGAGGCTCAGCGTAGGGTCTGGCTGATCGGTCCATGGTGTTTGCCTTCAGCCTCTGCAGGCGCAAACAAGAGTGTCTCTGCCAGGTTCCTTTTAACAGAACAAAGGATGTGTTATTCCCCTTAATAGTCTCTCTGGAAGCCAACTTAAGGTACTGTCTCCAGGCTGGAAGCTGATTATTATTTCTGCATCAGACAAGTGGTAGGACAAGCCTTACCAATTAGTTTAAACTTTTAGAAGGGATGGGATACACTTTTTTGTTTTTGTTTTTAGTGCTTCTCAATCTCAAAGCGGACACTAAGAGTCTTGAAGCTGGTGAGAAATGGGATCCTTTAAACTGGGCGTGATGGTGAGGAGCCTTCACTTTTTACAGCAGGGATGGGGACTGTGTGGTCCTCCATGGGCTCCAACTCTCATCAGCCATAGCCAGCATGCCTATTGGTGAGGGGTGGTGAGAGTTGTAGTCCAACCACATCCTCAGGGCCGCAGTTTCTGCATCCTCCTTCTTCAAGAAAAGCAATAGCATCTGTTCATTTTTAGCTAGCATAGTCAGTTCCTGGCCCTGCCAGAAATTCCTTGTTAACCATGGCAGTAAGTCTTTTCATCTCCAGGCTGGAGTCCTGGTTGTCAGAAATGCTTTGGGGTTGTCACAAATGCTAGGAAGAATGGCATTGAAAAAGCCCAATAAAAGGTGATGCCAGTTGATAAGGAATTCTTCCCTATTTGACAGGAGATCTGGTCCTCAGCTCAGTGGCATTTCCGGTATTTTGAGGTGGCTGGATCACTTTGAGAATCGACATTTGAGACATGGTGGGGTCCAGCTGAATAGCATATGCTGGTTGCCTATCTGGAGTCTGACTTTAAATCCCTGCTGGACCAGGAACATACAGTTGCTGCCCTTGAGGAAGTCTCGCCTTCAATCCTGCATCTGTTCAGTGGGTGTAGGAGTGGCTTATTTTGCATGGCTGTTGTGAGCTTGAATAAAGCAACAATTGTGCATATTATGCAATCTGCCAAAATTAATATGTGACTACATATTCAGGAAGTGAATCGCCAGGCATGGATGGAGATGTCTGGGAACTCTTCTCATGATGCCAATATAATGGTGGCTTCCAGACCCAACCCTTGTCCCTGGTGGCAGAGCAGCTGAAAATGGCAAACGGAGGAGGATGTATCATAAGATAGTTCTTAGGCATTTGCAAGGTCTGGGGTCCTGTGACACAGACTGACAGCTGGTAATTTGAGTGTGGGCGTCAAGTGACCCTTGGGGGTGGATGGTGAACCAATGGATCAAATAGTGCTTGTGCCATTTCCTTTAATTTTAAATGATGGGCTCTTATTGGAACTGGTAAATATAGCTCAGGAACTGATGAAGCTGGGTTATGTTAAGAGAGACCAGAAAACAGCATTAAATTGGGCATATTTCACAGAGGATTTCCTGCTTGTTGTCAATAGCTGCTATTCATTGGACATGGTAAGGGGTGGGTTACGAGCAGCAATCAGAGTTCCTCTGTTTCTGTTATTTTTCTTTTGTTGCATCTGGTGACTAATCCAGAGAAGGTTACACCATGATAAACACATCTGTCTTTACGGTGCCACAAGACTAGTTCTGTTTCTAATGTCAATTTTCAGTAGCATCTTCGCTCTGTTGATGCCCTGGGCCAGTCTGAGTTCTAGCAGCTTCATACTTTTCAGTGTGCACAGATGTAAAAAAGGCTTTTGGGAAGGATTTCCAGAAAGTGAACTTGGCAGTTAATAATAATAATAATAATAATAATAATAATAATAATTTATTATGTATACCCTGCCCATCTGGCTGGGTCTCCCCAGGGTTGGGTTAATTTTCCTTTGAAGGATGGTGTGGTTCAGCAGAGGTAGTATGTGCTTGTCATTTCTGTGTGCACCGATTGCTCTAACATCTTAGCTTGAATACATTCCTGAGTCACTTCCTGAAGCAAAAGGATGGAAAGAGTGTAGAATTAGTACATTATATTGGCTTATATATAACGTGGGTGGCGCTGTGGTTTAAACCACTGAGCCTCTTGGGCTTGCCGATCGGAAAGTCGCCGGTTCAAATCCCCATGATGGGGTAATCTCCCGTTGCTCTGTCCCAGCTCCTGCCAACCTAGCAGTTTGAAAGCACGCCAGTGCAAGTAGATAAATAGGTACTGCTGCGGGGGGAAGGTAAACGACGTTTCCGTGCGCTCTGGCTTCTGTCATGGTGTCCCGTTGCACCAGAAGCGGTTTAGTCATGCTGGCCACATGACCCGGAAAGCTGTCTGTGGACAAACGCCGGCTCCCTTGGCCTAAAAGTGAGATGAGTGCCCCAACCTCAGTCGCCTTTGACTGGACTTAACCACCCAGGGGTCCTTTACCTTTTACTTTTTATAGTATCATCATCTTATCACCCCTTTCCCCTGGCCTTGACACCTGAGATGTATATGTTCAGGACCCATTCTATTTGTGTGTGTGGTTGCATTTTTTTATTGTAAGTTTTTAAAACTTCCGATGTACTTCTAATCAATGTAGCCCACCCCTGGGACCTTAGGGGGAATTACCAGGTAGGGCAGCCACTGCCGACTGGGACTGATGGAATTCATAGTCCAGAACATCTAGAGGGCACCAGGTTGGGGAGAACTGATTGAGTCTGCGTTTGATTAAATTTCTCCTCTTCGCTTGAGATGTTCTGATCAGGGCCGTGGCTTTCTCTCATCTCCCTGACTGCTGTCTCATATTTTCCACAGAGATCCACGGAGGGCCACGGTCCCGCCAGTTGCAGCCTGCACGCTCCCTCCCAGGACCTCCCCACTGCCTGAAGCATTTTCCTGTTGACCTGCGCACCTCCATGGATGGCAAGTACAAAGAGATAGCCGAGGTAGCGTGACTTCTTCATTGCTGTTGCTTCCCTCTTTTATAACCTTGGAACCAGGCCTGCGAGGGCACCACCTCAGAGTTATACCTAATGGCCCCGAGTTCCTCTTTTCCTTTGATTGTTTTTTTATGAAACGAGCTTGTATCTCTCAACTCTGTAACCCTGAACTCTGACAAATGCATGTGATTCCTCTTGCCTTTGCAAAGATTGTGGGGAGTGGGGAGAGATAATCCATGCACCCTTTCACTCTTGGAGGTAATGAGTGGGATGCTTTCAACTCCTGCAAATGGAAGGTGAGAGGGAGGTGAACTTTGTCAGTTCCTCTTGTAGTTCCTGTGCCCCTGGGAAATATGCTTGGGGGTGGGTGGGTGGGTGGGTGGGAGGTGGAGGGTTGGGGGACCCATGGGAGGGGCTGTGGGGATAAATCACCCTTCTGTTTGTGGAAACTTCTGCTGGTTTGATGCCTTGGCTGAACTACAGTTTTGCTTTTCTAGGATCACCTCTGGATCCAATCCAGTGTTTGGGAGTTACTTCTCATTGAGTGTGCTTGTAGTGAGGTTTTGTTGGGGTGCTTCCCAGAGGGCCAGGTTGCCACATTGTGCTAGTTAGTGCCACCTTCAGTTGAGGCATAAAGTGTTGTTACGTGGTCTCCACTGCCATAATGATTCCACCGTCTCCCAGATTGGGGGTGCCAGATGCCAGATTCTAAGGCAGGCAAATCTTGTGCAGTTCTGGGACTCTGCTATGTACTTCCAAGTCCAGACGTGGCATGCTCACAGCAAATGTGCATTAGCCTACATCCAGCCTCAAAGCCTGGCAAAGTCCCTTGTGCACTTAATGGTTTCTGGAGTAGCTAGAATCTCTGTGAGTGATGAACTGTCCTGCTAATCACAGCATTACAAGAGAAAGGAGGAGCAAGGAAAAGGAGAAGCTCTTGTTATCTTCCCCTTATTGCGTGATCCAGTTCCAGGCTTCCTGTTTCAGGCAATCAGAACAATTTTTTCAACCTCAGTAATAGGTGAGCAATCTCTTGTGAACTGAGCCATTGTCGGGGAGAGTGATTACAGGAGTACTTTGGCCAGACTTTTTGTCTGGATGGGCTCTTGTCTGCTTTGGAGAGCTTGGATACATTCTCTCCCAGTTGGAAAGACTGAAAAGGTCCCTAATTTCAACTGTGGAATTTGCAGGTCACCGGCAAGTGGTCCCAACTTGCTTCGCCAGTAATTCTGATGCTGATACCCTTTAACCTATGTAACAGATGTTTCCATTGTAATTGCTGGCACAGAAATTTGGCTTTTTGCCTTTAGCTATCTAAAGAGTGAGCACAACTTACCACAGGCAAGCTTTCAAGAATCGGGTACCCGAGTGAATTAATTGAAAATGCATTTTGATCGACCTACTGGCAGGCTAAGTAATTGAATTGCTTGTCTGATTTATTGGGGGAAATCCTTGCAGAGCAAGCCTGACTCAGCACTTCCCAGCCCATGTCTTTTTGTAGCACAGCTTGCTTTCTTGCTGCCTGTGCTTCAGGGCTCTTTAGTTGCAGTATGGAAATGTCCATAGCAAGATCTTGTCCTTTTTCTCGTGATTCAGGAGAACTGTCTGTCCCCTTCCTTTTTAAAATAAAAATAAATAAAAAAGATGTTGTATATATGTGCTATAAACTTCGTTTTTCAATTTAGGCACCCCCTCAAAAATCCACAAACATCTTAGAGCAGTTGCAAAACTGTTAGTTTGTCGCTAATCCAAACTGAAGCATGCTACAAATGCTGTCCTCAGGCCTTGCTCTTGAACATTGGGGGGGGGGAGCTGAGGGTCACATTGCCCTAGTACAGGGGTCTGCAACCTTTAAGACAAAAAGAGCCACTTGGACCCGCTTCTGAAGGAAAAAAAACACTGGGAGCCGCAAAACCATTGCGACATTTAAAACAAATATAACACTGCATATATTGTTTCTTAACTTAATGCTATATATACAGGATCGTGCAGTCAGCTGTCAATCTGAAGAAAAAAAGGACTTTCACTTAACAGTTCTTGTGCTCAGGTCTTGCTTGTGGGTTTCCCACAGGCGTCTGGCTGGCCACTGTGAGAACAGGATGCTGGACTAGATGGGCCATTGGCCTGATGCAGCAGCCTTTAAAGAACACACTGTTCTCCACTCCCAGCCTAGTTCCCTGACTCCATTTCTAAAACTGTCCAAAGGGGTAGCGGCTTCCTAGCATGCCTAGATGTAAGCCCCTCATCCTATACAGGCTGCCACCCCTGCTTGCTCCACTCGCCATCCCCTTTGCCAACCCTATTTCCCCCACAGCTCACCAAACCCTGCCCCCTTTACACCTAACGGTCCTAACCGAAACCCACCTCTCTTTGCACCTCACCCAGCCCCTCACCCATCTCCCTGCCTGAAGTCCCTCCCCTCCCTGCTTGGCCCAAGCCCCATGCCTTTTCAAAAGAGGGGGAAAGTGCTTCAGAAAGCAGTTTGCCAGACAGCTGTTTTCATATGAAATTAAGGTTGCAAACTTCTTTCACCACTCCTGCTCCTTTGAGCAACAGTCTGGCCTGGCAGAAATTAACAATCAATACTGTAGAGGTGTTGTTGTTTTTTCACAGCACAGAGATAGCTTATGATTCATTTCCTCTGTATGTCGGGTGAAGGAATTGTTTAATAATAAGAACCAGTTGCTCTTTACAGTTTGATGGGTCAGTGCGTCTGGCTGTTAACCACAAGGCTGGTGGTTCGAGCCTACCCAGGGATGGCTCACAGCTGTGGGCAGGATTCCTGCATTGCAGGGGGTTGGGCTAGATGACCCTCGGGACCCTTCCCATTCTACAATTCTATGATTGTATGAAATAATCCTTTAACCAAATATTAAGTGATGCTTTATTGCATTCTCTGGATTTTAAATACAGCTGTTCCATGCTCAAAACTAATCCAGTTACAGAGCAGGAAAAAAGGCATGGAAGAGTATTCCCTTTTCCAAAGGGAAGGAGGGGGGAAAGGCAGAGCGGGCGAAGAGGGCGGGGCACACACACAAACCACAGGGGAGCAAGTAGAGGTGGGGAAGTGTAGAACGCTGGCTGTGTAAAGCAGCCTTTGTCAACCTGGTGCCCTCCAAGAGACTTTGAATCAGCACCAATCAGCAAGAGATTTACTGTATTGAAGTATGTATTGAAGGGGGAGAGAGCTGATATTGCAGCTATAGAACAGAAGCAAGCAAAAAAGGGGGGTGAATGAAAGAACAGTGCTCAAGAATGTGAAGGGTAGGTTTATATTGTAGCAGAGCAGAAAGAAGAACTTATTCAAGCTCCAGTTCTGACATGCAAGGAAAGGGGGCAGGGGAACAAACAGTCTCTCTCTCTCTCTCTCTCTCTCTCTCTCTCTCTCTCTGTGTGTGTGTGTGTGTGTGTGTGTGTGTGTGTGTGTGTGTGTGGCAAAGGGGGGCAGAGAGAAGAAGGATGCAATGAGGATGGGGGGGGTAGAAGAAAAGGAGGACCAGTTTGAGAGGGAAACACCGTGAGGGGGGGGAGTGAAGCGAAAACTGAAAATCCTAAAAGGAATTTTTTTGGGGGGAGGAGTGTGGGGAAAGAGAGAGAAGCATGGGGAAAGGGGTGGAAAGAGAAAATAAAAGAGAAAAGTCACTATCAGGTTTGGATTGGAAAACAGCCTTGCATCCTGTGGAATACACTTCAAATGGGAGATCTTGTTAAAGGAAACCACTTTTTTATCATTCAAACAAAAGGTCAAAACACCCCAACATTTAATTGTTATTTCCTCCGTCCTGTCATCAAAAGGGGACAGGAAAAAGGACCTTATACATTTTATGAATGAGTAACAGATGGGACTCTAAGACTGAGGAAACCCCTTTTTCAGCTCCTGACTTCAAAGGTGCTATGTGTTTACACTTTCAATTGACACTCTCAATTGGGAGAGATCAGATAAGACAATAGGTGTGCATTCCAAACCTGCTGATGTTACAATGGACTGATCAACGAAAAGCAGCCAGCAAGGAGGCTTTACTTTAACAATTAATATAAAATTGAGATTTTAACTGATTCACAAAATTCCAGTGCCAGCTCCCCTCTGCTACACAGAACTCATAAATAAAGCGAACCAAGAGCACTCGACCACCCTCCTACCCCTCTTTCCCCCCTAGGAAAGAGACGAGCCCCCACCCCTTACACACCTCTCCCGCTCGCCCCACCTCCGCCTCCGGAGGAGGCGGCAGCAGCAGCAGCAGCAGCAACAACATTTCAGCTCCTCAAAAGCTGCCCTTTCTCGCAGCGTCTCTTTAACCCTATCAGGGCTGGGCTATCCGTGCCTCCGTCACCCAACTCTTCCAGCCTCGGCATGTCCACCATTTCGGAGCCGGCGAGTAGGAAGCCCCGATAGGGTAAAAGAGGCTGCGTGAGCCAGGCAGGGGCAGAGAGCCACGGCAAAGCTGTAAAGGAGCCGCATGCGGCTCCGGAGCCCCAGGTTGCCGACCCCAGCCCTAGTAGAAAAGCCATATACCTGAACCAGGCGGGGCCAGATCCACACAAAATCATAAACCCTTGATGCACACACAATTTCTCTTTCTCTCTCATAACACCACACATATCATGGAAGCAGAGGCATATTTTTAATTTTAAAGTTATACCTTCCATTTCCTTCATAGACTTTTTTAAAAAAATACTTAGGTCTGGGACATTAAAATGTGCATACATTTTCAAGGCAGGAAATGTCATTTCAATCTACCTTTGCCATACTGAAGATGTTAGGTCTGCCTTCACTCTTTCTGGTCCCAGACTGATTGATAGAAGTGTCATGGAGGCAGCCTGTTGGTGGAGCTCATGTCACGTGCTGATTTTAATGGGTCCATGGTACAGACTTATTAAAGTGTACTTATTAAAATCACAATACCTGAAGTACATAAATGTTGTATGCACACTGTAGAAAAGCATTGTGGTGTGATGTAGGTTAGCCCCACCTCACAGGCTTGAATATACACTTCAGCTTTAGTGGATTCACAGTACAGGTCTGTAAAGTGTATATCTTACAACTGAAATGTGAGGCATGGTCCTAAGCAGAGAGACACTGGATGTGAGCACTGGTGGTGGCATGGAAGGGTTCGAAGCTGCCTGCTCTAGCTTCCACCTGACCTTTGCAGGAAGAAATTGGGGCCCGCTTGATGGCTCAGCAGCTGTCGTTTCCTGATGTTGACACATCCGTGTGTCAGAAACATGCTGGGGAAGGCAGCAGGGGAGAAGGGGACCTTGAGATATATTAATCATTAATGCACCTTTCGATGACCTGGGCAATGGGAAACCAGCTGCAGTGAGGTTCATCTAACAGTCATCACTCAGGCAATTGTAAGTGACTGCGTTGGTGACCCCATTGTGAATTCCTGCCCTGGAAAAGCAGGCACTGTGGCATGGATCCCACCCACAATACTTTCATGGATGCTGGCAGAGGATTCCCATCTCAGCAGGAAGACTCCAGGGAGTCCCTCTTAATGGACTCGCCATGCTGGTGTCCGCATTGCTTGTCAGGGGTTTATGTGGGAGGCTTAACTACTCCTCCCTGCCCCACCCTCGGTCAACTGCACTGTTGTGCTGCTGTGCCCACAGGAGCTGTTCTGCCGTTCGTTGGCTGAGAGTGATATGCGCAGCGCCCCCTATGAATTCCCAGAAGACAGCCCCATTGAACAGCTGGAGGAGAGGCGCCAGCGGCTGGAGCGGCAAATCAGCCAGGATGTGAAGTAAGTTGCTGTGATGCTTCTTGGTCTTCTCCTGGCTCCTTTGTTTGGTATTTCCAAGAGTAGGAAGGTGCATTTCAGAGAAGTTCATGAACAAAGACAACTGGATGAATAGGAGCAGTTTAGAACTGAGAAAGGTGGCAAGAAGCCAAATGGGGAACCCTTAGTTGCAACCTAGAATAGATTGCTGTAACTCGGGGAACAGGCTTGATGGAGAAGACATAGGTGGTCCAAAGAGGTGCACATCGGACGTTGACTAGGATGCCTGCCATTGACATGGCTGTGTGTGTGTGTGTGTGTGTGTGTGTGTGTGTGCATATACATAACTGTATGTGTGTGTGTTTGTACCTGGCAGTTTTACACAATGCTTGTCCTGCTTACGAGTCTGTCTTGGGTGCCCAGAGGCTTTTCATTGGTGGGATTGCTTTGTGGTTATCTACTTTACCAGCAGGCAAATAAAGGCCTCTGGATTTCTTCCAGCTCTATCTGCCCAGAGGTGGCTAGATTCGTTTAGAAACCAGGACTGAAGAGAGGACAAATATGGCCCAGTACAGATGTTGTGACCAAACCATGCCTAGGCTATTGGAAATGTGCTGTAGGAGCATTAGCTCCCTCTTCTCCACGCACACTCCCTTCTCTGCTTCCTGGGTTGTGGTAACCTTACTTTGGCATGATGTCTGGATTGATCAAATTATGGTTACCACTAGCCATAGTTTGCCTCCGCACCAGAACCAGAAACTCACATTGAGCTATACTTTCTGATTCAGGTGGGGGTGGTTTGCCTGATCTTCATGGCAAACTGGTTGCCATAGATGAGGAGGGACTTACTGTACTATTCAAATCAGCAGCACTTTACTGATGGCCAAACCATGGTTTGGTTTTGATGTCTGTCCTAGGCCTTTGAGTCCATTCTCTTCTGTTCCCCATTACTGGTGAATATTGCTGTACAGTGTCTGCCATTTCTGGTGTTGGTTTCTGCATTAATGCTAGTGTTTTCTTTTTTCTTCTCCTTCTCTTCTCCTTTTCTTCCTCCACATTTCCTCATCTCTCTCTGTGTTTGTGTCTCTCTCTCTCCCTCCCCCCTCTCTTTCTGTCTCTCTGTTTGTTCCTGTCTTGTCCTTGGCCTCCACTTCCCATTTATCCTCAGACTAGAACCTGACATTTTACTCAGAGCCAAACAGGACTTCCTGAAAATTGACAGTGCTGCTGACTTACAGTGAGTGCCTGGCATTAATTCTCTCTGCCCTTGACTCAGGGGTGGGAGCGGGAGCACCCTGCAGGCTGCATCCTCATCCTCTCCCCACCTTGGCAGGCACAAAGGAAGGGACACTCTTGCAAGAGTTCTATCCCCCTGCATGTGGCACATTCCCACTCTCAATCATGCCATCGCTGGGTGTGTGGTCAATTAATTAGGTGCAGGTACTGTTAAGGGATGCAGGTGGAGCTGTGGGTTAAACCACAGAGCCTAGGGCTTGCCGATCAGAAGGTCTGCGGTTCGAATCCCGTTGCTCGGTCCCAGCTCCTGCCAACCTACCGGTAGCAGTTCGAAAGCACGTCCAAGTGCAAGTAGATAAATAGGGACCGCTACAGCGGGAAGGTAAATGGCGTTTCCGTGCGCTGCTCTGGTTCGCCAGAAGCGGCTTTGTCATGCTCGCCACATGACCTGGAAGCTGTACGCTGGCCAATAATGTGAGATGAGTGCTGCAACCCCAGAGTCGGACACGACTGGACCCTAATGGTCAGGGGTCCCTTTACCTTTACTGCTAAGTCAAACTAAGCCCTGTGCAGGTATTTGGGACTGCCTTCTGCAGGCTTAAAATGGGGAGGAGGCAGAGGCATGCATACACAACCCTTGCACCTTCCCTCAACATACCAGTGCATGCCAGCTCCTGTTCAGACCTTCCTACAATCACAGCAAAGCTCTAAAGGCCGGGGGGGGGGGAATTCTATGTGGAACGCGCTTAAAAATCCCCCATCAGACCTTGTACAACATGGGATAGTCCGAAGTGGGGCTAGGTGGCACAAGGAAGTTGGGGTGGGGGGGCTTGCATTTGTATCCCTCGTCTCTCCATCTTAAGTCCACATTATTTTGCCCCAAATGTCTGAATAGGGCTCTAATCTTACCAGCAGTGGCTGAGAGACATGCCAGACAGCCTGGAAGCAGACCTGGAACTGGACTTCAGAGTGGAAAGATGATGTAAATCAGGGGTGGCCAACTCCCAAGAGACTGAGATCTCCATTTTGGGGGGTTCAAGTCAAAGTTGTTGAGCTTTTTTTTTTTTAGGGAGGAGGAAGGCCCATTTTTAAGGGTTCAGGTCAAGGTTATTGGGCTTTTTATAGGGAGGAAAGCCCTGTTGAGCTTCTTTGGGGGAGCCAGTGGTCTACCACAGGCGTCCAGTGATCTAGTAGACCATGTAGACCATGACCTACCTGTTGGACGTGCCTGGTGTAAATGGATGAAGTGAATCTCCCCTCGCTTCCTGGAGGAGAATGAAAGTTCATGGTTTTAGAATGGAGAAATCCTTGCAGAGGAAAGGCCAAAGCTAGCCACTGTTTTGGTGCACGTGTCACGTTTGGCAAGCTCTTCTGAGAAGTAGACGCTGTTCAGATTGAGAAGCTGGGAATCCCCATGTCAACTAGGGCAGGCAGAAGTGCCTTTGGTGCCGAGCCCACCATGGCTCTCGACACAGCTGAGCAGGGGATTCCTCCCTTTCCACTGCTGGTCACTTTCCCTTGTTCCTTTGCTCTGAGCTCCATTTCCCTCCTGTCTTTTTATTATAATGGTGATGATTCTTTTCACGGCAGGCGCAGTGGGTGGAGCGAGCCTCTTGTCTCTGTGTTTTATATTTCTTTCCCCACCTCCCCACTTTTCATGGTGCTGGCTGAGCAGCTCAGATCCCTAGTAAGCCCAGCCCCTCTGCCAAGCAAGGTCCTTGTCAGGGGGTCCCTTGGAGGCCAGCTTCTTCAGGCCCTTGCTCTGCTGGATCTCTGCTTCTGGTTCTGTACATCTTCTCCCAGATGATTGACTTCATGCAGTGCGGAAAGGGGCAATTGGTCATCTGGTGAAGCTGTGCAGAATGAAAGAGCCCTCCCCTGAGGAGCAGGAACCACCTTCCTGCTACGTGGGCACCCTGTTTGAATGTCCATGGTTCTGAAGGTGCCAGGTGTCCATGACTGTCTCCACCCCTTTCCGTAGTTCAGGGCTTCTCTCCCTGTGGTCAACGGAGAGGTTTTCCCTGTCTTGAACGTGTTTTGTGTGTGTGGTACGTCCTGCTTTGATGTCTTGAAAGGGCCTCTTTCGAAAAGGGGACTCCAGTTAGCACGGCAGGATACCAGCAGAGCCAAATCTGTCATTTACTGTTGCTCTCTCACCTCTCC
Source organism: Zootoca vivipara (assembly GCF_963506605.1). NCBI lineage: Eukaryota > Metazoa > Chordata > Lepidosauria > Squamata > Lacertidae > Zootoca > Zootoca vivipara. Next base: position 48,283,321 of record NC_083282.1, on the reverse strand, counting down.
CCTTTCTTTCCTCTCTTCGCAGATTGTTTAAGGAGCAGGGAGAGGACCTGGTAGACCAGTTTCCCAAAGAACGGGATGTGCTTCTGGAAAGGGAGTTCCAGAGGGTCGCCATCTCTGGAGAAGAGACATGCGGGGTAAGGCTGACGGATTCAGAAAATAGCCATCCATTTGCGGCTACTCACAATCTCCCGCAAAGGCTCTGCCACAGGGGTTCCCAGACGGTGGTCTACAAGCTTCATGCTGTGTTTGTAAAAAATGCAATTAAAAATCATGCAGCATCCAGCACAGTGCATTACAACTGCTACAGCAGGCAGACAAATCATTCAGTGGTCTTGACAATGTGTTCTGCAATTTTTTAGGGGGGGCAGGCGGGTTAGGAACCACTGCTCTACAACATGCTGCTTTTTGACAACAATCAGAAATGACTCCAGTTTAGCCCTGGAGGGGCCTTAGCTCAGTGCATGCAGAAGGTCCCAGGTTCAATCCGTGGCATCTCCACTTTAAAGGATCAGGTAGCAGGGAATGTGAAAGGCCTCTGTCTGCCTGAGCCCCTGGAGAGCAGCTGTTGGTAAAAAATATGCAACATGTCTAAATAAACCAGCTGGACAAATAGAATTTATTGACAGGCTTTGTATTTTGTATGTTTGTATTTTTGGTGCTTTGTAGTTTGATTTTTGAATGTTTGCTGTGAGTCACTTTGGACATAGCTCATTGTGGAAAATTGTTATTTATTATTATTATTATTAATAATAATATTAATAATTTATTTCAAGTATTCAAATAATTTTCTAACTGTAATTTTTTCAACACCCATGTCATAAGTGTTATAGCCCCAGATGGGAGTCTGGGGCTAAGAAGAGGAGCTTGCCTAACTTCACCCAGTGGTTCTATTTGGATACTTTGCTAAACTTCAGATTAGTGTGCTGTGAATGAGCCCATGTGAACTTCTGGCTCACATGCTCCCCTTTTCCCCCTCCTTCTGGAATTCAGAAGCTTTTCCTTCTGTTTTTGCTTAATCTCAGGATTCAGCGTTGTACAAACTGTGGATAATGTTTATCATGGTTTGTTTGAAATGAGCCAACTGCAAACCATAGTCAACATTAACCCCAGTTTATTGTTTGATTGACACTAAACTATGATTAACTGAACTCAGGAGTGACAGCTTCTAAAGTATTTTTTCATGGCTACATTGGAGGAGGAGTTATGGGGGGTGGATTGGAGCCAAAGACTCACTATGACTTGTTCTTGTCTGGTTAAACTATGGTTTAATTTGGTGTTCAGATTTGTCTGTGTCTGTTAGGAACCTCTGATTTGATTTGATTTAGCATGAAGAAGCTGTAGCAGCAGCTGTATTTCACTTTCATTGTGTTTATTTATGGATACTGAAGTTCTGCATGCAAACTGGCTTTTGATCGATATCTTGCGAAGCAGTTAGAGTTACCTAACTCAGTCCCTGTGTTTTTCCATGTTGTGCACTGAATCTCTGAAGACTTCCTTCTGGCTGCTGTTTTGATTTTCTGGCCTTCTTTATATAGTTTGAATGGATCAATTATCATTTTGTGGTTATTTGAAATTTGCACTTGATAGATTTGCTTTATTGGAAACATTATTATTATTATTATTTATATGTTACGTATTTTTGTCTAGTGGTTCACGCCGTCTGTTTCCTAGCCTGCCCATCATGATTCCTTGATAAGTGCTGTTCCCAGTTCAGCTGACTGTTTTTCTTTGGCTCCCCCCCCTTCCCGCCCAGGTGCCTTTCACAGACCTGCTGGATGCTGCCAAGAGTGTGGTGAAGGCCTTGTTCATTCGGGAGAAGTATATGGGGCATTCTTTGCAAAGCTTCTGCAAGACCACAGCCCGCTTCCTACAGGACCTTTCAGAAAGGCCCTTGGCCCCCAGGATGTATGAGGAGATCCCGGAGACCCCTGGGGCTGGAGGTGAGGTTTGAATCTGGGCCTGTGTGTTGAGAGGGCATTTCCTTTCAGCAAAGTCATTCCAGTAATGGAGTTGCCTAAAGTGGCAGACAGGAAGAGGAACACGGAGAAGGTTTAGATTGGTCCCTGACTACGTACAAGGTGGTCATGGTATTGATGATACCCTTGCAAGGCCAGCAGGTAGTGGAAGCCAGGGCATGGTCCAGAGGCAGCTCCCCTCCTCTCCCACACCCAAGGAGAGCTGTGAGGGCAAGTCGTACATTACCTCCAGCTTTGGGGTAGGCAAGACTGGGTAGCTGCAAGATCTAATGGGGCATCTCTTCATGTCTCCAATGGCTCAACTACAAATAATTTTTAAGTGATCCCATGGAAAGATGCCAGAGCAATGGGGTGAGTGTAGGGCCGTGTATTATTAGGAGACTAAGGCCACCCAAATCCTGTGCTGAGAAATACTGAATTCTGCAACTGTTGGGTTCCAGTTGGGTACATTTGGGTAATTTTCTCTCTCTCCAAGATTCATTTTATTCAGATTATATTAATCTTTGGGAGGAAAGGAGCTTATGTGGGGTGTTGAAATTCTAGCGTATGTTCAGTGGCAGCCACCCCTCTGGATTGAGTCAGACTGTGCCATCTCATATTGACTTGATCTATCATGTTCTGTGGCTGAACAACCATCATTTGCTGACTTGTTTTGTGCCCCATGTGCTAGCTTTTCTTTCTCACCAACTCTTGCTAAGCAAGCAAGCAAGCAAGCAAGCAAACAAACAAACAAACAATAGCTGGATAAGGGAATGTGTCATCAACTTCAAGGAGAGACATGGTTCCTGAGAATAATTAGTTTTATTTTTTGTATTTTGGTTTTTTGTTTAAAATAGTAGGTGAAGTTTCTGTAGTGATGAAGAAGCAAAAATATACCCTCTCATTTGCTCTTTCCTGTGTTGCAGATGCTTCAGGGCACTCGCCATTTACAAACCAGCATCCGTATGAGAAGTGTGATCCTGAATCAATGCCTGGAGACCTTGGCTTTGGCCTGAAGATGGTCAATGGAGTAGTCCATGTGTACACTAAGCAGGACATCACCGACAAGTAAGCGGGAATGGGAGAAGGCATGGCAATATCGTGCTGGGTACAGATGCCTTGGGATTGTAACAGTGCTTCTAGGAAAATATGTTCTTTAGTGACGGGTAACATTTGGAGGTGAGCAGAGGTCATTCACAGTGATTTTATCCATGGCCCACACCTAAAGGCCAAGTTATTCCCTGTTTTCTCTGTAGCTGGGAATCTTGGATGCGTTTAGCTCAAGTATCTATAGAAATGGCATATGCCTAATGAAAGTGAAAATTCATCTATAGTCATCCTGAGCTTTTAGGAAGTCTAGCTCCACATTCTTATGTAGCATCTTGTGTAAACATTGCCCTCATGCAAATCGTAATATATACACACATGATGTCTGATAATGAACACTGTCAAAATCACTATGAATCTTGTGCTTTCTTCCCGGTATCCATTTGCCCTTGGAAAGTATAGAAAGGAATATTTATACTTCAGGAGCTGGGGAAGAAGGTGTGATTGACAACCGCCTACACAGCTTTGAGAGCGCAGAAAGGCAGATCCACATTTTAATTGGGCCTGTTCGTTATTTGAACCAAACAGCACATGCTGTTTTCAAACTAGATTAAGCAAATTAGTAAAATGTATGAAAACTTTATTGTTATATCTTTTTCCTTCTTACATATTCAGAGTACTATACAATAAAACTGAATTTTAAAAGCATCATATTCTAGCAAAAGAGCTATTAACCAGTTTCAGACACCTAGGTAAATCCTTGCAAACAACCAAGATTTTACAAGGTGGAGGAACAAACTTGACAATACAGCTAGACGGAACTTCCTGGACAAAAAGTTGAATCTTGCATGGGATAGTTTTGCATGAAATGGAAGTTCCTCAAGCTTCAACCCTAGTTGTGATTTTTGATTAAATACTGACATAGCAGGAAAACAGGCATAGATAAGTGAGGAAAATACAGTATATATACAATAACAGAGCACACATACAATAAAGAACAGGAGTCTGTCCCAGAAACAATCTGTGTTTTTCTAATGCCTTACAATTTCTTTTAAAGTGAAAGTTCTCAGGAATCTTAATTTTCTATTCTGTATGGAAATATCAATTAACCTGGTTTAACGCAGTTGGTCTAGTAAGCAGCTGGATATTCTGGCAATTTCAATTTGGCAGTGGTAATAACTGCCAAATTCTGTATTTGGAGCATCTTGTTTGCCAGTTTTCTCTTGAGCTAACGCCTTCTTTAGTAGCTCCCCCCCCCTTAGTTCTAACTAATGATTTTAGAGAGAGGTCTTCCTTTTGTGCTATTAGCAGGGCTGATCTTGGCTTTTCCTCTCGTTTTACACATAGAACTACACAAAATACACGTCTGGACAAATATAGCTCTCTGATTCCCTTTTACTTGTGTTTGCTTGTGTCCGTGATCTTGTTTCATCTCTTGCCTCTTTCTTTTTTTAAAGGACCACAGAACTAGACTTGCCTTACCCTGACCTGCAGGAGTTCATTGCTGACATGAATGTCCTAATGGCTCTGATCATCAATGGTCCAATGTAAGTGATGCCATTATTTTATTTCTTTCATCTTTACGTGCAGGAACAAGCTCCTTCTTCCAAATGACAATTCAGATAAATATGGTTAGGTTCACATCCAATCAGGGTGGATTATAATTCTGGCATTTTATCATGGAGAACTAGCATCAAAACCTTTTTTTATATAATGAAAAGGCCTGAGTAAATTCACGAGGGGTAGTTCTGGTGATTGCTACTTGCCATGATAACATGAAGTACAGTGGACCCTCTGGATACGAATTTAATTCATTCTGGGGGTCCATGCGCACCCTGAAAAATCCGTATCCAGAGGTGCCACTTCTGCGCACGCACGCACGCAGCGCAGTAGAGTGCTGCGCATGTGCAAGTGGCGAAACCTGGTAAAATGCTTCAGGGCTTGCCACTTTCATAACCCGAAGTTTATATTACTCGAGAGTAACATAACCCAAAGGTCTGCTGTAGAAACTTCATGGTCAAACTGAGAGTAGTACACTTCTGATTATGAGATGCCAGGAACTTACAGTAAAGATCAACATGGCTTGCTTTGGAATTTCTCTGCAGTACATGTCTGATCAGTGTTGAGCTGGCTGGAACATGGACCTGATCTCGCATGGCTATGTATTCTCATATTATGGAATTCCTTACAATTCACTTCCTTGTGTCTTTGGTAATTCCCCACCCACCCAGACCTCCTTAGAAATGCCGGTTGTTACTTGACAAATGCACTAGCCTGAGCCATCTGCAAGCAAGATTTAAACCCCAAATTAGGTTTTCATGATTTACAGTGCTGGCTACTATGTTGAGAAGGTGAAGGTGTGATTTTGGTGTGGTGAACTAAGCCTCCTTTCTAATGTTTGGCCAGAAAATCCTTCTGCTACAGACGCTTGCAGTACCTGAGTTCAAAGTTCCAGATGCACGTCCTGCTCAATGAGATGAAAGAACTGGCAGCTCAGAAGAGGGTTCCGCACCGCGATTTCTACAATATCCGGAAGGTACTGACATACTCTGTTTCAGGAGTACGTGCCTGTAGTTTTCATTACAAAGAATGCTTCTACCACACGTAACTGGAATCTAGGCAACCCCAGCAGTTACTGCAGAATGCTCAGTTGTTACAACCCAAACTGCTTGGCCTCTGCAATGCCAAAGGAAGGAATAGCAAGTCTGATGGAGATGTGGGCCCCTCTCCATTGGTACCTCTTAATAAACAGGCACTCTCTTTCAAAGGCTTGTTTTTGCACCCTGCTTCCTTAGATGGCCTGACAAATGGTTCCATGCCCATTTGAGGGACTTCCAGGCAACCATAGTGGCAAGAAGTGTCAGGGTGGTTGAAGAATAAGCATTTATATACAGTATATTTTTAAATTTTATTTCAATCCTTAAAACAGGTGGGAAGCATTTGGCCATCCAGATAGTTTGGACTCATGTTCCCATCAATCCCAGCCAGTGTTGCCAGTGATGAGGGCTGATGGGAGTTGTAGTCCGGCAGCAGGTTCTCTGCCCATGTTTTAAGGTTAGGGATTGGAGCTTAGAGATAATGGATTTCCCTAAAGCCAGCTGGTGGGCCAATGGCCAAGGGTCAGATTTGAGCTCTGGACTTCCTGGCTTGCATTCTTAACCACTGATCTCTTGAGCAGGTGGACACGCATATCCATGCCTCATCCTGCATGAACCAGAAGCATCTGTTGCGCTTCATCAAGCGGGCTATGAAGAAGCACCTGGAGGAGATCGTGCATGTGGAGAAGGGCAAAGAGCAAACTCTAAAGGAGGTCTTTGAGACCATGAATCTCACAGCTTATGATCTCAGTGTAGACACGCTTGATGTCCATGCGGTATGTCAAATAAGAGCCTTAACAACGTTATTACAGGCCTTATATTTGCAGTTTGCCAAATGGGGAAGAAGAGAATTGCTGTCTTTTGTCTTCATGGTTACTTAATTGCAACCGTCTTTGTTGCTGCCGTTTCTAATAGGATCGTAACACCTTCCATCGCTTTGACAAGTTCAATGCCAAATATAACCCCATAGGCGAGTCGGTGCTGCGGGAGATTTTCATCAAGACAGACAACAGAGTCTCTGGAAAATACTTTGCCCATATCATCAAGGTAAGCAGACTGTTTGATGTTTCCTTAGTTGTGTGCTCCAACTTATTGCCAGAGTGCTGAATAAGCTATCCAAACTCTATATCTCTATTATTGCGCTGTTTGTGGTTTCTAAACTTGGGAGGAGCATTCAATTTGAGTGAACCAGGAGATGGAGCAGAGAAAGGGAACCATGCTGGGCAGTTGAGATTTCTTGACTACTAGCAGCCCACTTTATCCCTCCTGGTTTCTGAGTTTTTTCCAGCTTAAGTATTGCTTTTTTGCAAACTTTGCCCTCAGACTTGAGGCCTCGAAACGTAGCTTTGTAAGGAGCGCATACATTCTTAGGCTGTCAAAATCTGTCTGGTGCCAGCTTCCACACTTGAGCAAGGAAGGGGAAGGCACAGTATGATTTCTTCTATTCACCACACTTTGGGCTTGCAGGTTTCCCAGGAGAATAATGAAAGGCAGACAAGATTCTAAGTTTCAAGATCTTCTTCATTCTGTCTGCTTTCCAGAATATTAGGAATAACAACGCACCTGTCAGGGGATTAAAAGATAGGGCAAGGAGAGCAGTCAATTTTGAGACAGTAGGGGCTGTCTCAAAGAGCACATGAGAAGCCCAAGCAATCAATTGCAGGCAGATAAATTGTTCCACCCTGCATGCAAATAAGGTATAAGGTGTCCAAGCTCTGGATTGCCTTTGTAATGCATTTCATCCTGCAAAAGCACGAGAGTGTTTCTGTAGCAAAGGAGGGTAGTCTTTGATGTCTTTGATGAGGCTCCTTTGCTGACAAGCCCTCTCTCTCTCTCTCTCTCTCTCTCTCTCTCTCTCTCTCTCTCTCTCTCTCTCTCTCTCTCTCTCTCTCTCTCTTGGCAGGAGGTGATGTCTGATCTGGAAGAGAGCAAGTATCAGAATGCGGAGCTGCGGCTCTCCATCTATGGCCGAGCCCGTGACGAGTGGGACAAGCTGGCCAAGTGGGCTGTGGCCCACAAAGTGCACTCCAACAATGTGCGCTGGCTGGTGCAGGTGCCTCGCCTCTTGTGAGTGTCACTCCCCCTGTGTTATTCCAGGAAGGGGAGCCAATCTTTGGCAGGGGAGACAGCCTCAAAGTGACGGGTACTCCGCTGTGCTGCCTTATGTGGCTTGAACTAATCGCAGTATTTTCTGCTAGTCATATGGAAGAGAAACATAACTACGTTTTCTATTTTAGCAAAGTGTAGCAAGCTGCTGGGATTATTAGAAAGGGTTTTGCGAGGGCTAGAGGGGTAGAATCTGCCGTGCTGGTTGGATGAGGGGGTTGGACACCCCTGCAGCTGTTGTATTGAGAACTAGGCAATAGCTACCCCAGTAGATAAGGTGGAATCTGAAATGGAAAAGTTGGGAAAGCTTGTTCCATAAGCAGAATCTTGCTCCTGCGGCTCTTGTTTCTGCACCTGTCCCTCACCCGCGAAGCAATCTGGGTACCAAAACAACAGCAGACAATCCCTGATCTCTCATAGGCACCTGTATGAGGTTCTTTTCCTCTGCTGTTTTGGCACCCAAATTGTGGAGTAGCCTCCTTATAAAACGACACATTTTGCATTTATAAAAGAATGGTGAAAACTGCTGCTTGAGCAGATATTCTTTAGGCAAGGTCTTCAAAGCAGCAATCCTACATGCACTTACTTGCATGGATTCAGTAGGACTGATTAAAAAACACACACACATCAGCTCATAAAATTAGCAGATTACTTAACACTGCCAATAAATGAACAAGCTGCCCCTAGTTGCCTGGCAACAGCAAATTTCTTGAATGAATAAATCAATAATGTCAGTTAACTGCTCTCGTGCAGGTGGCAGTTTCTACCTTTATTCTCCCAGCTTATCAGAGTCTGCTTTTCTTCCTGTTCTCTCCTCCTCTCTCTGCTTCCTTCCCTGCTTAGTCAGGTCTCTCCCTTCAGCTCCTTCCCTCTCTGCTGCCTTTCCCTTGGCTCCCAGCTTGCTCTCTTCTTGCAGGCCCCGCCAGGTCCTCCCTTAACACTGTGTAGCCATGGATGTGATTGGCCTGCAAACATACCTTTTATATTGCAGCTGCTCTTACCATTGCTTTTCTATTGCTTCTCTGATATGGTGTTAGCATTTTCTGCTCCCTCCCTTCCTCTTAATTTATGGTTTAAGACAAAGTAAACAAAGCTGCCAAGCTGCTTTGATGGAGAAAAGTGGGCTATGCATCATATAACTACGTCCATTTGTTCCTTAGCTGGTGCCCATAGTTTTCTTTTATCCATCAGTTGTTGTTTAGTCGTTTAGTCGTGTCCGACTCTTCGTGACCCCATGGACCATAGCACGCCAGGCACTCCTGTCTTCCACTGCCTCCCGTAGTTTGGTCAAACTCATGTTCGTAGCTTCGAGAACACTGTCCAACCATCTTGTCCTCTGTCGTCCCCTTCTCCTAGTGCCCTCAATCTTTCCCAACATCAGGGTCTTTTCCAAGGATTCTTCTCTTCTCATGAGGTGGCCAAAGTATTGGAGCCTCAGCTTCACGATCTGTCCTTCCAGGGAGCACTCAGGGCTGATTTCCTTAAGAATGGATAGGTTTGATCTTCTAGCAGTCCATGGGACTCTCAAGAGTCTCCTCCAGCACCATAATTCAAAAGCATCAATTCTTCGGCGATCAGCCTTCTTCATGGTCCAGCTCTCACTTCCATACATCACTACTGGGAAAACCATAGCTTTAACTATACGGACCTTTGTCGGCAAGGTGATGTCTCTGCTTTTTAAGATGCTGTCTAGGTTTGTCATTGCTTTTCTCCCAAGAAGCAGGCGTCTTTTAATTTCGTGACTGCTGTCACCATCTGCAGTGATCAAGGAGCCCAAGAAAGTAAAATCTCTCACTGCCTCCATTTCTTCCCCTTCTATTTGCCAGGAGGTGATGGGACCAGTGGCCATGATCTTGGTTTTTTTGATGTTGAGCTTCAGACCATATTTTGCGCTCTCCTCTTTCACCCTCATTAAAAGGTTCTTTAATTCCTCCTCACTTTCTGCCATCAAGGTTGTGTCATCTGCATATCTGAGGTTGTTGATATTTCTTCCGGCAATCTTAATTCCTGCTTGGGATTCATCTAGTCCAGCCTTTCGCATGATGTATTCTGCATATAAGTTAAATAAGCAGGGAGACAATATACAACCTTGTCGTACTCCTTTCCCAATATACAATATACAACCTTGTCGTACTCCTTTCCCAATTTTGAACCAATCCGTTGTTCCATATCCAGTTCTAACTGTAGCTTCTTGTCCCACATAGAGATTTCTCAGGAGACAGATGAGGTGATCAGGCACTCCCATTTCTTTAAGAACTTGCCATAGTTTGCTGTGGTCGACACAGTCAAAGGCTTTTGCATAGTCAATGAAGCAGAAGTAGACGTTTTTCTGGAACTCTCTAGCTTTCTCCATAATCCAGCGCATGTTTGCTATTTGGTCTCTGGTTCCTCTGCCCTTTCGAAATCCAGCTTGCACTTCCATCAGTCAAACATGCAAAAACTAAATTGACGAGGAACTCGGAGGACTTTGTTTTGATGGATCTGTGCTTGGGGCTTTAGCTGTGCTTGCTTGTAATCCTAGCTTAGCAGGAGAGCGCACTTGAAGCTTAGCTGCTCAGCTACACTATCAACACAGCTTGCAAGCCCTTCAGATAGGGTTGCACGTTCTAAGCTGAACACCTGTTTCTCTGGCTGGGGGAAGTGAATGAAAAGCCTCCCTGTCTGAATAGAGCAACAGAGTGAGTGCGCCAGCTATCTCTCAGGTGACAATGCAAAGAACAGGGACCTGGTGGGCACCTGAGGAGTGCAACATGCTGCGTTTCTTAAATTGTACAGAGAGACTAGAATAAGCTGGGATTTTCTAAAAGAAAGTTATGAAAGGGAAGCGAGCCCAACATTCTTGGGTCTCAGTGCTAGAGCAACTGCTTTGCCATGTAGAAGGGCCAGGGTTAAATCTACAGTATCTCCAGGTAGAGTTGAGAGAAACCCCTGTGTGAAACCCTGGAGAGTTGCTGCCAGTCAGTGTAGACAGTACTGAGCTAGATGGACCAAGGGTCTGGCTTGGAATAAGGCAGCTTCAACCCCCAGCACCTCTAAATAAAATGATTAGATAGCAGGTGATATGAAAGGCCGCTTTCTGCTCTGGAGAGCTGCTACTGCTGATCAGAGGATATAATAATGGGCTAGATGGGCAATTAGTCTAATGTATTATAAAGAAGTTTCCTGTGTTGTTACGGATTAAAGATGACAGGAAGCCATGCATATGCTGCTTTGGAAGATGAATTTGTGTATTGCTGTAGGGTGCCCAAAGTATTTCACATACATTATCTTGGTTATCCATACAACCCTGTTTAGCAGACTCTGTATTTTAAGTTGATAACAGGATAGGAGAAAGTTCAGCATTTTGTAATGAGGTATTCTTGAAATACTGGGGGGGGGGGGGTCAGCAAACACTTGTTCCGAAAAAATAGTTGTTTTGTTTTTCATTTTTATTTAATAATATATATTAAGAGAATTTCAATTGAAAGTTTAATAAAAAGATATAATATAGATCACTAACTGCAATCGGTTTCAGTTCCATACATTAATATATACATAAATAAATAATGTTATTCCTGTATCCTAATACATAATGTCATTGTCGTAAAAAAGAGTTGTTGTCCATAAGGAAGAAAAGAGAAGAAATCGGTTACAATATTTAACAAGCAGCCTGCCTCACCAAAGAAAGGAGAAGATACATAGTATATCATCATGTTTTAACCAAAGCAATGAATTGGGGAGAGATACACTAATGCGTATGGTCGTGTCCCCCCCCCCCTTTTGCAAGGATATATTTTGGATCAAGTTTTTGCAAGCTTGTGTTTCAGATCACATTCTTAAGACCATTGCCCAACAGTCCCTGAAGCTGTTGGCAAACTCTGAGAATGAGCTGTTAATTGTTCAGTTTCTGTCCTAGCTTGCTCCGTACTTGATTACAGGAAAGATGTGGTAAGAGATCATCTTGTGTGTCCAGCCCACAACATGCTTCTTTATGTCCCAAACAGTCAAATTCTTCAAGTCATTTCTTTTCTAAGTAGCTTCCAGCAATTGCTTTGGATTTTTTTAAGTCGTTTATTGTAGTATCAAAACCATCTAGATTAGTTTCATAGTCATAAATTTATAGCTGTTTTTTCAAATGTCATTTCTTTTCTTAATATGCAATTCTAATCAGTGGAGCTCAGAATTGTGGTCCCCATATTGCAAATGGGGGAGGTGTGGTGTGGTTTGGGGCTAAGAAGGTGTGGCTCACCTAAGGCCACCTAGCAGATTTATGGCAGAGGTGAGATTTGAATCAGGGTCACAATACTACCTTAGGTCTTACTCTGGCCATATGGCATGTGGAGTGGCTCACTCAGCCACTGCAAGTGATAACCCTCTGGTGAACTCCAGAACATGGAGATTTCTGCAAAGGCCTGTGTCTTAAGCTTAAGCTATGAATGACAGCTGTGCTCTCCATGTATCTCTGCTTCTGACAGCGATGTGTACAAGACAAAGAAGCAGCTGGCCAACTTCCAGGAGATGCTGGAGAACATCTTCTTGCCCCTCTTTGAAGCTACGATCCACCCTGCCAGCCACCCGGAGCTGCACCTCTTCTTGGAGCACGTAAGTTCTGCCACCAAAAAAAGCTGGCTGATCTGGTGTGGCTTCCTAAGGGGAAGACTGGCAAGGTCTCTAGATTTGGAACAAGCTAAAAGGATAGCTACCAACATGAGTCTGACCAAGCTGCGGGAGGCAGTGGAGGACAGGAGTGTCTACCATGCTCTGGTCCATGGGGTCACGAAGAGTCGGACACGACTAAATGACTAAACAACAACGAAGGGATAGCGATACCTTTGGATTATGTTTTTATATTTGAGGCTTAGGTGCCCCTTGTCTTGGGCACTCAGTCCTGGGGGACTGACTTTGGCTTGGTTGGAAATGGTTTTAAGCCATTTGAACCTTCAGTCTTAGCATTTCGGTCTTAGCTAAGAAACAGCCTTGCTTCTGCTTTCTCAGAGAAGGCTCTTGAGGATGAGCATCTCCTTAAGCACCTGTATAGCAGGTTTTCTGCATGGAGCGAGAGGATTCAGAAGAATCCTTAGGTAAGTGGGACAATCTCATCCTCACTCTCTGTCTCTCTCTCTCTCCTTCCTTTCCCTTGGCTTCTTGATGGGCAGGTGGATGGATTTGACAGCGTGGATGATGAATCAAAGCCAGAGCACCACATCTTCAACTTAGACAGCCCCTTGCCTGGGAACTGGGTGGAGGAGGACAACCCACCCTATTCCTACTACCTTTACTACACATATGCTAACATGGTGGTTCTGAATCACCTGCGCAGGTAGGTGGCTCTCTTCTTACCTCCCTGCCCCCCCCCTTATACATGGATGAGACTCCAGAATGGATGAGACTCCTGTCCCTGCTAGCTCCAAAGGCAAAAGTGGGGAACCTTTACAGCCCAAGGGCCACATTCCCTTTTGGCAGCCACATGTCTGTGGTGGGTGAGGCCAGAGGCAAAAGCGGGTTTTTGCCTTTGTACAGTAGGCTGGTTTCTGCGCCTGGATGCCCGTCTCTGTTCTCCATCCAGAGAAGCATCCATTCCTGCCTAAGTCAAAGAGGGCCAGTAAGCAGTGTGACCCGAGGAGAGCCCCCAGAGCCAGATAGAGAGGTCTAGAGGCCTGAGGTTCCCCAGTCCTGTTCCTTTAAGGCTCTTTGCACAACCTCCTGAGCCAAGACTCCTTGGGTGCCTGCTGACTGAGCATGCAGCACTGTGCCCTATTAGATAACCCGGTGCACAGAGCCCTTGGAGGTGGCTGCTGGGTTTTGTGTTAGTTTCACACCTTCGATGTTGTTGCTTGGATTCCAGTTCCCATTCCACTTCTCATTCTAATGGCTCATCGCCTACTCCTCTTACAGAAAGGCACTGGCTGCCAATTAGCTAGCAAGTTCAGGATGCTGGTCTTGGTGCATAAAGTCCTTTACAGCTTGGGAGCAGGATACCTGACCCCTTATATACCCAGTCAATCAATTTCTTCTGCAGCTGAGGGCCTCCTGCAAGATGCAATTTTATCAGGAAGTCCGCACAATATAGGAATCGGGACTTTTGTGTTGTTGCACCTACACTTTGGAATTCCCTCCCCATGTACACTGGACAAGTTCCATTTCCGTTGTCTTTTTAGGCATCTATTGAAGACCATCCTCCTTCAAAAAGCCTTTTAAGTTGAGATTGGTCCTAACCTGCATCTGTGTTGGAATAGTTTTTAAGATGTTTTTATTGTTTTATCACTTGTGGTTTGCCACCCTGGGGAGGATATAAATGTAATAAATAGGCAGATAAAATGAAGGCGGTATACAGTAACACTGAACTGTGTGTTTTGCTGCTGGTTCTCTAGGAAGAGAGGCTTTCACACCTTCGTGCTGCGCCCCCACTGTGGAGAGGCAGGGCCCATCCACCATCTGGTATCTGGTTTCATGCTGTCTGAGAACATATCACATGGCCTCCTGCTCCGCAAGGTGAGAGTAAGAAGGGGAGGGGGGCACACTTGGAAAACGAGAGCGTGTGCGCCCATGTGCAAACTCGGGGGCACAGCACATGCAGAAGCTTCCAGGTTCAGTCCCTGGCATCTCATGAGCCTTCTGAACTTGTTGAAGGAGGCACATCCTGGGTATTGCTGCTATTCTCTTCTGACCCAAGGATTTGACGAAGCTCAGCACTCCCCTGAAGTGCTGCCCAGCTCCTAACCCTGCATTTCTTCCATAGGCACCTGTGCTGCAGTACCTCTACTACCTGGCCCAGATTGGCATTGCCATGTCCCCACTCAGCAATAACAGCCTCTTCTTAAGCTACCATCGAAACCCTCTGCCTGAGTACCTCTCTCGGGGCCTCATGGTCTCCCTGTCCACAGATGACCCACTGCAGTTCCACTTCACTAAGGTGAGTGTGATGTTGCGGAGGCCAAAAGTGAGGCCATGACCCTGTGGCAGATGGCATCCATTTACCTGTCTCATGTAACTTCTGATCTTGCAAAAAAACAAAAAATACTACCCAGACCAACTAAGTTTGTCATACGTATGAGCTTTTGTGTGCATGGTATCTGAAGAAGTGTGCATGCACACGAAAGCTCATACCTATGACAAACTTAGTTGGTCTCTAAGGTGCTACTGGAAGGAATTTTTATTTTATTTTTTGTTTTGACTACACCAGACCAACACAGCTACCTACCTGTAACTATAGCAATCTTCTCCTTTTAGCGGCAAGCATTCCAGTTCCTTCCACCACCACAACCCCCAACTTGGCTTGGAGGCTCTCACAGTATTATCACATTTCTTCCGTTTCCCTCTGAGGTCCTTTGGCTGCTTCTCCCATCCTGCTCTGTGCTTGTTGCCTAATTCCACCCTGTCCAACTTGGATGCTCAGAAACATTTTCACCCTCACCCTGAAGCAGATGCTTCCCAGCTCCTGTTGGCTTTTCCCTAAGAGGGTCAGTTTAAAATCTGCTTTGGAATGCTTCTGATAAGTTACATCTCAGTTCATGTGGAGCCTGGGCCTTTTTGCAGAGGTCTGGCTTTCCCCAAGACATTCCCTAGTGCCTAAGAAATGCCAAACCTCTTTTCCAAATACCTCATTCAGGCACTGAATCTCCTCCACTCTACCTGCCAGCTTGCCTGCATATGGAATGGGTAGCATTTCAGAGCAAGCTACCTTGGAGAAGCCCTACATTTCACCTTCCTACCTAGCCAAATGTATCAATAGCAGTCAATTAAATGTCTTTCCTGCATGACAGAAACTTATAGAACTTGGATCTGGGGGCTGGGACCTTGTGGAAGACTTAAGAAGTAACTTTAGCAACTGTTCTTGGCTGGAGGGGGGGCGGGAATCATAATTCTGTCTTCATTTTGGTCATATATGTACACTTGGGTTCCACTTTGTAGGCAGATTTTCCTCTTAATTCCTTTTCTGCTTGTGCAAGCAGGGAGTAAGTTCCTCTCAACAAGTCAGCATGAATGCTGCCACCTAGTGACTGTCTGTTCATTTGTCTGGACGGATGCCTGTCCACTACAACAGTCTAAGCAAGAACGTAGTAGTCAGCCTGTAGTGTTGAGCTTGATTCAGCCTGGAGGGATAGTAGCAGAAGGCAGGCCAGGGTATTTACAGGTATTAACTATATTTACAGGAGATGTTGCTTCAGCTGTCTGCATCTTTTCGGATACGTTCGCCGCATGCCGTTGTCCTAATTTTCCTAGTACATGCTGTTCTCCTAATTGTCTAGTACAGAGAAATTGCTGTAGGGTAGCCAGAATATGCCCCATGATCTCATAAATGTCGCACTCCTACCCATCCAATCCAGTGTGCGCCAGAATCTCCAAACCAAAGAGCATGTCTTAATGCTCTTTATATACAAGCAGAGGGTGCAAGTAGGTTATTTTAGACTCTGGAGTTTATGGGGAGGTGTCCTTTTTCAAAGATAATGCGTATAACTTCGCTGCTTTCAACATGTGGCCAGCCAGCCCTGCTACATTGGGGGACCCTCCTGCTTGTTCTTCTGAGTGGGACCCTAGACACCTGCCTCAAAGTCCTACCTTGATGGGGCCACTGTATCTTCTCACCTGCAATATAGTCCATGATGCAGCCTGACTGACAAAACCATCTCTTACAGGAACCCCTGATGGAAGAGTACAGCATCGCCACACAGGTTTGGAAGCTCAGCTCCTGTGATATGTGTGAACTTGCACGCAACAGTGTGCTCATGAGTGGCTTCTCCCACAAGGTAATGCTACATCTTTTTTTTCTGAAAAAAGTTTGCCTTTGTTCCCTGACTTCTCAGAGAATACAGTACACAAGAATA
Organism: Zootoca vivipara; assembly: GCF_963506605.1. Lineage (NCBI taxonomy): Eukaryota > Metazoa > Chordata > Lepidosauria > Squamata > Lacertidae > Zootoca > Zootoca vivipara. The sequence continues at coordinate 48,266,812 of NC_083282.1, read as the reverse complement.
CCCCAGCAACTCCCTTCCGTATCAGTTCATGGCCTGATGTCTCCAACTTTGGAAATTTAAGATCAGTTTAGAACAGCTGTGCTTTTACACACACATGAACATGCTCCAGATTAAGATCCTTGTATTTGTCGTGTGACAACTGGGCTCTGTGAAAGGCGGTGGCTGGGATCAGGCCCAGAGGGTCTTTTCTCAGCCCAGTTCCTTCCACTCTGTCGCCTTTTCTGCAGCATGACCACTGTAGATAGGGGAGAAATCGAGCTCAGAAGGAGCTGTGTCATGTGGTGGATATTCTATAACCTCCCTGCTCCTCTCTGGACTTTGTGACCCTTTAAGTTTAAGAAATGAAGGATTTGTCCTCCTGGATGTCAAGAAGACCCTGGTGGATGGGAGAGGGAATTGATTTTGGATAATGCTGTCCCTGTGACCTGTGGCCTCTTGAGCTCAATTTCTCCCAACCCCATACCACTGCAATCCTTTTATGTGAAAGAAGTCCCCCTGGCCTAGAAGGATTCTTCTTCCAGGCCAGGCCAGCTGAGAGCAGATCGCATTTTCTGCCTCTGTGGGATTTGAGGAGGCGGGAATCAAAGAGTAGTTCTAATCTGTCTCCTCCACTGCCGTTATTAGGCTTTGAGATGTCTGCACAAAAACGTCCTACTTTTGCAATATAAGGAATTGTTGCACCTTAGAGTGTTCCTGTTCAGGATTCCTGTCATTTTCAAGGGTGCTCCATTCCATTCCCCCCCCCCCCGATTTTCAAGTTCTGCCCATCCACCCAGTAGTCAGTCGCTATTCTGTGCTATTGAGCATGTTCAGTCCTTAATCAGCTGTTTTTATTCTTGCATTACCCATTTGGGTTTGTACTTCTGCAAAACATTGACATTTCACTCCTAGGTCTGCTGATAACCTCTCTTTGGTATGTGGAAGCTGCCATTTTGGCCTCATAAGGAATGGCCCTCAGAGGACAAGTTCTCTCTTAGGGTATAGAGAACCATAAATGTAGCTGCCTTTAAAAAAAAGTAGCTGCCTTTCTTTTCTTTTTCAAAAGATGCATTGTAGCCTTGATGAGAAACTATAGAGAATGTAGCCCAATATACCAGCAGCCCAGACAGTGGACATATGCTCAGTTTTGTTGCCAGCTCTTTACAGCTTCCACAGGGCTTTGTTTTCTAAGGTTTGTTTTTCACAAATTGCCTAAAGACAGACAAAGGTATCCTGGGATTTTATGCTTGGTGCTAGCCTTGATTAAAGTGCTGATGGGCACAGGATGTTACCACGCAGTTGAATGGCACAATGGAGAAGCATAAGTTGTCGCTTGTCCTAACAATGGATTGGTCTCTTTCTTCTTTGCCCAGGTGAAGAGCCAGTGGCTTGGGCACAACTACCACAAGGAGGGTCCTGAGGGCAACGACATCCGGCGCACCAATGTGCCAGACATCCGGGTGGCCTACCGCTATGAGACACTTTCCCAGGAACTGACCCTCATCACGCAGGCTGTGCAGACGGAGGAACTGGAGACCATCCAGGAGGAAGACCTTCTGACCATGAGCTCCAGCTTGGATGCTCGCTGAAGAATGGCCAGCTCACAATCTCCCCTCCATCCCCTTCTTGGCCTGCCAAGGTGGGGCTGTCCTACAAGCATGAAGAGACCCTGACCAACCCCCCCCACCTCACCTCACCCCAGCCCCATGGACCGTTTTAATTTCCTGTTGTGTTTTTGTTTTTAAGCATATTGTTATCTTCTGTTATCTCCTGGAAAGGCATTAATGGGTTGGGTTTTTTTTTTTTTTGCACTTGGTAACCTGCTTGGGCAATGGAGGCAGGGAAATTCCTTTTTGGGTCTCTAGAATGAGTTCTAGAAAGGGAGAAGAGCATCCTGCAGATGTTGGCAGTGCTGTTTTTGAGCAGCGGCTGGACAGCAAAGAGTAAGGATGTGGCAGAGACCTGCTGAGTGGACCTTAGAGGCACCTGGCGACAGTTGCATGGAGGCCAAATGAAGCACCAGCATGGAAGCATGTGTCCCAGTTGTATTTGGAATGAGATGCTGTGAGTGTTTGTGTGGCTCTGCCAAGGGATAGAGCAGAGTGGTGGTGCCTTCTGCTACGTTGGATTTTTGTTTGTCTTCTGTTTGGCTGCTGGTAGCTGGAGTTTATCATTGGCCAATAAAACATCCTCTCTGTCTCTTATTTCTCTTTGGTTAGGCAGCCCTGCATTTTATTATCAGAGCAGCATGTTGGCACGGCTCTGCCGTGCTGCAGCCTCCAGTGCAAAGCATGGCCATGTGGTGAGAGTCTTTTCTGTCTCAAGCCCTTAAACTCTGGTGTCCTTTGCTTGGGGAAAGCGCCAGTTCTCAACCCCCCTGCCTTAGGAGGCAAAATACTGTGAGTGGCTGGGGAATAGTGGGCCTTCAAGTCTAGCCCAGCAGGATAAAGAGAAAGTAGCCTGCCGGATAACTGGCATTTTTAGCATTTGTCTGTCCCTCTCTACAATCATGTAACAAAGAGGTCTTTATCTAAGTGTAACAAGAGGAGCCGTAACACCCATCCCAGCAGAGGCTTTTGCCTTAAGGTTGAAATGGATGTGACATGGGCGTTCTGTGATCAGCCATCTTGAGTATTCCTTTATGTCCTTTTGAAACAAAAAACACACACCTTAAACATCTGTTTTTGGTTGGATCAGTGTCATTGAGAGTGCATGTGTTAATACATTTATCCGATTTAAACTGGTCCCCCCCCTAACCCCACAAGCCACCCTTAGCCCAGGAGCAGGGCGAAAAACAGTACCTGCATCATACTTGTATTATTTTCTTGGAACATTTCTGCTGTTTGGGGAGTAGATCAGCAAAATGGTGCCCACTTCAGTATCGCTGTTCCAAACAAAATCTGACTCCTCCTCCCTGGAGCTGCTCTAGAATAGCATTGTTGTTTTTAACCCTACCCTGTTGGGTCAAAGAGCGGTTTCTTGACAATTGCTTGAGCTTGGGGAGAGCTGTTAGCTCTCAGTACGCCTTGCCACGCTTGGGCACAGACCACATGGGCAACCTCCTTTGTCCTCTGCATTGGGTTGAGGAGAACAGCCTCTTGTGTCTGTCCTTGCATAATGCATATGTATGTCAAGATCTTCTTTCTACATTTGGCAAGGAAACATGCCATAGGAATGGTCTGGCTTTCTCACCAGCAAAATTGCTGTTCTGGGACCTGACTGCGATGCCTCCTGGTTATTGCGAATGGCGGCAACAGGCAGTAACTTCTGCCTCCTGCTGAAGCCATGTGACTCAAAATGGAAATGCGCAGAAGAACATGGATCCGCGCCTTTCCCAGCTCTCCAATTTGAGTCCTGCCCTGTGAAAGGTTCGTAACAGTTAGAAGAGTCCCCTCCACAAATCTCTGGCCAGGCTGTTCACCATCACATCGCTTCTGAAGCTTGCTTGTGGGCAGCTCACCATCCTTGACATATTGGGCCTCTGTGGCCCCCTTAGCAGTCTGTGTGCAACTAGTCGCAGTAAGGAATTCCTTGTGAGCACAGCCGCTTGGAGTAGAAGGCCAGCCTCAGACAGTGCTCGCTCCTTTCAGACTCTCGGGCAAAGTCTGCATTGCTCACGAAAAAAGGCTTCTCGGTGGTGAGTCGATTGCACGCCGCCACCTCTCCTTTGCTGTTGCCAAGGCACTTTTGACCTTGTAGTTGCAAGCAGCTTTGATTCAATGGAAAAATGTGTTTGCTAAACATTAGATGGGCAGCAGCAATAGAAATGGGTTTTTTTTTATTTTTTCTAAGGTTGGGCAGGGAGCTTGCGGAGCCATCCCTCTAGGCTGCTGTGGACCAGAATCTGAAGATCCATACTGCAGCCAGTGCCTTGCTTAGAGTAGTACATGGAGTGTGCCAAGACTGGGTAGATTTCCCCTTGAGCTTCTACCTCTGAAACAGGCACTTGCTCTACTTTGTGTCCGTGTGTTTGTGTGTGTACAAGAGGGACGGAGAATTCTTAAAGGGTCAAAATGTTTTCTTTGTATGACTGGCATCTCACCTCCATGGCCTGAAAGAAGAAAACCATTTCTTCTTTCCTCCCCTACCTCTGTGCTTTTGTTTGGGTACCCGGAGAGTGCAGTGGAGGTGTTTTGCCTTGGTTTCAGCTAGCCTTGCGGATCGGAGCCACAGCATTTTGGTCTGTATCTTTGTGAAGATACGGAATCTCGACTCAGGGAGTTGAATGTTTCTTGGTCTATGTCAAGAGGGTTCTCCTCTCTCCCCACAGATCCCTCCCTCCTTCCTTCCTTGCCGCAACCTGCCTTGCTTCTCTTTGGTATCTGGTGCGGCACACACCATGTTAGTTTTTGCTTTGTTGTCAGATGGAGATGAAACCCATATCCCCCTGACAATCACTGCATCCTCCCTATCACACACTCTCGATAATTTCGACGTAGTTTGGATAAACTATCTGCTTGTCTGTGCTGAAATGTGATGTTAGAAATCCTATCAAACATGAGCATGATCCATCATTAAAGATTATTTAAGTAAGTCTTCTGTGTGTTTCTGGCTGAATGGACTTCTTCATTTGGATGACTTATAGACCACACACAGGGCTATTGCTCAGATTGCTTCCACAAAGGATGGACTGTGTTTTATGCAGGACATTAATCATCTAAAGCAGGCATCCCCAAACTGTGGCCCTCCAGATGTTTTGGCCTACAACTCCCATGATCCCTAGCTAACAGGACCAGTGGTCGGGGAAAATGGGAATTGTTGTCCAAAACATCTGGAGGGCCGAAGTTTGGGGATGCCTGATCTAAAGGTTCAAAGTCTAAAGATGCCACTGTAATAATTGTACACTTTTGCGAACTGAGCAATCAACACCATCTCTTTGTGGACTGCAGGGCGACGGCTCCTTTTTAAGAATTTTTTTAAAAAAAAATGAATTAAGGTTAAACATTTGAAAATATAAATGTATACAAGTTACAGAAAATGGATCAAATACACATGAGTCGTTGGTGCTTTAATTCAGAGAGCCAGTGAGCCAATAAATGCTGCTTGCATCGTTACAAAGACAGACATTAGCCCCGCTCCCAGAATGTCATTGCTAAAGGTCTATGTTCTCTCCAGAAGGCAGGAGAGAGAAGTCTGGGATACAGTATTCTCATATGATTTCACTGAAGACAATTCTTGTGTCTGTGAGTGGGGGGGGGGGTTGTCGGGAGTGTATGCCTGTAAGTTAAAGTGGTCGACCAGTACAGAACTGAAAACACCTTCCTTTCTTGTGAGTCACAGAACAAAATGGGTGAAATGAAACCCAGGAATCCTTTTTGCACCAAGCCCTCCTGGGGGGGGGGGCTTTTGGAAGGAAATTATGGGTCAGGTATCTAACTTAGCTAGGATTGCCTATCTAAGAAAATGTGAGCTTGTGGATTTTGACCCTAGAGAACAACCAGATAAGGTTGGAACGCAGCTCATAAAACAGTAGCTAACGATCATTCCATGAGTACCCCAGGTTGACTGGAATGTGGGCTTGGTACAAAACGGGAGGTTTCTAGATAGCTGGACTCCCTTTCCCCAATACCCGCTCTTAATTTGTACATGGTGTGTTATGTAACACACACTGATATCTCTAGTTAACCCAAGCTTGCATAAATATATGTTGGCAGTAGTTCGAACAATTTGGGACCTGTTTCGCTGGTGGAAACAGGTAGTTTATGAAAATGCAAGGCTACTATCCACATAAGGGCTCCTGTCTCCTTTCACTGAGTACATGAATTAGTACACTTTGTCGTCATTGCTTTTTAAGGTGTAAGACATAGCAATGACTCACAACTTTGGGGGGGGGGTGTCAACTCCATCCAATGCCCAGTGCTGTATCAAGTAGAAGGTGAGTGCCTACATACAAGCAGATATAGTAGTCGGGAGTATTCCAGTTTTGGCAAGTTGGAACCTTCCTTTTCAAGGGTCCTTGGCTGCAGATAGTTGTAGCAGATAGCAACTGTGCTAGCTGGTTGCTCCAAACTCCTCTCTGGGGCTATCTTGGCAAATTCATGTACTGTTCGCTACTTTATATGAACCTAAAAATACTCTTTGTTTTTAAGCATGACCTTGGGATTAAAGAGTTGGAGCTGGGAAATCTGAGTTCAAACCCACTCTTCATGGGCTCATTCTGTGGCTGTGGTCAAGTGCGACTGTCTCCCGCCTGCAAAATGGAAATAAGAAACTTGCCACTTGGGATTTTGTGGTGGATGGAAGGTGTATATAGTAAGGATGGTGAAGTGGTTCCTGAATGTTTCAGAGATGAGAAAACCTGTGGAGCATGAAACAATTGCAAATTGCCATGTTGTGAAGTTGCCAGAAGATGGTGCTCCAGCTTTTCTGAAACAAAACTCTGGGGGATTGTTGCATTTGAGAGGAGCAAGAGGTAACTGTTCCTTCATTTACCTGAGGGGGTGCAAGGCAAGGGAACCTTGATGGGTGCCAGCTACCAAAATCCCTGTCTTTTGCAAATGCTATCCCTTCCACCACCTGCTTCTGTTTCCGAAGGTTTGCCTGGATTGAAAACACAGTGCCTTGTGTGAAGCGATTGAATCTGTAGGGTGAGTGCGTGTATGTCAGGGATTGTCGGCCTTTCTGAGTCCTTTTGCAAACCAGAGGAACTGTTTTGGGCACCACACACATCACAGCGAAGGACACCTCTCAACCTATTGTAATCATTTTCGATAATTTTTTTATTTATATCCCGCCCATCTGGCTGGGTTTCCCCAGCCACTCTGGGCGGCTTACAACATATATAAAAACCCAACAAAAACATCAAACATTAAAAAATATCCTATACAAGCAACAAACCAAGAGATCAATAGACACCAATAACAATAATTACAACAAACAGTTTACAGTTATACCCAAATTAAAATAACCGCCAACCCCAACCGAACATTTAACCAACACCAATCCAACAAAAATGAAACGGAGGAAGTAAAATGAGAATCTCTTAAATCATTTTACCCAGTTTCCCCAACCCAAGAGTTGTTCTAGCAATGTCCCTCTGGGCTCCCAGGAGCCTCTCTTAGCTGTTCAAGGTGAGTCTGGGCCCTGCCCCCTAGGCCAGGTGGAAATGAGCCTTGCCACAGGGAGTGGTCTTCCTTCCAGCACTCTCAGCAGCAGCAATGTCCTGCTGGCATTCTGTTGGTTACAGCAGAATGCTTATTTACAGCCTAATATCAACAGGGGAGGAGACCTCTGTGGGCCCCAGTATGAGTTAAGTTTTGTTATGTTTAGATAACGGGAGAAAATGGGACATGATTACTAATGTAACATCCAAACCTTGATCTGCTTTATTGGGCATCTGAACACCAGAGGGACAGCTCTAGCAAACCAAAAGGAAGCCGGGCCAAGAGAACGCCTTAAGAGTTGTGGGAAGATTTTTGTGCAAGGCAGGATTACAACGGCGGGGGGAGGGAAGGTAACCTGAGACAGGTGTATCAGATGGTGAGCAGCCCAGGCCAGGAGCATAGTATGAGGACTCTTACTAGCCCTGCCTCATTGCAGAAGAATGCAAAATCACCATGTACAACTGAATAACAGTGAATTCTATCCCTAATGAAAGGAGCACCCTTTTTATTTAGCAGGTAGGATAATATGGTATGTAATGTCACTGGAGAAAGCATCAGATTTGGTTTCAAGGGGAGTTTGCCTTTCCTCACCTCACCAGTGTTAATTTCCTAACATGGACTGCAAGAAGATCAAACCTATCCATTCTGAAGGAAATCAGCCCTGAGTGCTCACTGGAAGGACAGATCGTGAAGCTGAGGCTCCAATACTTTGGCCACCTCATGAGAAGAGAAGAATCCTTGGAAAAGACCTTGATGTTGGGAAAGATTGAGGGCACAAGGAGAAGGGGACGACAGAGGACAAGATGGTTGGACAGTGTTCTTGAAGCTATGAACATGAGTTTGACCAAGGCAGTGCAAGACAGGGGTGCCTGGCGTGCTATGGTCCATGGGGTCACGAAGAGTCCGACACGACTAAACAACAACAACAGGACGTCCTCAAAACAAAATAAAAAAAATTCCTTCCAGCAGCACCTTAGAGACCAACTAAGTTTGTCATTGGTATGAGCTTTTGTGTGCATGCACACTTCTTTAGATACCAGGACGTCCTGTCGGCAAGCTGCATGTTTGTGCCACAAGTTCCCATCAAAATAATTCCACAAGATATGAAAAACCATGCATACAGAGCATGAGAAGCCCTCCTCCCTACAGCACGAGGTGTTCTTGCTGTTCTTCAGTCAGTTTTTCTGCATAACGGGGTATATTCACATTACCACTTATTCCACACCCAGGGCCGCCTCACTGCTGATTTTTGAAGCTGCGCTCACATGATGTCAGCCACGATGCTTAACGATCCTATAGATTCTTGACAAATACTGCTGTTTGATGCATTTTTCCCCTCAAGCCACCTTCAGTCTTATTGCCACTTACTCTGTATCCAATTTTCTAATGTGAACATACCCCAGAAGTTGCTGCGCAGCCGCAGATGAGTGTGAAAGCGCAGAAGACATCTGAATGAATAGGCTTTCCAGGGGGGTTGTGGGGCAGGGGAACATTGAGGCTTGAAACGCAACTGGGCACATGGGTGTGTGTGTGTGACCTTGCTGCATCTCAAGCCATTAATGTGAATATGCCCTAAAAGGACAAACACAAAATGGTTTATTAGCCTTCTCCAGTGTCCTGTTTTGTTATGCAACATCCTATATGTATGAGTTCAGTCTTTTAAGAATTACAAGTATTATAAATAGATTAGATATGTATAATGAAAAACCAACCCATTTTCTTCGATTGCATCAATTTAAATATCTTATGTTTACCAAATTTAGATCCACATATCCCCTTGCTTTAAAAAACCCCCAAGGTCCAATTGGCACAGGTTTTCAAAACTTTGCAATTATCTGTTAAACACACAGACACCCCAACACCAACATGAAATACTAAGACCCAGTGGTCATGCAAAATCCTGTAAAAGGATCTGCTGTTATATTATTAAGCAATATTCACTGCACATCTGCAATCAGGTTCATAGCGCCATTTCATGGAAATCCCATGCATTTTGTAAAGACTTAGTGACAGAAATAATCACTATTCCACACATGCAATGTAATAACCCATGAGCTCTACATGGAGAGTCCAGCTGTTGTTAGGTGAAACTAATAAACGGTTCAGGTTTATTGATTAAGTACTTCAATTGCAGGTGCCGCAAACCTAGAGAACTTTCACAAAACACTTATCCAGCCACTTAAAATCCTGGTTATCTCATTCTTACCTTTCCTCCCTCTACTTCCTGTTGCCTTAAGTATATTTAATTTCAGGCACATAGCCCCCTCACTTTTCTTATCACAAAGTCCAGTCTTTGGGGGAATTACACCCCAGTTTTTGAAGCTGAACTCAAAGGTAGTTGTTTTAAAAATGAAGTCTACATCATACAGAAACGGATCCCTATTTGTGGTAGTTTAAAATATACGGAGGTTGCCGCATCTTGCTCTTCCACCTCAGCCTGAGGCAAAGACAACTGGTTTCTGCCAGGTGATGCAACCACTTCCTCCCTTCCCTGTCTAGGATCATGTAGTTACAAGGTTCAGGCCAGAGGCAAGAATTTTTGAAAGAAAGGCGAGCAATGGTCTACTCCCTCTCTCCTCCTCCAATTTGAAAGAGTCTATAAATTGAATGATTCAGCTAATTATTTTGAAAAGATAATATATAAGAGGACTCCCACTGGATCAGGCCAAAAGCCCCTCTAGTGCAGCATCCTGTTCTCACCGTGGCCAACCAGGTGCATGTGAGGAGTCCCACAAGCAGGACTAGAAGCAAAGGCACTCTTCCCAATTGTGATTTCCAGCAACTCAGGGGCATATACTGCTTCTGACAGTGGAGGTCAGGCTAGTAGCCATCAGTAGGTAGCCTTCTCCTCCATGTCCTTGTCTAATCCTCTTTTAAAGCCACCCAAGATGGCGGCCATATGCATGAAGTGACGTAGTCTCTTTTTTTGTCCGTCCCAAATCCTCCAGTATCCTTCATTCCAGTATTATGTGAGAGATCTACTTTCCCCACACAATGCATAATTGCATAAATCTCTATCATGCCCCCCGCTTACTTATCTTTCCCCTTAAACTAAAAAGCCCCCAATGTGGTATCTTTTCCTGACAGAGGGGGACTTGCTCCAGTCCCTTGATCGTTTTGGTTCCCTTTTCTGAACTTTTCCATGCTCTTCAATATCCTTTTTGAGGAGAGGTGACCAGAACCATACACAGTATTCCAAGTGGGGTCACACCATCAATTTGTGTTGTACTGGCAGGTTGTTGTTGTTGTTGTTGTTGTTGGCGGCAATCCCTTTCCTAATGGTCCCTAGTATGAAACCCACCATTTTCATGGCTGCTGCACAGTGGATCAATATTTTCAGCCTGCTAGCTGCCACCAACCTATTGTCACCACCGGTTTAGACTCTGTAAAGTCCATCACTGCCTTTTAACCTAACACAGGGTAGCAACACAGGGTTGTGGTGGGGATACGATGTAAGCCACCCTCAGCTCCTTGGAGGAAAATGTGGTATACAAATGATGTAAATAAATGTGTGTCTTATTACTAATAAATTTAAATTCATATCCCATCCTTTCTCCTAAAGGAGCCCAGCATGGCAATGTGAGGTTAGGAATATATTGTTGCAAGCCACCCCAATTCCTGAATGGTGTGAGATTCAAGGTGTGTGCTTCCTTCAGGAATGAGACCGTGGTGTCTTTATGTACAGTACATAGTTTATTTACAAAGTGGGTGGCACTGTGCTCTAAACCACTGAGCCTCTTGGGCTTGCCGATCAGAAGGTCGGCAGTTCGAATCCCCGTGACGGGGTAAGCTCCCGTTCCTCTGTCCCAGCTCCTACCAACCTAGCAGTTCGAAAGCACGCCAGTGCAAGTAGATAAATAGGTACTGCAGCAGCGGGAAGGTAAATGGCATTTCCGTGCGCTCTGGTTTCCGTCATGGTGTTCCGTTGTGCCAGAAGCGGTTTAGTCATGCTGGCCACATGACCTGGAAAGCTGTCTGTGGACAAACACCAGCTCCCTTGCCCTGAAAGCGAGATGAGTGCTGCACTCTATAGTCTTCTTTGACTGGACTTAACCATCCAGGGGTCCTTAACCTTACACATATATACAGGGTGAGTCTTTTAAAAGAGGCCCCGTGGAACATGTGTACTCTGTATCCACGGGGCCTCTTTTAAAGGACTTACCCATTACAAACTGAGCCTACGATGGAGAGGGTCTCACTTCTCCCATAGCCACACAGCCCATGTATTCACAAACAGAAATCAAGCTTTGCTCTGCCTTCTGCCAGCTTGTTGCTTTGACATCCGGGCCACATCACTGCCCTCTCAACTCTGCCTCTGTCTTTCTAGCTATCCAAGAGTTGAGGGAGGGAATGGAGTATGGGATAAATCAGGCATAGGCAAACACTGCCCTCGAGATGTTTTGGAACTACAACTCCCACCATCCCTAGCTAACAGGACCAGTGGTCAGGGATGATGGGAGTTGTAGTCCCAAAACATCTGGAATGCCGAGTTTGCCTATGCCTGGGATAAATACAAGAATTTATTAGAGGTAAGAACACCATTATGGCTCTCACTGCTGGAAGCTATAGCAGTAAAGAAAAAGAAATGAAAGAAGGGTGGACAACTTATAGAAATTTATTCAAACAAGAAGGAGGAGAGTATAAATTAAAAGAATTTAAGGAATTATCTGGGAAATTAACAACATGGTTACAATATCATCATTTGAATGAAGTATTTGAGAAAGATAGGATACAGGGGTTTGGGGAACATATATCACAACTGGAGAGAGACCTGTTGGAATGTAATGTAAAAGTGTTGTGTTACGAAGAGTCGGACATGACTAAACGACTAAACAACAACAAAAATGTATATACTGTAATATTGGAATGGGAGACAAAGGATCAGCAAGTAAAATCCTCAATGATACACTGGGCAATAGATATCAGTCATAATATAGATATGGAAGCATGGGAACGATTGTGGAATATGGATATAAAATTTACAGCAGGTTGTGGTTTATGAGAAAATTATATGAAAATGATATCTCATTGGTATGTAACACTGAGTGAATTGGCAAAAATGTATAAATCTAAATCAAACAAGTGTTGGAAATGTGAAGAGAAAGGTTATTTTTATCATATGTGGTGGTCTTGAAGTAAGGTTAAAGCTTACTAGGAAATGATATACAATGAATTGAAAAGGATGTTCAAAATAACTTTTATAAAAAACAACAACTAGAAGCTTTTCTTTTGGGAATTATAGGGACAGAACTACCTAAATTGTATAGAAAATTTATTTATGTATGCTACTACAGCAGCAAGAATGCTACTTGCCCCAAAGTGGAAAGAAGCAGAAGTCCCAGTAAAGGAAGAATGGATTCAAAAACTTACGCAATATGCAGAAATGGTGAAACTTACTGAAAGAATAAGAAATCAAGATAACAAACTTTTCATAAAAGAATGGAAATGGTTTATTGAATATTTACAGATAAATTGCAAACAGATAAAAACATTAGCAGGATTATTGTAATAATCTGCAGTTTCATAAGAGTATATATTTAAAATAAATAATTAAATGAGCAAATTAAATGAATTCGGATATGCAGAATATATTTTTTAAAAAAATAAAATTAAGGAACTGCAGAAAGAGGGGGAAGGAGGTCAAATTTTGAAATTTTAAATTGATTGTGAAACTAATGAAATGTATAAACTTGAAAAATATGTATAAATAACCTTTTTGAAAAGGAGTTGAGGGAGGGGCTCCACCCATTTTCCATCTCCCACAGAGCCCCTTCCTTTGCTCTTCTGACACCTGTCCAGGAGGCTAACCTGGCTATTACAGGAATTAGAAGATTAGATTTCATCACTTGCTGGACGCAGGGATTAGAAAGGTCAGGCATACAGTTTAACACTCCCCACGCCCAAAACACATAGCACTATATATATTTTTCTCTTCTACTGTGCATCACTCTCAATTCACCTAGTTTGCTCTGCATCTTTTGGAGATCTTCACAACCCCTGTCTCTGACCTTTCTAAAAGTCTTCTTTGCAAAGAGATCTGTGCTGTGCAAATGATCACCAGCATCTGCAAAGCTGCCGGACAATCATCTCAAGAGGAGCGTTTGCTTTCAATGGGTTTGGGGCTGGAGGAGGAGGAGGAGCTGACAGTCCCACGCAGCTACGAGGACACAGAACTGACTGGCGAGGTTGGAGGAAAGGCTCCAAGGCCGGGAGGCGAGGCAAGACCCTGGAAACGAGAGGCATTTGGGGCGGAGCCCGCATCGGTAATACTAAGCTCACAATGGGAGTCGCCCATCCACATTCCTCCCGGAAACTCGCCGGGCAAGTTTGAAAGCGGCGCTCAGCCTTTCCACGAAAGCGGGGGTCCTGCTTCTGCCTGAGCCGAGCAACAGCAGCCAGGGACGCCGGAGGAAGATGGGGGTGACGCTGGGCTACTGGGATATCCGTGGGGTACGTCGGGGTCCTTGTTGGAGGGGGGGGCAGGCTGGGGATGTCTTTTGGCCAGTAGGGCTCCGGTCTTTGACCAACACTCACGCTCTGCTTCTGATGGGCGGGCGTCTATTCTATGAGTGCCTCGCAGGCAGACGTGCAACAGGTGCAGCTTTCCGAAGACGCATCTGGAGCGGCGGCAGAAAACTTCGCCCGTTGACTTCTGCCTGGGAGTCAAAAAAATCACAGGCAGGACAACGGGCTGCCGGAGTCCTGCGAGACGCTCAGGCTGCAACCCTCTCCCCGCTTACTAAGCCACCCAACTCGGGAAAAGACAAGGATATTCTACTACCGTATCAGGGCCGGATTTAGGTTTGATGAGGCCCTAAGCTACTGAAGGTAATGGGGCCCTGTATACGTCCACCTGTCCTTTGTCAACAACAAATTGTCGCTGTTTTTTGTGCTGAATATATGCTATATAGTAATTTATGGACCTAATAGGTATCTAAAGCCATTTGCACATAACAAATAGGAGCCTACACAATACAAAATACTGTTGCTGTATGTAGGTTTTATTTTATTTGTTTTTTAATCTTATATTTTGGAAATGGACATTCATTCTTTTCCTTTAAATTTTTTCGTCGTCCCCCCCAAGAGAGTGGGACCCTAAGCTATAGCTTGTTTAGCTTATAGGTAAATCCGGCACTGAGTTATTGTTATTTATTGTATGTAAGCTGCTTTGGGATTCTCATTTGGATGAAAAGCATCATAGAAATACAATCAATCAATCTATCGTCCGGCGCTACCGCATCTATTTGGCACGCTGAAGATCAATCGCCGCCGTCTCCAGGCAGCTGTGGGGGGAGACCCGGTCTGAAAGCCCGGAGAGTCGCTGCCAGCCCGTGTGGACAGCATCAGGCCCCACGCGGAGATGGCGTGACTCAGCGCCAGACCTTGAGTTCCCTGAAATTCCGGCTTTGGCGCGGGGGCGACGGGATTGCATCGTCAGCGCGTTTCCTGTGGCCGTGATTTCCCCCCTTGACTTTCACGGGGAAGCTCAGAGATACGCCCCGACGGGCAGCTGAGCAGCCAATCCCGGCGCGGAGCCGCTTCCCTCCCCTTCTTCCCTCTTCAATCCGGTGCCAAAAAGGGTTGGGTGACAGACAGTGTCATCAGAGAGAGTGAAAAGCAGGGATGGTGGTGCAAGAGGAGAAGGAGCGAGTTCCATCTTGCCAAAAATTCAGCTATCTCCCTCCGGCAGACCCACGTCTCTGGCATCCTAAGGAGGCAGATTGGCCACGTCTTTTTTTCTTTTCTTTTCTTCCTGAGCTCTGTGCAGGTGGAAAAGCACATCCCAGCCCCATCCTGCTCCCTGGCCCCAGATCTTTGTTCAAGGTACCAGCTTGCCCCTGCCTCCAGAGCTCCTGGAAAGGCACTTAACATCCTAGAAAGAAAGAATTGTAGAGTTGGGCGGTACCACAAGGGGTCATCTCTTCCAACCCCCTGAGATTAAGAGGCTCATGCTCTCCCGACTGAGCTATCCCAGCTATCCCAAGGACCACCTGGAACACTTCTGAAATAAGATTTATTATCCTGTAGATTAAATGAGCAGACCGTGTAAGCCATGGTTTACAGTGACTCTGTTTACATTTTCATGGGCTTTCACGCTCTTCTCTCTCTCTTTCCTCCCAATATGAGGAGGTCCATACATTCTTAACTACAATTCGAACATTCAAACCCTAAGCTGATTAATCTTAACCATGGTTTATTGGAGCAAGTCTGACTTGAATAGTTTCAACCATAGTTAAGATAAATCACAGTCTGCCACTCAGATGTAAAGCTTGCCCATTAAACACTGCTAGGTAAATTAGCTAGTCTCACTGCCCAGCTTATTCCTAATGGTGAAACACACCATCCTAGCATTACACTGCTTGTTGTTTGTTCAGGAAAGCAAACAACAAGCACTATATTAAACCACCAAGACAGCCACTCCAGGGTCTGTTTTCCTACTGGGAGGAAGGGAGGTGCTAAGTAGGAATGCTTGGACTATTCACTAGCTAATCTGCCTAACCATATTGTGTGACCAGCACAATATCTGAATGCAGCCACTGTTTGTCAAGTTTGAATGACAAGTCGCAGTTGATCACAATGAGAAATGAAAGCTTGTGAGCTTGCGCCTATGCTTGAAAAGGAGTGGGGAGCACCCAAGGCTTGAGAGTAGGCTCCTTCCTGTCACAATAAACCATGGTTTTATGTGATGTCTGATCACAGCCACTGACATGCAACATTGCAACAGGGTTTTCAGTAATGCGAGGAGGCTATTGAATAGTAACCTTGGACAGCATGTGCTATCTTCATCTGTGAAATATGTCAGTATCCTTTGCCTTGGGCCATTGCTAGTCTGGAGCAGATGTAATCATCTGTTTTTTCTACCACTGGTGATTATTCTGCCACTAAATATTTGTCTCTTCCTTCCTGCAGCTTGCCCATGCAATCCGGCTTCTTCTGGAATACACAGGGACCGCATTTGAGGACAAACAATATGCACCTGGAGATGGTAAGGAGCTGTCCCTTTGCAGCCAATTGTGAATCCCAGCAGCAGTTAGGATTATTGCCAGTTGCTTTATTTTATTTTATTTTATTTTATTTTATTTGCTTAGTGTCTTTGAATTATCTAGCTGTGGGAATGGTGGAGAGCATAGAAAACAACATCCAATAACACTTGCAAATAGATGGGGGTTTTTTTTTAGTAACTTGCACCTTTTATTTGACTTTCACGAAAGAGTAGGATTAGATCCTGGTGCAGCTGCTGGCTCTGATCTTTAGGGGTGGACTGAAGGTAGACAGCAGTTGTCGAATTCTGGAGGCCACTTAGTGTAGGCCTCCTTCCTGGGATTCCTGCAAAGATAGCTGGGCTAGGAGGACCTTGATCTGAGCCAGAAAGCCCTTTATGTTCTCAAGTAACCATGCACACTCAAGATCACTTAAGGCAGGCTTCCTCAAACTCGGCCCTCCAGATGTTTTGAGACTACAATTCCCATCATTCCTGATCACTGGTCCTGCTAGCTAGGGATCATGGGAGTTGTAGGCCAAAAACATCTGGAGAGCTGAGGTTGAGGTTTCTGAGTATGCCTTCTGGCTTTTATACATGCAAAACTTCCTGGTTGGATTCAAGGGTTGTGTGTGTGTTTAATGCAGCCCGCGTGAAATGTTCTAGTGATGCGAGTTGGAATGCAACAGATGATCTCTTGCTGTTGTATGCAATTAATTGTATGGGTTGTATATTGGACAGTGGCCAATTCAGCCCTGAGTTTCTACAGCTAGAATAACCCTCCCCAGCCTGGCACTCTGGCTGTTTTGGACTATGGCTCCCAGCATGAGACTGGTAGTATTCATGCCTGATAATTCATGCCCCTTAGGAATGGAGCCAAAAACACAAGAGAAGCTGGCTATGAGGGAGAAAACTTACTTTTTATACCTGTATTTACAGCTCCTGATTTTGACGCAAGTCAGTGGACTAATGCGAAGGAGACGCTGGGCTTGGACTTCCCAAATGTATGTAGCAACTGTGGGGGAAAATAGCAACATGTCGTTGTAGATTGATGGGGATGGTGGGGTCTTTCTCCTGCTGCTCCCTCTTTGAGATGAGTGAGAGCAACCAGGCCAGAGTCCTGGGCTCTTTCTCATCTGGCTCTGCTTCACTGTCTGCTACTTCAAGTACAGGTCACAGCTCAGTGGGAAATGAAGACAGGTGTGTGAGCAGAATCTAAAGCAGGGGGTTGGCTGGAGGTTGAGATTTGCAGTGCATTCCTGGCTTCTTGCTAGAGCAAAGGCTGCCAGGAAGCCAGATGCCAGGGCCTTTCAAGTGTGCCTGGGGGGAGAAGCCAGGCCCTGTAAATTCCGCAACCAAATTCTCATGCACAGTTCTCTAGTTTATGAGGTCTGTGTTCTGTTCTGAGCAGCTTTCCAAGGGCCACATGCCAGTCCTGGGCAGGGCCACAGGCAAAAGTGGGTGGAGCAATGCAAATTTTACCTTTATGCCTTAGGCTAGTTTCTGCACATTTTCTCTCAACCATCTCTCTGTCCAGGGCAGGACTAACCATTAAGCAAAATAAGCACGTGCTTAGGTCATCAAGTAGGGCACCACAGAAATTTTCCATTGCCAGATTTTTAATATTAGTGGTCAGAAATTGCTTAGTTGTGTGTTCATTTTCTCAGTTGAAGATTATCAAAAATCCCAGCAGAACAACTATGCAACAAGATAGGTTGGATGCCTTATGTCTACCAAGTATAGAAGCAGGTGTGTTCTGGAAGATTAGTTATGAGGATCTGATCAAAGACTTTGCAATTAGAAAAAGTGGGAGAAAATTTTTCAGATATAAAGTGTAAAAAATAAACATTATTTTCCATCTTACTATAGGTTTTGTTTTATTTTGAAAAAATATAATTTTATTTTATGGTTTATTGTTGTTATATTTTGAATTAGATATATATGGAGGCACCAAAATCTTTTAAGTGCTTAGCAGGCATCCCCAAACGTCAGCCCGCCAGATGTTTTGGACTACAATCCCCATCTTCCCCGACCACTGGTCCTGTTAGCTAGGGATCATGGGAGTTGTAGGCCAAAACATCTGGAGGACCGCAGTTTGGGGATGCCTGGCTTAGGGCCTCTAAAGATCTTATTCCAGCCCTGTCTTTATTCTCCATTCAATGAAACAAGAAGCACACACCTTAAACACCATACATTTAATGTGCAAGACTTTCCCCAAAGATTCTGTGGGACTTGGGGGACTTGAGAAAGACTGGAAGCTGCTGAGTGTCAAAAGAAAGAAGGCACATTGTTAAAAGAAGAGGCTAGACCAGAAAGGAAAAAGACATCCCTTATGTGCTCCTGCTGTTCCTTCGCTGATCTTTTCCCATAGAGACTGCCTCTGGATGGAGCTACTGGAGCCCAGGGCTTGCTTCATCCCATCTTTCAAGTTTTTTACCACTGGGATATCCTGTGCAAAATTACCATGTCCATCCTTGGACAGCCCTAAGTAATTATACTACACCTAGGATGCAAAAACTATCACCCAGCAGTGTGAAATGGCTTCTCTTGAAGCCGTTTCAGTGTAGAAAGCCTTTCAAGTTGATGCTGTTTCTCCTATGTAAATGGGAAGTTGTCCAGCAAGGATGACGGGGTGATGAAGTGTTCTGGGTCTTCTGCACTGGCGCCATTAACCTTCCCTATCCTTTCCTTAGCTCCCTTATCTAATTGATGGTGAGACGAAGATCACACAAAGCAACGCCATCATGAGATACATTGCTCGCAAGCACAAGATGAGTGAGTGTTTCTGGCACTAGTGTTTCTTTGGATGCCAGCTTAAAACTAATTAATTAATTAAGTGACTGATAATATTCTTGCCAAATAGTTGGTTCATGGGTATGCTCTTACCTTCTGTGCATTTTGCGTTTCTACAGGTGGTGAGAGCGAAGAAGAAATGATCAGAATAGATATGCTTGAAAACCACATTATGGATCTGAGAATGGCCTTTGCAAAAGTTTGCTACAGTCCAGATTTTGTGAGTTTTGTGGTTTGCATCCCCCCCCTTCCCAAATTGGAACTGATCAGGAATCTAGCAGATGTTGAGAATCATTTGGGGATCAGTATGGTGTGTGAGTGGGTCAAAAGATAGCACTTACGTAAGGCTGAACAAATAATTCTTTCTGCTCTTGTGGGACTGGGAGGGGAACAAAAGTCTGTAAAGTTACAACCAATAAGCAGGCATGAGAGAGAAAGGAAGTCTATAATTGGGGAGTCAGTAGTTCAAGGTTTCACAAGAGTTGGGCTGGAAATCAATCTGTGTACCTAATAATTCAAGAATGTCTGGTTGCAGGAAAAACTGAAGCCCGAGTATCTGGAGCAGATACCTGGAAAACTGAAGCTGCTCTCCCAGTTTTTGGGAGACAGGAAGTGGTTTGCAGGAAAGAAGGTACACGTGCTATGCATAATTCTATAGAAACAAAGTTGTCTCTCTAGTTCTAGGGCTCAATTTACAATGTATTCCTCTTGTGATTTTCTAGATCACCTATGTAGACTTTCTTGCATATGACATATTGGATCAACACTGGATGTTTGAGCCAAAGTACTTCGATCAGTTCCCAAATCTGAAGGATTTCCTTGACCGCTTTGAGGTGAGATTTACTGTGATGTTTGCACTGATCTCCAGTAGGAATTGTTCTTATATTGATAGCAAAGGAAATGCAATTCCTCGAGTTGCTCTTTGTCTCCCACAGCAACAGCCCCGAGTGGTGCAGCAATCATTCCTTCTTCCCAGGCAACTCTGTGAACTCTGTAATATAGCTCTGTGATTGGAAACTCTCAGCACACTTAAAGGACTAGAGCTCCCAGAATTCTTTGGGGGAATTCCATGACTCTTTAAAGGGGTATCATAGCACTTCAAATGCACATTGTGCATGTGGCTGTAGTCTTAGTGCTGCCTTTATAGAATTCAAGCAGGGAGTAGCATGGGGACAAAACCAGAATTACAGTCATACCTTGGGTTACGGCCACTTCAGGTTGTGTGTTTTCGGGTTGCACGCCGCACCAAACCCGGAAGTCCCGAAACGGGTTACTTCCGGGTTTCGGTGCTCGCGCATGCACAGAAGCATTAAATTTCACTTTGCGCATGCGCAGAAGCGCTGAATCGCAACCTGCGTGTGCGCAGATGCGGCGCTGCGGGTTGCGAACGTGCCTCCCGCACGGATCACATTTGCAACCCGAACGTCCACTGTAGTTGGCTGTGTTAGTTGCCAGGGGGTGGGGCAACCTGGTCAACCCCTAGGTACACCCCTACAGGCAAGCAAGAGGCATTCCAGCCAGGCAAAAACATTTCTGAAGCATTGTGGGTCCTAAACAGCTATTTTCATTTTTTCTCCAGAGTCTAGTTTAGACTCTTGCTATGTGTTGCTGTTTAATGACTATTCCCTTGCAGGCTTTGGAGAAAATTTCTGCCTACATGAAATCTGGCCGTTTCATGAAGACTCCCATCTTTTGGAGACTCGCCAAGTGGAGCTATGAAAAAGTGTAGAGGAGACCGTGAACCTTAAAGCCTCTGCAGATGGGTGTTAGCGTCCATGATGGCCCCTGAGTGAATCACCACCCCTTCATGCTTTAAAACATGTTTGTTATGCTGTGACCCTTAATCCAGACTGTCATTAATAAAAACTATTGGATACTGAAAAGATTGTGCTGGCTTCTTAGTTTGCTGCCCTGCAGCCAGAAAAAAATTCTCCATTCCCATGTTTTAAAATTGGGTTTAAAATGCTGCCAGCAAGCCAAGCTGGTGGCTACTTGCTTATCAAAAGAGCTTATTCCAAGAGCTCACAGGGCACAAAACAACCTGAAAGGAGGGGGGGAGGAGGAGGAGAAAGAAGAAGAAGAAGAAGAAGAAGAAGAAGAAGAAGAAGAAGAAGAAGAAGAAGAAGAAGAAGAAGAAGAAGAAGAAGGAGGAGGAGGAGGAGGAGGAGGAGGAGGAGGAGGAGGAGGAGGAGGAGGAGGAGGAGGTTGCCCCCTGCAACATTGCCCAGTGCACTGTGCCAACAAATACCTGCCAACCAAATACACTGGCACTGGCAGGAAGCATTGTGGTCTAATGCAGCAGGTTCTGTGCCCGATATGTAAGTGCTAGCATGCCAATCCTTCCAGTTAAGGCTTTTCTACGCGAGCCGTCAGTAGTATTTTTTTTTAATTAGTAATTTCCTTAATATTACACCAGTCAATTTTTCAATAAAGATATGCAGTAGAAGACATGGCGCAAAACAGGTGTGTGTGTGTGTGCATTGTTGGAATAGGTAACAGTCTTTAATACAGTATGGAGGAGAAAAAGTCCCTCAGGGGTTAATTCCCTGTGCCACTTTTTAATAATTATTAATAAGACTGAACTCTGTCCAAAGTCCTCTCTTCTGATAACTGGCTTCAGTCTGTAGCATCTGGCTGCTCTCCAGCTGAACTCTTCTGGGAGTTGTCTGTACCAAGTCTTGAGCCCACTTACTATTGAGAAAGTCCCCTTTAACTCAGTGGGGTTTACTTCTGAGGAGACATGTACCGGTTTGAGCAGTTAAGAACCCCCCCCCAAAGTCTCACCCATGCTTCTCATTTGACCTTTTTAAAAAATAAATAAATTTCAATCCACCTCCCCAATATAAGGTCATTTTGGAACTTTATTATAGGCCACACTTTCATAAAAATATATATAACATGGTGAAGGACATAAAAATATCACAGTACAATATCATGGGTTTAAAATCAAAACACTCTTCCCAGTCTGAGTTGAGAGCAAATTCTGAAGCACCTGTTCTCGGAAGCAGGTTTAATATGAGTTTGCAGGCTTATGTGTAATAATAAAGCTACTTTTAGGATTATGTTTATTTGCAGGTTTTATAAACTCTAATAAAAGCCACCCCAAAAACATTGCTTCCATGCCTGCCCACCTAATTAAAAACATTAATAAAGGGCTCCGGCCCTTTAAAAAGCTGAACTCGACGGCACTGCTGCTTCGCTCCCTCCTCCACAGTGGCTGCAGGCAGTGAGGCTGCGAGGAAGGGAGCTCGACGGGAGAGGAGAGGACGGCGCCGGGCAACATGACGATGATTTTGGGCTACTGGGACATCCGAGGGGTGAGTTCTTTGCGCAGAAAGGGAGGGAGACCCGAAGAGGCGCACCCCCTCCCCGTCATAGCTGCCAAGTTATCCCTTTTTTAAGGGAAATTCCCTTATGCTGAATAGGCTTCCTTGTGAGAAAAGGGAAAACTTGGCAGCTATGCTCCCCGTCCGCCTGTTGAGTCTGGGGTTCCTGCCTCGCTTTGCAGAGCCTTCCGAGGCACTCGCTGTTCCCACGGAGGGAGTCGCGCCTGCGGGTGCCCCCTGCGCAAACCGGCGCCGTCCAGGGGCCGCGGGCCCAAAGCCAGCCGTTGTTTAAGCCCTGGTTGGAGAAACCTGGTGCCATTGTGTGCCCCCGAGGACGAGTGGTTTCTAAGGCGAGGAGGAAGAAGTCCCTCGGGGACCTTTCCTCGAAGGAGCCCGGGTCCCTGCTGGTCGCGCTGAGGAAGTGCGCTGCCGTCGAGGCGCTTTGCTGGAGATCCCCAGCTGATCCCTCGGGCCAGCGGCTGGGGAAAGGCGGACGGAGTACGCGGGGGCTTTTATCAGGCTGCTGCTCCACGTGTCTGCTTCTAACTATATGGGAGTTGACGGCTTTACCCATTTACACAGAGCTCCCTTCCTTTGTTCTCCTGACACCTCACCCAGTGCCAGATTTAGGTATAAGCTAAACAAACTATAGTTTACCCCCCCCCCCCAAAAAAAATTAAAGGAAAAAAAACTGGATGTACATTTCCAAAATATAAGATAAAAAAACAAATTAAATAAAACCTACATACAGCAACAGCGTTTTGTGTTGTGTAGGCTCCTATGATGTAAGTAATGGGCCCTGCCAGCTAGCCTGCTCCCTGGTTTGCTCATTTCTATGTATAGGGTGCCTACATTCTGCATGGACTGGTTGCATGGCAACATGTGCAAATGGCTTTAGATACCTATTAGGTCTATAAATTACCATATAGCATATATTCAACACAAAAAACAGCGGCAATTTGTTGTTGACAAAGGACAGCTGGACATAGAAAGGGCCCCATTACCTTCAGTAGCTTAGGGCCTTGTCAAACCTAAATCCGGCCCTGACCTCTCCAGGAGACAAATAACCAGCACAAGGCCACAGTTTCTAAACTTTGGGTGACAAGCTGCAGTTAATCAAAATGAGAAAGGAAAGCTTTTGATCTTGTTCCTATGCTTGAAAAAGTACACCCAGCACCCAAACCTTGATGGTAGGCTCATTTCTGTCACCAAAAACCGTGGTTTCCTGTCATGTCTGATCACAGCCACTGAGATGAAACGGGTTTCAGTGGTGCCAGGTGCTATTGGACAGGAACCTTCAGTTGCAAGCAGGGCCGGCTCTAGGTAGACCCCCGGTGGCGCCGGGCTGGTAGGCAGGGGCGCGGACACCATGCTGCGCCCTGCGAGGGCGGGGGCGCCGGAGCGATCTCCGCCCCTCAGCGCCAGGGCGGCCGACCTGCTCGAGACTGCCCTGGTTGCAAGCACCTGCTATCTTCATCTGTGAAATTTCAGAAGGATGCCAACATCTTTTGCCTTGGGTCATTGCTAGTCTGGAGCAGATATAGTTTGCTGGCTTTTCTACCAGTGGTGATTATTCTTCCACTATTCTTCCTGCAGCTTGCTGGTGCGATCCGACTCCTGCTAGAATACACAGGTACCCCATATGAGGACAAGCAGTATGTGTTTGGAGATGGTAAGGAGCTGATTCCAGAGGAGTTTCTAGTTGCATTGTCAAAGCCTAGGGACAAACAAGCAGGAAGCTATAGCCACCTTCTTCCTGCCATGCGTGTGAGCTTCCCAGAGCCATTTGATTGGTCACTGCTGGAAGCAAAATGGCATTTGGTTTCCTGACTTGGTAAGGCAGCTTTGGAGTCCCATTGATTAAATGTAGCTGTTAATTGACATAGAGGTTCACTGTAGCTTCTAAGGTATAAGTATTTTAAACACGGGAATTGCCTGTCTTAAAGGCATGGGTGAGCTGTTACTTACAATGTTCCTCTTGTAAGGGGGAGGAAGAGGCAGAGGAAAGGAGAAACTTGATTCTTTCACACAACGAAAGCAAGATAAAGCCCTTCTCTCTCTGGAAGGCTGCCTGTAGGTTTTCGCAGCAGCACAGAGATGAAGGAGCAAGATGCAGGTGGTAGGAGGGAGTTGGATTCAAGTCCAGAGGAGGAGGAATTGGCTGCACCTGAATCTCCAAGAAGTAGGAGGCGGAGCAAGCAATTAGAACAGAGGCGCTGCTTCTGTGCACGCGCATGGCACGATCAAGCAATTCTGCACATGCGCACAGTGAGCAGCATGCTTCTGCGCATGTGCATGCAGTGAAACCCAGAAGTATACACTTCTGGGTTTGCCGAAAGTTACGTATCCAGAGTGGTATGTAACTAGAGGGTCTACTGTACTGCATGTGTTTTGGGGTGGGGAGCTGAATCCGGCCAGTGGGTCAGATTCAGACATGCTCTCAAATGCCACTTCCACAATCATCTGATGACCCCATGCTGGCAGGTGAAGAGTTTTCCTTTGCCCACACAGGGTAGCCAATCCCAACAGGGCTTGGTGTCAGTGCCAATCAGCTGACTGGGGCTTACAGAAAGCCTTCCTTGCTAAGGACCCATACTTAGGAGCACACTTCAAAGTCCCAATTGTTTCTTTGCAGCCACATACTTACGGTACCTGCCCAACACCTAGTATCACATAGGATGCCAGGTGTAGGGCAAGTGTGATTGGAAGAAATGGCTTCATGGGCCAATTTGGGACCTTTGCTGGGCCTTATCTGGCTTGTGGGGCAGATGTTAACCACAACAGATGTATGTGGAAGAGCGATGGTAATTGGCTTTTTAAAAAGAAGTCGCTAAAACAAGTTTTTGTTATGGCTGAAATCTGGAGCTCTGAAGCTGGCCTCATAACTTCTTACACCAAATTGCTCAGCTATGATGTTTCTTCTTAAACACACTTTCCACCTGAAGCAGTGACAAGAGGGGAAATAGTTCTTTAATGCCATTATGGCTTTCCCCTTCCAAAACAGTGGCTAAGCCCTCATATCCTGTTCCACCTCCTGCCGCCTTGATACAGAGAACCTCTTTGAACCTTTGCTACTTATCACTGACCTTGCTCACAATACAGAAATCATGTGCATATCTCTTGACCAACAATGAATCCCTTCAGCAGTTAGGATTCTTGTCAGTTGCTTTGGTTTTTTGCTCAGTGTCTTTGAATCATCTAGCTGTGGGAATTGTGGAGAGCAGAGAAAACAAAATATCCAAGAACATTTGGAAATAGATGGAGCTTTTTAAAAGAAGTAGCTTGTGCTTTTTATGTGACTTTCAAGAAAGAGTAGGATTAAATCCCAGCACAGCTGCTGCCTCTGATCTTCAGTAGTCAACCAAAGGCAGCCCAGAAGTTCTGGTGACCACTTAGTGCAAGCCTCCTGCTCAATCTGGTCAGACCTTCATCTGGCCAAAAATGTGGTTACGTTCTCATGAAACAATGCACACTGAAGATCACTTAAGAGTGGCGTAGTGTTTCTGAGTATGCCTTCTGGCTTTCATACATGCCAAATGTCTTGGTGGACCTCAATGATTTTAGGGTTTCTATGTGTGTTTTATGTAGGCCGTGTAAAATGTTTAGTGATGGAGTTGAAATGGAACAGATAATCTCTTGCTGTATCTACTTCTAGATGCAATTGCCTCTTTAAAATTATGGGTTGTACTTTGGACAGTGGCCGATGTGTTTCTACAGCTAGAATAACCTTCCCCAACCTGGCACTCTGGCTGTTGTGGACTATTGCTCCCAGCGTGAGACTGCTAGGATTCACGTCTGATAACCCCCTTAGGAATGGAGCCAAAAACGCAAGAGAAGCTGGGAATGAAGGAGAAAACAAGCTTGGCAGGTGTTGAAGTGAGAGCAGACTTGTCATGGACTTACTTTTCATATGTGTATTTACAGCTCCTGATTTTGACACAAGTCAGTGGACTAATGTGAAGGAGACGCTGGGCTTGGACTTCCCAAATGTATGTAGCAACTGTAGGGGAAAAACAGCAACATGTCGCTGTGCATTGATGGGGATGGTGGGGTCTTTCTCCTGCTGCTGCTTCTTTGAGATGAGTGAGAGCAATCAGGCCAAAGTCCTGGTCTCTTTCTCATCTGGCTCTGCTTCACTGTCTACTACTTCAAGTACAGGTCACAGCTCAGTGGAAAATGAAGACAGGTGTGTGAGCAGAATCTAAAGCAGGGGATTGGCTGGAGGTTGAGATTTGCAGTGCATCCCTGGCTTCTTGCTAGAGCAAAGGCTGGTAGGAAGCCAGAGGCCAGGGCCTTTCAAGTGTGCCTGGGGGAGAAGCCAGGCCCTGTAAATTCCACAACTAAACTCTCACACACAACTCTCAAGTGCAGTGTTTCCCAATTGGTGGTGGGAAATTCTGTGCAAAATTGCCACGTCAATCCTTGAGTAGCCCTAAATAATTATACTAGAGCTTTGATGCAAAAACTAACACCCAACAGTGTGTTTTCTCCTGAAGCCATTTCAGTTTAGACAGTGTTTCTGCTGGTACTGTTCATCTTATGTCAATGGGAAGTTGTCCAGCAAGGATGATAGGACGATGAAGTGTTCTGGGTCTTCTGCACTGGCGCCATTAACCTTCCCTATCCTTTCCTTAGCTCCCTTATCTAATCAATGGTAAGACGAAGATCACACAAAGCAACGCCATCATGAGATACATTGCACGCAAGCACAAGATGTGTGAGTCTTTTTGGCACTAGTGTTTGTTTGGATGCCGGCTTAAAATTAACCGATTAACTGATTGATAATATTCTTGTCAAATAGTTGCTTAGAGGTGCTCTCTTACCTTCTGTGTATGTTGTGTTTCTACAGGTGGTGAGAGTGAAGAAGAAATGATTGGAATGGATATCCTTGAAAACCAGCTCATGGATGTCAGAATGGCCTTTGCAAGAGTTTGCTACAGTCCAGATTTTGTGAGTTTGGTGGTTTGAATCCTCCTTCCAAGTTGGCAATCCAGCAGATGACGAGAATGATTTGGGGATCAATTTGGAGTGAGTGGGTCGAAAAATAGCACTTATGTAAGACTTAACAAATTCTTTCTGCTCTTTGAGGGCTAGGAGAGGAACAAAAGACCATTAGAATTAGAGAGAGAAAGAGAGTCCTATTACTGGGGAGTCAGTAGTTCAAGGTTTCACAAGAGTTGAGCTGGAAATGAATCTGTGTATGTAATAATTCAAGAACTTCTGGTTGCAGGAAAAACTGAAGCCTGAGTACCTGGAGCAGTTACCCGGGGAACTGAAGCTGCTCTCCCAGTATTTGGGGGACAGGAAGTGGTTTGCAGGAAAGAAGGTACACGTGCTATGTATAATTCTATAGAAACAAAGATGTCTCTCTAGTTTTACGGATCCATTTAAAATGTCTTCCTCTTTTGATTTCCTAGATCACCTATGTAGATTTCCTTGCATATGATGTCTTGGAACGGCTCTGGATGTTTGAGCCAAAATACTTTGAACAGTTCCCAAATCTGAAGGATTTCCTTGACCGCTTTGAGGTGAGATTTATGCATTGATCTCCAGTAGGAATTGTTCTTTTATCCATAGCAGAAGAAGTGAGATCCGCCAACCAATGAATATTGGCTGTTTCCCTCAGTCTGTGCCTTTCTGCATACAGTACATCTTTATTCACAACCAGTCCACAGGGTTGCACTGGCTGTCAGCCTCCTCCTCCTCTGCAGACCACACTCACTCTTTGTGTTTAAAGTGCTATGATAGCACTTTAAAGAGGCATGCCTTCTTCCAAAGAATCCTGGGAGTTGGGTGGTGTTTTTTTTTGTTGTTTTTGTTTTTGTTAAGGGTGCTTCCTGCAAGTTGCTGTCTGGCTCTAAGAGCAACTGTCCACAGATTGGTTTAGCAATCAATTCCCCTTCCCAGGTAACTCTGGGATTTCTGAACCGTATCTCTGTGAGCAGAAACTCTCAGTGCACTTACTGGACTACTGCTCCCAGAATTCTTTGAGGGATGCCATGACTCTTTAAAGGGGTATCATAGCACTTTGAATGTACAGTGTGAATGTGGCCTTAGTCTCAGTGCTGCCTTTGTGGAATTGAGATGGGAGAATAATGGTTACAAAACCAGAATCTGTTTACTGGGATCCCCCAGGATCCATTCCGAGTCTATGCTTCTATGACTTCTATGGCTCTGCTTGCCATTGGCTCTGGCTTTACCTCATGTTGGTTTCCTTTCATCCTTTCTGAGCAGTTCCACTTGGTACCAGCCTTCACAGCTTTACACATGTGCACCCCCTAGCTTATGGATATTAAATACCCTTTTTTAAATGGGGGGTGAGGTAGAGACACTGTGTATCACATAGGAGTTGTGCATTCTAACACCAGGTGTGTGTGTTTCTGCAGGGTTTTCCTGCAGAAATGTGCTTCCCCTGCCTCACCCCCTTCAGAGAGAGAGAGAGAGAGAGAGAGAGAGAGAGAGAGAGAGAGAGAGAGAGAGAGAGAGAGAGAGAGAGAGAGAGAGAGAGAGGAGACTGGCAAAATTGCACAAGAAGAAAAGTCTGATTCTCCAGATAATGAGAGAGTATTTGTGTGTGTGGCAGAATCCACAGAGAAACTCTGTCATGTTTTTCAAGCTATCTGCTGTTGCTGTACTGTATACCAGGCATAGAGACCTTTTTTCAGCCAAGGCCCACATTCTGTTCTGGGCAAGCTTCTGGAGGGCACTGTCAGGGCCAGAGGCAAAAGCAGCTGAGTAATTGCTGTAAGTTTTATTTTTTTACCATAGTCTCATTTCTATATGCACTCTGACACTCATCTCTATCCTCCATCTAAGGAAGTGAGAGGCATTCTCAGAGTTCAGGGACACATTATAGCCGGGCAAAAACACATAAGAAGAGTGCAAGCATGTCCTGAGTGCAAAGCATTTTGGGTCTTTAGCAGATGTGGTGCTGGGGTGCAAATATCTGCCCAGCACCCCCAAATTACCATGGATAGTAACTGCCAGCCATCAGGGGGCGCAACTCTCCCCCATGCCGCTGCGGGGGAGCGATCCCCGCAGAGGCTTGGGAGTGAAGTTGCGCCCCTCCCAAGCCTCTGCGGGAGGAGAGTGCAGCTTCCCTCCCAAGCATCCTTGGGCGGAGAGCGATCCCCGCAGAGGTTGGGAGGGAAGCTGCGTGCACGCCATGGTTGGCGGGGTGCAGCTGGCGGGCATGCAGGGAAAGGGGAGGCTGCCAGCAAAGCCGTGCAGCTCCCCCACTTGCTGGAGCGCCCCTGAGAGGCTGGCACCCTGGTGCAATGCACCAGTAAGCCCCATGGGAAAGACGGCTCTGGGTCCTAGACAACTGTTTTCAGGTTTCCTCCAGAGTCTGGTTGAGACTCTTGCTATGTGTGATGCTGTTGCTGTTTAATGACTCTCTCCTGCAGGCTTTGGAGAAGATTTCTGCCTACATGAAATCTGGCCGTTTCCTGAAGACTCCCATTTTTGTGAAATATGCCAGGTGGGGCAATAAAAAATAAAAGAGGAGAATGTGGACCTTAAAGCTTCTGTAGATGAGTGTTGGAATCAGGGATGGCCCTTGAATGATTCACCATCCCTTCATGCTTTTAAACATGTATGTTATGTTGTGACTCTTAATCAAGGTTGTCGTTGTGATAAAAAAAGAAAAGGATACTGAAACAATTGTCCTGGCTTCTTATTCCAAGAGCTCACAGGGCACAAAACAACCTGACTGTGGGAGAGGGGGGAGGAGGAGGAGGAGGAGGAGGAGGAGGAGGAGGAGGAGGAGGAGGAGGAGGAGGAGGAGGAGGAGGAGGAGGAACATTGCCCAGTGCAACTGATGTCCTTGTGCCAATGCCTGTCAGCCTGTCAACACTGTCAACGCTGGCAGGACACATGGTAGTATAAAGCCACAGGTTTCATTTGTATGATTGAGAAGTGCTAGCCTGCCTTTCCTCCCAATTAAGGCCTTTCTACATGATCCATAAAAGCGTGCACAAGTAGGGGTTTTTTTTTAGTTCTTTCCGTAATCTTTCAACAGTTAACTTTTCAATAAAGGTGTGTGGTAGAAGAGATGAGACACTGCAGTGTGTGTGTGTGAATTGTTGGAATAGTAGCTTTCAATTAATAATAATCATCTATACCCTGCACATCTGGCTGGGTTTCCCCACATGATAAAAGATCAAACATTAAAAACTTCCCTAAACAGGGCTGCTTTCAGATGTCTTCTAAAAGTTAGATTGTTGCTTATTTCTTTGACATCTGATGAAAGGGCGTTAGACAAGGTGGGTGCCACTACTGAGAAGGCCCTCTGTCTAATACTGTGTTGCAGAGAAAAAAAGCCACTTAAGGGGTTAATTCCCTGAGGTACTTTTTCAAACTTAATTGTAAGAATGTCCAAAGTCCTCTCTCCTGAAACCTGGCTCCAGCCTACAGCATCTGGCTGCTCTCCAGCTTCTCTCTCCCGGGAGATGTCTGTATCAATTTGGACTGTAGTCTGATGCCCAATTAAGTAATAAGTAAGTGGGCATTACATGGGACACTGGTGGCGCTGTGGTCTAAACCACTGAGCCTAGGGCTTACCGATCAGAAGGTTGGTGGTTCGAATCCCCGCGATGGGGTGAACTGAGCTCCCGTTGCTTGGTCCCAGCTCCTGCCAACCTAGCAGTTCGAAAGCACTGCAAAGTGCAAGTAGATAAATAGGTACCGCTTCGGTGGGCAGGTAAACGGCATTTCCGTGCGCTGCTCTGGTTCGCCAGAAGCGGCTTTGTCATGCTGGCCACATGACCTGGAAGCTGTACTCCGACTCCCTTGGCCAATAATGTGAGATGAGCGCCGCAACCCCAGCGTCGTCTGCGACTGGACCTAACCGGGCATTAGGCTGCAGCCGAAGTTGTTACTGTGGATTGAACTCAGTGGGATTTACTTCTCAGCAGACATGGACAGGGCTGAGTGGTTAAGAAATTTCCAAAAGCTTCACGAATGCTTCTCACTTGACCGTGTTTCTTTTTAATGACCTTTCCTCGCTCGCAACAGAAAGATCACAGTACAACTCTATTAAATAAAGCTTCACAAAACTTAACATGACAACTACTGTATAAGAAGGTGGTGTAGGACGTAAAAAACACGATGCTACATTAACATCGGGTTAGAAAGCAAAACATTTCCCCACTCCTTTTTCAGTGCTAATTGTACTATTGGGACTGACCGTAGTGGGACAGTGCTGTTCTCCGTGGCAGGTTTAAGGTGCAATAAAGCCAGTTTTAGGATTATGTGTATTTGCAGTTTTCATAAACTGTAATAAAAGCCGTTCCTAAAACGTTGCTTCCAGTCCCCGCCCACCTAATTAAAAGTAAGAATAATCGGCGCTGGCCCTTTAAAGAGCTGAACTCGACGCGCCTCGGCGGCTGCTTCTTGAGTCCCTCCTCCAAGGTGGCTGCTGGCATCGAGGCTGAGAGAAAGGGAGCTCGACCGGCAACATGACGATGATTTTGGGCTACTGGGACATCCGAGGGGTGAGTTCCTTGTGCAGAAAGCGAGGAAGAGGTGTGTCCCCCCCCCCCCCCCCCGCTGCTGAGTCTGCTCTGCAGAGCCTTCCGAGGCTCTCGTTGCTCCCGCGGGGGGAGTGGCGCCCGTGGGTCGCCCCTGCGCAAGTCGGCGCCGTCCAGGCTTACAGGGGGGCCTTTGGGTGCGCTCTTGGCCCCGTGGCTTCTAAGGCCGAGGAGGCAGAAGTTCCCCAGAGGAGCTCGAGCGACCGTCCCGCCTCCTGTGCGCGCCCGGATCCGGGTAGGTCGCGCTTGGGAAGCGGCGCTGCCCTGGAGGTCCCCAGCTGATCTCCCAGGGCAGCGGCTGGGGCAAGGCGGACGGAGCTCGGCAGAGGCGCGGGGCCTTTTGTCTGGCTGCTCCACGTGTCTGCTGCCCCTGCAAAAGGCCGGCAGTTCCTGCGAGACTGTTTGAGGTGCCACCCCCCGCCCCGGGCCTTCGCGTCGCCTCGTTTTTCGCGCGAGTGGAGCTCGATGGGGCGCCCGCGGCGGAGGCTCGTTGGACTAGCGGTTCCCGCCTGCCGAGCTCTGCTTCGTCCACGCCTACCTTGCCTGCGTGTTGTGCTGCTAGGACTCTGCAGCCCTGTGCACGTGGAAGGCGCGGTGGCGATTAGCTGGAGGGAGGAATACCGCCGAATAACTGTTGCAGAAAATCACGGGTGGGCGGGGGATGGAGAGGGCTCTGGGGCTCAAATCCCTCTTGCGGGTTTCCCACAGGCATCTAGGGGTCCCCTAGTGCAAATTATATTCATTTTCCTTCTGACACAGCCTCCCGGTTCTCACTCGAGGTCAAACTCTCAGTTCACCCCCAAATGTCTCACCAGGAGAAGAGTTCATGGAAGCAGCGGATATCGCCCTAGTAGTCTCTCCCTCTAGACTTGCTTTTTACGGTTGGGCCTAAGGTGGATGGTACTTGCTGGCGTGCCCACAGCTGTGTCCCCTTCAGCTGCATTCCCCATTCCCATTTCCAGGTATAGCAGGTTTGTTGAGTTTTTCAGGGGGCCCAGAGGATTAGGAAAGCCCCCCCTTCACACACAGCTCTTTCTTCACCCTCTCCTCCTCCATCTTAGATGCTGGCTGCTGCTGCACGCACCCATGCCTTTTTATTGTTCTTTCCTGTTTTCCAGCTTGCCCACAGCATCCGCTTGCTACTGGCGTACACAGACACCCCCTTTGAAGATAAGTTTTACAGCTGTGGAGAAGGTGCGTATTGCTAAACTTAGAATGCACCGCGCTCCTCTTACTCAGAGTACTAAACATTTTTTTAAAAAAGTTGTTGCTTTATTAATAATTTCCTGGTGGGGCATACACAGTTTGCCTTTGGGCATTCTGAACAAGCGTTGGTAGGGAAAGTGTTTCGCTTGTGCTTATGTCAGCCAGTTATTTGAAATGCCCAGAGCTGCATTTTTGCAACTATGTTAAACTTAAGTACTACAATCTGAAGGTTTGTCAAGTTGCTGTAAGGCTCTGTGTGTGTTGATTAAGGGCTTGTAACACTCACACAACTGTTGAAGGGAAATATAGTATATCAGTTTGCTTACTGTTATGTAATTGTTATATAATGTTTATATATGTCGCATTACACACCACCATATATTTCTATCTGGCTACCGGGTGTTGTTTGGAGGAATACTGTATTCCTAGAACTGTGTGTGTGGTGAGTCTCTTCAAGAGTAAAAAGGGGGCAGAATTAATCTAACTAAATCTTGGCTCTCCCCCACCCCAGTGTGGATATCTGCGATTTGGTTTCTGCGGTCTGTACTTGCCCTAACAAGCAATAGGAGACTAAATGATTCAAATTCTACTTATTGCCGCAACATTGGAATAATCGTGGTGCGTAGAATGGAGGCACATACCATGAATGCAAAGGTGTATTAGAGGCTCCTGTTCCCAAACAGTCACAATGAGCTTTTCAGGGTGATAGTAAAAATAGATTTTGTCTTGAGTGCTATATTGCTCGCTCACTCTGGTGCCTTAAGCTTAATCCCTTGCATTTGTGTGTGTTTGCACATGAGAGAGTGATAGAGAGCACAGGGAGAGCATAATTGCAGTGGCTTTTTCCTCTGCAAGTTTCCCTTAAGAGAAGGATGGATGAATATTCCAACAGTAGCTTTGCACAGTATGGGAGCATGCAACCACCAAGGGGCATGTGGTATTTAGAAATGATTTCAGTACCCCAAATCTTTGGGGCACATGGCATCTTTGTGTTTGTTTCAGGATTAAGATGAGCTCATGCACTAGAGTGCAGTCTACGCGCCACTCAATTGGTCCACATTTCCTGCTTGTCTTAGTGGATGGTGATGGGGGATATTTTGGTTATGCGCAGCTGGTGGGAAGTGGACAATGGAGAAAAAGGCAGCGGCCCTTTCCAGAGTCACTTTTTGAATCTGCTTGATTTCCTACAAAAAAGCTGTGTGCTATATTGCTAGCTCACTCTGGTGTCTTTCGCATGTTTAGAGTTTACCCTCTGTTGTAACACAGATAACAGTTAACAGCTGGTTCAAAATGTATCAGCCAGGTCTGACTTACTTGAGTTCTATTTAGAATTTGTATAACCCCTTTTTAAGCCAGCGGCAGCAGCGGCAGCCAGTTTGTTTCCAGGTCCTGTTCAAAGTGCTCAAATTAGTGTTTAAAACCTGGAATGACTTAGGCCACATTCCTTGGGTTAATTGGGAATGTTCAAGGGATGCCTAATAAAGGTTATTGATTTGATTTGAATGTTCAAGGAGAAGGGGGGAGAAGTTTACATAACTGTAAAATACTAGACATTTGAGTGCTGGGAAATGGAGATCTTATAGCAGAAACACCATCTTGAGGCAGATGTCTGCATCTGAAAATGGGCAACAGCAAGAATTGATTGTGCTTATAAACCCTGGTTGCCCAGAAAAGCCTTGAGCACAATGGAGACTTTGTCTTATAATCCGCATAGCTCAGAACTTGCTGTTTTCCTCTTAACTGCATATTCATTTTGCAAAGCGATTTCTTGAAACCTGCAGAATGCCCCACGGTTTCTTAGGATCTAGAACAGGCACCCCCAAACTGTGGCCCTCCAGATGTTTTGGCCTACAACTCCCATGATCCCTAGCTAACAGGACCAGTGGTCAGGGATGATGGGGATTGTAGTCCAAAACATCTGGAGGGCCGAAGTTCGGTGATGCCTGATCTAGAATGAAAATATAAAATCAAGCCAGAGAACTTCTCTATTTCAGAGATACTCCTCTGAATGGATCCTAGCAAGATGGACAAGTAAAGTATGGGAAAGCAATTCAGAATGCTTGCCTGAACTTGTGTCCTTGACTTGAATGGGGCTTGCTATAACTCAGCAAGGCCCAGATCTATCAGCCTCTGTAGAAAAATATCCCTCAGGATGCTCTCACCAAGCCAACTCAGAATTAAATCTTGCTGAATTGTCATTGGACTTTGTCTTAACCGCTTTCCTTGGGATTGGAACCTTAGGCACAAATTTATGGTGTGTGTATGTGTACGCGTGCATGCGTGCTTGGCATTTCTTCAATGTTGATTGCCTTGCCTGTGTGAAGGAGATTGACTGAGCAACTTTTATGTACAGGAAGTGAAAATGCTCTCTCTCTCTCTCTCTCTCTCTCTCTCTCTCTCTCTCTCTCTCTCTCCCAGCCCCCGACTATGACAAGAGCCAATGGTTCAATGAGAAGGAGAAGCTGAGCCTGGACTTCCCTAATGTAGGTCACTGTCTTTTTCTATCATATGACAGGTGGGAAGAGGAATGTGCCTGGGTTATCCAGAAGTTCTGGAGATTTGGTAGAGGAACGTGCCTTTCTTCCTTGTGGTACTCCTCTGGAGGGCCTTGGGTTGGGAAGCAATGGTTGAGGAATGTGTGTGAGCCACTCTGGGCGGCTTCCAACCGAATATTAAAAACAGTACAGCATCAAACATTAAAAACTTCCCTAAACAGGGCCGCCTTCAGTTGTCTTCTAAAAGTGAAATAGTTGCTTATTGCCCTGACATCTGCTGGGAGGGCATTCCACAGGGTGGGTGCCACTACCGAGAAGGCCCTCTGTCTGGTTCCCTGTAACCTCACTTCTTGAAATGAGGGAACCACCAGAAGGCCCTCGGTGCTGGATCTCAGTGTCCGGGCTGAATGATGGGGGTGGAGACGCTCCTTCAGGTATACAGCACAGAGGCCATTTAGGGCTTTAAAGGCCAGTACCAACACTTTGGAAGCACAAAGCTTAAATCTGATTTGTCTTTAAGCTGATCATTCTTTGCTTACTTTCCAGCTTCCTTACCTAATTGATGGCAAGAACAAGCTTACACAGAGTAATGCCATTCTCCGGTACATTGCGCGCAAACATAAGCTCTGTGAGTAGAATTGAGTTCTTTGGGGGACCTGGGCTGGCTGATTGGGACCGGCTTCTTTTTGTCTGTCTGGGATTTCTCATTGTTGTGTGTTGTCTCCAGGTGGAGAAACAGAGGAGGAGATGGTCAGAGTGGATATGCTGGAGAATCAGGTGATGGATTTCCGCATGAGCCTCGTGATGGTCGTGTACAATCCTGATTTCGTGAGTTCACCTGCCTCTGTTGCTCACAGCTGCTGTTGCATTGTGGGGCTGGTGGGATTTTTATAGGACAGGGGTTGTCAACTCAGTGCCTGCAGATGCCCTAGGCCTAGTGCTTGCAAAAGCTCTCAATGGTGCTGCCCCGGAATCTGAGCTTCCTAGAAAACAAAATGTAAGTCTCTAGCCCTCCTAGATGGGGCAAAATGTGCAGGTACTTTCTAAGCAATGTCTGTGAAATTATTATTATTGATTAAATTTATAT
The DNA here is from genome assembly GCF_963506605.1 of Zootoca vivipara. NCBI lineage: Eukaryota > Metazoa > Chordata > Lepidosauria > Squamata > Lacertidae > Zootoca > Zootoca vivipara. The sequence continues at coordinate 48,230,313 of NC_083282.1, read as the reverse complement.
ACCACTCTTCATCTGAAGATCTTAGGGCGATACACAAGATAAAAATGCATAAAAGCACAAAATAGTTAAAACAATAACAAAACAATAACCCCACCCACAAACACCGTTAAAATGCTGTAGAATATTAGCCAAATGCCTGGTTGAAGAGGAACATTTTCACCTGGTGCCTAAAAATATATAATGAAGGTGCCAGGCAAGCCTCCCTGGGGAGAGCATTCCACAAGTGAGAAGCCACTGTAGAAAGAGCCCATTCTTGCATTGTTACCCTCTGGACCTCTTGAGGAGGAGGCAAGCATTGGCAGAGGAAGAGGAGTGCAGGGTGAGCGCACCGCCCCCAGCAGTGTGATCCCAGTGGCGTGCCATCACGGCTGCCACCTGCCCATGCTGGGTGCCACGCCCCACAGACGGCACGCCACACCCCACAGAACGTGCCCCAGCCCCACCCTCACCTGCTGTCCACACCCCCGGTGCTGGAGCATAAAGCTTCGCCACTGGAGGCAAGCAAAGAAGGGCCTCAGATGATGATCAGAGTCTGGGTTGGTTTATATGGGGAGAGGCGGTCCTTCAGGTATTGTGGTCCTGCGAGTGAGTGTCGTGTGATGACCTTGTATATTTTTCCTGGTGCTGGGAAGTGCTCCTTGTTGTTAGCCTCAGTGTATCTCTCTGTGTAAAATCAATATTGTGAGATCCCACAATTGGGACTGGCAGGAGGTGGTTGATTTCTAATGAAAGCTTAAGCTTGTTGTGGGTGGCCTTCTCTAATTTAGTGTGTTATGCCATGCCCCCATTGCAGCCATTTTGTGACTGGTGTCCCCAGCAGTCCCTCAAAATTCAAAATGTGCCCACTGTTCCAAAAAGGTGATCGGTCCCTGTTATAGGCTATCTGCAAAAGGAGAGTGTGTCACACTGTATAGAGTGAGCAATGTTCCTTTCCCCAAATGCATGAAAGTGACAGAAGCATGTGACTCTTCCAAGATCTTGAGCTCTTTTTGGACTACAACTCCCATGTTGCCCCGCTAGCAGGACCCCAGTGGTCAGGCATGATTGGCAATTGTAGTCTCCAACAGCTGGAGACCCACATTTGGGAAGCACTGGTCCAGATCATATTTCTAGAAACCTTGCTAGAGATGGGACGTGTGTGCATGTATGTGCATTTGTGTGGGATTCACACTTCGCAAGCATTTTCTGCAGGAAACACCTAGGTACACAAAGCAACAGTGTTTGCTATGTAAAATGTGAATTTGCTCACAGAACAGCATGTTTAAATTTCTCCTGTTTACGGCGATTGATAGAGTTTGGCTTGAGGAAAGTGAAAAAAATCTCCATAAGGCGGCTCTTCTAGGTCATGCCTTAATAACTTCTTATTTTCCTGCCATATTACTCCTTGAAGGCAAGATGCCATCCTGCCTTGCTCTCTGATAATTCTTGCCTTGACAGCGTCAAATTCATAGGTTGTTGGATACTTTAGCTGAGAACATGGATCAAATCTCTCCCCCACCCCCCGCTTGTTTTGCAGGAGAAACTAAAACCTGGGTACTTGGAGCAACTGCCAGGAAAGCTGAAATTGTTCTCAAAGTTCCTGGGGGACAGAAAGTGGTTTGCTGGGGACAAGGTATGTGCAAGTCCACCTAGAGGCATTTGAAGGCAAACCTGCTCCCTTTGGGTGTCTCACTTTTGAGTCTCTTTCCAGATCACCTTTGTTGACTTCCTCATGTATGATGTCCTTGACCAAAACCGCATGTTTGAACCCAAGTGCCTTGATGAGTTCAAGAACCTTCAGGATTTTGTCTCCCGTTTTGAGGTTAGTGTTGTCTTCCCAAAACGTGCTTGCTTGCAGGTCTTTGCCTGCATCTTGTGACTTGGTTCATTAGCTTCTGGCAAGAAGCCACAAACTGATTGACTACAAAGTTCCAAACTGGCGAGAGCAACTGTCCAAGTTGGCACAAACAGGAATTTGCAAGAAACATTTGTCTGTTTCCTTTTTTTGCACATAAAGGCCAGGGTTCTGAAACGTGCTTTGCTTCAGAGGGATATGGTGGCAATTTCCCACCCATCCATTGTGACTGGTAGCAAGGCAGTGGGTGCTAGCAATTAATTGGCTCTGTTGAAAGGTCTTGACTGACATCTTTGTGGGGTATGAGAGAGAGTTGATGTTGCAGATACAGCGGGAGCTCCTTCCTGCATGAAGTGATAGGCTGCTCCAGAAGCCTCCTGGAGTGTCTTATTTTGTATCAGATGGCTTAGCCCAGAGATACAGATGCTTCCTGGTCAAATTGTGAGTGGAGTTCCTCAGCACTGGCACAGCAACACAGCTGGGTCATGTTGAGCTTAGTAGGTGAACACTTTGACTGCTGCTGTTTTACACATGTAGCTTTTGAAATGCACAGGGGGACGTTTCTCAGTGTTTTTGTACATAGCGGTTTGCGGTTGTACACACCTTTGCACCATAGCATCGTGTCAAGGGGCAGCTGCTATCGGTGTTGTCTGTACACACGGTTGGGCCTGTCTTCAAACTACTGTGCAATGGTTTCCCTATTCTCCTCTCCTCAACAAGAAGAGACAAATAATATTCTGCTTCCTATTTTGCCAATCTCCTTCAGAGACGAGATAAACACGTTGAAGGAGAATGGCATGCACCTACAGTATCAGTAAGGCAGCCCTAGCAGGAGATGACCTGAGAAAGTGCTCTCTGGGTATACATGTACACACATAGAAATGTGCTTGAGAAGTGCATTCTCAGCACAAAGCTGGTTATAACCATCCAGCAGAATGTGCATTAGATTGTCAAACAATGTAGGATAGGGACAACATGGGGATTATATTGTGTGTAATTATTATTATTATTATTATTATTATTATTATTATTATTATTACCCCGCCCATCTGGCTGGGTTTCCCCAGCCACTCTGGGTGGCTCACAGCACATATCAGAACCTACTAAAACATTAAAAACTTTCCTAAAAAAGGCTGCCTTCTGATCATAGCTGTCAACTTTTCCCTTTTTTATGGGAAATTCCCTTATTCCGAATAGGATTCCTCGTGAGAAAAGGGGAAAGTTGACAGCTATGCTTCTGATGTCTTCGAAAAGTCAGATAGTTGTTTATTTCCTTGACATCTGGTGTTCCACCGGGAGAGCACCACTACCGAAAAGGCCCTCTGCCTGGTTCCGGGTAACTTCGCTGCTCACAGGGAGGTAACTGCCAGAAGGCCATCGGAGCCGGATCTCAGTGTCCGGGCTGAATGATGATACCTGAAGGCATGGGGCTCCTTCAGGTATACTGGAATGAGGCCGTTTAGGGCTTTAAAGGTCAGCACCAACACTTTGAATTGTGCTCGGATACGTACTGCAAGCCAATGTAGGCCTTTCAGGACCGGTGTTATGTGGTCTTGGCGGCCACTCCCTGTCACCAGTCTAGCTGCCACATTCTGGATTAGTTGTAGTTTCCGAGTCACCTTCAAAGGTAGCCCCACATAGAGCGCATTGCAGTAGTCCAAGCGACAGATAACTAGAGCATGCACCACTCTGGCGAGACAGTCTGCAGGCAGGTAGGGTCTCAGCCTGCGTACCAGATGGAGCTGATAGACAGCTGCCCTGGACACAGAATTGACCTGCACCTCCATGGACAGCTGTGAGTCCAAAATGACAGTACCTCCCCCCCCCCCCCCAAGATGCCCACATCCAGCATTAAGCGCGCACATTACCACACAGGGTGTACACACTTAAAATATGTTGTTAAAAACCATGCTGCCATGAGTCACATAGCTTTTGCATATGGTGGCTGAACGTGAGTAGAACTAGGAACTAAGGTAAGCCAACCAACCATGAAGAATTGTGTGGTAGCCAATGCTATTTCTACCCAGACTAGGCCCACTGAAGTTGGTGGGCATGACTGACTTGGGCTTATTAAATTCAGTGGGTCGTCTCTGAGTAGAACTAGCATAGGATATAACCTGTGGCCTTCATTTGTCATTAAAGAAACGTTAAAGGGACTTTAAAAAATAAAAATGCAGACTTGCCATTTTGGCATGAGCAAAGCCAGTCCCAGTTGGGAGCACTGTCAGTTTTCCTAAGGCTTTCTTTTGTCTTACTGAGGTGGAGTCTTTCACCCACATCCTTTCCTAAAAAGATTCTTTTTCTGCGCCTCCAGGCCCTGGAGAAGATTGCTGCCTACATGAAATCCAGCCGCTTTATGAAGACTCCCATTAATAACAAGATGGCTAAATGGTGTAACAAGAAAGAGTAGATGAAGAATAAAAAATTCCTTGCTGCTGCTGCTAGACAAGAAGACTTCTTTTTGCCTTGAGTAGAGCTGATTGGATTGACTAAAGGCTGCCCCCCACCCCTGAATGTAGTACTCTTTCTATAGAATTGTTGGAAACTATTCTGTATTTTTAAAGCTGTAGTAGCCAATAAAGCATGATATTGTTGTTGTGTTGAATGTGTCATCATATCTTGTTGGCCATTAATGTGCTGCTTTTATCTTGTTGTTCCGAGTGGTTGTATGAACATGTCTTGCCCATCTGTGGAAGAAGAGGGTTGACATTTCTGTTGGCCTCCTGCTAATTTGAGGTCTAGTGGGATTCTTCCTATTCTGAATGCTTTCTTTCTTTTCTAAAGAAGGATTCCCTTCCTAGAGTGAGGCTGTTTGGGTTGAGATTTGGCTGCAGGGACAAATGTAGCCTGTAGAGTTATTTTGTTGCTAAATCTAACCGAGTGAGATAAGAACACATGCCTAGTAGGAAAGACACAATTTTCACAAATATTTTTGAAGAGGTTCTGGACCAGTAGTTACACTACTTTGCTATACAGCAAAAACACAAGCAGTTGTGACACATTAAAGATTGAAATTTATTGGATAGTTTGACACAAATTGAAACATTTAGGAACTAGTTGGAAAACTTTCAATTCTCGCAGGGAGCTCTGCCACTCATCTTGAAAGTTCACGTTTCCCCATCAAAGAATGGTACTGGGACACTCAGTCATAGTTCTAACTTAAAGTAAGAAAAGTTTGTTTCTTTTTCTGGGAGACTAAATCAAGAATGCTTAGTTGGTCATAACAAAGCCTTCCTAAACTTGCTACACTAATGTACTGCTGTGCTAATTTGCCCTACTCCTCATCTTGCATATATTTTGAGATTCGCACAGAAAATGCATTGACAATACATCTTATTTCATGGCATTACATCCCCACTATTTGCAACTTTTTGTATGCACACAGCTGCAGAGGAAAACACTTCATCTTCTTGAAAAGCAAATGGGAAATCGTTAACATGTTCCTATTATGATAATTATGTAGTGGTTAAAGATGGCTGCTCTGATGGATCATCCTGCCAAGAGAAGCAAGGAGAGAGGAGTTGATGCTGGATAAACTCTAATCATTACATTTACCACATTTACAAACCTCTAAGAAGCTTGAGGTTATATTTCAAAATTGCTTACTTTATCCTTCTAGCAGGTTCATAATTGTTGGGTATGATAACAGTGACTTTTCCCCAAGCGCTTCTCCATAAACTTTGTACTAGATGATGGGGCTAGAATCAGGCACCCCCAAACTGCGGCCCTCCAGATGTTTTGGCCTACAACTCCCATGATCCCTAGCTAACAGGACCAACGGTCAGGGATGATGGGGATTGTAGTCCAAAACATCTGGAGGGCCAAAGTCTGGGGGTGCCTGGGCTAGATAATTTGGTCCCTGGAGCTGAAAAGGTTTCCCACCCCCAGTCTCAAAAGTGAGACAATCCTAAAAACTGACACATTTAATGTATAAGAGTGGGTCACTGGTCTCTTCGTCAACTTTCTGTAGGGCTTGAAAAGAGAGAAGCTGGTGCAGGAACGCAACAAGCTATGCATATGCTATCCCCCTGAATTAGGGAACTTGCTGTATAGGAACGTACACAAGTAGAAACCCCCTGTGTTCTGCTTGTGTATATCTCCCTGAATTAAGCACCCATGGTGTTCCTATATTCAGGTGCCAACTTGAATAAAATATTGGGAGGCCCTGCATAATCGATCAAAAGACACACTGCTCACACACCATTTGAATGCCAATGCCCATTTGAGGGAAGCCCCCTCAAATATTTTATTGGTGGGGCAAAGGGACCTTGGCCCCTAGGAGTTGGGTCCTATGCCTACATTCTTCTCCACCAGGGAGAAACTGAGGCAACGGGAAACTGCGTAGCCTGTGCAAGAACACAATGGCATTGTGGCGTTGTATCCAGTCAAATATTGCCTACAGGAGGGGCTTTTAGCCCGAAGGCTAGATTCCGTCATGAGAAACTGTCTGGCGACTACATACCAATGGTGAGCTGGCCAGAGTCAAAAGTGGGTAGAGAAACAGGCATGGCTCTTAACAGTGAAACAGACTCTGACCATAAAGGTTGAGAGGTTTTCACATGCACCCACACATATCACTCTATCTTCTGTCCAGGCAAGTGAGAGGCATCACCACAATCCAAGGACTGTTCCATCCAGGCAAAAACACTCAAGGAGGGTGCAAAGCAGCCTGAGGGGTGTGTGGTCACCCTATAGCATATCTCTTGCCACAAGACAGATGAGTGTTCTGTTGGAGGGAGTCTTACCTATAGTGCTGATTTAACAGTTGAAAGCATGAGAAACACTCTTCCTCCTTCTTCCGGGCAAACTGCTTTCAGCTCCTCTCTGCTCAGTGACAGAATCTGGTTTCCGTCAAGGACTCCAAGGGCCTTCACTGTGCTGTTGAAAGATGAAGGAAGAAGGGAAAGTGTACGTCTGTGTGTGTGTGTGTGTGTGTGTGTGTGAGAGAGAGAGAGAGAGAGAGAGAGAGAGAGAGAGAGAGAGAGATAGAAAGCCACAAGGCAAGGAGGCAGAACAAGGCTTACAGGTGGGAAGAATTTCACTCCACTGTACAAATCTCTTGAGGATGGCTATTTAGCCCTATGGACCATCTCTTATATTCACAACCTTCCCTTCTCCTGTTCTCCATGAACTTTGCAAAAACCTCCATGTTCTTTGGTTGTAGAACATACTGTGCAAGATAAGCAAATCACATTTCATTATTTCTGAGATTTCCATTCAAGTCATCTTTATACAGAGTTTGGATTTTTTTTAAATGCTCAGCATACACCATCCTGGTGATAAAGTATACAGGAGTGGTACTACTCCCTACTATTCCATTGTTTTTCAATGGAGAAATAACCAGACAATTTCTAAAACTGGCCCCAGACCACGATAATAGTGCAGCCATGCTATCGGGCTTTGTTGATCTTCATGCCATTTAAGTCTAAATTGAAAGTTTATTATCTTTGCCTGCTAAGTTATGAATCAGAAACAGAGCACCTAGGAAAGGGTGTGGGGCCAAGAGTTATTTGTTAGGGATAAGCTTTCTTGCCGACAAAGGTCCTTATAGTTAAAGCTATGGCTTTCCCAGTAGTGATGTATGGAAGTGAGAGCTGGACCATAAAGAAGGCTGATCGCCGAAGAATTGATGCTTTTGAATTATGGTGCTGGAGGAGACTCTTGAGAGTCCCATGGACTGCAAGAAGATCAAACCTATCCATTCTGAAGGAAATCAGCCCTGAGTGCTCACTGTAAGGACAGATCATGAAGCTGAGGCTCCAATACTTTGGCCACCTCATGAGAAGAGAAGACTCCCTGGAAAAGACCCTGATGTTGGGAAAGATGAAGGGCACTAGGAGAAGGGGACGACAGAGGATGAGATGGTTGGACAGTGTTCTCGAAGCTACCAACATGCGTTTGACCAAACTGAGGGAGGCAGAGGAAGACAGGAGTGCCTGGTGTGCTCTGGTCCATGGTGTCACAAAGAGTCGGACACGACTAAACGACTAAACAACAACAACAATAAAGCTTTCTTGGGTCAGTTATTAATGCAGCACCTACATCTTGGAAAAACCTTTCATCCTGAGCCAGACTGTGACTTCTGCTGGTGAAGAACTGGGCCGGAGATCAGGGAAGTCTCTTGAAACCTTAATGAAGACACACCAGGAGAAAGATATTTAATAGAGAACAATGATTGCGTCCAACTAAAGGCTTACATCCTGAACAGCTGAGTGGCTGCAAATTTGGGTACTTAATTTTTCTTTCTTTTAGCTCTCGGAATCAAACTAGATAGGATTTTGCATAATTGCTTAAAAAAAAAAAGCTGGTGTTAGGGGAGGGCAAATTAAATGCTTTTTCTCTTCTGTGGTCCTGACTGAAATCCATCACCACCCATCACTTTCCCAGCACTGAGCATAGGGCTGCAGGTGGTTGTTGGGTGCTTGGCCCTCTTTGGCCAAGGCAAGCTCTGCTTTTACCTGATCCACAGATGTCGGCTGTGGAGCAGGTGGATATGGCTTGCCTGAAATGGCATCAGGGGCCCAACTGGGGAGGCCTGGTGGGCTGGAGTTACCCCACCCCTGCTTCTAATGGCTGCTTTTGTTGGAAAACCATTGTAGCTGCCCTTTTGAAATCTGGCAGGATTCAGAAGAGGCAAGCTTGTCTGCAAATTTCATCAAATGTTGCCCAGAACTTTTTTTAAAAAAAGCTGTAGATGGTTCCTTAAAAAAACGACAACAGTAAATCACATTTCAGAGCTTTTCAGTACAAACATGTGTGAACTTTTTAGTCTGTAAATTGGCAAGCTTTAGCCACCATAGAAGGTTGGTATGCTTGCAAATTTCATCCGCTTCTGTGAAAAGGGAAGCGGGGAAAAGCCCATGTCCCAATATTGAACCGGGGTGGGGGTGAGGAGAGAAATGAAGCAGAGGGAGTCCCATGCATAGCTGGCTCCCAGCAGTGTGCGCAGAGCTACCTAAATTTCCTCTGGAGCACTTTCTAGGTTTCTGGTCATGCATAGCATTGCCTCTTTTGAAGGGCAGACATAGATATGCTCAAAGACTGTGCAGAGCAGATGTATTTTACAAACTCATAGCTCCATATCTCTGTGCCACTCCAATCCCATCCAGTACAATAAAGAATAGTACCTACTTGCTCTGCGTTGTTCCCATTAGGTGTCTTCTGTTCCATAGGTTCCAGGATATTGTTAGGGATATAGCCTGTCTCCCCTGCAGCATTTCTAGCAAGCCACCATTTTTTCCGTTGATCCAAAACCTAAACAAAGGAGAATGTGTGATTGCTCCAAAACTCTGCAACTGATTAAAATGAAATACCTGTACAGTGGTATCCCAGTTTACGAACTTAATCCGTTCCGGAAGTCCGTTCTTAAACCAAAACCGTTCTTAAACCGAGGCACGCTTTCCCTAATGAGGCTTCCCACCGCTGGTGCCCTTCCACCGTTTGGATTCTGTTCTTAGATGGAGGTAAAGTTCGCTACTTCCGGAGTTCATAAACAGGGCTGTTCTTAAGCCAAGGTACCACTGTACTGCCTTTGAGTTCTAGTGAGGGTGGAATGTAACCATGAGAAAGGAGATATCAGTGATGTTAGTACAAGCCAAGGGCTATCCACTTAACTTTCAAGTTACATAATGCCGGGTAGGAAACCAGGCTTTAGCAAGCTGGTGATCTCCAAGGGTAGAGTCCAACATAGCACTAAGTCCCATGTCCCATCAGTACAATGATTCCTGCTTGTGAAATGTAAATTTCTCCCTCAAGAGGAGGGAGAAAGTCTGTTGCACTGATGGAACTTGAAAAGCACTGCAGTTACTTTGGACTACAGCTCCCATCAGCCCTGGCTTGCAAGGTCATGCTGGCTGGAGCTCTTGGGAGTTGGAGTCCAAAATATCTGGAGAGCATGGCATTGGCAAAGGTTGCAGTAAACATTAAGCAAAAGGTATCAGTGAGGCAGAAATGGAATAAGCTAATTGGAACAGTGAATCATCAGAGATATTAAGAAAAGGTTGGAGGGACTTCTCTCTTTGGCTGAGAGAGGTTCTATTGTCTACTGATTAGCTTCCAGCTCCAGAGTCCATCTACAGGAAGAGCGATTTCTTGACAAAGATTAGTTTTCAAAGCCTTTAACACTTAGTGTGTCTTTTCTTTCTAATAAGCTCATGCAACATTGCTGAAACCACTGCTTGATAATAGGAATTATTACCCTATTCCCACTGGTAGGGTTTTTTGCCCTTGCCGCTATCCCCTCCACTTCCTGACCTGCCCGAGTCAAGATTGGGCAGCAATCATTTGGAGTGCACATGGGTGAAATTAAGCAACAGGGCAGGAGGATTGCTGAGCTTATACAGAAGGAATAGGAAGTGTTGTTTTTACTAGGAGGTTAGGTTGCTGAAGGGTAAGGAACTTCTGTCTTACCTCTAGGAGATCTCCTTTCATTAACGTGAGCTCCCTGGGGTTTCTTGCATGGAAGTCATATATGGCTTGCATAAGTTGGGGAGCATCAGATGCCCTGAAAAGGAGATGAGAGCAGGAGAATGGAAAATGAGAGGCCTGCTTTAGGACTAGAATAATGTGCACATATTCACATACAGGCATATACATGGCTGATAGAATCATTTTCTGATTAATTTCTGTGTAGGGATAATCAAGGGGACTCAGAATTGTGAGGATATAGACTCCCGAGGCAAACACAATTTTTTCTATGTGCTGTTTTGCTGTTGGGTTCAATGGGATTTGCACATGTCCACAACTCTAAACTTTATCTCCTAGTACTTTGGCCACCTCATGAGAAGAGAAGACTCCCTGGAAAAGACCTGATGCTGGGAAAGATTGAGGGCACAAGGAGAAGGAGACGACAGAGGATGAGATGGTTGGACAGTGCTCTCGAAGCTACCAACATGAGTTTGACCAAACTGCAGGAGGCAGTGGAAGACAGGAGTGCCTGGCGTGCTCTGGTCCATGGGGTCACGAAGAGTCGGACATGACTAAATGACTAAACAACAACAATGTCACATGCTAGAGCCAGTAAGAACATACCTGCTTGAGAAGCTATTCCGGCTTCCTGTGCGGACCTGTGTGGAGGAAAACACAAGAAATGCATTGGATATTTAAAAAGCTTATTCTGACCACTGCCCTTGCTCATTAAACCCATCTGAGTAAATTCATGTGCAGAGACAGTAGCAGAATGATATTATCCTTTGTCAATGCTAGTTACCAGGGAAACACAGTTCCCCCTTGTGTTTCTGTACTACAGGTTGCAAAGTCTACTTCTGCTTTGCTTCTCATGTGCTTTTAAAGAAGAGATTCACCTTATCGAAATCAACAGAGCTCTGCCTCCGAGTGGGCATCGGCAGCACCCACCCACTCAAGAACGTGGGCTTGTAGCTGGGGATGGATGGTCCCTCTGGATGTTCTGCCCTATGGGGGAAGAAGAAAACTTGTAGTGAAGGACCTCCCAAAATGAGAAGGTGCATCCTGTTACAGATGAGGGGCCAAGGATGTTTTTCACAATGCAGGATATCATGGTAAGTCCATGACCTTTTCTTCAGACTTCCTGCTGGAAATTCACTTGCATGGCAGAGTTACTTGTATTTTTACACACTTTCAAGGTGTGACTCGGAGCTAGGCTCGACAAAAGACATAGTGCAGCTGCAAATGAAGAACATAATCTGAGTCTTGCTAGATCAGGCCAAAAGACCAGTAGTCTGTTTCCAGCGGTGGCCTGGCAGATGCCTCTGGCAAGGTTCCTGCTACAGTGAGGTATGTCACTTAATGCCTATCATTAAGTTCAAATGGCATGCTGGTTTGCACATGCTATCTCCTTTGTGGGCTTTATCCTTACCTGCTTAGATTCCAAGCATCTCCCAAATTCTTCCAAATAAGCTGGTCTTTGGAATCCAACAAGCGCCTTAGCAAGTCAATTGCTGCAGGAATCAGCAAAGGTGAGGACACCGTAGAGGCCAGGTTGGTCCAAGGACAATTGGACAAAACCTGCAAAGCAACAGCCTATGAGGTTCATGGAGCCTGACAGTCTCTTTGTCCCTGCCCAGTGTGGTCAGGTCTCCGGGAAGGCTTATTCTGAATGTAAGCTCATAATAAATCTTTGTTGTGCCTAAAGACTGATACACAGAGAGGACCAAATACTACTCATCTCCCTATTGTCTCCTCCTAGGGATCTCAAGGTTTTAGGAATTTTCTTCACAGGTATCATTTGGTGATTGTCCCCTTTCATGCAGAAAGTGAGATATATATATAATAATGCTTTGGGGGACAACAAGGTCACCAACAAATCAGGAGCAGGTTAGGAGTAAAATGCATGGAGTCCTTAATCCAAACACTATGAAATCTAATTATTATGGCATAGGAAAATCCCTATCAGGGTTTCAGTGGCACACACTTATATGGCAAATAATATCTTTAATAATAATGGGGGAGAGTATCATAGCTGCCAAGTCTCCCGTTTTCCCTGGGAAACCCCCGTTTTTAAAGCCATTTCCCGCTGTCATCCCGAATGGCGAAATATCTTGTAAGTTCCCCGGAATTTCCCCGGTGTCGTTCTGCCCATGTCTGGGCACCAGAAATCAGGCAGCACCGGCACTGGAGGTTGCTTAGAAGCGACTTCCAGTGCCAGCATTGCTGATCCCATATTTTTCTAACCGGGGCTTGGCAGCTATGGAGTAGATTATCACCAGAGGCCTCCAGGAGTCTGTTCCTGGCTAGAATACTCACAATTTTCAAAGTGGAAAAGATGAGCTGAACCAGCTCAGGAGCGCTTGGTTGCTGCATTGTATGTTCAAGTTTTGCCTGGGGGAGAAAGACAAGCTAATATTTACACTGTTAATATATTTCCCTGGGTGGCATTTAACTAACTTTTCCTCAGAGCAGACCTATCGAAATGAACATGACTTTGTTGTTTAGTTGTTTAGTCGTGTCCGACTCTTCGTGACCCCATGGACCATAGCACGCCAGGCACTCCTGTCTTCCACTGCCTCCCACAGTTTGGTCAAACTCATGTTTGTAGCTTCGAGAACACTGTCCAACCATCTTGTCCTCTGTCGTCCCCTTCTCCTAGTGCCCTCCATCTTTCCCAACATCAAGGTCTTTTCCAAGGATTCTTCTCTTCTCATGAGGTGGCCAAAGTATTGGAGCCTCAGCTTCAGGATCATGACTAAGTTAATTTTAATGCATGCAGCTGCAGAAACTTTGCTTCCCCACCCCTCAGCAAAAACACTGTTTCAACTTTAAGTTGCTCTATGGTGGCAGAGACTAGGGAGTGGCACTCTTCCCCTCCCCAATCAATGGCCCGAGGACCATGAAACACTGGGTAGCGGCACCATTTCTGTCCAATGCTACCACCAGCAAAGGGAGATCGGCCTGGCGTCCTTCAGCTGGATGTTGATGCCTGCTACCAAGGCTTGTCCACTGTGGGACAGAATGAGGTGGGTGCCTCAGGTGGCAGCTGCAAATGGGGTGGCAGGAGTCAACACAGGTGTGTGCGTTGTCATGTGCTACCTAAGCTAACCTGCTTCCCTCAGGTGCGGTGGAGGATGCTGTCCGGTTGCCACTGTGAAAGTAAGGTTCAACTGCTGCCAATCTGGCTGGCTTCTGTACATGGAATGGGGGAGGGGCCATCTTGTCCTTTGCCTCAGGCGGCAAAATGACTTGGGCCTGCTGCCCGTAAACAACCCATCCCCTTCTTTTCTGACACTGTCAAATGGCTCTCCCTTCTCTATCTTTCCTCTCCACTTCCCTTTCCCTCTACTGTATGTCTTGCCTTTAAGACTGAAACTACCGTACACATGGTTTTTGTTATCTGTCGTTCCCTCTTCCCTCACATCTCTTCTCCTCCCCCCCTGGGAAAAGGGGCAAGTTGGGTCAGAAAAGTCAGTAGAGAAAAAAGAGTTAGTGCCCAACCAGTTTCCTGTTAGGAACTGAAGCTCGGGCAGCTAAGAGAGAAAAATGAAGAAAAACATTGTGAGATTAGGATCAGGCTTGCCCTTCCTTTTGAAAAACACTGTTCCTAATTGTACTTGCTAATTGTAAAAATGGCATGTCATCTAGTTTGTCCCTTAGACTGTGGGTCAAAGGGAGGACCTGTGTCTTTTATGGAGAATGCTTGCCAGCAGCATTGTGTATTGAATTTTAATTGCTTTGGGAAAAGGGTTTGTTTCTTTTTTCATCTGGAAAGCAGGTTCAAAATATAATCAGTGGATACTATTTGATCCTTCATCCATCTCCATACTGGTTCACATCTCTATTCCCCACCTTCCTCTATCCATACATTCCTTATCCTGCTCTGGTGGGTCAAGATATCTCCAAAACAAAAATCCACCGTGAGCCTCTCCATTTGCAATGAATGGCTGCAGCAGGACACAATAGGGCTCTTTGTGCATCTGCCCTAGTTGTTCCGCACATGGGAGGTCGGGGTGTGCAGGCGGGGGAGATGCCTCTCCCTTCAGAAATGCGGCCAGCCCTGCTCATGCTGGAGAATTTCCTTGCCAAGTTTGTGCTGTACACTGACCTACCAGCAAATTGAAGCTGTATTTGATCTTCTGGAAACAGTCCTTGAACTCAGGCTCCGGAGGCATTGCTGCAGATCCAGAGAAAGAATCAGTCAGTCAGCTCAACCAGAAACAAACAGGTGTTACAGACAGGTAGTGTTACTCATGCCTTTGTTTATCCAGGCCCTTAATTTATGGGCTGGTACATAACATGCACGCAGCTTTCAACCCGATTTACAATCCAGATACGCCAAAACAATTGGAGGGCAACATGAACATGAAGCTGGTTTGATCCAGATAGTCTCAAGGGGACAAAGTCAGTTTAAGTCCAAGAGACTGGCTTTGCAAGCTGTGGGTGTGGTCAGCATAGCAAAAGTAAAGATCACTGCCTTACTGTCCTTCCAATCCATAGATGGGAACCTGTGTCTCTCCAGATGTTGTTTGGCTCCTTTCTCCCTTCAGATAAGGTGGCAAATGGTGTGTGACTATGGGAGCTGTAGCCTTGCAGTATCTGGAGGGCCACAGGATTCCCATCCCTGTTCTAATCATTGAGATTTCCAAGCACAGTGCAGATAGTTTGCCTAATAAAAAACAAACCCTTTTATTCCTTTCATCTGACACTTGCCCACTCATCCCACATCGTTGCACAGGCTTGTTTTACATTGAAAATTCAACCAGTGCCACATTTATTGCAAGAGATATACCTTGCTGGTGTTGTTTCTGCTGTAGCATTGAATAATGCACGAGTGAGACCTGTGATTACTATATGTAAAACATTTAAACTTACTAAAGCTTGTGGTCTCTTCACTCTGAGAGGGGTAGAGGTAGGGGAGAATGCTTAATACTTGGACATTTAAAGGTCTAACAACCTACAATATGTTTCCCATGCTTTGAAAATGCTGCACAGATCTGTTTTAAACTCTGCTGAGGGCTGTTTTGGCTAAAGAGTGAGTCAACCCCCCCTTTTAAATTCAGGAAGTCAGCCATCTTTCTTTTGCAGTTTCCTACACACATGGGACTTCAGGATTAACCGACGTTCCCCAATTATTTCCCAACAAAAAGGGGCCCAAATAAAATAAAATAGGATATTAAAGACCAATGTTATATCTGAAGTAGGAAACCGGTGAGTCATGGTTGAACCATCAGATGTCAAAGGAGGGCTAAGGGAGGATAAGGAGATAGCAAATAAGCTATCAAACCTGCTTAGAATGTTCATATTTCTCCAAGGACATGAAGCGTCCCCATGAATGAATTACTTGGAATCCAATCTCTATCTCACCATCCTGAGTGCGTCTGATACAAAGAAGCCACCCACTCACTAGCTAGCGCAATCACAGGCTGTTCGTTAAGTTGAAAGTGTAGATAAGACAGAACGTAACCAAGCAACTGGCTTATGGCTCAGCACAGCTGCCAAGGCAGATCCTCCACAGGCCTTGGTCAGCTACAGCAGCTGCTTAGAAATGTCCCCTGTTTTAGCAGACACCCTGATCCAAAGTGCACAACCCATCCTTGGTGGACGTCCTCAAAGAACGGCTTCTATGCCATGAATCGTGAACCTGTGATCCTCCAGTTCAGCACCTAGATGTGCCAGTGTACCTCGTAATACCTCCAACAGTGACTGCAAAACCCCACCATAAATATTCTGTCAACAACCCGCAACGCATAAGATACTGTTTGCTTTTCCTGCTCAGTACCTGTTTGCGCTGGCTGGCCTCTCCTATGAAAGTCCCTCCTCTCTTAAACATGCTCACGTTTCACTGAATGCCAGGATTCGATGCCCACACCATTCTGAACAGTGGAGAGGGGCTTTGAGCTTATTTTTTGAGTGATGCCGCAGTGGCTGATATAGGTGCCTTTCCCCCACTACAGTGGTACCTCGGGTTACAAACACTTCGGGTTACAAACTCTGCTAACCCGGAAGTAGTACCTCAGGTTGAGAACTTTGCCCCGGGATGCGAGCGGAAATCACGTGCCGGCGGCTGCGGGAGTGTGTGCCCATTAACCAAAGGGTACCTCACGTTAAGAACAGTTTTGGGTTAAGAACGGACCTCCGGAACGAATTAAGTTCGTAACCCGAGGTACCACTGTATTGATTGTGGTCCTGTCTATTTTTATATGTAAGTACGTTGTTAGTTATTCAATGTCTTGTTATTGTACTGTTCCTGCCAAGGAGGGGGAGAAAAGCTCACGAGATTTTCTGTCTCAAGTACTACAGGATCTTGACATCACTTCAGCAGTACGTACCTTGGCCTGGAGTTAGGGTAGGCTACTGTTCTTCAACCTTGGGCTCCTGGATGTTCTTGGACTACAACTTCTGTCATTAATGACACTTGATGGGAATTGTAATTCAACAACATATGAGGGACCCAAGGTTGATGCACACCAAGGTAGGCATTGCCATTTATTGATCTGCTTAAGGCAGAAAAAGGTTTGGGGTCAGCCCACTTTCAGAACCTCATGGCGGCCTCTTTGCCATTCTTATTTACCCTCTTTGTCTTTATTCTTTTTTGACTTCTTCTTCTTCTTCTTGTCATTCTGGGATCTGCTGATCTCCTGTACTTTCCCTACAAACATTTCAATGTCATCCAAGACATGGTTCAGGATCTCCTGTGGCCAGAAAAGGAACAATCAATAAATAAATTACAAAGAAATATGAATCAGACACTGCATCAAAAGCTGTTTTTCAAGGAACGACCAGAAGTTCAAATTCTCACAGCCATCATTGGAGACTTTGTTTTATACTGGCTGTTTATCTGTCATTTTTACTTTGTTTCTTCTTCAGCACTAGTCTGGGAGAAAAGTTTCAGATAAAAGTTTCCGCTCCGGCAGGAAGGTAAACGGCATTTCCGTGCGCTGCTCTGGTATCGCCAGAAGCGGCTTAGTCATGCAGGCCACATGACCCAGAAAACTGTCTGCAGACAAATGTCGGCTCCCCCGACCAGTAAAGCAAGATGAGCGCCGCAACCCCAGAGTCATTCGCGACTGGACTTAACTGTCAGGGGTTCTTTACCTTTACCTTTTTATCTATCTATCTTTCATCTATCTATCTCAATAATACAAAAAACAAAAACCCCTAAACAATGCCCCAGCCCCAAAGTCTGTTTAGCAGCCTCAGCTTTTGTAGCTAGAGTCAGCCCTAGCCCTCCCAGACCAGACCAGGTGGAAAAATGCCTCCAAGGCAGGGAGCTGGTCTTCCAGGGATCACAGCCAAGAGATCCCCCTCTCCCTCTGTCCAATCAATCTCCCAGACCACACAGCTTTCCTGCCCTACTTAATCAAATAATACTAATACCCACTGTTATCAGTGTTTGGGGTTCTTACCCTCTAGAAATACAACAGGGAAAGAGGTTTTGTTGGGGGCTAGCAGGAGTTGGTATCCAGGAAAGTACTTACAGTATCTCTGTCTATGTCCTGCATCATTGGAGACCCAAGGTCTTCATACATTGGCTCATATTTCTGTTGCTGGTGAAGTGGCTGTTCTGCTTCTGCAACAATCAGAGCCCAAGATCATCATCATCATCAACAACAACAACAACAACAATTTATTATTTATACCCCGCCCATCTGGCTGGGTTTCCCCAGCCGCTCTGGGCGGCTTCCAACAAAATATTAAAAACACATTAAAACATCAGCCATTAACAGTAACGTCACAGGAAATAACATGGAGGGCTAAGTCTACTATTATAAGGACCAGATGGAACCCCTATCTTCAATGGATAACAACTACTGGATCAGAAGAACATTCAGTGGAAAGTAAAGACATTGTGCCCGTGGCTGAGGACAACTGTTTGAACCCTTCTAATGGATTATGGGTGGCGGAGGGGGTGGGAAGGGAAAGGAAAAAGGGTACGGGAAATGACAAATTGGAAGGAGAGAATATAATGTATGTAAAAATTCTCGTACTTTAATAAAAATCTTTTTTTAAAAAATCAGACATTAAAAACTTCCCTAAACAGGGCTGCCTTCAGATGTCTTCTAAAAGTCAGATAGTTGTTTATTTCCTTGACATCTGATGGGAGGGCGTTCCACAGGGCAGGCACCACAGGAAGGCCCTCTGCCTGGTTCCCTGTAACTTTGCTTCTCGCAGTGAAGCGAGACATACCACATCAGGAAGCAGCGCGGACATTTAACATGTTGCCAAAAGAGATGAAATGCACCACTGACAAAGAAGACACATAACTCGCAGAAAGTTTGCATGTGGCAGTTTACACATAGCAGCTGCAACGTATGAAATAATTACTAAAATTAATTTAAACAGAAATAAAGGATGGGACCAGGTGACCTGCTCACTTTGGTGTTCAGATGCTAACTGTTGATAGGCAACGACGAGACCCCCTATGCTTCTTTCTTATGCTTCTTTAACTTTAAACTGGGCTTGAAGTGGATAGCCCTTTAAATAGAGGACAGCCTTCTGACAGCTCTTCAAACGGAGAGCTATCTTCTGCAAAGTAGGACACACATCCTAAGCAAGGGTACAGCTGATTGAGACCTTAGGTGGTGGGGCCAACTGGCCTATCTGAAGGAGTCAGATAGGATACGCTTTCAACCAAGTGTGCAACCAGCCCAGTTGTGTAGCAGCTTTATGTCAATCGCCAGCCTAGCCGTGTAAACAGTGCTGCTGGGGGATCCAGCCTTATAGGCCCAGGTCGTAAAAGCATGTGCTACCATGATGTCCTGAAAAACATAAGGTTGCATCCAACTAAACCCTAAACGGCCTCGGTCCAGTATACCTGAAGGAGCGTCTCCACCTCCATCGCTCTGCCTGGACACTGAAGTCCAGTGCCGAGGGCCTTATGGCGGTTCCCTTGCTGCGAGAAGTTACAGAGAACCAGGCAGAGGGCCTTCTCGGTAGTGGCACCCGCCCTGTGGAATGCCCTCCCACCAGATGTCAAAAAGAAAAATAACTACTAGACTTTTAGAGGACATCTGAAGGCAGCCCTGTTCAGGGAAGCTTTTAATCTTTAAGAAATTAGTGTATTTTAATATTTCTGTTGGAAGCCACCCAGAATGGCTGGGGAAACCCAGCCAGATGGGCGGGGTATAAATAATTTATTATTATTATTATTATTATTATTATTATTATTATTATTATTATAAATAATGTGTCCCACCAGTGCAAGGATGTTTGCTTGTGCTCACCTTCACCCACCCCAAAATCTGCTTTAGAGGGTTGGGTGAATTCCTGGAACAGATTTAGGGGGTGCAGGGGCAGGAGTGGAAGTCCTTGCACTAAAGAGACACATTATGCTGTGCTACTTTGGATACAACTCAAAGGCATTTATTCTTGCTTAGGAGATACAATGTCTCCTCTGACTGCTTCCTGGTGCATTATGAGAGTGGGAGCTGCAAATGCTGCTGCGTGTTGCAAGAGAGACTGTAACGTCATCATTACCATAGTCCACGGGGACTGGGCCAGCTCTCCAAGGATGTTGCTGCTGCCTCTGCCAAGGCTGTTGTGCTGGAGAAGGCATAGGGTCCAGCTCCATTGGCCCTGCTGGTCTTCTTTCTTGGGAGATCTGTGGGGATTTGTCAGTACGTGATGACCGGCTCTGCTGGTACAACATATTCTCCAGGTTGCTCCTGATAAGATAATTGAGAATAAGTACATTCTTAGGAAAGCAAGAATGAAGGGAAACCTTGGAAAATTCAGCACTGAACGTGAACCTAAAGGAACCGGAAGAGCAAGGGTGGAATCTGCCTGGGAGAATTTGGATAACTAGAAGTCACCAAAAAGTGTGAGAAAAAGCTTGTGAACATGGGAGAGAAAGAGATGCCACATGCCTAACAGACAAGTGAGGTGGAGATTCACAGCCTAACAACTCTGTTTGATTGGGTTCCAGGTGGCCAATAGAAACAATACATTTCTCTATGGCTGGGATATATCTTACATTGACTTGGGGGAGAAGTCTCTCTGGACCGAGGAGTTCTGCATCGATAACGATTATGCACAAGTTAAAATCTAGCAGGCTTCTGGAGAAAGAAAGGTTTGGCTGTCTGTAATGCAGGCCTCTAAATCTCCCACTACCTGAGCAAGTTGTGATTCTGCTGTTCGTCTCTCAACTCCTCAACAGCCTTCTCCACTTTGGTTTTCAGCAGCTCAGCCTGGAGGAAAGTAAAAACACTGCAAGTCTATCACTTTTTACAACCATTCACCAGCATCTACTAAAGTTCCCCTGAAAATATCTTCCTCTAATCTCAGCTTCAGGCATGCTCTGAGCTGGAACCACTGCTACTACTGTGGTGCACAGAGAATAGAAATCACTCTCAATTTCTATGGCAAAAGCAGCAGGAATGAGTTCCCTATACCCTTGGGAGGAAATCTGTCATCAGATTATGGAACTCCTCTTAGTTCATGGTAGTGCAGGATGGAGGACACATACTTGAGTGATCCAAGTTGTAGTGAGTGAGTACAGGGAACTTATACAACACAGTTCTTACTCTCAGATTCTCTCTCTCCCCCTCCCCCCTTCTTTCTTTCCATCTTGCACACTGACATATGGATAAAGGTCAAACTACACATCATGTTAATGTGTGAATGCAATGATTGTGTTTTAAAATCACAACAATGGGAGGTAATGATAATCAGGAGCACAATGAGAGATTTTAGCTCTTCCCCCATGGTCCTGGCAGAAATCCCTCCCCACCCCAGCTGCTATTTGCCACAGGAAAAAAAACAACTACCAAATAGCAGCTGGGTGGATAGGTGTGAGTCAGGATTATGGTTCAGGGGGAAAGTTCCCCATGTGCCATGGCCCCACCATGACTATCTAAAAAGACACAGTAAATACAATCTTGCATTTCATGGAACATATAGGTTGTTCCTAACCCCCCTCCCCGCCCAGGTCTCTTCCTTCCTCTGGGTCCTGAAGTCGCTCACTCCAATCTGCTCGCACTGAAACAGCATGATGCTAGTCCTGGGTGGTCTCATTTCTTTCACAGTGATGGCCAAGATGGAGTTGTAGATGCAGCTGTCAAGGACACAGGCACATTCCTGGATATATTCCAGGGGGTAACTATCCAGCTCTTCCTGTAAACAAAGAAAGAAATCAGTGTACAGTCAGCAGCAGAGCAGGCCATTGGGGGTTCCCTGGCAATCAATCCTATCACAACCTTCCAGGTCTGAAGGATGGGGTGGGGAGCTCTACAAGCCAACCTGTGACAGAGTGAGGATGATGCGCTGAGACCAGCTTGACTTTTAATCATTTTTGATGGTGTAAGGGTGACTCCCTACAGGGAGCCAGCCCCCATCATCCTGATGTCCACCTTGTCAAGTACAGAGAGCACCAGTGGTTCTGAAGAAGCCAGAGGGGGAGGGGGAGACTCGGAGGAGGAGAGAAATCAGAGGGAGGAACAATGGGAAAGCTCGGGGGGGGTGGCGGCGGAGGGATGCAGGCAGACGCTTAGGGATGCTGCAGAGCCAGGGCACCGACCGCTGAGGGCTGGCGCCAGAAGTAAGGAGAGCGCCACAACGCAGGTCAAGGGGGCGGCATTTTGGGGTGCCCAGACTACTTTGCTGGTGTAGGAACAGACGTACGCCATTGCCGGATTCTGATTCGGGATGAGAGGTCATGTTTTAAGCTGTCTCTACACTGTAAATAAATAGCACAATAAACGTCTTTGAAGACAAACTGGACTCAGGCGGAGTTACTCTAGAGTAGCCACGACGACCCTCTTACAGATGGTAATATCACATATATATCTTTAGCTGGTGTGAAAGGCAGTATAGAAATGTTTTATGAATAAATGTATAAATAAGTATTTAGAGGTCTGGTCCCTTCCAATCAAGATGTGGACTCTGTTACTTATCACAACTTGTCCCCCACTGACATTACATGGTGTGCACAATAAGATAAAGCATCTCTGCTTACCTCTGCCTCAATGTCAGTCAGCAGCAATCTGTTATCCTTCACCTGCAAAAGCATATCTTGTCCCCACACCTGACCTTGGGCATCCATCAGCTTGAGTCGGTTAATACAGTTCTCTACATTGCTAATTTCCTTGCCATCAACATTGCAGGTAAGAAGGTGCTGGGAACAGAAGCCATAGTTTAATTGTTGCAGCAGGTAATCAGGACACTCCACCCCCACATAAACAGTTTCCATGGAAGGGACCAGGAAGTATTGCACAGAATGGTCTTCTTTGCTGTGGTGCATTAAGGCTCTAACCTTTCTATGAAATTACGGTATAAGGGCTATAAGCTGAAAGCTTTAGTTGAACCATTGGTGGAGGAAATGCTTATCTGCAGGGGCAAACTATAATGAACTGAGTAGTGTGCTTATTTCTAATGATAATTTGGTCCTAGTATGTTACCGCAAAAAGGAATGAAAGAAAATATTAAAGATGCTCATTCCTCGTACTATCTCAGAAAATCCTACACTGGGGTTTCAGTGGTATACAACTATATTTAAATTTAATTCATTGATTAACTGGATGATCAAAAAGCAGATGATTTATCAGCTAAGTATTTTTAAATTGTGCAGCAAGTATAGCAAGTATGGACCTCAGGGCAACTTCAGACCTGAGAGACTAGGGCCTGAGCTCCTTCTGGTATACAAATCCCTATGCACAATAGTCAGGAACTCGCGGATCATTTGTGTGATGATTTTACTGGATTGCCCTGTGGCTATTTATGGACCTGCTGGTGGCAATCTTCTTGGTGGAAAACCTTCTGGTCCTGGACTGGCTCCACCCACTCAAGCTTCCCATTGAATTTTCCTGGGCAGGAAGGAGTATAAAAGCTTTCCTTGAACAAGAAGGATTTCCTGAGCTCTGATGCGCTCCTGGCTACTTGCTTCCCCCACAGCTCTTGGCTCCTCTGCCCATGGCTCAGCCTTGAGTGAGGGAGCAAGTGGGATCACAGTTGGCATGTTCTGTCCCTGCCTGACCCACGTTCATCTGAATGAATGATGAGAGCCTCTGCACATACAGTCTGGCGTGGTTCCCCATTTCTGTGGAGAAAGCCTTATTCGTGTAGGTGTTCTTTTAACACATTCAAATGAATGCGTGTAGACTGAGGATGGTGCCTGATGCTGCGATTTTGTTCCCTTCACCAATCATGTTCCTTTGAACACGTGTAGGAGATGAAAGTCAGGGAATGGGCGACCCACATGAGATCTCCTGTAGGCAAGAGTATGAGGCCACCAGCAGGTTAGCAAAATGATGGGAAGTGTAGGAAGTGGCACCACTGCATGGGACCAGTTCATTCTTCCACCATGACTGGACAGAATAAAATGTCTCTGCTTCCCCAAGATTCTCCTACCTCCACCCGGTGCTGGAATTCACGTTGCTGCTTTATCATACTTTCACTGTATTCCTTCCGCTGGTCTATGAGAGCAAGAGAGAGAGAGGAGACACAGTATGAAGAAATCAAATCCAGTATCCCCAGGTGTAAGGGAATCCTCAGTTAAATATATGAATCTAAACCTCTGTATGAGGTTTGTACAACCTCTTGTACAAATATCAGGGAATTCAGAATGGTCAAATAGCTATTCATAAGGAAGACAGCTTGGCAGGAGTTTCTCGTGTGGCCAATGAGTTACAAGCAAGAGCATAAGTTGGAGCAGGGCCGTCCCTGTTATTAGGCAGTGTGTGGCAACTGCCTTAGGCAGCAGACACTGTGGGGAAGCAGCAATCAGATCCCTGGCTGTACCCATCAGTTGGAGGGCAGAATTGTGTGTGCCACACCGCCTGCCCCCACATTGAGCTCAGGTGCAGTGGCAAACACAATCCTACTGCCAATACCAAAAGAAAACCCAACTGCCAGTCCAGAATCATGGAGGCACCATCTTCACCTTTGCCTTGGGCAGGAAGATGTTATGAGACCTTACTTCCTAGGTAATCCTTGGGATTGCTCTATGTCACCCTCCCCACTGCCTCCTCCCTCTTGGTAAACAGCAGTGAAGTGACTTACCTGCTTAGGAGGTCAGGTAATCATCTCTACTTCACCATGTGGTCTACTACTACCCTAGCTCTTCATTGCTGGGTGATTAGAATGGATGTGTGGCTTCTATTAATATTGCTCCAATGTCAAATGATTAACTGCGCAACTAGGGAGAATTTCTTATTTTTTATTGACAAGCAGAAAGATATTGGGGGGGAGAGCTCTCCACCCTTCTAACTAGCTTGTGTGTGAGGGACAGCTGATCTCACTGCTATCTGAGGAGGGGAAGTGAAATCATAAAGGAAAGTAGCAACTATATTCCTCTAAGGCCATTCTCTGAGGTAAAAAAGGGTTCTGATACTGCTGTGACAGAAATAGGAGAGGACGCAGGTGGCATCTACAATTTGGTTATCTCTCCTCCCCCTTCCAATATGAAACTTTGCAGCAAAGAATAAAAATGAACAATTAAACCCTGAGAGCTCTGGGATGGGGATTCTGACTCATTAAGAGATGTTGAATGCAGGAGAGAAGAACAGGCTGTTCTTACGGTAAATGGACTTGCCACTTGGCCTGGTCATGCTGTTCGCTTTGTTGAAGCTGCTCTCAGTTTCACTGTGGAGGAAGCAAATAGACACAAGGGGTTGAAATGTCCCTTAGGTTTTAAAATGTCTAAATATATCCACCTTAAAGGTAAAGGTAAAGCGACCCCTGACCATTAGGTCCAGTCGTGACCAACTCTGGGGTTGCGGCGCTCGTCTTGCGTTATTGGCCAAGGGAGCTGGCGTACAGCTTCCAGGTCATGTAGCCAGCATGACAAAGCCGCTTCTGGCAAACCAGAGCAGCACATGGAAACGCCGTATACCTTCCCGCCGGAGTGGTACCTATTTATCTACTTGCACTCTGACATGCTTTTTCTTTTTCTTTTCTTTTTTCAGCGGCCAAACTCCACGAACGGGACTCGAGGAGGAGCCCACCTCCCTTCCCGGCACTTCCGGGACCTGATTTGTATCCTTCCTTTCGCAACGGTTCCCCTCCTCTCTCTGAGAATGGTACGAGCCGGTCCACTCTGACATGCTTTTGAACTGCTAGGTTGGCAGGAGCTGGGACCAAGCAATGGGAGTTCACCCCGTCGTAGGGATTCGAACTGCCAACCTTCTGATCAGCAAGCCCTAGGCTCAGTGGTTTAAACCACAGCGCCACCTGCGTCCTTAAGTGCCTTCAATTCCCTCACCCTTCATCACTACTACATGGAGTCAAAACAGGGTACTGATGGCATCTCCCCACAAGTAGGGATGCTGCAGCATCCATCTCAATGAGCCTTCAGGGGATCCTGATAGCAGGAACTCGGTTAACAAAGCTCAAATCCCCACTCAGCCATGAAGCTCACTGGATGGCCTTGGGACAGTCGCCATCTCTCAGCCTAACCCACCTCACAAGGATGTTGTAAGGCTAAACCTCAAGTTGCTTGGAAGAAAGGTGGGATATATGAGTAATAAACAAAAAAGCAAACAAACCTTAACTAGCAACAAGGCTGAAAAGATACATATTTTAAAACTGACATGGGAACTATGTAGTATTCTGTATTTGCAAACCACAGAATCCTAATTAGAACTGGGCATCTTCTAAAAAAGGAGCATAAAAGGTCTAAAGTTTTCAGAATCAAATTCTTCCTGATGAAGAAAGATTCTCGTCCATGGGAAAGAATGAATATAATGTGAAGAACAGTTAGTTGTGGCAAGCAGAGTCCTCCAGTGGTATCAAATGGTATGAAAGATATGCATAAACTTACTTGTAAGAAATGTCATTCCTACGGTGAAAGAGATCTGCCATCTTCCTTACTTTTGATCCTGTGGATTATACATCAATTATATCTCCAGACAGATGCCCAACACTCATGTCTATACAGTCATACCTTGGTTTAAGTACGCCTCGGTTTGAGTATTTTCAGTTTAAGTACTCCACGGACCTGTCTGGAACAGATTAATCCACTTTCCATTACTTTCAATGGGAAAGTTCGCTTCAGGTTAAGTACGCTTCAGGTTAAGTACAGACTTCCGGAACCAATTGTGTTTGTAAACCAAGGTACCACTGTATAATCAATTTTTCAGATGTGCATGAAAGAAGTAGTGAGAAGTAGTGAGTAGTGGTAAGTTTCTCTCTATTAAATACTTTGGATCAAATTGTGAACTTCTGTACATCTAGCTGCCCACTCAAATCTATTCACAGGCTGAAATATAGCTAAGGAGAAAAAGAAATAGAACTAGCAAAATTCCAAAATAGAAGAAAGGAAAGAAGGGAAAGAAAACAACACAGAAGAACAGCAACCTGAACACCGTCAGATGGTCCTCAGTACTGCTTCCTTTTTATACTGCATATTTATATGCCACATCATCCTAAGGCACTAGGGATGGTGGAGAATTTTTATTCCGTTCACACTTCAATATTCCTTCATTTGCACTCTCTGAAATAATACAAGGACTGAAACACAGCCACCCTGTGAAATTCACACTTCTCTGAATTTTGGAATGCAGCCGAAGAATGTGTACAAAAAGGTATATACCAGAGTAAAGTGTGCATTCACATGCACTTAATAGTGAACTAATATACATAAATGCATAATCTTTCTCCCTAAATAATATTTATTCATTTTCATACACTACAAAATACAAAAAATCACAAAAAACAAAAACAAAAAGACAAAAAACATAAAAAAGGAAAAAAAGACATATCAATTCTAACATTTTTACTTAACATTGTAGACTTCCTCAATTCCCCCCTCACTGGGTCCATATTTAAATCCAAATTAAGCAATTTTCATATTACAGTGGTACCTCTACTTACGAATAACTCTACTTACGAATGTTTCTATTTACGAATGGAGCTCCGTCCGCCATCTTGGATGTGGTTTAGATAGGATTTTTTCTACTTATGAATTTTTAGATAGGGTTGCTTCTACTTACGAATTTTTTCTCCCAATGCATTCCTATGGGATTCGACTTACAATTTTTTTTGACTTACAAATGTGCGTTCGGAACGCATTAAATTCGTAAGTAGAGGTACCGCTGTATATCTTATATCATTTTACACATTTTTATCATTATCTCTAATATTTTTATTCTAGAAACATCAACCATCCTAAACCTAGAATTCATCAATTAATCCAAATCTAACTTTATTTTCCCAACCATCTATCTTCTAATTCCCCCCTTAGCCTAAAATTTATTCCCAAAAAATTCCATAAATTCAAATATTACTTCTTCTATCCTGATAACAATTAAACACTTAAATCTAATTCAGGCCCCCCCTCCCCTGAACTCAGGGTCTCCCAGATGAATCAGCCAGCTCCGTAAATCGTTCCAGTTTCGGACCATCTTAATCAGCATAAATGCATAATCATAGGGAAATTTGCTTTGCAAAAATGTGTACATTAGGAGAAATTCACACTAAGATGCTGGTGAATTTTCATGAAAAACTTTTTTTTAAAAAGTAATAATTCCCATGCTGTTAAAATGTTGAGAACTGAACTTAAGACTGGGAAAGTAAGAAACTGGGATGAAACTGACAGATGTGCCCATCCTTATTAGTCACCAAGTCCATTAACTATGTTTACCTTGCACAGTTGAGCTTTGCATGGAAATGTCACTCATTGTACATCCAGCATTTCACGGCCCTTTGGACTTTCTGCTTATGCCCCCACACTCTACCTCTCTCTGTGTGATTACATATATACATACACACACATACACACATACACCAGCTGGGATAAAACTTCATGCAGCCGACAAAGTGGGCTTTAATCCGTGAAAACTTAGTGCCACAAATCCTCCTTATATTCTGTGTGGTGTAACTAAGAGTGGCTTGCTTCACATGCTACACCACGTCAAATGTGGAAGTGTTTCAGTTTCCTTGAGAGCAGGTTGCAGCCTATTTTGCTCCTCCCCAGTTAGCGCCACACTGAGCTAAGCCATTGTTCAGGCTTAGTGTGTTGTCCAAGTCCAAGTACAGCTCATGGTTTGCCTGGGAGAGCTAAATGGTGAGCCCGGGTTTAAATGACACCCTCAGCCAAACTATGGCTTAGCTCAGCACAGCAGGCAAAAGGCCAATGAAGGGCAAAGCAACCAGAATCTCCTCTCCCAGAGCTTGCACACCTCCTTACACATTCATGCTAAGCCATAGTTTAGCTTACTGTGCCACGGGAACTGGGCCATAGTTACCTCTCCTGGAATTTTCCTAATGATCAAGAATATTTTATGGCTTAGTCTTATGTTTCCATTTATGCAATAGTGGCCTTTAGTAGCCATGGGTGCTCTTAAGAGCCAAGCAGTTTGTTCCATCTCCATATTCCAAATTGCTGGGATGTCGGGACACCAGGAATCAATTATATTTAGGGTATTTCCAGCCAGAAAGCTTTGTACGAGGACAACAGGAAGCTTCCTCCTACCAGGCCAGTTTGTTTCCAGTAACTGGCAGCAGTCCTTGAGGATCTCAGGATTTCCCCTTGCCCCCTTGATCCTTCTAACTAGGGAGAACAGGGATTGAACCTCAGACTTTTTCCATACCGAGCACATGCTCTACCACTATGCTACAGTCTCTCCCATTTGTGGGGTTGAGCTGGAGACGGGAATGTGACAATTCCCTTTGTATGAAAGGCAAGTGCACAGCAATTCTTTTTTTAAAGATTATTTTAAACCCCACTTTCTTGCAAATTTCAGCTTCAGAACATCCCTTTCACTGAATGGAAAGTCACTCTATTCCTCACTTCCTTTTAGAAACCTTGACAAACACTCCCTGGAACTGGGATTAGCTGTACCTGGAAGAACGAGAAAGTAGAAGGACAGAGAAATCTGAGTACCATTAGCGAGCAGCTAGGAAGTGGTGAAGCAACTCACCTTCTCGGTTGCTGCAGCAATAGCTCCTACTGTAGAACAAGCGCAAGGCCCCCCTCTGCTGCGCACAGCATCTGAAAGCAGAGCAGGGAAGGAGTCGACTGGGTTGGATACACAGCTTCGAGTTTAGACTTTGCCCCCTCTGTGAAAAAAGAAACAAACAGAGTTAAGGTATGAAAGGCATAGAGCAATTCATATGCATCAGGGCTTGACTGCTTGTGACGCAGAGGCTACACCTTGTGCTCTTTGGTCTCTCGTGTACAGAAAGCAGCAATCCATCATCCCATTCAGTACTGTTGATGCAGCCGCCACTGCCGTGTACATCTCCTACACTGCAGCCATTTCAGTGTCATACCTCATGTTCATAGACCCCATCAAACCACAAATAACTCTGCTTGTGCCAGAACAGTCCTTACTTAGGAGAGAGCACACTGATGTGAGTTTGTAGTCAAAAACGTCTGGAGGATGCCAGGTTGGTGAAGACAGTCTTATGGGACTAGGGCTCCTTCCCTCTCCCAGGGAGGGCCACACCCATTTCCTATTTGTTTTGAAATAGTGGGCTATTTGCAAAATACTCCCCAGGGGAGGCCTGAAAGCCTCCAAAAGTTTATGGGGAGCTCAAAAACCAAAAATTGGCTAACAGTTCTCAAAAACTCATTTTCTGAAAAAATTCAACTCGCTTAATTGAAATTCTGTTGTTAGTTCCATTGGGTGGATTAAGGAAGCAATGGGATAAGAGAGAAGGGCAGGGAGGAGTCAGGATCAATGGGATTGCTCCCTTCAGCAACACAAAAATAATGTTAAATCCTATGAAAAATAAGACCCGTAACTGGTCTCAGGGATGGTGAAATTGACGAGGCGATTTTGCTGAATATTCTCCATGAGAGGAATAATATTTCGCAGCTATTCAGGAGATTCTCAAACAAGAAAATTTTAAAGAATATGTCAGAATATTCCTTTCTGAGGAAATTTGTATCATCCCTAGGGGCAAAAGCCATTCATTTTGAAGAGTTTGCAATGAGCTACCCCCAATGAGCTACCAGGATTATATATTCTTCAAATCCTTTGTAAGGTTTTAAAGTAACATTACGAATCCCTGTGATGGGGTGAGCTCCTGTTGCTTGGTCCCAGCTCCTGCCAACCTAGCAGTTCGAAAGCACGTCAAAATGCAAGTAGATAAATAGGAACCGCTACAGCGGGAAGGTAAACGGCGTTTCCATGTGCTGCTCTGGTTTGCCAGAAGCGGCTTTGTCATGCTGGCCACATGACCTGGAAGCTGTACGCTGGCTCCCTCGGCCAATAATGCGAGATGAGCGCGCAACCCCAGAGTCGGTCACGACTGGACCTAATGGTCAGGGGTCCCTTTACCTTTACCTTTACTCTGCAACTATGAATTGTACTTATTCACAACTAACCTCCACTCCCAAGAATTAAAGACAATTTAACCTTGCATCACTTCTGCCTATGGCCTATGTCTTTTGATAATCCTCAGTTCTTTTCTGTTACCTCTGGGCAAATCTCTTCTATACTTTTGCTAGAACCTTTTGTATTTCTGTGTACCCACCTCCAACGTGCAATTCCCCATCAAGTTGAAAAATGTGCATAGCAAATAGCCCTGAGGCTTTCTGCCTTGCTGTCTGGTTTCTGTCAACTTTCCCCCTGGAGATTTGGTGGTCAAGAATGTGACGTCTGGTAAATATCAGCCCTTCATGCTAACCAAAGGACCAAGTGAATGAGGTGGTTGCCTACGGAAGATTCTTCTGGTGTTTGGACTACTTACTCAACAAGCCAGAGCGCCCCCCCCTCCCCAGCCAATCCTTGCCACTCCAAATAGCAGGCCAAGGCATTTGCAGGATGAGCAGGGCATGTAGACACAGGAGAGAAGAAACAATGCACCCCTCTTTTGTTCTTACTCCTGATTTCTGTACTTCTGGTTTAGTGCCAAACCTCACTGCATGACATTAGGTCTGCATGACAGCACAGCTCAATTAAATGGCAATGTGTCCTCCTTGCAAAATCTGAAGTAAGTTGGATGCAGCTACAATAGTTGTGATGCTCAGATATAAAGCAGGGAGAAAGCACAGTTCATGAACCAGAGCCATGTCAGACTTGGTAATATGATCTTCATAATAATTCATTCACCTGTGACTCTAGCCTAGGCAAACCATCCACTCTGGTCCCAAGAGACTTGGATACTTCAGTTATCAAAGGTACCATATTCTGTCATTGTTTTGAGGGTGGATTTAACTGGAATACACAAATCTTGCGTTGCAGACCTGAAAAAGGAAATTCATCATTAAAAAAAATGTGTATTCTAATATGTACACAGATGTAGAAATAATTACTTTAACTAGAAATAGAAACACAAGATATCTCACCATAATAGGGAAGAGTGACTTAATGCTCCCTGGGAAGAGGGATTGATTGGAATTGGAATTGGAATAATTTATTGGCCAAGTACCAAACATACTTGGAATTTTGCTTCGACTACATTGCAGTGTAAACGTACCTTATACAAACACTGTTCCACTCACAATACAATAGCACAGCAAAGGAACCCCACCCATAACTGGCCTCCCCTTCCACTATACAACTACGGATTTAACAATTTGATGGACAAGGGGAAAAACTGTTCCTGTGCCTAGCCGTTTTTGTGTATAGAATCCTGTAGCGACGTCCAGATGGAAGTAAATCAAACAGATGATGACCGGGATTCAAACCATTGTTAAACCACTATCAGAATTGTAGCTCTGTGAGGGTCTCTTCACATAAATAAGGGTTTGGTTAACAACTGTCAGCATCCTTAACAAACTACATTTCACAAGATTCTTGGGGAGCAGGGGAAGCCATGGCTGCTTAAAGTGGCATAATGCTGCTGCTGCTTTAAGTGTGTTTTGCAGATGGGGCATTTGTTAAAACCCATCCCTGTAAGTCTGCTGTTCATCTCTGCAGTGACATCTGCTGGTGGATTCTTGCAAAGGGCTCTGCCTTGAAATAAAGTAGCAGTGTGACCAAATGCCAAAATCTTCTACATAATCTGCCATGGTGAAACAGATCAGATTATTATTTTATATATAAAAGTATTTCTATACTGCCACATCATAAAATACCAAGGTGATGTACACTGCTAAAACATAAAACTTTTTTTTAAAAAAATAAAATTTATTTTAAAAAGCAGATAATTATTAAGGTGACCAGCTAATCAAAAAATTAAGCAGCTACAAAGGCCTGCCCGCCCACACACAGTTTTCAAGAGACACCTGAAAGTTAGCAGCACAGATGTCTGCCGAATCTCTTCTGGCCGAGTGTTCCACAGCATGAGACAGCAAATGTCTGACTTGTAATTGAAGTGAACCTGGCTTATGAGATACAGGGGGATAAAATTTGATAGCACTATGCCTATTGGTGGCAACTGCCTGAAACCCACTGAGTATTGAGACAGGAAATTGAATCTATTCCTCATATGATAAGGGGATCCCGATTTCGATCAGAGCTGTAATCTTTTGGAATTGTCTTTGTGGAGCAGTTGTGGGGACAAGGAATGTCACTGCATTTAAGCCAGAGAGTGGACAGAGATGACCATGGGCATGTAGCCGCTTGGTAAGCCAGCCTCATCCTGCTAAGTGGAACAGAGCACTTCGTTGCACATCAAGGGGCATATGTGTGGCAAAGTGTCCATCTGAATCTATATATATATATATAAATGTAGGCATTGCGCACGCAGATGTAACAGCCTTTCTCCGTTACCGCTGAACTGTAATTTAACAAATTTGGGCACAACGTTCCATGCCCATCAGTGAGGGATCTGGCATAAATTTTTTTCCAAAAAAGTAAACCTTTCATACCTAAAATAATGATTAAACACAAAAAGTGGCGCCCAAATTAGGCGTCACTAGCAGAAGCGCTGAAGCCTCCAGCAGCATCCAATAGAAAGGCAGATCACCCACTGCTGCCTGCAAAGCCGCGCCACCAGATGACATCACAAAATTCCACAGCAACCAACTGAAAACAGGCCTTTTGCAGCAACAAGGCCAACATTGCCAAGTGGAGGTAGGGGCCTGCCTGGGGGGGGGATGGGGGGCCCGAATAGGGGACAGGGATAGGTAATGGGTCAGAACAGGGTGGGGGATACACAGGGATGAAACCTGCAGTATCTTGCCTCAGCTTTGCAGACTAGGCTGAGTGGATTTAGGGGTCTTCCTGGGGGGGGCACTGGGGGGGGGCGAATAGGCCGCAGCATAGAATCAACTGAATATGGGCCTTTTACAGAGCTGTGTCTTTGGGTAGAATAAATGTTATTTCACATAGCACACATGGGTAGGGGAGTCAGGGTTGGGACAGGGCAAAATTTTACAGAACACGCACATTGGGGGAATGATTGTGTGCAAAATGAACGGGTCACAGGGATAACACGGAGGGGGGGTTGGATGGAGGAGAGGAGGGAAATCACAGGGTAAGGGGGGTTAGGGGAAGGAGAGGGGGAAAATCACAGCCGGGGGTGGGGGAACAGGGGGCAAAATAGGTCATGGATCAGGATAGAGTTGGGGGATTCACAGGGATGAGGGGGGAATCACAGGAATATGTCATGGCTCGGCACAGGGTAGGGGAAATCACACAAATAACCCACAGCAATGCGTGGCAGGGCCAGCTAGTAATTTTATAAAGACCTGCCTTATAATTCTGTATTTTGCTATCTCTGTTTGTGGGCTGTTCAGGATAGAATGGGGCCTCATCCTCCCACTTTAGTTCTCTCTACTTCCTCTGATGCTAATTCTCACCAAACCTTTGGGACCAGTGGGCACACCTGGAATTGCTGATGAAGTGATGTGAGTGCTAGCTCAAAAAAAGGCTGCCATGAGGCATGAGAGAAGACAAAATGGCTGCCAAACTTACAAGCAGGACCACAATGTGTTGCAGGTGTGCCCCCCTCCCCCACATCAATGGAGGGGGAAAGAGGACCGGCAAAAGCCTCCGCTGTACTCACTCAGAGATAAAACCTTTGCACCTCTCCTCTGTTCAAAACAGAAGGGAGGATGAATGTCCAATTCTTACAGCCAGTCCAAAGTGGGCATGTTTAAGGGAACACATTCAATGTAAGGGAAGCTGAGACAGTGCAAACAGGAACTGAGCAGGAAGATTAAACTTCTGAGGAGAGTTTTACTGAGAACTTTTGTGTGTGCCATAGCAGGTACTGATGGCCACACAGGTGCCCAGAGGGACAGTGTTGGCGATCCTTACTTCAGGCATCAGAGACAGCTTCAGGTGTCTAGGAGTGGGTGCCGAGACCATATAACACCGGTCCTGAAAGAACTTCATTGGCTCCCAGTACGTTTCCAAGCTCAATTCAAATTTAAATCCCTAAACGGTCTCGGTCCTGTATACCTGAAGGAGCGTCTCCACCCCCATCGTCCAGCCCGCACACTGAGGTCCAGCACTGAGGGCCTTCTGGTGGTTCCCTCCCTGCGAGAAGTGAGGTTACAGGGAACCAGGCAGAGGGCCTTCTCGGTAGTGGCGCCTGCCCTGTGGAACGCCCTCCCAGCAGATGTCAAGGCAATAAGCAACTATTTTACTTTTAAAAGACAACTGAAGGGAGGTTTTTAATGTTTGATGCTGTATTGTTGTTAATATTTGGTTGGAAGCCGCCCAGAGTGGCTGGGGAAACCCAGCCAAATGGGCAGGGTATAAATAAATAAAATAATAATAATAATAATAATAATAATAATAATAATAATAATAATAATAATTGTTATTCAGCCAGTGGCAGGACATTGCTGTAGAACAGGCATCCCCAAACTGCGGCCCTCCAGATGTTTTGGCCTACAACTCCCATGATCCCTAGCTAATAGGACTAGTGGTTGGGGAAGATGGGAATTGTAGTCCAAAACATCTGGAGGGCCGAAGTTTGGGGATGCCTGCTGTAGAAAGTCTGGGGGCTGGATTTCCCTGAGACTCAGGATCTGGTTGATCACAATATGTGAGGATGGGGGTGGGTGGGCAAAGATTCTTAGAGGTCAGACTGACCTGCTGAGTAGGTTTCCCTTCTCCCTTTCTACTGCTTAGCTTACTGGCATGAGTTCTCTCTTGCCATTCACTCCACAGTAGGGATTTCAATCTCAGTTGCTCACATTGCACAAATTATATTGTGGGTCATGACTGCAGAGCTTGACCTGCAGGAGGGTGGAATGAGCCTCACTTTGTACAAAGGATTGGACTAGATGGTGCTTTAGCCGCTCCCAGCAATAATTCTATGATTGACCCCAGGCTTGATCTCTGTTGCTTGCTTCTTTTGATCTTGCTTGCAAGTAATCATGAGTTAGTCTGCAGGAGAGGGCCCTTGACTCCCCTACCCAGCCAGCCAAATGCCATGTTGCTATGGCACCCAAAGAATGGAAGAATGCCTGCTCAGTAACTATGGAGACTCATTTCTACATGCCTTCTTGGTGCTTTAATGAAGTTAGATATGGACTCAGAGCTTTTAACACTTGCCTTCATTTTGGAGAAAAGTCCAAAGAAAAAGAAGTACGTAGTAACTATTCTTGGTAACATTTTGCCATATAGATGCACACTGGCCTGGGTTTCCATTTCCTAAAAATGTCAAAATGTTTATCATCTCATTTTGGAGCTAAACTCCTGAATAGTTACATTCAGTTATTTCCAAATTCTATTTTGACATACCACTTTCCTGTAATGCATCAATTTAAAATTTATCCCATGCTAAGAATCCCACTAATTTGTACTATGTATGAAATGTCCATGCCAGTGATTTACTATAGGCATCCTCTCCTCCCTGTGGTCATCTCATTTCACAAATTGAATAAAACAGTTTATTGGGTTGAGAAATACCCACAGAGGTTCCTTTGGGATTTCAATGATTCACAAGAGATTGGTTATTTAGTTATGATAATAACATCTCTTCTTTGTTGGTGTGTGTGCCTGGTCTACCTACAGTTCCAGAGTGAGTGGGTGAGGTGGGTTTTTGTGGTGAGGTGGGTTTTTGTGGTGAGGTGGGTTTGGGGAGTCTTTTGTGCTCTGTAGTTTTACAAAAACTAAATTGACTGAGCATCCTAAATGAACATCTTGGAGGCACTTTTACAGGATCACTCTGACAGGAATGAATTTAACGTAGCAAATTAATTGTCTGGCAGGTAGAATGACCCTACTGTTACTCTAGCAGCCACCACACCAGGACCAATGTTGCTGTGACAAATCCATGCGCCTAGCAAAAAAACACGTGCAAAGCAGAAAACAAGAGATAAGACAGCAACTCACTGGCAGACATTTTTCAGCACCCATGACAACTCTGCCGCCATCCACTAATCACAGCATTGGGCTACGGTAATGTTACCACATTAGCTGTGCATGGAAGCCATAAATCAGCATTGAACAAGGCACAAGTGTTGCGGTGGTGGCCCCCTCCCTAGTCCACACCAACTCCCAGACACAATGCGCAATAATACCAGGAAGAATTCACAGTACTTCCATGAATAGGAAGGCAGCAGCAATAGAAGCTTGTGCTCACCTCCATCCTAGACAGGACCGCGATTTCACTGGCAGCCCAAGCGCAACCAGCAACAGCCTGGAAATAACCATTTTGCCTAGGAAAAAGCCAGAGACAGATAGGGAGGAAAGGACTGCCACACCAGCCAATGGATTCTATAGCCCAGAAGGTAGGAGGACGTTGACATGTGGCATTTATAAGAGCCATTCAGAGGCAAAGCCAATTAATTTTAGCATTATATAATTTGGGGGGAGGTGTCTGAGTGGTACTGGGGGGGGGAGTCCTTCCAGCTCTGTGATTCTGTATCTGTGAGGTTTAGATTCTAGTAGACAATGACCTATTTAAAAACCCCATCAGCACGTTAAAAAGTGTGCCATGTTGCTATAGCAGCAACCAAGTGATGGTGTTTTCCAGTCAGAGGAGGAGTGGGGCCTTTCCTTGCCTGGCTGGGTGCCATGTCATCCTAGGAAGGAGAACAATAGTTCAGGGGAGACTGTCTGGGTGTTCTTTTGACTTGGTTGGAAGCTGGGGAAAGAAGCTTGACTCTCTCAGCTGTGCTGAATCGAAAGCTATGGCCTTTGGGGACATTCTAGGAACCTAATGGGGAGGCAAGATCTATTGAAGTGTAACTGCTATGACTCCTTCCATCCTGTGCTCAGGCTGCATATATCTGTAAATAAAAGCATGTGTCCTAGAGAAACCACAGTCTCCACTGACTTGAAGCTCCAAGAAAGCTGGATGCTCAAACTCCTGGAATCTCTTGCTGCTCGGAGAGTGGGGTGCAGGCAACATCTAGCACAGTCCCCACCTTCCTCTCTGCTGAGTTCTATAGAGGACAACATTGAGACTAAGGAGGAGGAAGCTGGTAATGCCCCTTCTGGAAGTAAGTATGTAAGAAAGGAGGCAGGTAGGGGCTTGGTGAGGACAGACTGAGGTTGGGGGGACAATGCCCCATTGCACCACCCTCAGCTAGTTTGTGTCCTGCTACAAAGCCAGTGATCCTGAGATGACTTGAGACATTTACACGAAGAACTGACTCACATGTGCATGACAATTGTGTGATAATTGTGTGGTGATTTATCTCTTAGTGATTCACGGCTGAACATGTAAACCGCCTCTTCTGAAAACTATTGCTGAACCAAGGTCAATTGATGATCCATAATGGCTATTTCATGCAGAAAAGCAATCACTTATTGTAATGAATAATTATGGTGCTGGAGGAGACTCTTGAGAGTCCCATGGACTGCAAGAAGTTCAAACCTATCCATTCTGAAGGAAATCAGCCCTGAGTGCTCACTGGAAGGACAGATTGTGAAGCTGAGGCTCCAATACTTTGGCCACCTCATGAGAAGAGAAGACTTCCTGGAAAAGACTCTGATGTTGGGAAAGATTGAGGGCACTAGGAGAAGGGGACAACAGAGGACAAGATGGTTGGACAGTGTTCTTGAAGCTACCAACATGAGTTTGACCAAACTGTGGGAGACAGTGGAAGACAGGAGTGCCTGGCGTGCTATGGTCCATGGGGTCACGAAGAGTCGGACACAACTAGATGACTAAACAACAACAATTGTAATGAAGTGATGAGCACCAAATTGCAGAGTCATTCCAGGTCAGCTTTTCTTTTTTGGAATGTAATAAAATAATCTGAGCAAGATCCTCTCTGATGTTGCCCGTAAATGTTCTTCAAGAAGTTGCAATTTCTTATCAAAAACCCAGTTTTTCTTACATGAAACAGAAATACTTTTTGGAACTATTTAAAGCCTTAGTTGGTTCATTTATAATCAAATGAAAGTGTGAATATAAAGTCATATATGGTACTTATATTTTTCTCCTTCTTGTTATTATGACATTTTATAGGAATAGTAATGGGGAAATGTTATAATAATATTTAATTTTAAATATGTATCATTGTTTCATAAAATTTATATCCCTCTTCATTGTAGAAAAAACTCAAAGCAGTTTGCAAAAAACAATAAAATTATCACTAAAACATTACAGCAATAATTTAAAACATACAGTTAAAACAACAGTAGACTGATACAAATAAAAAGTCGCATGTATGCAAGTTTGTGTGTTTCTAATAAAAACATTGAAATGAAAGAAAGCATCTCGTCCTCTCCCTCTCCCTCTCTCCCTCTCTCTCTCTCCCTCCCCGTCTCTCTCTTGCAAATTAAATAAAAAATTCATTCCAGTAGCACCTTAGAGACCAACCAAGTTTGTCATTGATATGAGCTTTCGTGTGCATGCACACTTCTGCAAATACCTTCTGATCAGATGTTTGAGCAGCTTCTTGGAGAAAGTGTGGCATAGTTTCCTTGCATATTCAGTAGGATAAGTGGATTGCAGAGGGTTCATAATTCTAAGACCCTTAGGTATAATGTCCAGGTTCTTGCATTTAGTCAGAAAGAAGATGTCAGTCTGTACCTGTGCAAGTTTCTTGGTGAGGTTGATGGACTTCCATTTCATGTGGCTCAATGTGGTGCCTTCCATAGTTCTAGTTACAGGTAGAAATTGAATTTGCAAATTGAGTTCTAGTTCTAGTTACAGAACTAGTTACATAACATAGTTCTAGTTACAGGTAGAAATAGAATTTGCAAATTGAGACACTAAAAGTTGCAAATCCTGATCACCGGATGACAACCCTGACCAGGCATTTCACTGTCACTGCTGGTGTCTATTCTGCAAGGCCCAATTTATTCCCTAATCTACAGTGGTACCTCTACTTACGAATTTAATGTGTTCCAAACACACATTTGTAAGTCGAAAAAATGTGTAAGTCGAATCCCATAGTGTCACAGTGGCCGGAGTGGGCTACTTCAGAGTAACGACGCTACGCAGTTCTGCATTTTATTCTTTTATTGATGCTGCGTATTTACAGTGCTGAAGTCATTGCTATTTACACGGAGTGATGTGGTCAGTCGGTTTCAGAACCTCCGAATGGCTTTTGGCGCGTCTTTCTCCAACACAAAAGCTTTGGCAGACCCATCCTCTTTCCCCTCCTCTTTCTGCGTAATTCCGGAGTTGGGGGGATGGGTCTCCCCCCCTTATTCGCCCCTTCCTGTCCCACCTGGGACCCTGGCTCCTCTACCTTGCCTGAGCCTCGGACCCGACTTCCTGCTTCCCCACTGGCATCGGAACTCTCTCTGCTTTCCCCTGTGCTCGGGGATGGGCTTGAACTCAGGAGGGGAGGGACTTCGCGATATCCCCTGTCCCTCACATCCACCCCCCTCCCAAGCTCTCCTTCACCCCTCCCCAGGTCCCCCCCAGGTGTCGGTGACGACTGGAAGCCTAAGAACTCAGTGCTTTCCGAGCCCGTTGGTGTGAACACCTCCCCCCAGTCCTGCGAGACCCCCCCTTCCACCTGGGAGGACGGGAATCCCAAAAAGTCCGTGGCGTCAGAGCTGGTAGGGGTAAAAATGTTCTGCCAATCTGCTCCTTCCTCTGACTGGGTGGATCTCGGTGACACCCATACCTCATCCTCTGGTTCCTCAAACTCCGCTTCCCAGCGCCATGGTGAACTGCTCTCCCGTGCTTCCTCCCCCTCCCCCTCCCTTTCCATGTGCCAGGGCTTGGGTCTATGGGGAAAGAGGGCGTGAAATTCTTCTACCAGGAATTCCTCCTGTATCTGAGTGGCTGGGACCCATTCATTCTGAGACGGTGGAGCATCCTCCCATGCCATGAGGTACTCCAGGCCCCCCGCCCCCCACCTTGAGTCCAGGATGGCCGTGGCCTCATTGAGTTGCTCCCTGCCGTCCCTCTCCCCCCCTCCCTCAGGGGTTTGTTCGCTGCCTCGGAGCCTGCTGCTTTCCCTGTACGGCGACAGCAGCGATCTATGAAACACTGGGTGCACCCTCATGTCCTCTGGCAGTGCCAGCCTGTATGCCACCGGGTTGACCTGTTGCGTGACCGTGAAGGGGCCCAACCTTCTGGGCGCCAGCTTTTTGCACCTCCCTCTGATGGGAAGGCCCTCCGAGGACAACCAAACTTTGTCCCCCACCCTAATGACCTCCCCCGGTCGCCTGTGGCGATCTGCCCCCTTCTTGTACGCTTCCTTGGCTTTCTCCAAGTGTTCTCTGAGCTGCTGGTGCACCGTCTCCAGTTCCTCTGCCCAATCCTCAGCCTGTGGGCCCTCCTCCTCCTCCTCCCCCTCCCTCTCTGGGAAAGATCTGAGGTCGCGCCCGTAATTGGCCTTAAAGGGCGACACCCCTGTGGAGACGTGCACCGCATTGTTGTAGGCAAATTCTGCCAGTGGCAGGCGATCCACCCAGTCCGTTTGCCGCTGGCTGACGTAGCATCTCAGGTACTGCTGCAGAATGGCGTTGACCCTCTCCGCCTGTCCATTGGTCTGCGGGTGTCTAGCCGTCGACAAGCTGACCTCCACCTGCAGGAGGTTCGTGAGCCGCCGCCAGAACCTGGAAACAAATTGGCGGCCACGATCCGAAATAACCCTTAAAGGTAATCCATGCAGTCGGAATACATGGTCAACAAACAGTTTGGCTGTCTCTTCTGCAGAGACCGCCCTGGCACACGGTATAAAGTGGCACATTTTGGACATGAGGTCCACCACCACCAACACTGCGGTCTTGCCCCTGGAAGAAGGCAGATCTGTGATGAAGTCCATGGACACCACTTCCCACGGCCTGTGTGGTGTGGCTAAGGGCTCCAGCAATCCTGCTGGCGGTGCTCTGACCACCTTTGCCCGCTGGCAGGTGTCACAGCCCCGTACATAGTCTCGAACGTCTTCCCGCACCCCTGGCCACCAGAAGTGTCTCATGACTAGGTGAGCGGTTTTGTCCCTCCCAAAATGACCCGCCGTTGGGTTGTCGTGCATCTGCTTGAGGACCGTACGTCTAAGCTGGGTGGTGGGCAGGTACAGTGCACCCTTGTAGAAAAGCAGCCCCCTGCGTGCTGCAAAGTCTTTTGCCTGCTCCCCCCCCTCTCAGTTCTCTGAAGATGCGGTTGGCAAATTCATCCGCTGCCGTCAGTGCTGTGAGTTCTGCCTCGCTCACCACTGCTGCTCCGCAGGACCATGCTGACGGGGGGGAAATGTGCCTGGGTGCCGGTGGCGCCTCCTCCTCCATGTACTCTGGCTTGCGGGAGAGGGCATCCGCCCTGACATTCTGCTCTCCCGGGATGTAGTGTATGGAGAAGTTGAAGTTCGAGAAGAACTCTGCCCACCGTATCTGCCGCTGGTTGAGCACCCTGGCAGTTCTCCAGAACTCCAGGTTCTTGTGATCTGTGCACACCTGGATGGGGTGCTTGGCGCCCACCAGGAAGTGTCTCCAGTGCTGGAACGCAGCGTGGATCGCAAGAAGTTCCCGATCAAACACCGTGTAGTTTCGCTCTGGCTGGGTCAACTTCCTGGAGAAGAAGGCACAGGGTCTCCACTCTCTGTTGGCGTCCAGTTGCAACAAAATGGCGCCCACAGCTTTATCAGAAGCATCTGTCTCCACGCGTAGGGGCGCGTCCTGAACCACGTGGAACAGGTTCTGGTCTGAGGCGAACACCCTCTTGAGGCTTTCGAACGCTGCTTGCGCCTCTGGTGTCCACCTGAACTTCTGCTTGCCTCTCAGGCAGTCAGTGATGGGAGCCGTCACGCGAGAGAAGTTCTTGATGAATTTCCTGTAGAAGTTGGCGAAGCCTAGTAGGCGTTGGGCATCTTTGCGCGTCCTGGGGCTGTGCCAGTCCAGGATGGCCTGCACCTTGTCCTTGTCCATCGCCAGCCCCTTGTCTGACAGCTTGTAGCCCAGGAAGTCCACCTCCTTGGTGTGAAACTTGCACTTCTCCAGCTTCACATACAGGTGGTTCTCCTTCAGGCGCTGCAACACCTCCCTGACGTCTTTCACATGCTGCACTGGGTCATCGGAATAGATAAGGATGTCATCCAGGAAGACCAAGCATTTCCTGAAGAGGAGGGACCCCAGGACGTGGTGCATGAAGGCCTGGAAGCATGCTGAGCCCCCTTGCAACCCGAAGGGCATCACCAGATATTCAAAAGAGCCCAGAGGCGTGAACATCGTGGTTTTCCATTCATCGCCTTCCCGGATCCTGATCAAGTTGTACGCCCCCCTCAGGTCTAGCTTGGTGAAAATCTTGCCCCTGCGTGCCGCTGTCAGGAGATCATCCACTCTGGGCATGGGGAAAGCCACTGGCTCTGTCACTGAATTCAGCCGTCTAAAATCCACCACCAGACGGCGCTGTTGCGTGTCCTTCTTGTCCACCCAGAAGACCGGGCTGCCCCCTGCTGCCTTGCTTTCTCTGATGAACCCCCGCTTGAGGTTCTTGTCGATGAAAGCGCGCAGATCTTCCAGTTCCTGGTCTGACATGGCGTACAGCTTGGCTGGGGGTATAGTTGCCCCTGGCACCAGGTTGATCTGGCAGTCAAAAGGCCTGTGCGGGGGTAGGTGGTCGGACTCCGCTTCGCTGAAGACCTCCTGCAGGTCCCAGTACGGCTTGGGTATTGCCTCACCCCCTTTGACGTGCATGGTGGCCACCGTGGCTATTGGAGGCCCCTCCCCTGGTTGGTGCTGCATGCAATGTTCCAGGCAAAAGTCCGATCCAAAAGTGATGCATCTCTGGTGCCAACTGATGGAGGGGTCGTGGCGCGCCAGCCAGCTCATGCCCAAGACGATGGGGGGGTCTGAGATGGTGGTGACGTTGAATGCCAGTGTCTCTGAGTGCCTTCCAACCGTCATTCTCATGGGGGGGGGTTTGATGAGTGATGGCCCCTCCCAGCAGCTCTCTGCCGTCAATGGTTGCCACGTGCAGAGGAAAATCCAGCTGCAGAAGCTGGATCTGGTGCTCTTCTGCAAAGTTTCTCGAGAAGAAGTTCGCTGACGCCCCACTGTCAATTAGGGCGAGGACTGTCAGGGGATAGCCATTTGGGAGCGTGAGCGTCACTTCTAGAACCACTCCTGCTCTGGGAGGGGTAGGCTGGCTCTGCTCCTCTCTGTGCGGGTGGGTGGGTTGGGGCTGTTGTCTGCTGACTGTGCCTGGCTGCTGCCCCTTGTCTCCTGCAGCCAGGCTTTCCCGTTTCCCTGCTGTGGTACTGCGTCAGTGGGGGAGGGCACAACCGTTCCCGCCTTTCCTTGCCACTCCCTGCGATGTGGGCAGTCTCTGACGAGATGCTGGGGGGAGTTGCAGAGAAAGCAATTCCCACCCCTTCCCTCCTTGCGTCTTGGCGCCGCTGGGGTTTGAAAAGCCCGCGCGCGCGCGCTATCAATCTGCATGGGTTCCTGGTCCTGGCTGGCCCCAGGCGTGGCTTGAAAGGGTTGTTGGGGGAGTGGCTTCTCCTGCGACCGTGGGAACCAAGCCCGCTTTGCGCGCGTTGCTTGCTTGTCGCTCCACCGGGATTCCTGTCTCACCCCCACCGCCAGAGCCGCTTTGCTCAGCTGATCCATATTACTGGGCTTTGGACCTCTCGAGAGCTCATCCTTCACCTCCTCATGCAACCCCAAGTAGAACGCCGCTTGCATTGGGGGTGACTCTAGTTCCCACCCCAATCTGTGCACCAGCATGGTGAATTTCGCCCAATACGCGCGAACTGTCATATTTCCTTGGCGTAAATTATGAAGTTCCTCCTTAGTCTGGTCCATATGACTATCGGACGAATACATCGTTTTCAAACCTTCTAGAAATAGTTTGACATTCTTCATGCAAGGATTCTTTGTTGCGATTAACGGTCTTAGCCACTCCCTGGCTGCCCCGGTAAGGTGCTCCACAATAAACGCTACCCTGTGCTCATCATCAGGGAACTCATCGTGGTGCAGCTCAAGAGCATACACAATCTCAGTCTCAAAGCCCTGATATTCCCTCGGGTCTCCATTGAACTTGCTTACTAGGGTCCCGGCTCTCCTTCCTGGCAGCACTTGGACTTGGGGTGCCCCTCCCGCCTTGTTTTTCTCTGCATCCAGCTTGTTTTGGAGGTCTACCGCCACCGCCCTTAATTCCTGCTCTCTTTCCTGTAGCGCTCTCACCTGTTCCGCAAGTTGTAGCCGGTCGTCCTGGACCTTCTTAGTCTCTTCTTTAGCTGTCTTCAATTCCCCCTACGCCTGCAGCGACAGCTGCTGCAGTTCTTGCTGGGCTTGCTCCGC
This sequence comes from Zootoca vivipara, assembly GCF_963506605.1. NCBI lineage: Eukaryota > Metazoa > Chordata > Lepidosauria > Squamata > Lacertidae > Zootoca > Zootoca vivipara. Next base: position 48,185,628 of record NC_083282.1, on the reverse strand, counting down.
GATCTGCCGCCATCTCTCCGCCTCTGACACGCTCATCCCGGCAACTCCAAAGTAGCCCAAAAAAGGATTCGGAGGTTGCTGTCACAGTGGCCGGAGTGGGCTACTTCAGAGTAACGACGCTACGCAGTTCTGCATTTTATTCTTTTATTGATGCTGCGTATTTACAGTGCTGAAGTCATTGCTATTTACACGGAGTGATGTGGTCAGTCGGTTTCAGAACCTCCGAATGGCTTTTGGCGCGTCTTTCTCCAACACAAAAGCTTTGGCAGACCCATCCTCTTTCCCCTCCTCTTTCTGCGTAATTCCGGAGTTGGGGGGATGGGTCTCCCCCCCTTATTCGCCCCTTCCTGTCCCACCTGGGACCCTGGCTCCTCTACCTTGCCTGAGCCTCGGACCCGACTTCCTGCTTCCCCACTGGCATCGGAACTCTCTCTGCTTCCCCCTGTGCTCGGGGATGGGCTTGAACTCAGGAGGGGAGGGACTTCACGATATCCCCTGTCCCTCACACATAGGAATGCATTGGGAGAAAAAAACCGTAAGTCGAAGCAACCCTATCTAAAAATTTGTAAGTAGAAAAAATCCTATCTAAACCGCATCCAAGATGGCGGACGGAGCTCCATTTGTAAGTAGAAAAATTCGTAAGTAGAGTTATTTGTAAGTAGAGGTACCACTGTATCCTGTCAAGGCTGGGAGCCAGTGCTCTTTGATTAAACCAGCAAGCAGGCATACACATGTATATACCTGTTATTTTGTAGAGTGTTACAGAATGAAACAGAAAGTATGTCTCTTACTTAAACTGAGAACAGGAAAGGAAGCTGGGAGTGGAGCCAAAATAAGCCGTCAAAGTGTATTCCTGTTCACAGCCACCCAGCAGAGGGCTCTGCTCTCCTAACTTGCTTTCCGAATGGGCCGCTGCCATGCTTTGAGAATATTGGTGCCAAACATCAGTGATGAGAAGTGTTGCAAGGCTTGCATACTTGCTTCTAACTGCTTGCCATTCTTGATAAAGAGTGTATGTTTGTTTAGTGATGATTCCTGGATGACAGAGGAAGCTGGTTACTGGAGCAGCAGGGAGGGAGGGAGATGACCGACACCTTCACAAGGTCCAGGGTTCAGCAGCAATCATGAAGGCAAATTGCATGTTAGGGATTATTAGGAAAGTGACTAAACTTGATTCTGAAACAGTCAGTGCTATGATGCCTTTATATGGTTGTATGCCCCCCCTCCAATTCCTCAAACTAGGAGAAGTTTCCCGGACAGCACTACACATGTCTGGCTTTCCCTGGATGAGAGGACACTGGAGACTTTATGGCATTTTTGTAATGATGACGACGACATCATCTTCATCATGATAAGCATCTGCATAGTGTTTTCAAGTGTTCAGTGTAGCCTACTTCTCCTTACATCAGTGTCAGCCTTGTAAAGTAAATCTGTACCGTTATTATCCCTTGTTGCAGGCGATTGTAGTAGTGGGTGGTGCCAGAGGAATCAGAGGCTGAGAGAGTGTAGCTTGCCTAAGCCTGCCAAGGGAATTCAGACCAGAGGTGAGATTTAAACCAAGGATCTCCTGATTCACAGGACAGTTTCGTGGCCACCATGCACCACCAATTCTTATATTATTTGCTTTATTTACAAGCACACAAGCAGATCATAAAGGCAGCAGACCTGCTAGCCCAGGCATCCCCAAACTGCGGCCCTCCAGATGTTTTGGCCTACAACTTCCATGATCCCTAGCTAACAGGACCAGTGGTCAGGGATGATGGGAATTGTAGTCCAAAACATCTGGAGGGCCGAAGTTTGAGGATGCCTGTGCTAGCCCTTCATTAACCTGGTGGCATCCAGAAGTTGTTGAATACCCAACACCCATCAGTCCCAGCCATTGCAGCCAACGGTCAGAAACAATGTAGTCCAGCAACATCTGGCTTGCCCCAGATTGGTGAAGGCTGAATGACACCATATCACATCCCCCAGGGAGATCTGTACCCCCAAAGGTACACTTACCCAATTCCCTGGTGTGTGTTTTCTCTTTTTATCTGGAAACTGCTGCTCCTCTGATTCACTCACTCACCCATACACCTACCTGCCTACAGTTTGCTCTCTGCGTGTCTGTCTGTCTGTCTCTCCCCAAGCTCGGATGGATACATGATTAGAATGCACATGTTGGGACCCATCAAGGAACCATCTCCAGATGATTACTTTCCTCCTACTGAGCAAACATCAACCAATCATTCTGGGCAATTAAAAATGAATCAACATAACAAAAGAATAATCAGTCAGGTAGCATAACAGCACATAACTATGGTGTGGCCACAACTGGAAGAGAGTGTACGCTTCTTGCCATTCCAGCTGGAGAAGGTACATAGAAGCAAATTACAAAATCAAGGGGTTTGAGCTGCAATGAAAGACTGTAACCTTTGTAGGCGGAAGTAGAACAGATCACAGGGTGACAGCGGAGCATGATGTAGACCTCTGAAGTTATAAATGATGTAGAATGAAGAACAGAGGCCACTTCTAGACTACCCATTTATTCAGCCTTCATGCAGTTTCTAAAGGGCCCTGCTCAGGCAGAGAGGAAATGGCAATCATTCTTGGCCAACATGGCAACAAGCATGGCTGCTGTTTCTTCTCTGGCTTGGCTGTGTGACATGAGGTGGCTTGGGAATTTCCTTCCCAGGAAGAGCTTTGTGGGAGGTGAGGGGGCTGCTGTGCTGTGACCCTGTTCAGACAGGATGTTTCATCCCTAGTTAAAAAGATTGCAAGGAGGATGGGATGATAACTCTTGCCTGTTGGTGCCCTCCTGCCGAAGCTCTTTGGTTTCTTGGACTATTTGATTGATGAGCATCTTGCAATTTCTTTTTCCACAAGTCCCTGCCAGACACAGCCTCTTCCCAATCTATGTCCCCCTTTGCCTGATGGAAGGACTCCGTGGCTCCCAGACTCCCCCTCACTGTGGGAAAGGCGGTGCTGAATGGCGCAAAACCACTTCCAGTGTTGTAGACACCAAGGCTGGTTTCAAGGAGCAGATTTGACAGAGCTGTCTACAGTCACAGAGTTTTTAAAGTTTTTTAAGTCACAGAATTTGGGCGCTTGGTTGGATGATGAAAAGCCTTTTCTCTAGACTCTTGCTTGACCTTATCCAGGGACAGGAGGTGTGGTATAGTGGCACTGGCAGGCCCTAGTCATCCTCCAAAGGGAATAGCAGGGCTTTGTGGGGAGAAGGCAGGTAGGCTATTTATCTTATACAACCAAACAAATGAAGCTAAAAGAAAAAGGGAAAAAGAGGTTGCAAAATAAGGGGAGCCCTTCTAGAGCAGAGGAGGTAGCTTTGCCAGCTCTCTCTGTTTTTTAAAGGTTTTTCTGTGCTTGACCTGTTATAGTGGAGAATTGCTCCAATTCAAAATAATAGTAATAATAATAATAATTTATAATAATTTATTACTTATACCCCACCCATCTGGGCAGTCATAACAGTACAATGACAGACCCTTGGAGTCAATGAATGTTAGTCATGCTCAAGTCTTATTGGTATCAATGAGCCTTAAGCCAGCTGCCCACAACCAAGTTTACATTCTGCTGGTTTTGACCATGACTCAGGTGCAAGTAATTTCCTCTAGGTCAGGCTAGAGGATGAGGATGTGAAGAAAGAAAAAAAGATTTTAAAGGGGTAGGCACCACACGTGTTTCCCACACTGGTTAATAAAGTGAAAAACGTGCTAGCTGGGGAGAGAATTACATTACTCACTGAGATCTGAGTGCTGGAAAAATGTGAGTAGCACCTGAAGGGGGGACAGGGGAGTAACAACGGCATATTTCCTGAGCCCTAAAAATGCAGTTGTCCAAGCAGGTTTTCAGAATGGGCCATGAAATAAGCCACCTCTCTTCATATCCAGTATTAAAGGCAACCCTGGGAAAAAAAAAAAACTTGCATCCAAAATGCGGGTGAGGAAGGAGATTCCTCACCAATGGCTTCCTTGCCCCAGTCAGACATGCCTGAATGTTCAGCTTAATGTATTCTGTCTCTCTGGACATTTCAGGTTTTCCTCTGCTGCTTTTTAACTTCTGTAACAAGCAGCCATCCCTACTCTGTTGCACACCAGCCTTTTAAATGTTTGTAATGGCTACATGTTCGAACCTAGCAGTTCGAAAGCACGTCAAAGTGCAAGTAGATAAATAGGTACCGCTACAGCAGGAAGGTAAACAGCGTTTCCATGTGCTGCTCTGGTTCGCCAGAAGCGGCTTTGTCATGCTGGCCACATGACCTGGAAGCTGTACGCCGGCTCCCTCGGCCAATAACGCAAGATGAGCGCCGCAGCCCCAGAGTCGGTCATGACTGGACCTAATGGTCAGGGGTCCCTTTACCTTTAATGGCTACACATTAACTAAATGTATCCAGTTCTTCACCTTTCCTCAGAAGACTTGTCAATTATGACTGCGATGCCTTGCCAAGATGTGCCTTTGGACCTAGGACCCTTCCAGAGATTTTGTTTGTGTTGTGCATTCATGATTATTTGTGTCCATCTATGACATTATCAGGGAGAGTATAAGGAACCCCACTTTTAGTACTGCTGTCGTCTGCAAAGATTTCAGAGTGGACATGCTGAATGCAATTGCATGATTTCCTTGATCTAAATGCCCCCCCTCCCCGAAGCTGCAATCAACAGGGGAGGATTTTAAAAGAGAGTTGCAATGGATAGCTCTCTCCCCCACCACAGCCAATATCAGCTTGGGATGTGTGGTATTTAAATCAGAAAGATGGGGAGTGAGGAATGGGTTAACCCCACATGCTCAATCCAATTCCCCACTCCCCAAGATGCCAGTATAAAAACTGGCTGGCTGCCAGTATAAAAACAAATGGGATTTCCCGATAATTGATTTGCTGTGTCATGTCTAGTTTGCCCCTTAGTCATATATTTCTTTCTTTTGATTCATGGAGTTGCTCTGCCATAGTCATGCTTCTGCCCACCTAATGTGCAAGCAGCAAACCTTCCTGCCTTGAATCATTGCAGTCTACAGGCTGTGGGATTAGTAAAGCACTGGAGCCTTGCCCTTCTTAGATGTATGGCATTGGACATGGTAGGGATCAAGAGCACAAGCAGAACCTTGTGGGAGGCATAGGGTGGCCACTTATATACATGGCTAACAAGCGGAAACCCATCAGAAAAAGAAAAAGGGAATGGAAAGAAAGAAAGAAAGAAAGAAGTAAAGAGAAGAAAGAGTTTCATAAGATTTGGAAATAATCAGTGTAATTTTCATAGAAATACAGTACATCACACCATGGTGGGGAAGGCCATGGGTTCAGCCAGCTGTTCTGGTGCTAACTGTTCATGGGCAACTTCAGGGTCCTACTCCCTCTTCTTATGGTTCTTTACATTTAAGTCAAACTTCAACTGGGAATTCCTTCACATGGCTGAGTTTCGGGGCAGTTCCCAAGTGAAAGGGCACCCAGATAGGCAAGAGTCTGGTCACACAGAGGCAGCAAAGGACCGGTGGAAAGATGTGCCAGCAGGTCGCCCAGTCAGGTAAAGAAGCTTTTGAGCTGAAGCTGCTGGAACCACTCCCAGGGCCCAGATAAATCCCATCTGCTAATATCAAAAAGCTCTTCTCACAAGGAGACATTGGCACTCAAGGAGGTTTGCAATCCTCTACCCTTTATTCCATGATTTAAGGGTAAGTAGTCACTGGTAACCCGAGTCAAAATTGCTCCCTCGTCTTCTGTTTCTTTGGGGGGAGTTATTCATCCAGTTGTTGTGGTTGATGGAAGGGCAACTACTCAAGACTCTTGTGTGGAAGCTATGGCTCAAGAGAAGAGTTGAAGTTCCGCTTCATTCTCATTCCATCTGACTTATCTTCTGACCCAAGGTGAGCAGCTGTTTGTGATGTGGCTTTTTGGGGGAACAGAATCTAACAATTCAGTGAGCACAGTAACTGGGAATTGAGCAGGATAGGGTTTAACTGGAGACAGGACTCAACAGGGCCTAGTTTCAGGACTGGTTTTTAGTATTGATAGAAGAATCTGTCAGTTTCAGTTCCCTACATTTCTGCAAGCATAAGAAAAGCCTGCTAATGGTCCTTTGGTTCAACATCCTGTTCACACAGTGGCCAACCAGATGCTTGTGGGAAATCATCAAGTGCTGCCTGAGCACAAGAGCACTCCCCCCCCAGTGGTTTCCAGCAAAAAAGAAAAAGAAAAAGTGGTTTCTTCTTTTTCCAGTCTTAAATTCAGTTTCCTGGATTTCTGCAGCAACTCACAAAAGAGCCCTAATGAAAAATCTTCAGCATTTTAGTGTGGATTCCTGTTAAAATAACACATTTTTGTATGCATCTTTGACTAATGTACACATTTTTCTCTTAATAAAATTTCCAAACATGAATTTTATTATGTTAATTTCACTAACAGTCATTTTTATGCACATTTCCCCGTAATATACACATTTTTTGTAAACACAACTTGGTTGAACTGCATTGCAAAACTTGAACAAGTGTGAATTTCTTATAGTTTCAGAAAGTACAAATTTGATAGATTCGGCTTTAAATGAGAATGGAATACAATTTCTCCCCCATCCCTAGTTAGTGTGAAGTAATAATAATGGATAGATTGATCTGAACATGTGCAGCATGCTTTCCCCACATCACTGAGTAACCACAAACTCCTCTGAAATTTAAGGTTAACGGGGCAGAGAATGTGATTTTAACATAAACCCAGGAACCAGCCTTCCAGCAGCTGCATCACTGAAACCTACCTGGATAGCATGCAGTACAGCAGTAAGGTTAGAGCTCCATGGATGCACTAGCGGTGGCAACCCAGGGCTGCCCACCAGGCCAGCTGCTCCCAGTTAAACCCTGGAACGTGCCATTTTTGAACTGTAGCACTTCATCCTCTGGCTGGCCCAGAGGATCAAGTCAAGATACAGCTGTAGGAACACTCAGTATGACCACTATGAGCTCTATTATTACGTGCACAGGTACGAGAAGGCCCCAGCTGACCTCAATGAGGCGCCATGCTCAGGCTGCATTGACAGTTCCCCCACAACCTCACTTGGCCTTCTGGAAAGACAGAGATTCCAATAATATTAACCCATTTAAACAGGTGGGGTAAATAATCACTTTCAACAATCAATTTCAAGCAACGCATATGAGTCATGGACAGCATCATTTCTCCTGTGCAGCCTCGCTCCTAAGGCCTGGCCCTTTGCCTGTCTGTCCGCAACTGACACAGAGATGTTTAGTAAACACTCTGAGAAATGATAGCTGTGGAACGCTTTGCAGTGTCTCATGCCGCAATTAAGAGCCCCAACTGCTGCTTTCGACTGACTCAGAGACTGTTGGGCAAACACAATCAAAATCAGGCCTCAAGCTGCAGCAGCCTAAGACGCTATCTGACTCCACTGCTCTCCCAATCTTTCAACCCCAAACCTGTCATTTAGCATCCATTCAACCAAGCATTGGGATACCCTAGTCCTTGACTATGTAATGTCAGCTCAGAGCTGCCTCCTACTCAAGCTGGTCTGGCCCATTTCAAATGGTTCTGGCGATGAGACTTCCACCAAATTTGGCCTCTCTGTATAGGTAGACATTTAATAAAGAGGTGGACAGAGAGTTAGGACTCCTTGCAGCTGTATCGTTTAAGTTAGGGATGATGAACCTTTGGTGTTCTAGCTGCCGTTGGACTCCAAGTCCCAGCAGCCCCAGCCAACACACCATCGGTTGGGAGTTGGGAGTTGGAGACTAACAACACCTGGAGGCATGCACGTTCTCCACCTCTGGTTTACATGTTCCACCTACGTTAGCCTGCCAGATTACATGGGAAGTAGCAACACTTGTACTGTGCTATGCTGTTCAAACAGGTGTGGTGATGGCTACTAAGATATCGCATAATCCTGTGGATCCACAAGGGTGTGGAGAAGCACTGAATGATCCTTGCAGCTGCCTCCTTCCTATTCCATGTACAGAAGTTGGAGTGGCAGCTGACTCTTACTACTTCTAGAAAACAACATTTTTAATGCCATGGGAAGGACTATTCCATTGGCTCTGTTGAGAGACAAAGTGTACTTGACTCCTCCTCCTCTCCCTCCTCTCACTGAATTGTTTCCATTCTAGCTGACCATTATTGGAACATTATAGCTTGAGAAATTGTTGCCTGCATTTACTTTGCCCTCCTCCTGTACTTTTTGTGTTCTTTCTTTTAGATTGGATGCCTATAGGCATTGGGCAAGGAGTGTCCTGCTTTTATTGATTGATAAGGAAGACATCTGAGGACATTTTCCAGCTGAAGAACTAGCTAACTGAAGAAATACTGCAAAAGACAAACTTCTCACTTTTGTTGGAAGGAAGTTAAGGATGCAGAGCTAACCAAAACAGTTGCAAAATTTGTTCTGACCACTTCTAAAATTAGAATTAAAGCCACTAGAGACTGGAGACAACCGGTTTTTCAATTATTTTTACTTATTATGGTTATTTTTTTAGCTATTATGGTTTATTAGCCTGCCCTTATTTTTATCCATTCAATTTTTACTTCCAAATCCAATTTCTATATTTGAATTTTTGTAAGCTTGAGTGGTTCTTGGGCTAGATGTAGAATTGTATTTTCCCTCTTCAATTATTATGACCAATGCACATAAAAATTACTGACATATCTGGCCTTTCCCAGAATTCTCTCCAGAGATAGTTTTGCTAAAAATAACTCTAATTGAATGAATGTTTAGCGTTCTTCAAGATTTGCTCATTCACAAGTGAAATGAAGAAAAATTTTATTGTCAGGAATAAGCTTTTAGAGGGACCCGATTTAATTATAACTTTATTCTGGTGCTTCTTAGCAAACAACTTAAATTGGACTGGTATCATTTCACTGTAATAAATTCAAATCACAGGCAGATTGTATTCCATCCCCCGGCTAATCAAGATCAATAATTTCTGTAGGAAATCCAATAAGTAAAAACAAACACAAACAAACCTGTTGGCAACGACCTATTAGCTGCTCCCCCCTTCTCTTTTGCAAAAACTAAAAAAAAAAATAATGGAAGTTTTCCAGCTATTTTTAAGAAAATCTGGCAAAATCTACACTTCTGACATCGGTTACCATATGTCCAGATTTTCCTGGACATTTCAGTGAGTTCCACCTGGACACTGCTTCTGACTGCCAAATCCAGGCTACGTCCAGGAAATTCCAGACATATGGCTACCCTACATTTGTGATGTCTCAATGTCCCATTTGCGAGCTAAGCCCACATTTGGAAGTACCCTAGGTTTGCACAGTAGGCATATTTTGAGGTACTTTCTAAGGACTCTACTTTATAAAGCATTTGAGAAAGCAGCCATAATAATAATAATTAAAATTTACACAGGAAAAAATTTAAGAGGGAGTGTGTGTGCATCATCTGAAATGATCCACAGTGATGAAAGGTCTGTTACTCAGCCTCAGAGCCATCTTTTGAATATTCTGGACTTTGACAAACCACAGTGATACTCTCCAAGCCTCACTGGCAACTAAGGGTGTACAGAAGAAAATCAGAAATGTTCTTGTGCTTACTTACATTGTATGCCATCTATGAACCAAACAATTTCTCTCTCTCTCTCTCTCTCTCTCTCTCTCTCTCTCTCTCTCTCTCTCTCTCTTTCTCTCTTTCTTTCTTTCTTTCTTTCTCATAATGGACATGATCCAGCCAAAGTAAAGTACTTTGGAGCTTACTAATCAGCAAAATTCAAGCATGCATTTAACCTCCACAGCTCAGTCAACAGGAACTGAAAGTCCTTAATTGGGTCATTCACAAAGTTTCCAAGCCTAATGGGATGGCTGAGTAATATATCATAAACAGAATACTTGCAAATTATTTCAACAAGGAATAGGAAAGGGATTCCCTCTGTGTTATATCTGGAATATTAGAATGAATGAGTATGTATTCTGGAACAGAATTGGACTATGGCCTGGAAACATCCAATTTGTTATAGTTTTAGTTAAAGACTTTGTCAGCACCAATTAGCTAAATATGTGACTGGCAGGCTATTAAATCATGCACTCTAGCTTTAATGAAATAGGGAAAATGAAACTAAGTTTTGATTTCCCGTTGCCCTGGAAAGTTCAGTGTTCTGGAGTTTAGCAGCTGCTTTACATAATCTGTAGAAAAGTTCATCAAAATGGTGTTTCAGCCCATGTTTTCAGCCCTGTATTAAGGCATGGTCAGATGCCCTGAATAAATGTGGCTGCCTATCTCTGCTCTGAGGCAACATGTCCACATGGTCCATATGGTTCCCCTAAATCCCCGAGCCCATAAATGTCAAAGGGACCATTGTTGGACAAGAATTGGCTGCATATGCCATTGGCATGGCTCTTTCCAGCCTTTGAACAGCAGGGTCCCCCCCAGCCCACCCCAAAAGAAGTTTCCCACACTCCTGCTTGCGCTCCTCAGTGACAAATTTGAAATATAGAAAGCAGCTGTTTAGGCATGCCTTGGCAGGACTAAGGACTCCGCCAAGTCCAAATTCATGTCTTCTTTTGTCTATGCTCAGGTAAGCCTCTAATGTGAACCTATATTGGTCAGAATGCAGATCCAAGTTAAACACATCATCCTTCTGCAATTGATCCTGCAATAAGAATTGTGGCACATAACACAATAGGGAGAGAGAGGCTCAAAGATGCTTTTCACGTTTTTAAATGGTCTGACAGCAGCCAGAGCGAAACTACAAATAGGATATATTGAATGGTCCCACCTCTGAAACCCCTCATTCCTCTCTTTCTGCCATATCATCTATTCTTCTCAGACTCTCTTAAGTCCAATAGGTCTACTATGAGTAGGACTAGCATGGGATACAACTCTATGTGTCTAATGATTATGAAGTACCATATATAAAAAAGGAAACCAGAGCTCACGCTTGTGGAATGCTCTGCATTTTTGCAATTTATTTTTGAAGATATTAAAGAGCAGGCATTTGAACCTTGCTGTGAATCTTGCCACCTCACCCTGCTTTCTGAAATCTCCTCCCCCTCAGTTTGCGGAGCAGGAGGGAAGATCATTTGTGGTCTTGTTTGCACAACTGGAGCAGGTCACCAGTCTGTACACTAGAGCAGTCCTTATCCGGGAATTTTCATCAGGCCTGTGTTAATGGCAGGATGTGACAGCCTTGTGTCTGGTGCAAAGTGTGTGTGTGTGTGTTTCCCGGCCTTCCGGGTGGGATTCAGTCACAAACCTGCAAATTCAGGTTGTGTAATTATAGTAGATTGGGAAGCCTTGCTCAATAAACCCACTTCCCCCCATAAAAATGGGCATTTTTGTTTTTGTTTTGCAATAAGGAAAGTGACAGCTGAAATTCCAATATGGCATTTGCTTGATGCAACATTGTATAACCACCCCACAATAAAACCGGAATGCTCAGTAAGTAGCTTATGTTCCGTATCTACCCTGCAAACAAATCAACCTGCATGCTCAATAAAGTGGAAGTGACCCCCCCTGCTTCCTCCCCACCTACTACACCTGATGACCCTTAACCACAAGCCACTGAGGCACCTTGACTCAAACTTAGCTGTCATCTCATTTTGCAATGTCCTTCTGAGCTGACTTTCACAATAAGACAGCTAATCATACAAACAGGGTCACTTCTCTGTGCCGATGCACCCCCCCAAAACACTGTTTTGCATGCCACTGGGGGGGCATATTGCTCCTCGCCCACCTGAGGAGTCCCCACCAGTCCCTGACCGCCACCACCCAAGACAAGCTGTGTCAAAGAGGGGACATCTGATCAGAAACAGATGAAGCCACAGCCAAGTCCCCTCCATCGGGGAAGAGGCTGGGACATATCCAGCTGAGATAAACCACTGGCATGTCCCACAGCGTCCCGCAGACTCTCTGTCAGCAAAGCCCATATCCGCCCTCACGTCAATGAGGTGAAGTGTGAGGCAGTGGTTACCCAGACCTGCAGCTTAATTGCTAAGATGCAGAAACCTCCAGGAAAAACAATGACTCCCCAGATGGCCTGTGACTCGGCCCATTTCTGCCAATTCACCCTTTCATAACCAGGAAAGGGGGAGGCGGAAGGGAATTTTAGTGGCTGCCCACAAACTGTTAGGAACATGTTATGAGCTTGCTGCCCGTTGAGCTTATTAGATAACTCGGCAACAATGAAGCTCAAAGGAGGCTGCAACACACCCAACACACAACATATATTTTTTCTGAGCCACAATAAATCTGTTAAGCCTTTTACATCTGTGATTCTTGGTGGGTTTGGCTGCAAGAGTCCAACGCAGCTCCTTCCCTAGAAGTTAACATTCTCAGGTTCAAAATCGAAAATCCTTTCTACCTGGAGCTTGTAAGCAGGGCGGGGTGTGGGCAGCCCCTAACCACCTGCTAGGAACACTAGCTGCTGGCTGGCTGCACACCCCTGTACAATGTGGAACATGCTGCTAAGACAAAGAAGGAGCTGGAGGGGGGAACTCTATTGGGAATATCTGCAGGCACAGCAACACAAGGCCAAGGGCTGTTTTTCAGTCTCAATGACTTGGATTTTGGACACCAACCAAAGCCTGATTCTGTAATGAACTGCCACAGCAAGGACAAAATTGCAGCAATCCATGCCGATTCCCTGAAATGTACTTTTGTTTTCAGTGGGGGTAGCCCACACAGTGAATAGGAAGTCGCAGGGCTTTCTGATGCTGCAACCTAGGGCTGATGCTGCACCCCCCTCCCCCCCAAGATGGGACCCCTCTCCTGTGCCCCTTGTTCTGCCTTCTTTTTGGTCTATGTAGGTTTCCTTTTCACTCCCTGTCTCACCCCCCCTTTTTTCCTGGGATGTCCTTCTCCTTAGCAGTTCTTGGTTTCCTGCTTCAGAGGCATCCAGTCACTGTGTCTTTAGGCTTTCTTCCACTCAACACACTGACCGGGTAACAAACCGGAGGAAACTTTTGGCTTGACTCATTGTGAATTTTTTTTTATTAAAAAACATTATTTATAAAAGTGACAATTGACGAGGACTTTCTTAAACCACCCTCTTTAACAGAAGGAAAGGGAACTCTTTGAAAGCAAGGAGGCTTTGGGTTGGTTCCAGAAGGTTAGAGCCATTAAGTTTCTGACCTTGGACCAAATCCAACTGCTGTTAATTTCCTTATGCTTTCTGAACACAGTCACAGATCTCCTGTTTCCAGATCCTGTCTCTTCTCCTGCAAGTGCTGGGCTTTCTTGCAAAAACTCCAGAGCAATTTGGAAAACACAGCACCTGCTGTTTCAGTTGCCTTCCAAACTTCTTCCAGAGCTTATAACCTAATATATGTACTGGGGAGTAAGTTCTACTGAATTTAGGGAGGCTTGCTTCTGACTAGACAAGTAGACTATACTGCAGATGATATAAGCTGTCATTTGGGAAGCTGTATTAGGAGAGCTGAGCTCAGGGTCACAAATTATATGAACACAGGCATAGGATCCGACTCCTAGGGCCCAAGGCCCTTTGCCCCCCCCCAATAAAATAATTGAGGGGGTTGTCCCCCCAAGTTGATGGGCATTGCCATTCAAATGGTGTGGTTGAGCCCCATCATGTGATCAGTTATGCAGGGTGGGGCTTACCTGGGCCCCTCCATTATTTTATTCAAGTTGGCACCCTTGAACACAGGAATTGGAAACATAAGAAGTTGCCCATACCAAGTAAGACTCATGGTCCACCCAGCTCTGCCTGCCTGTCCGATTTCAGACAAGGGTCCCTGTTGGTGCATGAGCACCTGCTCTTGGGTCTCCATTCCTTTCTGCAGCAGAGTTCCTTTTACAGAAAAGTTTCCCTGCATCTTTTACTTCTTTACAGCAGCAGCAGCAGCATTCTAGCTATCTCTTAGTGAAATTCCCATTACAGGAATAAACACCATTTTGGTTCTGTTTCTCAGAGTCTTTGTGATTTACAAAACTTTACACTGGTCATTAATAAAGAACAAAACAAATAAAGCAACATAGTCCTTTCTCTTTTAGCCACCCAGCCAGAGACCTAATGCTGACTCATTCACATACTCATTTACACTGACCCAGACTGAGTTGATTGCATGTCCTGAGAAGGACCCCTGTTGCTGGGGAAATTTTCCACTGCCTAGCAACTTGTTCAAGACCATTTTCAAGTTTCTTCTAGAATATTCCAACAAGCTGTACCTGGAGATGTCACAGATTCAACCAGGGACAGATGTTCTATCATTAGGCCACAACCCTTTGAACTGCTACGGATGCCCACAGTTTGATCAGAGTTATGCCATGTCCTACTTCTCTGATCAAGATTTCCTTGAGCAAAGATCCTCATTTAAAAAGAAATTAATCAACAGTTCATTACATGCATTAAGTGGAGCAAACTTTCCTCTTCACTTAAGACCTCGGCACGAATAACTTGGCAATCCTGTGCCTATTTATTTGTATACGGTATTTAGAGCCCACATCTTTGGTATAAAATACTCCTGGGGGCAGCAATTACAAACAGCAGTCAAGTATAATAAAAACATCACAACAGTAAAACAGCCGTGGTATTAAAATAGCCTGACCACATAATCCTATGCATGAATCTCAGAAGTACAGTATGTTCTCTGGACTTACTCTTTATTAAGATATTAATTATTAGAGTCAGAACTCTTTGATACTATAAAACCCAAGTTACAGTCACAGTCATTCTCTTAAACCAGGAGTAGGTGAATCTTCCCCCTCCAGTTGTTGGACTTCATCCCCATCAGCCAGCATGGACAATGACAATTTGTGTGCAGCCGTGTCATGAACTGGCAGGACGATGGAGTGGAGGAAGAGGGTCCCAGCATGGGGTGTAGCCAGGACTGGGACACACCACGGCAAGCAGGGGGTGGGGAAGGAAGTACTCACAGGGTGGCGAGGGGATGGAGGACAGTGCACAGGAACCAGAGCAGCACGACCCATCACCAGAGCCAGAGGGGCCCCTTTTCCCATGAACATAGCTGGCTCTGCGGCACAGGGAGCAGCAGGAGTGGCATTCTAGGAGGCTGGGGCAGGCAAGGGCCAGCTCCCTAGCTGGCCAGGTGGGGCTCGCTAGCTTGGGAAGGAGGGGTGTGATTCCTCAGCTGGAGGAGGCTTGGAACAGCTGAGGGTCACCTGCCTCCTCAAGCCCAGATGCTGCAATTAGCATGCAAAGTATAAAAGGGAAGCAGAGCTGAGGCGCCCATGTTGACTTGGCTTGAAGGCTGCTGGACCTCTGCAGAACTGTGCCTCAGGTTTGACTCTGGACTGTATTCTGGCTACTTGGATTGACCCTGGACTGCTTTTCCTGATGTTTGAACTTTGCTTATGTGGCTTGCAGGGCCGTCTTAAGCATATCTGGCGCTGTGGTGCAAATATCCCTCTGGTGCCCCGCCCTGCCCCGTGTTTCCTAGCGTTGACCTTTTCCCAAGCCTCTGCAGGGATCGCTTGGGAGGCAAGCGGCATGCCCACCAGCCATATGGTTGATGGTTAACAGCTGGTGGGCGTGCAGGGAAAGGGGAGGCCGTTGGCAAAGATGCACAGCTCTCCCACTCGCTGGGGTGCCCCTGAGAGGCCAGAGCCCTGGCACAATGCACCAGTAAGCCCAATAGGAAAGATGGCTCTGGTGGCTTGATTCCCCAGACCTAACATACTGACTTGCTGCCATGCAGGCCAGAGGTTCAGGACAAGTAGTAATTAGTATTGGACGAGTGAAGCAGTGGGAGACTAGTGTTTACATTCCCACGCAGCAGTGAAGCTCACTGGGTAATCTTGGGCCAGTCATAGTCTCTCAGTCTAATTACCTCACAGGATTCTATTGAAGATAAAATGAGGAAGGTAGGAAGAATACGGTACACCACCTTGAGCAAAGGTGGGAAATAAACCCGCTTTTGGAACTACTGCTGTGCTTATTAGCTCCTTAATCTTTTTTTTTTGCTTAGGGACCAGAACCTTAACTGGAGCAGATCAGCAGTAACCACCTTCATTTCCATGAGCCTCGGGGACTTGCTCATGAAGTACAACCACAGCTGTTAGCATAAGCTTAGAGTTCAAGGCCAGTTCAACGTGTGATCATCTGTTGGCTCTCATCATGACAGCAAGACCACTTTGTTCATTGCGCACTGTGGCGTCTCCCTTCTATGTAACCAGAATTCTTAGAAGGGTGTTTTTCCCCTCCACAACATACATGCACATTTGCTTCTCATTTGTTGCACACAAGCAGCGTGTCTTCCTTCATGGTGGCACTTTTGTTGTGGGTTGGTTGCATTAACTAAGCACTCAACAACACACTGTTGTGCTTGGGGGAAATCTGATACTTCTAGGAGAAGATGCAATTATCGCCTCCTCCACAGAAACAATATTGTGGCTCTTGCATTGCATGAGAGTCATCATAGTGAGTAATCCAGTCATCGACAGAAGCTGCAGTTCTAACTCTGCTTACCTGGGAGTAAGATCTATAGACTTTAATAGGACTTATATCTGAGTAGACATAGTTTGGATAACAGCATGAGCAGCACAACCCATCCCCTTCAGGTCATTTTATGAGCTGGTTGTTCAAGTGTTGTTTAAAAATTCTTCAGAGGCCATGCAACTTGCCTACTGACACTGGAGCATTAGTCTAGCTTAGACTGAAGAAGGGAAACAAAAACAGCAAAGGTTGTTTGTTCAAGGCAGCGCCCTCATTATTTTGTGAAACCTTCATTTAGTGTTGTTTCAAAGGACATTCCCCTATTAGGGAGTGGTTCCTCTCCAACTGTATAACTATTGCATACGAGACCAAATCTTTGAGAACTTTTAAAACTGAAGGAAAGCTAACAGGAACCTGGTTCTATGTTCTCCTCCCTCTCGCCTCCCAGTTATGTAGGGACTGGAGCCACATTCACTCCATTTTTTTTAAAAAAAAGTTAGTGGGATACCTCTCCCCCCCACCCCGTATCTGAGTGTTTCCAGATTAAATTGCAACAAAAAAAATTGCAACGGTCTGATAAATTCAGTTGATTGGGAGGTCTTGTACAGAAAACTCACTTCTGCCAAAAAAAAAAAAAAAAGAACTTCTTGGGATATGAAAAGTGACAGTAAGCTTCAATGGAAAGTGTAAGTTAATGCAACTTCATCTAATCCTCCATGCAAACAAATCAGGAGGCAGGTTGCATACACAGGTGTCCTGGATGTGCCCACCCATTTCTTCCTGACCAAAAATGTCTCTACCTGAGCCTTCTTTGGACCTTGACACCTGCATGTGAATTCAATTAAAGCCTGTACTACCAACTGCCTTGCAACTACACTCTCCCCCACATGTTTTTCATGTTAAATTAAAACCGGAAAAGCCACAGCCAAGTAAATCTGGGGTCCCTCTGGGTGCCATTTCAGTTTCCTGCTTCCCCTGCCCCAGGCCAGTTTCAATCAACTGCTGAGGTGAATGGAGTTTGTTTCTAGAACTAGCACGGAGCTCAGTTGTCTCTCTGTGGCTTGCATTCCCGTTTGTGTCATGTCAGTGGTGGTGTTCATTCCAGACCCATGGCCGCTTTCCATTCCAAGCAGGGTTGGGTTTTGTGCCTCAACCTCTTTGGGCTGTATGAAAGGAGATCATTGTACCATCGGCTGGGTGGCTGCCTGGCCAACGTCCTCCGTAATGAGGGCCTTTCTGCACAATCATCTGTTGAGCAATAAACACACATTTCTTTTTCCTACGGTGTGCCCTGTCCACATGTTTCTCATCATCTGCTTTTTGGATGGGAAACTGCATTGCCCAAGTACCCAAATCGCAATCCGTATTGGGAGAAATATGATTGCTATGTTAAATGCGGTTGCATGAGTGCTCCAAGCACCTGTTAGATGATGACTTCCCAATAAGATTTCCCTCGTGCTGATTATTCATTTGTGTTTCGTTCCTTTTCTTTCTGGAGGTCTGCTGCTTAAGTACACACTTAAGTGATAATATTATGCACACGCCAATTCTCCAAGCAATGAGGTTTCGGGGAGTTCGTGTGAGGCAGATTAGGGGGAAGGACAGTAAGCAACCCAAGGAGGGGGAAACCCCTCTTTTAGTCACAAAGAATAAAATTACCCACACCAGCTCTTTTTCAGCTAAACTCTGGCTGTGTACTTTATGGCTGATAACTTCAGGAAGAGACAGAAATTCTGTGTCAGGGGTTGGGAACTTCAGTTTCAGGGCCAAATGTGGCCTCCAGGCCTCTCTGTTTGGGTTCCAGGCATAGCTGTCAAGTTTTCCCTTTTCTCGCTAGGAAGCCTATTCAGCATGAGGGAATTTCCCTTTAAAAAAGGGAGAACTTGACAGCTATGGTTTCAGGGTTTTCATAGAATCATAGAATCATAGAGTTGGAAGAGAGCACAAGGGCCATCCAGTCCAACCCCCTGCCAAGCAGGAAACACCATCAAAGCATTCTTGACATATGCCTGTCAAGCCTCTGCTTAAAGACCTCCAAAGAAGGAGACTCCACCACACTCCTTGGTAGCAAATTCCACTGCTGAACAGCTCTTACTGTCAGGAAGTTCTTCCTAATGTTTAGGTGGAATCTTCTTTCTTGTAGTTTGAATCCATTGCTCCGTGTCCGCTTCTCTGGAGCAGCATAAAAAACAACCTTTCTCCCTCCTCTATATGACATCCTTTTATATATTTGAACATGGCTATCATATCACCCCTTAACCTTCTCTTCTCCAGTCTAAACATACCCAGCTCCCTAAGCCGTTCCTCATAAGGCATCATTTCCAGGCCTTTGACCATTTTGGTTGCCCTCATCTGGACACGTTCAAGCTTGTCAGTATCCTTCTTGAACTGTGGTGCCCAGAACTGGACACAGTACTCCAGGTGAGGTCTGACCAGAGCAGAATACAGTGGTACTATTACTTCCCTTGATCTAGATGCTATACTCTTATTGATGCAGCCCAGAATTGCATTGGCTTTTTAAGCTGCTGCATCACACTGCTGACTCATGTCAAGTTTGTGGTCTACCATAAGTTTCCCCCCAGGCCCTTACCAGCCCTGCTCTCCATGTCCCCTTCAAATGCTTTTGCCTTGCTGAAATGAAACTTTGAATGTTGATCATGCCTTTGGCCTTCCTGGATGGAGAGAAGTGTGTGTGTGAAACCTCTGACGTTTGTGTACAAAGGTAAGAGTCCATTCTTCTGCTCCACCCAACTTTTGCCTCTGGCATGTCCCATCCTGGAAGACCATTTGGGTGAAATTCATTCTCCCATTCCTGGTCTAGGGTCTGGATGTTATTGCTGCTGCTTTGTCCATGTTACACCAATTTTGTTGAAGTGGAATCGTATTTTTCTTTGCTCAGTTTCAGAATAATTAATTGCCCCAAAGTGGAAATCACAAGAAATACCATCAATAACGGAGTGGCAAACGAAGTTGCTTGATCTTATGGAAATGGCCAAACTGACCTACAGAATCTGGGATCAGGACGATGAGAAATTTCATAAAGAATGGAGTAAATTTGTAGATTATGCTAGAGATAGTTATAAAGGAATGAATAAGCTAGCGGTTTTGAGATAAATCCTATATCTTTGATTTTAAGTTAAATCGGACCATATGCGAGAAGATTGAATTAATTTACCTGCTGAGGGGAGGAGGGAAGTCAAAGCTGGGGAAAGCTATACGTTGTATATTTGCCGATTATTTATGGTATAAATTGTAAAAAGAAATCAAATATGTATTGGTCAAAAAAAGAAAAAGAAAACCTCTTATTAAATACAGCAAATACAACAAAATGTGATTAGCCCCCACTTTCTGTTTTAAAAAGTGCACGCCTGCTTATGTACCAATGGCTTGCGAGCAATATTTAAAAGCTTTGACTACCACAATATTTATGTGTTTAGGTTAAATCTCAATGCCATTGATTGTTCTGATCTCACTGTATTTCTTGAGGCTCCACTGCCTGGTCAATTGTGGACAAATAAGTAATGTCAATAACCTCCTAAAGTCACCTGTTACTTAAGAGCTGATAAATCAAAAGAATCAGGAGAGGTAGAGCAGACAGAGAAGCCACGGGTCAAGGATGTGTGTGTGCCCCCCGTGGGGGAACAAAATGCAGCACACACCCCCTTTGCAAGGTACAAAGAGGATTATAATTTATATCTACGAGTTCCTCTTTGTGTATATCTGTGTATACACATCTGTTTCCAATAGCCTTCTTTGCTTGGAAATCCCCAAGTCAGGATGCGGCTCCATCAAACTAATGTGGGTTGCTTCATTGACGACACGGAAAAAGTGGATGTCCTATCAACCCATTTGCTAGTGCCCCTGCAGCGCCAGCTGTTGGCTCAAAGGACTCCCACCCATTTAGTTGTCTTGGACTAGTGGCTTTTCGAGGGCCTAACACCTGGTGGATGACAAAATGCATCCTTTCTTTTCCCATAGCGGAGAAGTTTAGTCATCAGAACACATTCCGTCCTCATTCGTTTGAGCAAAGATTTGGCTTTTTGCAAGCGCTTTCATGCAGCCCTATACAATTGGCTTCAGCAGTACTGTTGGTGCACAAGCAAGGCTTTCATTCTGCTGGACAAGGGCTAAATAGCTGTGGAAAGTGAAAGCAAAACCCCACCACCCCCAGTTTTTTGTGTGTGCTTGTTACATAGACCCAGGGCATCAGATGCCGCCAGCTCAAGAATAGTTTTTTATTTCTTCCTCTACAAGTGAGTGAATGGCGGCTTATATCAATAGCTGCAGTTCCAGCCCTTAACACATAGTGAAGAGAACTGGAGGCAAGGGTGGAATCTGTGAATAATTCTGAATTGAGATCACCATATTTCTAAGGAGGGAGAGGAAAGATAGTTCATCATCGTGCCATTTATTCATTTAAATTTCATCACTAACGGTGGATGAGCTGAAAAAAACAGAACATTAGCTACTGACAGGGCCGTCCTTTCCATTTGGCTTAGTGGCGCGGTGCGCCAGGGCGCCTCCCCATCACGGGCGCTGGGCTAGGGCACCCAGCAGCCCCGTGCACTGCTCATGCTCAGGGGGGTGGGAGCAGCGCCCGAAAGGGCTCCTTTCGGTGCGCTGTTCCTGCCATGTCTCCTCACAACAGCAGGGTTGCTAGCCGCTGTTCCAACGGTGCCTAGAAAGCCTGCCCAGGCGAGGGGGGCGGTGGGAGCAGCACCCAAAAGGGCTCCTTTCGGTGCACTGTTCCCGCCACATCCCCTTGGAACAGCAGGCTTGCTAGCCGCCGTTCCAACGGCGCTTAGCAAGCGGGGGGGGGGGCGTCAGAGGGATTTTGCACCACGGCACTGGATACGCTTAAGGCGGCCCTGGCTCCTGGGCTACTGAGAAATATAGGGTACTTCCACATGGGTGCTGAGAGGGGGATGGGTGCTCCTTATCTATGCAAGTTGTTAGCAGCTTGTCCCCATTTAATTTGGAGTTATCTTTTCTAGAAGTAAACAAAAAACACCACCCTCCCAACTTGTTTTGCCAATGACCCATTTGCAATATCTTAACAACCCTTTTATAATATTAATTTACAATGTAGAAGCATCCACGGTAAATAATTAGAAAATGTGCAGCAGTGTTGGGATCAGGCTTGGATTGGCAGGGCCTGACACAAGAGATGGAAGAAATGCAGGGCTGGTCAGGGCTGGGCTGCATGACGGGAACTTGGAATGGGGGGTGGCCGGTCTCCCCTTTCTGCCTCAACTTCAGCCACTCTCCCTTCCCATCTTTCTGTGGAGCAGAGAACCTCAGTGGAGGCTAGGGAGGATCACCCAAGTGAGGAGGCTGAACATGAGGTGGCTATGACTGAACAGGAGGTGCAGCCTTGTTACCTAGAACCAGGCACCACCTTCACAGAGGGAAGCAGACCCACCTGCACTGATGGAACATGAGTTTGCAACCTCAACATTCCTGCAAGGTACAAGAGTCTTGTGTGTGAGTGTGTCATGCCTCATCTTTAAAGCTTGGCGGTGAGGCAGGGAAACTTACTAGGCCGTCTTCACAACTTCCTTCCAGTTCTGAACTTCTTGCCCTGCTCCTGATCTCTTCCCTTAGATATCTGGATTCTCCCTTTTTAAGGAGTCAGCGGGAGAATATTGTTAGAAGCTTGCACACCTTTTCTCAGAGTGGCGAGGATTCCAGGGATGGAAGAACTGACCCAGGGTTTTGCATTCCTTGGAATGCAGTCCCTGGAAACTTCTGGCATTTTGTAGTATTAGCTTGTATACTTGTAAATAAATGCCAAACAGTGGGTGGTGGTGGGGGTCTCAGCATTACTACCCCAACCATAATGCTTCCCCATCAGATGTGGGGTGGGGGGGGGATAACATGAGCCCAAAATGTGCTTTTAGAGCTGCACTTCAGCTGAATGCTTTCTCAGCCTGATTCTTGCTGCATCTCCAGTCTGCATCATTTGTTCACCCAGACTCGACAGTACCTTACACAGCTGTTCACCCCAAATTGCAGCCCAGCTAGACAGGAATTTCCATAACTTGGTCCCTCTGCCTCCTCCTCCTTCTCCAGGTCTCTTGCAGCAAGCAACATTCAAGAGATGGAGTTCTCATCAACTCCATCTTGAGAACATGTTCGCCTTGCATTTCTTCCTGTCAGCAGCTTAGCAATAGCAAAAGAAACAACAACCCAGTTCATTTCCACAGAAAAGCTGAATGAAATTCTTATGGTTCCCAAGCGATTCAGATCAGCTCGTCTTATTCGTTCATTAAATACAATCTGGTACAAAGTTAATCGAAAACATGATGAGAGTTTTCAGAATATTCTGTTGCAAGAACACATCGTATCTGAATCCAAAACAGCCCGAGAGCACTAGAAAAAGGTTTTGCAGAGATCCAAGACTAAGATGGTTAGGTCAAAACCTTGACTTAGCTAGGGGGCTTGCTGGTAGGGTTCCCCATCTTTTAAATCAGACCCTGCAGTTGCGTATTTAACTATTCAGCAAACATTATGTGATAATGTTAATATCCATGCTATGAAAAGCTTCACTTATGGATTTCTGCAGACCAAGCTGCTGTCAAAGCTGCTGTTTTAGTCTTATTTAGCAATTGCATTAGGAGCTAAATGTTATCCCTGCTCGGTCATAGAGCAATTACCTTGCATGTGATCCAATCCCTGCTTCTCCAGCTGGACTGGTCAGTGTAGACAACAGAGTGTAAACAAACCTGGGATGCACCTTCCTATGTTCCTAAATCAAGGTGCTTTTCAAAACACCACTGCAAAGATTAAATGAAAAATTGGCAATGCCACACCCTAGCCTTGGGAATTCACTGCCTCTTTCCAACCCTCCCCTTCATTTGTATTTAGAATATTGGCAACAATATTGTTCAAGATGATTGCTGCTTCCTTCCTTTAAGGATAATAACCCCATAATAACTTTGTAACGTGCTGTGTGCTTCAGAATAATTGGACAGACAATAGCTAAACCAGGCTTCCTCAACCTCGGCCCTCCAGATGTTTTGAGACTACAATACCCATCATCCCTGACCACTGGTCCTGCTAGCTAGGAATCATGGGAGTTGTAGGCCAAAAACATCTGGAGGGTTGAGGTTGAGGAAGCCTGAGCTAAACAGTCAATTGTCAAACTATTTCTTTCTTTCCAGGGTTGCCAACTAATAAGAAATGGTCTGCTTGCATACCTTTAATAGTAATTTTATTTGCAGAAACCAGCAGGAAAAACATATCATGATACACATTTATTGCCCGCTAATACCTGCTGATAATGCTGCTGCTGGCTGTGGCACAGTTACAGGGGTTGAGTAACATTTGGCTAGCCAACTTTTTTGCACAAGCATTTCAAAGGAACTCTTATGGGGTAAAATGCTTGAAGGTTCAAGAACTCCATGGATGAGGGAATCTCCAGTCATGTGCTTTCAACCCGTTTCTTTGGAACGTATTTCCACATGTTAAGGCGTGGTATTTCCTGTGCTCCAAAGGATGGTCAACAGGGCATATATTAGCATATAAGGCATATTCTAAAGAAGTGTACTCTGTAAATACACATGTTTGACAAATCCATGTCAAAAATTAATCTGACAAAAAGGTTGCGAAAGATAGCAAATATGGAATGAAACCAGAAAGTCTGGAAATTTATATGTTCATAATTGCATCATCAGTTCCCGAATAAGCTATTAACTATTTCCTTGGTAATCCTGCAAAAGATTTTCCAAAGGGTATGTTTCTGGTCTCTTTAGTTCCACAGCAAAACAATAAAATATGTACGTATTGCAGGTTCAGGCATGAGGTCAGACTTCATGAAGTATTGTGCGTCATCCTGCCTGCCTGCCACTTTCCATTTACTGGCTGCTACGGCCAAATGGTGGCCAAGGAAGAGAGAGACAAAGCAAGCTGCATGTGCAAATACTGCACCGAGGCCCACAATCAGCATCAGGGTGGTTGACATCATTGGCTCTGAGATTAAGGCGCACAGGGAGTTTGCTCATAATATCCGAAGAAATAAAAAATAAAACGTTTGAATAGGGCATGCATGGTCTGGTGTGGGGAGGATGGCTCTTTTGGTCCTCACTAGTGATGTTGTGCATGTTACTCAGTAGGCGCCTATGCATGGCAGCATTTCATATGGCAATTACAATGGATGTGTGATCAGTGGTGAAGAATCATGTTTTGCCAGGGACAAAAGGCTGCAGTTGGAGCATTGTAAAAATGCAATATCCCTACAGGATATTGTTACCTTGAATCCACTTCAATAAACAAATAACACTGCTTATTTTGTTGGAAGCTGTCCAGAGTGGTTGGGGAAACCCAGCCAGATGGGCGGGGTATAAATATTATTATTATTATTATTAGTCCTGCATTGCAAGGTGTTGGACTAGATCAGGCATCCCCAAACTGCGGCCCTCCAGATGTTTTGGCCTACAACTCCCGTAATCCCTAGCTAACAGGACCAGTGGTCGGGGAAGATGGGAATTGTAGTCCAAAACATCTGGAGGGCTGAAGTTTGGGGATGCCTGGACTAGATGATCCTTGGGTCCTTTCCAACACTATAATTCTATGAGTCTATGAAAGGACCTAAATGAAGTGTAAGGGCAGATTTACACAGCAGTTTCAAAACAATCTGATTATCGTTTGATCATATGTCACCTTTGAGCTTTGGGCCCATTGCCACCTACACACAGTTACAAAAGCCCTACATAGAAAATGGTTATGATTGTCCAAACAGTGAGGGTAGGACTAGGCACTGAAAGTGTGGGAACAAGCAATTGTAATTCAAAGAGGTCAAAGCACTGCAGGGTAACTCACAGTGCCAAACCATACATAGAGAGATCGTGTATACGTATTTTTTTTGCTAATGTCAGAAGCCTCTGAGCCACAGTGAGTGAGCTGAAATGTTTGCTCCTAAAGGAGGGCATAGACAGAATGGTAATCTGATGGAATGGAGAGAACCAGCTGGATTTCTGGATACAAAAGCTATAGAAGGACAGGGAAGGGTTTACAAGAGGCATTGAAAACAGTACAAAATCATTAAAATGACTGGCTTATCAAAATGTTTTAAACAGCTGCATAGGCCTGTCGGCGTTATAAAAAAACAATTCAAGAGATGTGTGATAGACAAAAGCAAAGAGGCCTGCCAAATTTCTGCTGGAAGAATGTTCCCCAACATGGAACCACTGACACTAAATGCCTGGCTTCCAGTTTTGAGCCTCTGTGACATGAGGGACAATAGTGGTGTGAAGAGAAGAAGCTCTAGGCCTTATTGACAAATTTAAAAATGGCAGGCCACTGGGTCTGAATGAAATAATAATAATAATAATAATAATAATAATAATAAATTTTTATTTATACCCCGCCCTCCCCAGTCAAAACTGGGCTCAGGGTGGCTCACACCAATAAAATTACAATAAAACATAAAAAGCAATTAATTAAAATACAGATTAAAATACAGTATTAAAATTTAAAATGCAGCCTCATTTTGAGTAGTCCATAAATCCAAGCCATGAGGGAGGAAAAACACAGGGGTCAGACTAAGTCCAACCCAAAGGCCAGGCGGAACAGCTCTGTCTTGCAGGCCCTGCTGAAAGATGACAAATCCCGCAGGGCCCTGGTCTCCTGTGAAAGAGCGTTCCACCAAGTTGGGGCCAATACTGAAAAGGCCCTGGGCATAGTAGAGGCCAATCTAGCCACCTTATGGCTCGGGATCTCCAGAATATTGTTGTTTGTGGGACCTTAAGGTCCTCCGCGGGGCATACCAGGAGAGGTGGTCCCGTAGGTACGAGGGTCCCAAGCCGCATAGGGCTTTAAAAGTCAAAACCAGCACCTTAAACCTGAGCCTGTACTCCACCGGGAGCCAGTGCAGCTGGTAAAGCACTGGATGAATGTGATCCCGCGGCCGGGACCCCGTAAGGAGCCTCGCCGCGGCATTCTGCACCCACTGGAGTTTCTGGGTCAGCTTCAAGGGCAGCCCCGCATAGAGCGAGTTACAATAATCAAGCCTGGAGGTGACCGCCGCATGGATCACTGTGGCCAGATCAGGGCAAGAGAGGTAAGGGAACAAGTGCTTGATATGGTGGAGATGGAAAAATGCCACCTTTGCTGTGGATGCAACCTGCGCCTCCATGGAAAGGGAGGCGTCGAAGGTTACACCCAAACTCTTGACAGAAGGCGCTGGCACTGATTGAGCCCCTGCAAGAGATGGGAGTTGGCCCCCCAACCCCATGTCGTCCTGACCCATCCGCTGGGTAGTTCTTAAAGAACTCAAATGTGAAATTGCTAACAAAAATATATACTGTAACTTGTTTCTCCACGCCTGAAGAATGGCAAGTGGTCTGTGTAGTACCAGTTCCATGGTTAGGGCAATGCCTTAGGGCGGCAAACTAAAATGTCACAAAGTTCAAGCTTTTAGGTTCTCCGGGACACTTCATTGGGTCAGATGGTAAAGAAAACAGGCATGGGGAAAGCTGACTGATGGTGAAGCCAGGGAGGCAGCCTCTAGTTCCAGTCTGAAGCTAGAATGTGGGTAGAGGTCGGAAATGATAAACTGAGTTTCTGTTAGGTGCTGTGCAGATTTTGTCACACTAAAGACTGCTGGGGAAGAACTCGGAACATACAAGGTATTGTTGCCTGATAGCCATGATAATAATGTGAACAATTTTTCCGTATACATTGGTGCCAAGTAAAATGAAACGTGTGCATATAAATGCATATACATTCAATGAAATGTGTGTCCCATTGAAAGGTACACCAGGAGGCCAATCTGTGTTCTTTGAATAAAAGGCTAAAGGGAGGCCCAACTCTTGCCTCGTTCAATGGGTAAACTTTTCTCTCAGTCAGGTGGAAGATGGAACACTGTTATGACTTCCCCTCCAGCTGTGCCTTCCAACCTATGTCATTTTACCCAGGAACCTGGTGCAGTTAGACCATGGGAACTGGGTACATGAACTAAGTGGTTTGTCATTTGTGGTACAGCAGCTGCTAGGCCAATGCATTTCCCACCACCAGCCTTGATAGCTTCCTGTTTCCCATCCTGTCTCGCTCAGTGTTTCCCACCAAGCTTCTGCATAGCCAAAGTCCACATAAAAGTAGGGAAGTAAGAGAGAGGGATACAAATTATCTAAACTAGCAATCTTCCATCTAATGATGAAGCTGCAGTTCTTGGGCCACATCCCTAGAAAACAGATCCACAAAAGCCAGGGGGCCTATTTTGGAATCTGTGGTTTGAGGGTCAACAGGATTCTTCCTCGAAGTTCCTGAAGTCAGAGGGAGTTCTCCTTCATCACCGTGAACTTGGAAAGCATAAGCTGCAGGGCCCAAGCCCATGTACTCACAGAATTGTAACGCAAGTGCTCTTCCCACTTGAAGGGGCTTGGATCTCTCCGCTTCCATACCGTTTTGTGTATTATGACATAAAATGATATCTCTCTGCTATGCTTCAGGTACAGGTAGCTCTGTCCTACTACAATGTAGAGGAGCATGGAGGACTTATTTAGAATGGTATGTACCAGGGCAGGTCTTCTGGACAATGGGGTCTTTTCAAACGCAATATACCACTCTTTGTGGAGCAGCAACATATAGGGCACTTAACCATCAGGTAGCGATGGTGCAGTTTGCAGGGTCTGCACAGAGTTCTTTAACTATCAAAAGTATTTGCATTGGCGAAACACAGAGAGAATAAGGCATTAGCAAACAGGCAACTCAGTAAAGAAAAGTTAAAAATGCTTCTAGCTGCTTTTCACCAGGCAATTGCTGCAGGCCCCTGATTTGGATCAGTGTGCTTTAAGCACACTTTAAACAACAACAACCAGGGGCGTGGGGGCGGTGCGCCCCGAGCGACGCGATCCCAGGGGCGCCATCGCTGCTGCCTGTCCCATCCCCAAAACGTGCGCCCTGCCCCAAAATGTGCGCCCCGCCACTGCACATGGTGCACCCCGCCCCAAAACATGCACCATGTCATTGCGCACAGTGCGCCCTGCCCCCAAAACGTGTGCCACGCCACTGCACATGCCACGCCCCTAAAACGCATGCCACGTCATTGCACATGGTGCGCCCCGCCCCCAGAACGCGCGCCATGTCACTGGGGGCAGCACGCCTGCTCTCCGCCCCCGGTGGCGGAGCATGAAGCTCCGCCGCTGACAACAACCCATAGTGTAAGGCCCTGAGCAGACAGTGCAAGACTCAGAGCAACAACATATGTTTCTTAATATCTAATGGAGCCCATCACCACTTATTCATTGCAAATGAGTATTTAGGGTGGTCAGGGTTCCTTCACCTTTAGTTGTGTAGAACAGGGGATTTCAGAAGCTCCCTAGAAAATCGCTCTTCTGTGCCACTATTAAAGATGCAGGAGCCCTGCGCTCTTTGTGTCCCACGCTAGGAACACAGGTCACTCTCAGCGTACACTGTGGTTATGTTCTGAGGACAGTGTGTAAAGCCAAAATTGCATAAAGTCAAAACACATTTGGTTCAATGGTGGCTGGGATTGCCAAAATTATTTTTTTCCCTTGGTCCTTGCCTCCTTCCCACCCCGTTTCATTTTAATTTATTTTTACCAAGTGTGTAAAGCTGAATGTGCACAAGTTAAATGCATGTAAGTTGAGAGTTACCTGTATTGGATCGCCATGGTGTGAAAAGCAGGGGAAGCTGTGCAACTGAGGAGACATTGCTGCAGGGGTGCTCAGAACTTTTGCTTTCCAGAGTAATGGAGTTTTCTTTAACAATGAACAATCACTCTACTTTTTTAAAAAAGCAATTCATTAAATTTTCCAATTAAACACATTTAAACAAAAACAAACCACACATACAGCCACAAACACATCAACACATCAACACATAATAAACAAAATAAACACAAAATTTTTCTTCTTAACATCTTATCAGTTATTACACTTTTCTTTGCTCTGCCGAGCTTTGACTTCCCTCCTTCCCCCCATTCGGTTTTCTTGTCCACTTCTATCTCGCAGTTCCTTTATTTCATCTACTTAAAGTCAATTCGTAGGATTTATTTCAGTCCTGCAAGTGTCTTTAAACTTCTACAGTTCTTCTCCATATAGTCCACAAATTTACTCCGGTCCTTTTGGAGCCTTGACTCTCCCTGGTTTCGGATCCTGCTAGTCAGCCTTGCTAGTTCCGCATAGTCCATCATTTTCGTCTGCCACTCTTCAATCGTCGGTAACTCCTGAGTTTTCCACTTTGGGGCTAACAAAGTCCTAGCCGCAGTTGTCGCATACAGAACAATCACTCTACTAAGGAAGTGGGGATGTCCTGTATAGCAATGCTTCCTATAGTGTGTGCTTGGAACAGCAAATACCTTGAAATTACTCTGGGAGTAGATTGGATGTAATTACCCAAGGAGAGAAAACATGTATGTGACATCTGAAACATTTCAAACCAAATACTATATAAGAGATGGGCTTGGCTTAATTTTGGTGTTGTGTTCTTCGCTCCCCAACAGGTCCCAAAGGTTCATTTCTGTCCATGCTCACAGACAGCTTAGTGGCTTTACTGAGTCTTGTCTAAACCAGGAGATGCGATAGTGTGGTGGCTACACACTTTAGGTCATTATGACACATGTCGGGGCAGCTTTCTCAGAGATTGGGCTACTTGGTCAGTAAAGTGACATGGCCTCCCTATGTTTAGGGAGGCAAAGTGTTGTGTTTGGCTTGTTGTGAGGTTATATTGCTTGTTATGTGCAAGGATTTGGATAGACCTTGGGGGTTGAAAAAAAAATGAGTTTCAAATTTAGCAACACTAGTTATTTGTTCCAGAGAATACATGTTATGCAATCATCATGACCGTCCTTAAAAATATGAAATAAAATTCAGTGTCTCCAATTAGAGAGAAGAAACACTACCATGTGATACTTTTGGCAACAAATGTGGAATGATCGTAGTGAAATTTGGGTTGCTACAGAGGCCACATGCTTTGTGCCTGTCATGAAGCCATTAAGCACTGCCATGCTTGAAAAGGTTACATCTGTTGAATTTCCACTTACAAATTATCACCAAGGCAGAGGACAGTAATTGTTTTTAGGTCAGTTTCCAAATGCACACATATTCAGGCTGGATTGGTATCTCCAAATTCCAGCTAGAGGGTTCAATCCAGGAAAGTTAGAACAGACCTAGCATGGAAGCTGGAAAATCCAGGAGACAACGTGGCAAGCCACCAAATGAGCCAGGGTTGGGGCAGATCTCCACCATACATTGAAAGTACTTTCAGCACACATTTTAAAACACATGTTTCTGCTGAAAAGAATCATGAGAATGGTAGTTTCCCCCTACAGCTCCCATCATCCTTAATAGCATTCCCTTAACTGGCATTGAATGGGTGCCTTACATGGGTAGTGTGGATCTGTCCATGGTCTCAAACTCCAGAGCTCAGCCAAGGTCTGCAGAAAGACAGTCCTAGAGAAGGCAGGAAGACAAGAGATTAAAGGAAGGCAGCCTAGGCACAAAGAAATATTGGAATATGTCTTTAGCACAGTTATAAGGTTGGAAGTGCAAACTTGCCAAATTGGTGCTCATGTGTACATCAAAAAGAGAGAATGGTTGACTGAATCACCTCCCAGAAGTGTTGCAGTACCACCATGGACAGACAGAGATGGGAGTCATGTAAGAATGGGAGGGGGAACCTGTTGTTGGACTTCAACTCCCATCAGTGCCAGCTAGTATAGCCAGTGGTCAGTGTTGATGGGAATTAGAGTCCAACAACATCTGGAGGTGTAAATGTTCCCACCCCTGACCTAAGAGAACCCCAGCCTCTCTTGGTTGAGGTTTTTAGAGTGGAATCCCAAAGGAATGTGACTCACAGCTGGGTCAAAAAGACTAATAATGAATTGGCTTGAAACGAACACGTGGAAATGATGAAATTCTCAATGGACAGTACCAGCAGCATCTTCACAGCCAAGAAACAAGTCAATCCATGGAATTTACAGCTTGTGACTACCCTGAATTTCTCGAGTGTGTGACATTCATACAATGTTGAAGAGTGTGGACACGGCTTATCCGAATGACTAATTCACAACTTCCAATGACCTCATTTTAAGAACAAAACCAAGCAAAGCAAGCAGCTCCCACACACATCCATTACAAAAGTTTAAAATCACCAATGGGCTGAAATAAGTCAAGGGTGTTTTTTTTTTTTTACGGAAGACCTAAAAAAGGAATGTTCTTAGCTACTGGACAGTCTCCTGACTTGTAGGACATCTTCCCTCCAGACAGCATCCTCCAGTCTGGCATCTTTCAGATGTTTTGGATTACAGCTCTTATCAGCCGCAGCCAGAACATCCATACTGACTGAGACTGATGTAGCCCCAAATACATGGAGGGCACCAGAATGAGGAAAGCTGTCTCAGAAGATTATAATTATTTAATTGCACAACAATTGCATAATTATTATCCTGTCATAGAGAGAAGCTGCTCACACAATCTCGTCTTCCTGTATTTCCCAACTGCTCAGACAAGATTTTGTTCCTGGTTCAGAAGTGGGTGCAGTGCGATTATGGCTGTGCACAGTGTGGCTGTGCCAGGTTCATGGGTGCCAACAGACTGGTGCTTGTGATCACAAAACGGCACCTCTCCCCTCGATGCCAAGGCCAGTTTTATGAACTTTTCAACAATGGATATTTTCAGCTTTACATCTTCAATAGACGCTGACGAGGCACCATTGCACCGTCCCATGTGGAGTGTGCATGCACCCTTTTGAAAGAAAACAAACTTTCTTTCAAAAGGGTGCATGCACACTCCACATGGGACACTGATCCTGAGAGACCTACATTGGCTCCCAGTACATTTCCGAGCACAATTCAAAGTGTTGGTACTGACATTTAAAGCCCTAAATGGCCTCGGTCTTGTATACCCGAAGGAGCGTCTCCACCCCATCATTCAGCCCGGACACTGAGATCCAGCACCGAGGGCCTTCTGGCGGTTCCCTCATTGCGAGAAATGAGGTTACAGGGAACCAGACAGAGGGCCTTCTCGGTAGTGGCACCCGCCCTGTGGAACGCCCTTCCAGCAGATGTGAAGGCAATAAGCAACTATTTTACTTTTAGAAGACAACTGAAGGCGGCCCTGTTTAGGGAAGTTTTTAATGTTTGATGCTGTACTGTTTTTAATATTCGTTTGGAAGCCGCCCAGAGTGGCTGGGGAAACCCAGCCAGATGGGCGGGGTATAAATAATAAATTATTATTATTATTATTATTATTATTATTATTATTATTATTATTATTATTATTATCCACACCACACATTCAAAGCACATTCGACACACATTGAAAGCATATGCCTTTCCAGACTGAATGCACTTGAAATGTATGGTAGTTTCCCCATCACAGAGCTACAACTATCACCTATAAAGCTTAGAATATAATCATAGAATCATAGAGTTGGAAGAGACCACAAGGGCCATCCAGTCCAACCCCCTGCCAAGCAGGAAACACCATCAAAGCATTCCTGACATATGGCTTTAGGCAGCTCAGGACTCTAATACTTCAAGGACCTCCTCTCCACCTATGAACCGGACTCTGCAGTTGCAATTGAGGCCCTTCTCCACCTGTTTTCTCCACGAGAGGTCTAGACGAGGGTGGCAACAAGAGAAAGGGTCTTTTCAATGATGCTTGTGGAATGCTCTCCCCAGAGAGGCTCACCTGGTGCCATCATTATATATCTTAGGTGCCAGGCTTTTGACTTTTAATTATCTGTGACCTCCTTCAGTGGGTGGGATCTTTTAAATCTGCCTTTTAAAAACATGGGTGTGTTTTAGATTTTTCTGTGCTTTGTTTTATCCTGGTCTTCATGAGTGTTATTTATTTACTGTTGTAAGTCACTTTGGGTTACATTGGGTTGTGTGTGTGTGTGTGTTTTTTTTTTTTAAGCAACTACGGTAAAAAATTTTTAATAAGCAACAATAAAAAAATAAAAAATAATAGCCCAGAAACAACCAGGGAATGCCCTTTCTAGCACAATGCCCAGAAAAGGAAGGTTAGTGACTTTGCAATAGTTGGGAATTCAATCAGCTTCTCCTTATGCAAGTGTGAGGCTTTATGCAAGTGTGAGTATGGGACTGTAATTATAGCTTTCAGATAAAGAGTGGCCGAACATGAATGGTGATCTGCTTTTAGCTTAAGCATTTCCTGCTTCCGTGCATGTTCTCCCCTGTATAAAACATGCATACATGGCAAACTGGCAATCAGCACATGTGCACTGTTAGAGATTTGGGGTAAACCCTAGAAATTAATAAATTGGGTTATTTGTGATATGAAGAATATAAACTGCAAGGGGATTCCTGGGCTGCTTTAAGCAAACCCATCCGAAGAGCATAGCTGTTAGCTTTACAACAGAGAGCCATTGAGGGCCCTCAACAACTCCTTGTCCCAGGTGTGACTGGAGGCTGGAGATTTGGAAGGTGGCCAGAGTAACTGCTCTGGGAAGAAGAAAGAGGAAGAAAGGGGGAGATCCATCTTGGCGAGGGTGAAGGAGGGACTGCCTGCAATGCTCTGGGCCATGCTGTCAGATCTGGACCCCCTCCATACAGACTGAGGGTGCAAATAGGCGAATACGCCCTATTTCTCAAAGCACAACAGCGTCCGCCTTGTCTTCTGTTATCCGAAGGGACACAGACTCTGTGTGGGCGCCTGGGATCCCATGCACTCTTGGCAGAGAGAGGGACAGGCACCTGACACACACACACACACACACACACACACACACACACACACACCCTGTTTAGCTTTCCCCAAGGATCAAAGTTTATTTTGACTACATTTTTTTCACATAACCTGGGAAGGTCTTAGTTTCCATGCAAAAATATTAATCCTAGCTGCTGCTGCTTCAAATAATGCAGAATTCATTCCAGCCACAGCATTCTTGTATTGCTGCCAAGCCCCATGTTAAAGGCTGGGGCTTTCCATCGAGTCAAACACACAATTCATGTCCTGCCACTGTTTATTCAAATGCTGCAGTTGCAACCTCAAAGTCTGTGCGATGGCAGGACTCCCAGTGACCTAACAGTAAGCTAATTGGATCCTCAGCTTCATCCCATTTTTCTTACCATACCCGCAGGCATCACTATTCACGTCTCGTCTACTTTTATTAGGCATTATAGCTTTTATTGGCTATGTGGTAGTCAAAGAGCATGAGAAATAAAACATGGAGTAAATCAATAACTTTTACTGGATTGCCTCCATGCGGGATTTCAAGTTCCACAAAAGTCTTTATGGTACAGCTCGTTGCAGTGACGCAGCAACAACGTTTGGGCCAATAAAAGCTATTTCTTTTCCTGCTTTAGTTCTTACAGCCTTCCTGTGCCTGGCATTGCAAAGCCAGCTAAACTTGAAGCAGATGTTGGATGGCCACCTGTCATGTACAAACTAGTTGAAATTCCTGCATTGCAGGGGGTTGGACTAGATGACCCTCAGGGTCCCTCCCAACTCTAAAATCCTATGATTACAGGCCTTGGCTCAGCATCTTGGACAGCTTCATGCAAAGGAATTTAAGAAACAAAGGTTTCTCTGGTATGGGAGATGATAAGGAACACTTCTCTTGCTTGATTTCTATATGTTCAGCTGCTGTTAAAGACACAAATTGCGTCCATGCCAACACTTTCCTCAGTTTTGTTCCACTTCGTTTTTATTTGCTCACTGTCCCAGAAATGGCATTTCCACATTCCACCCCCTACTCAAGTAACTCTCCTCCTGGAATTGGAAGCCCAAGGGGTGGTTGTTCTTAAAAAAAACTCCGAATTTACACCACACACTTTGAATATCTTTACACATTGTCCCTCATACTGCTTCCAGACTTCTGCTTGTTTTGTGAGTGGGATTCAACAACCCACAAATCACAGTCTCCCTCACTATCGCTGAGATGCTCTCCTTCCTCAAGCATTTTCGGCATAACCATCACCTGTAAACGCCTCAAAAATTATTTTACGTTGCATATACACTATACATCCAAATCGCATTCAAATACCCCCCCTCAAGGAATTCTGGGTACTATCTTTTATCACACACAGTGTTAAAATTCCCAGCAATAATTAACAAGCAATGGTTCCCAGAATTCTTTGCGGCTGGGTAATGTGCTTTGTACCTCAGCAGGCCTGGCCCAATATATTCTGATGCCTGAGGCAAGGGACAAGATAGTGCCACCACCCCTTTCCGATACAGAAGCTGACTGGAGTGGCAGCTGAATCTTACTTCCAAGCTTGAGGATTAGTCAGCATCCTACACTGCAGCGGAGGCAGCAGGCAGTCTTAGAACAGGCTGCATGGCACACCTAGCTTTGCTTTCAGCACCTTGCTGCCAGTCCATGTCCTCCAGCATCTGGCGCCTGAAGTGGCTCTGTCTGCCCAAGGGTCAGCAGTATAGTTCAGTAAGCTGAGCCAGCCTTGGGGTGACATCTTCCCCTTTCGTCGGGTCCCTTCAGGCTGGTTTAACCTCAGCCCTACTAACAATGTTATGATATAGACCAGAGGCAGCTGGAAAGTGACTGTGCCAGCAGCATGTTGATAAACATTGCTTCTGTAAATAAAGTAATCCATCATAGAAGGAAATTAAAAGTTCTCCGTATAAACAGATAAGGGAAAAGAGGACACTCGGTGGTCTGTAGCAAAAGCAGCTTCTGTGGGTTGTCCCCAGGCAAGCACAGTTTGCTGAGAGAAACATCAGTGGGCACATTTTTTCAGGGATATAGGATGGGCTTTCCCATGCTATAATTTGCAGAAACCAAATTTGACATAAGAATTGAATTAAAAAGAAAAAAAGAACATACGCTCTTTTTTGGAGGACCTATCTGCGCACAGTTTTGCTTTAAAAAGAAGATGTTGAAATGTGACTGTTCAGCAAATCTGATCCTCGCAAGTCCCAAAGAAAAATGTTCAGAAGCAGGAGTGATTCTGATAGAGTTGACCTTTCTTTCCCCTGAGAGAGGCTCTTTATGGGCAAAGAAAAATCAACAGGAGCAGTTATGATATTCAGGGAGGCACACAGGGAGAAGGAAGCTGTTCCCAAGCTGAATTTCTGTTTCTGATGTGATTGTCAAGGCACAGGACTTATGATGGAGAGAGAAAAGTAATATTCTTCTGTATGAAGGGGGGGATGCAGAGACAGGCAGGCCGTGCATGAAGGGTAAAACCCATATATGTGGAAGAAACACTTCTGGTGCTCTTTTCTGACCTCTAGAGTTGTCAACTCCCCCACAAATAGGGCTTCCCCTGCTTTTAATGGCTTCTTGACATTGTGCAGATGAAACTCCCCCTCCCCACTCACTGCATCTCCTTGACAGGGAAAAACCCAGTTATTAAATTGCACAGCAGTCTGTTAGAGATAGGAGCCCTGCCAGAAGAAAAGTTGGCAAATCTCTCTGCATCTCTTACTTAGCACAGAAGTAATGCTGAGAGTGTGCAGATGGGGAAAGATCTCTTTTCTTTCCCCAACTCACATTTGAGGACACTGCCTACATTTTTGGCTCTGCCTGAAGCAGTGAGATAAGATGGAGCAGTTGACAACTAAGCAGTGGGCTGGATCAAGTTCAGAGAAGTCTTTCAGCTTCCTATATGGTATGCTGCAAGATGTTGGAATAGATATTTCCTAGTTTTTATGCAAGTAGGATAGCCACAGGGCTCCTGAGTCTTTAAAAGCCACGTCACAGTCAGGCGTGTAACTGGTGCAGCTATCTTCATCATGATATTTCCATTTTGGCACCCCTAGGATTTCTGCCCACACAGGTGTAAAAGTCAAAGAATTAGGGGATGGGGAGAGCTGGCTTAAAGAGATCCACACCATACATTTAATGCATTGGGCTTTCCCCAAAGAATCCTGGGAACTGTAGTTTGTCAAGGGTGCTGGGAATTGTAGCTCTGCAAAGGGTAAACTACAATGCCCAGGATGCTTCGGGGGAAGCCTTGTGTTTACAAGTATGGTACGGATGTGATATTGGAACAGGTGTAGATTTTGGAAGTTAATTTACAAGATAATTTACAAATCTAATCACAATCAAATAGTTGCACAGTAGATGGAGCCAGGCTTTCCCAACAGCTGTGCTGGCTAAGACTGATGGGAGTTGAAGTCCAAAACATCTGGAGAGCACCAGGTATGGGAAGTCTGTTATGGTCCAAAGCAGGCATCCCAAAACCTCGACCCTCCAGATGTTTTGGCCTACAATTCCCATCTTCCCTGACCACTGGTCCTGTTAGCTAGGGATCATGGGAGTTGTAGGCCAAAACATCTGGAGGGCCGCAGTTTGGGGATGCATGGTCCAAAGGATGTTGTATGAGCAACTGAAAAGAGCATAACATATATTCTTTTTCCAAAGAAAGAGTAGTAGTATTTTTTGCTGGGTTTCCTTTATGTTCCTAATTAAACAGGGACACCTGTGTAATCGGAAACAGCTTTCTTATCCCCCGTCTCCAAGAATGGATTCACTGTTAGACCCTGGCTGTTTGGACACATATTCCTACTAAACTGCTCTTGGAGCAAGAACCAGTTTTCTCTTTTTCATTTGTTTATTCTTTGCCGGTTTTGCTACAATTGAGAGAATGAACTTGCATATAGCAATAGAGAGTTTGCATTTCTAACATTTCATTCCTGTTCTACCCCCTCAACCTTCCTGCAGTGCTTTTCCTACTCTTAGTTTCTAATTACTACTTTTGCCATGTTTACCTCTCCCAGTGGTGGGGCGGTTTGGGAGGCCCTTGGACCCCAACCCCAACCCCCTGTGCTCCCTTACGGTCTCACTAGCCATAGGAATAATTGCTGATTGCAGGGGAGTGCAGTCTCGATTCACAGAAAAACTCAGAGGGGAAAAGATTCCAGGATTCTCTGTGGTTAGCAAGAGAAAGGAATGCGCATTACAGACGCTGAGTTATGGTTACAGCTCACACGGCATCATTTAACAACAGGTGGCTGCTCAGCAAAGCAGAGACTGCAAGGGTGCAAAACAGTTGTGATCCTGTTAAGGGGGGCTGGGTCACAGAACATAGATAAAAGTTAGGGAGAACAGGATGTGAGACTAGACCAGCCCTAGAATTTTGGACTACAATTCCCATCTTCCCCGACCACTGGTCCTGTTAGCTAGGGATCATGGGAGTTGTAGGCCAAAACATCTGGAGGGCCGCGGTTTGGTGGTGCCTGGACTAGACGGGCCCTTTTGTCTGATCCAGCAAACATCCTCACTATCGCATGATTGCACCTATTTCCCCTTCACCATTTCAATTGTGACCTCAAAACAAGAACATATTATCCTTAGCAGCTGTTGTGCAACAATTGTTTGGAAAGTCTCTTGTCTCTGTTCCTTTCCGTCAGGATTTATTTGATGGGAAGGTGTGTGTGTGTGTGTGTGTGTGTGTGTGTGTGTGTGTAAAGTCTAATGAAAAGGAGACTCAGGTCCTGGCCAGCACATCCCAGCAGGAGTGAAGATGCATCTGGGGGTCTACCAGCAGGAAGCAAAGTGCCCCAAATCATACTGGACTTGCTCAAATGTAATATATTCCATTCACTCCCCAGTAGGGTGAGATTTCCTTAACTCAAAACATCTGGGACAGATGCTTGCACAACCTCTTATGAGGATCATCAGTAAAAGCGCTTCTGGGAGGCAGCTTGTTTCACAAACTTGAGATTAAATAAAAGCCCTTCAATGTGTGTGTGTGGGGTGTGTGTGTGTGTTATGGCTTAGGTTTTCATTCTCTTCAGGATAACTAGTCTAATATGTAATGCCACCATCTTATAAAATATTCTGAGGATTTGTTTCTTTTTAAAAATAAGTCCCGGAGAGAAAATCATGTTAGAGCTAAAATCTTTCTTCATTAAGAATCACTTGGAATATTGCCACTGACTTCAGTAGAATGATAGCAATAAAAGTGGAATAAAATAAAGGAAAGGCTGTTTATCAAGAGTCAATTCTGTCTCTAAAAGATGTGCATCTGCTGCACATCTGCAAGCAACATGTTTGTTTGTTTTTCATTTTGACAGGTGGGGAGAGGGAGGAGCCATATTCTGCAGGCAGGATATGCTAGGAGAAATAATTTTGTTTCCAATGCCATGCGCACATGAGTGACTGAAAACACAGTGAGGTCACCCCCTTCTCTGCTGCATTTCAAGTTGCATTTGTAAATTGTACACACCACAGAAAGGGTTAGGCTATTTTCATCCAATGTGCATTACCTGTTTGGGTTTCCCCCAATTCCTGTCCATGAAGCTGTTGTCTGTGCACACACTCTGCACATGTGCAACAGATGGCTAAATGGTACACATTTGGGCTTAACTGCAGTTTATGGTTTCAGATTGGATGGAAGTCGGTTTGAGAGAATATGCACCAAACAGCAGTTTTTCTCAAGAAACTACAGATTATCGGTACGGTAGATATGCATTGTGGTTAACATCATGTATACACAGTTTAACAGCCTTGAAGGAACTTTTGACATTCCTACAAAATGTTCCCAGGTGAACAGTAGTATGACATTGGAAACCTTTGAACAACCTATCCTTGCAATCTTAGAGAAGATTACCCACAACCTACATTTGTTGCAGGGTAAAGAACAGCCACAGTCTTTTAGTGTGATATGGTGGGACTTTGTTTTTATGTGCCTCTGAATCACACAGACAAGAGCGTCTGCCAGAAACTTCTGGGACAATTTGGCAGGCATGATCTTCTCCTGTTAAGGCCCAGCTCTTATTCTTGTATTTATACTTTCTTTTGTCTCTCATTGATTCGTGGCTTTCTTATACAGTATATGGTGCTAATGTCCCTGCTCTCCTGTTTCGTTACAGGCAGTGGGAGAGTTTTATGTTGACTTTATGTTTTTGGGTGTGGTCTCTGTATGATTGAAAACCCAGTAAAAACTTATACAAAGAACGTGTACACAGCTCCAAGCACCACCATCAGGAGTGCATGGAAGCCAGAGCAAATGGGAATGTTTACACAGCCAAAGGTTCCCCAAAGTGCAGAATCATTGACTGTGGAGAGCACACCACCCAATGGGGTGGGTGGAGAGGTTTTGCTCTTTTACATCTGTGTTCCAGCTTGCAGCCTCTTTCCCTTGTTCCACTGATCTCAGCCTTGGGAGCCACAGAGAATCGGGCCAGCCCCTCTCTGCACAATCTCACCCTATGCCCTTTTCCTTGATCACTTGATGAAGAGATGAAATCTAGTGACCCACACACAATCAGCCTACACAGCTTTATCAGTTGAGCTGCCCACGTAACTTGCGTTGCAATGTTGGCGTAGCAGGTCTTCCTGGGCGGGACTGCAGGCGCTCTTCAGGGAACTGATGGGCATCATTAAGAACATACTGACTGAGCAGGGGTTTTGCTGCATCAGAACCACCGGGATGATTGTCATCTTGTATTGCTTCTTTCAGGAGCAGGGGAGGGGAATCTGCCCCCATGACCGTTCCTTCTGTTTTCTCCACATATGGGCTTGTAGCAGCCAGCAGTGTTGCCACACCCAAATGAAATAACTGTAAGGAGATTTGCGAAAGCCGTTCAGATGGTGGGTGGGAAATTAATCAACAGCAAACCTGTCAGAGGCAATGCGTAGTGTAAAGTGATACGGGCTCAGAAACCGGGAAAATGGTGTTGGGAAGCACAAAAAAAGAGGAAGAAGCCCGCCCTTCGGTTTGGTAGTCTCCCGCTTAGTCTTTGTGATAGACTGGCCCCGGTTGGTGGACAATAGGGTCCTGTCTTGATTAATGGGCTTTCGTGTTGGTGACAATCACAAGCCTGAGGAATGTGTCACACCCACTTGTGTGAACTGGGGCTGAAAGGAACACTTTGTGCAGTCTGAATTTGGCCAGAGAAAGAGAAAACACTTTTGAGTGTTGGAGTTGGCTGGAAAAGTTTGCCAATAGGCTTCCAGCTGGCAAAACCAGCTTTTTAGGATCTCAGGATGCTGGAGAAATCTTCCCTGGAATTAAACAGTGTGCTTCAGTGTGCCTGAAGAGCATGCATTGCTCTTCAGTTTCAAGTTAGCATCTCTAGTAGTTATGGCAGCTTGGGCTTCTGGAAGTTGTCATTCATGTTCTTCTGAGGGACCCCAAATGATAAATCATTACTACACAAACCCCATCTAAACACAGGAAGAGATAGAACCTGTTGGTCCTCTCCTCAGAAAGGAGATTCCATAGCTATGGATCACTAAGATAACAAATCATTTCATGAAAGATACAAAACAGGAGCAGGGAGCCTTTTTCAGTCTGAGGCCTACATTATTTTGTAGGCAACATCCGGGGGCCACGTGTCAGGGATGGGTGTAGTCAAAGGCAAAAGTGGGTGCAGCAATGGCTGCAACTCTTCTAACACAGTTATGATACATACTTTAAAATCTCCTCCACAGACATTGGCATATGCACCGTTAAAACAGCATTGAATAAATGCCAGCAAACCATGGGCAGTGCCGGATTTACGTATAAGCTAAACAAGCTATAGCTTAGGGCTTCACTCTCTTGGGACCCCCCAAAAAAAATTAAAGGAAAAAAACTGGATGTACATTTCCAAAATATAAGATAAAAAACAAATAAAATAAAACCTACATACAGCAACAGTGTTTTATGTTGTGTATGGACCTATGTGGGACCCAGGTGACGCTGTGGGTTAAACCACTGAGCCTAGGGCTTGCTGATCAGAAGGTCAGCAGTTCAAATCCCTGTGACGGGGTGAGCTCCCGTTGCTCGGTCCCAGCTCCTGCCCACCTAGCAGTTTGAAAGCACATCAAAGTGCAAGTAGATAAATAGGGACCGCTCCGGCGGGAAGGTAAACGGCGTTTCCGTGTGCTGCTCTGGTTTGCCAGAAGCGGCTTTGTCATGCTGGCCACATGACCTGGAAGCTACACGCCGGCTCCCTCGGCCAATAATGCGAGATGAGCGTGCAACCCCAAAGTCGGTCACGACTGGACCTAATGGTCAGGGGTCCCTTTACCTTTACTTTTATGGACCTATCAGTTCCATAAATTACCATATAACATATATTCAGCACAAAAAACAGCGATAATTTGTTGTTGACAAAGGACAGCTGGACATATAAAGGCCCCCATTACCTTCAGTAGCTTAGGGCCTCATCAAACCTAAATCTGGCCCTGAACACGGGGGATATAAATCAGCAAAGAAATGCCTGAGTCTTGATCTGGTGCCAAAAAGATTCCTCTGGCATCAACACCACTACTAGAGATAAACTTATAAAATCAACACCTGGGATCAACACCACTACTAGAGATAAACTTATAAAATGAACAAAGCTTACATATTTATTGAAGGAATTAGCTCCATAAGGGAAGGAAGTGTTGCTTTTCAGCTAGTAGGATAAGATTGCTTATTGGCAGACTCCTTCATTCTCGAGGGTCACATATGTTTTGTTTCAATTCCAAATGTTGAAGAGGGACCTCTTCTTCAGCTAAATAATAATTCCTCAGTAGCTTTTTCCTCAGGCCATTTCCCCCTTACCTTTGCCCAAGCCAAACCACACACAGTTACATATGGCAGTTTTCCTCCACCTCACACTTCTCTTTCTGCTTCTGGCTTTTAGGCTGGCTCAACTTTGGCCAGGGCTGCTTGCTCAGGTTATCCTTCTGGTCAGGAGTCCTCTAGTGCTGGGCTCTGCAATGACGATCAGATGATAGTAGGAATGCAGGATAAATTTGAACCAGTTCGCAAAGGCAAATCTATCAAATTCACTTTCCAAAACCATTATGTGAACCAAAATGCAGCTACCTTGTGAAATTTTTTACATATCTGAATTTTGGGGTGCATTTCTCCAACCAAACAATGCTTGCAAAAATGTGTATACTGAGGGAAAGTGTGCCTAAACAGGATTATATTACTGAAAACAATATACAAATGTGCATTTTACCACAGGAAATTGCTTGCAAAAATGGGTACCTTAATCAAAACTGCATATAACAATGTATTTATTAGAATGAATCTATTCAAAAATGCTGGTGAATTCTCAATAGATTTTTTTTAAAAAAAATGCAAATTGATGCAGAAATGCGGAGAACTGAATTTAAGATTGAAAATAATGAAAGGCTGAGAGAATTGAAATTGATAGGTCCTTCCATCCCTAGTTGACAGTGCATCCCAAGTACAAACTATCAGCTGACTGTTAGTGTTTCAGAAGTTCTGGGTGTTCCATTTGTGATTTGATTTAAAATCATGTGAGCAGAAACAGGTCACCAAAGATCACTGTAATGTCAGGTGATTGACAAGTGAGTTAAATTGGAAGCCCTACTGATTTGATTCAGGCCCAAGAACTCTAAAAGAATGATATGTGATTTGTAAAAGGATTTTCTATTAATTATCATCATTTGAGCGAGCTAATAAGAAGTAACTTTTAGTTGGAGAGGTTCCAAAGGCTACAACTTCATCTTAGTAAAACATCATTTTGAGACTGGTTGACTTCAACCTTCCAAGTGCTTCTGTATCAGGCTTTGCAGATGCTATACATATTAGATATTGATGGAAAGTGTGTGTGTGCGGGGGGTTATATCCAGACTATCCAGAAGGTGGAGACAAGTGGCCTATTCTGGTCAGAGTTTAGCAGTATCTGAAAGGAACTATCCCATTTTCAAGCTGAGATTTTGGCAATAAAATGGTCAGAAACAAAGGAAGTTCATGATTATATGGGCTATGCTATTTATTTTTATAGTATCCTACTCAGATCAGTATCTTACACAGAGAAATATCCCACTTACTTATTCATATAGTGCTTGATGTAATTGAACTCACTACATGATTTGCACAAAAACAATAAAAATACAATATTCGATAAAATGTCATTTTAAATAGCTAGATAAAAGCAAGATGAAAGCGAAGCAAAACAACATATCACAAATAAAACTGACCAGTGTACAAAACAAAAAATTATAAATTAAGAGTCAAGAGTCTAAAAAAGAAAAAAAATCTAATTCTAATAAAAAATGGTTGGTCAGCAACTGATTCTTTCCAAAATACAATCTATTGCCCCCCAAAAGTTGTAACAGATCTAAATCACCCTGGAAGAAAAGGATCTATGGAGAGGTTTACCAGAAATAGTCAAAAGTAAATTGCGAGCCAGTTACATATTAGAAAGGCAATCTTTGCCAC
Source organism: Zootoca vivipara (assembly GCF_963506605.1). Taxonomy (NCBI): domain Eukaryota; kingdom Metazoa; phylum Chordata; class Lepidosauria; order Squamata; family Lacertidae; genus Zootoca; species Zootoca vivipara. The sequence goes on along the minus strand of NC_083282.1, from coordinate 48,141,218 downwards.
TACATGTTCTTCTGTCTAGAGGACACTAAAAGCCCCACCTTTTATTATTTCCATTCAGATTACCATTGTCTGCCATGCAAGAATGTTTTTCCCTTTCTGTCCAAAGCTGTTGCCCTATCCTTGGTTACACACTTTTCAGCATGAGGATGACAACTGCCACTCCCATATTTGACACACCCCATGCTTCGGCAGCCAGTGCAGGAGAGGTTTGTGCTGAGCGAAGGAGCGATGGCACCACAAATGAAAATAGGGGAAAGTACAAACATCTGCCCCGTTGTCATCTCTGAAACATTGGTGGGTAGTGCAGTGGTGTCGCTGCCGGTTCACAAAGCCGTAGAGAATGAGGGCTTGCAGTTGAGTGTAATAATAGCAGAGTCTTGGAAGCGTGCCCCCGGTTTCCAGTCTTTCCTGCTCATTATTTACAAGCCTGGAAACGGTTCGCTGAATTTTGAAAAACGACGCTAGAAATCATCTCAGGGTGTACCCCAGCCGGGGATGAGTTCTCCCAAGCCGGTGCATTCCCTTGTTCTGACAAGAGGGCTTAAGATGACTGCGAGGAAGAACCATCACTAACAGTTCTGACGGTCTCCTTCCTTTGCTTCCCAACAGGCTCGCTGTTCATTCAGTGTCAGGAGGACCTGAGTCACCAGGAAGGCATCCATGGAATGGAGACATCCAACTCAGCCTCCGAATGACATCCAGACGCCAGCAAAACACAGAGAGCAGGAATTCTTTGGGCCAAACTACTAGCCGTGACAGAGAAGCCACAGGTGGTCTTCATAGGATTGCCCTTTTCACATTTAAAGCAGAGGCTGGAGGCGTCTATTTTTTAATTTTTCTTTTTTTACAGCAGAAGGCCACACAGATGAGGGGAGCTGAACCCTGCCTTGCCTCCCTGTTGCTGCAAGCCCAGGTTTGGAACTTGCGTGGAGTTTCCAATAGTTGAAGTCAGCTAGATTGGGGAGGAAAGCTTGTACGGTATATACTGTATCCCAAGGGAATACATTTTTTTGCATACCTTCAACTGTACATAGATATACATGTCATTTTCAATGCTAGACATGTCATGTTCAATGCTATATAAGTCACTTACATTTATAATCATATTGTACTACTTTGGTTATGTGTTTAATAAAATATTGAGTTCTTGCAATGCGAAAAATGAAGATTATGGTGAAAAGTGAAAAACATGAATTGCAAAAAAAGAGAAACCAACAACAACCCAGTGCTTACAGAACAAAAACGACTTCAGCTATGAAATCAGCATTGAAAGAACATATAAGAACAGTTGAAAAATCTCATGCAACAGAAAATGGGGGGGAAAAAGTTCCCCAGTGAGCTGGGACTTTCCAGTGGAGGACAAGGTAGAAATCTTAAATAAATAAATAAAAATAGCATGGTAGGCTATGAAATGTCTGTAATGTTAAGGTGGTTTCCCACTTCACCGCCAATCCTGTAGGATAGCCCAGTAGCTCTAAGGAATCCATCCTTGTACATAAGAGTATAAGAAGAGCCTGCTGGATCAGGCCAATGGCCCATCAAGTCCAGCGACATGTTCTCACAGTGGCCACCCAGGTGCCTATGGGAAACCCACAAGTAGGACCCAAGCATAAGATCATTCTCTTCTCCTATGGTTTCCAGCAACTGGTATTCAGAAGCATTACCGCTTCCAACCATGGATGCAGAGCATCGCCATTGTGGCCAGTAGCTATCGATAGCCTGGTCCTCCATTCATTTGTCCAATCCTCCTTTAAAGTCACCCAAGTTGGTGGCCATCATGCCTCCTGTGGGAGTGAGTTCCATAGTTTAAGGATGCACTGGGTGAAGAAGTACTTTCTTCTAACTGTTCTGAATCTTCCAACATTCAGCTTCAGAGGATGTCCATGAGTTCTAGAGTTATGTGAAAATGAATGAATGAATGAATTCTCTATCCGCTTTCTCCATGACATGCATAATTTTTTATTAATATTATTAATTTATTATTTATACCCCGCCCATCTGGCCAGGTTCCCCCAGCCACTCTGGGCGGCTTCCAACAAAATATTAAAATACAGAAATCCATCAAACATTAAAAGCTTCCCTAAACAGGGCTGCCTTGAGATGCCTTCTAAAGGTCTGGTAGTTGTTGTTCTCTTTGACCTCTAGTGGGAGGGCATTCCACAGGGTGGGTGCCACTACCGAGAAGGCCCTCTGCCTGGTTCCCTGTAACTTGGCTTCTCGTAGCAAGGGAACCGCCAGAAGGCCCTCGGCGCTGGACCTCAGTGTCCGGGCAGTGTCCGGGAATTTTTGTCAACTTCATGTTTTATAAACTCCATAATTTTTAATAAATATCATGACACCTCTTTGAGCTCATCCAGACTTCTGTTTGGGCTGTGATTTGTAGGCACAGGCCCATGCTTCCCAGCAGGTGTGCCAATTCCAGGGGACAGAGGTGTCATCAGCCCCCTCCCCCCATCAAAGGCAGACAGACTCCTCCTGTGCACAAGAGAGGCAAAGCCACAGCCATTGAAGCTGCCCAGCACTGGGCAAGGCCTCCTCCCTACAATGCCTGCGTGTCACGTGACATGCATTGCACACATGATGTCATAGACATGTGTTGCGCATGCCCCTCCCTATTGGCTTCACCCAATCTTTGGCTCAAGGCGGCACCTCTATTTCCCGGCTCTGAGCATTGTGGGTTTTTTTGTCCCACCACTTTCTCCAGGAAAACCCACCGTTTGCTACTGAATTGGAGCAAGTGTCAATCTGCAGAAAACCCAACGGACATTTGTTCTATTCAGCAGGAAACAATTACTGCTCCCAAGTTTTCTTCAGTTGCCTTTTCTCAAAACTAAAAAGTCTCAACTTTTTTCCATAAGGGTGTTACTCCAACCATTTGATTATTTTGGCTGCCAAAGGGGTTCTCTCTTTTTCTACCATCCCAAAAGATTAATCCAACCTCCAGAAATTCATGGAAATTGCTGGGCTATTTCCCTCCTAGTTTAAACCCTCCTAAACTCAAATTTTATGCTGTCAAACACACACATTGCTTGAGATTCATCAGAAGGAAGACTGCTTTCCCCCCAAATAATTCTGAACGAACTCTCACCTGTTTCTGCATATGTATTCTGGTGAGTTCTTCCACATGGAAGAAAAAAGGGGTGTTGTTTTCCTGTTCCCATCAGTAGGACACACATTTTGCTTCTGTAAATTTACATGTATTTTGTGTGTGTCCTGCTCTTAGCATACAGAAGGAGCTATAGTATTCTTTTGCAAAGTGCATACCTGTTGTGTGTGTGATTAAAAACAAGTTGAAATCAATTTCAGCAATGGACAACCATGGGCCAGCCAGCCATCAACACACACAGCTACCTTTACGAACATTTGTTTGTTTATATTTATTGCATTTATATCCCACTTAATGCGGTAAAGCAGAGTGCAAAGTACAAAGTAGCTACAGATATTCACAATAATCTCAGTTTGTATTGTAAGCAGATGACCATTCTTAGGATCAAAAATGCTTACCTCCAAATAAATTTTCATATTGTAAGTTAGGCAAATCTGTCAGACATATACTGTAGTTCAATTCCATCACTACTCAATACAGTATGAAAACAAGTGAGTTAAAAGACAGCTCTGTGGAAGTCATACAAGGTGATGACAGACACTGGTTACACAGTGAACGTTGAAGAGGTTGTTAAACATCTGATTATAGAACCGTTGGGAAACTTTCAAGAAAATGATGCAAAAATGTTGTGAGAAGTTATGAACAGGAGATGCAAAAAGCAAAGCAGCGCTGAAAGTAAGTTAATAGAAACTCAGCCTTCTAGGGAAATGAAGTGGTCTAAAGCTTATGGAAACGGCACCAAGATAAAATAGAAAAAATATTTTGAAGAGAGATGGCATTGCCATCTGCAAGTTGAGTTGAGCTGAGTACATCAAATTTCTGAGACACATTTTTCTTTATATACAAGGCTTCTTTATATACAAAATTCAGAAGAAGACAATAATACAAAACAGTATAAAGCAAGGGTGAGCAAATTTTGGCCCTCCAGATGTTGTTGGACTCTAATATTAGCCCAGTCAACATGGCCAAGAATCAGAGCTGGTGGCAACTGCAGTCCAGTAACATCTGGGCACCACATTGGCTATCCTGAGTATAAGCAATATTAGGATATCTTAACAAGCATACCAACTCAGCAAACAAAACATCAGGGAAAATTAGGGGAGGGGGTTATTGGTTTGTTCTTGTTCTTGTTTGTATTATATATTTTATGTTTGTATCTTGTTAACTGCCCTGAGATCTATGGATGAAGGGTGGCCTACAAATTTAATAAACAACAACAATAGCAACAGCAGCAGCAGCAGCAGCAACAACAACAACAACTGAAGAAAGGCTTGAAAGTGATCATCACATTCCATCAGATGCCTGGAGTGGAGGAATGTCTTAATGGGGGCATTAAAAAATGACCGTCAGCACCAAGCAGGCCTTGTTGGCAGATCATTCCACAGATGATGATGACAGTGCCCAAAAACATGCAAGATTGTGATCTCATGCAGGTCACATGACTCACATGGGAACACAGCCCAGAAGATATGTGTCTCGATTTTCGGCTTCAACATGTTGAAAAATATTTGATGATGATTTATTAAATTTATCAGTTGCTTTTTTGCCAGTGCAATTCAAAGTGTCAGAAGTGATCCTTCAATGCCTTCCACAGATGCTGCCTCAAGAATATTTTTGGTATCACATGGCAGGACAGAGTCTCAAATAAAGATGTGCTCTCCCAAGCCAACATTCCCTGCATGTTCACACTCCTGTCTCAGTGACGTCTATGCTGGCTTGTTCATGTCCACAGAATGGAAGATGGCAGGATCCCCAAGGACTTGCTCTACGGGGAGGTGCCTTCATGCACCAGGCATGTTGTCAGACCAACTGTGTGTTCCAAAGATGCCTGCAAACATGACATGAAGCCTGGCAACATTAACCACACCATGTACAAATCCCTTTGCTGAAAAGGCCTTTGTAACACACACTCCAAGCATTTCTCAGAAGGGGTACTTCAGGCCTTGGCCTAAGGGGATGGGAGGGGATGGGGAGTTTTATAGAGGGAATATTGAAGTTCCACATCATGTAAAACTTTATAGGTTAGAACCAGCAGTTTCGATGGATTCTAGACATCTATAGGCAGCAATTGCAGCAAGACCACAGTGGGCATTATAAGATCAACTTTTTGCACCAGAAGCAGTTCCCAAACTATCTTCAGGGACCCATATAAAGCACACTGTAGTAATATAACCTGAAGATTACCAGACCCTCTGAAGCTATGTTGTCCCTGTCCAGATATGGGTATAGCTGGGCCACCACCCAAAGCTGCTAGAAGGCACCCATACCTTAGGTGACAATAATGGACATGGGGAGGATCCGCAAGCCATGGACCACGTGCTTTGTAGGTTGCAGGGTGATGGAGCCACATCCAGAACAGACGGAGCAAAACTCATGTGGTCAGGAGGACTACACGCTAACAGCACCTCTGTCTTATCTGGACTGAACTTGAGTTTGCTGTTCCTCATCCAGTCCATCATTGTGGCTGGGCACCGATTCAGCACATCCACTGCCTCACTTCCTGAAGATGAGCAGGGAAAGTAAAGCTGTGTGCAATCAACCCAGTCACAACGACACACTCCAAATTACCTCATTTGTACGTTACATACCGATCTTACAGCATGGAGGATATTACCAACACTTGCAAAACGTCATGTTGCGGAATCCATGGGACCAAACGATACTCTCCAAGAACCGCCTTCTGGAGACGGCTATACAAGTATGAGCAGATTCACTGGAAAGTAGTGCCCTTCACTTTCAACTCCAGAAGGATACAGTGGTTGATGGTATCACAGCAATTAAATCAAGAACGCCAAACATAAGGATAGTGAGATATTAAAGACATGGAAAGAGAGTATCACTGCAATGTTAAAAAGAGTCACTGACATCATGGGTCATATCCTAACACATTGCACTTCAATGGAATCTCATGATCTGATGTCAGAGGTGAACTTTGACACCTACAGATTCCTCATTCATCTGGTCACAAAACAGTAAAAGGAGGAAGTAGGAGTGCAAATAAGTTTGCTTTTTCCCCGCTAGGGAGAAAGAAGCCAGCCATGTTTATAAATCATATCATTTACTTTACAACTATGAGACACTTCTGGCCAAGTCCGACACCCATTTAATCTGCAAGAGGGATGTGGTTTATTAGAAGAGTGCCACCTTCTGTCAGTGCTGGTCATTTCTTAGTGCCTTATAATGACAGGATGAACACTGTGAGTCTGCTGATAAAAATAGGAGGAGCAATTTAGAGACAGATATTGGCTTGGCATTCTAGACATGGAGCAAATGGAGAACTGAACCTTTCACAAAGCCACAGAGATGGGAAGGCAACCCAGATAAAGGTAGAAAGGAATTTGGAGGAATTGGAGTGTCTTGGATGAATTAACCTCTCCTCCAAGAAGAAGCCTTTTTCCTTCCAATTACGAATTTATTCATTATGCATCAGCAAAGGCAACACCAAAACAGGGGGGGGGGGAGTCGAGACAAAGCAGTCCAGCCATTTTTAAAGCACTCTGCAGCAAAAAGGCCTACCATTTCAGAGGATATGCACAAGATGTAGCAAAGTTCTGAACAGTGCAAGGGCACAAGGCAGGAAGTGTTGAAAAGCAGGGTGTTTGGGTGTCATGTGTCATACTCAGACTGTGAAAGAATTGACCACAGCAATGGATGGCCAGTTTTTTCACATGATTATTTCCCCCACCCACCCACCCACCCACATTTTGTAAATACAAAGACCGTCCCTGGAAAATAAACTGACTTATTTATGGGGCAAATGTCCTTTTCAAAATAGATTTAGGAGCTGATATCACAGTTAATTTTGAAGGAGGGCCTGTGCAGGATTCCAGACCTTGGGTGCTTTACAACACAAACAAGGTATGAAGAAGAGCATATTTTGTTCTCTCTCTGTGCGATATGAGGTCATTGCCCAGACAATTTGCTCAGTCATGGAGCACGGCCAGAAAAAGGAGGACTACTGGGAAATGTAGACTATTAAAAGGTGATCTTGTGGACATAGTTTTAACTGAGGATGTGTGCCAAATGGACTTTTTTGGAGCAGAATGATGTTTCCACTAGAAAATACGTTTGTAATATTTTTATTTTTTAAATGATAAGATCAAATGAAATGTTGAATAATGCAGAGGTTACATTTGCATGGCAGGTGTTAGAATGCCGACAAGTCAGTGCGCTGAAGAGCAGCAGTCAGGGCCAGATGCAGCCAAGGTACGCAATTCAGGTCAAAGCCAGCAGTCAGGGTCAGATAAAGCCGAAGTACACAGTCCAGGTCAGTCAGATATGCTTAGAATAGAACCAACAAGTTATCGGATAGATACTCAAATTAAGGAAGATGGAAGTGAACAAAAATATAAATATAATATATTTGAGGGATATATAATTACTAAAAAGAATCATATTGAGGAAGAAACACAATGGAAGTTTCTTTTTATTGTGTGATATTTTCTTTTTTCTTCATTGTACTTCGAATTTGTACTTTCTTTTCTTTCTTTTTTCTTTTCTCCTTTTTTTCCCTTTGTATTTTGTATGTTTTGTGCTTTTGATTTGCTTGTTATCATTTTACCTTTTTGCTTTTTGATTTTGACCATTATATGTAAATTATTGTTATCTTATACATTATCATTTGTATGACTTTTTAAAAGAAGAAATAAAGATGTTTTTAAAAAATTTTTAAAAAACAATATTGTTCGTAATAATATCTTAGGCTCTGAACTTAAGGTCTTTTGTTCTCAAAGTGTTACTAATAGCTTTCTATATTTGATTCCTGAAACTTCTTGCATAAATCCTTTCTAGCTTTCTCACACATCTAATAAAACTCAGATTATTATTTTTTCAACCATTTAACCATTTTAAGTCATGCTTATATTATTCCTGGGGTTTGATGCCATTGTGAACCCATTTTCCTGCAATCCAGAAGTCTTAATGTATCCTGTTAAGTTTTTCTAATAGGAAAAATTGTACTCTTCCCTAGAAATTTCATTTTGTAAAACTCTTGCAAAGTTTTTTTTTTAAAGCATGCTGGACATGGTTTTTAGGGCCTGTAACCAAACCATGGTGGTCACCAACCTTGAGGGCCCATGTGGAATTCTGAGAAAGTGCAATGGGCACCATCACCAAATGGCTGCCAAGTGGGCGTGGCATATCTCAAAATGGCTGCCACATGTAAATCATAAAGCAAAGTCCTGGTATACTTAACTGCAAAAGTGTAAAAACCAACAGGGAAATAATATGTACGTGTTTATATGGCTGCCTTTCTGTGTGCTCCCTCTGTATGTATGAGCAAGTGGGAAATGCCACAGAGTGGGGAGTAGCCAGGCTGAAAATCCCTGTACAGTGGTACCTCTAGTTATGAACTTATTTCGTTCTGGTGGTCCGTTCTTAACCTGAAATTGTTCTTAACTAGAGGCGTGCTTTTGCTAAGGGGGCCTCTTGCTGCCGCTGCGTCGCTAGGACACAATTTCTGTTCTTATCCTGGGGCAAAGTTAGCAGAGGTTAGCAGAGTTTGTAACCTGAGGCGTTTGTAACTCGAGATACCACTGTATGCATGTATGTAGCCATCATTATGCACAATGGTTACCTGGAGAGAGAGAGAGTTAAGAAGAAGACCAAGGCAGTTGTGTCAGTTAGATTTCCACTGAGATGCGCCCCCCCCCATATCTATGGGGTAAGACTGTGTTCAATATAGCACTTTCTGAAGAGTTACGGTTATGTTGTATCCACAAAGGAAATTTTGAGAAACAATGCCACATGATAGTTGAGACACCTCATGCAGTAAGTTTCATGAGAAGGTGGAGGGGAAAAACAGAGACATGTTGTTATTTATAGCTCAGTCATTGGGCTATCTGTGCCCATAAATAGAAAACGCAGCAAGTTCTAGTTTATGGAAGCGTTTCCTATACAGCTGTGACCTGTAGGCATAAGAGTGGGATTAGAGTCACTGTGGTCATGAAGGAGAATTTGACGTGACTTTGTCATGTGTCTGGAAGACACCACAGAGAAGCTAATTTAGAGTGGTTTTCATGACCACATGGGTGTTAATCTTTGCATGTTTTTAGATCACTATAGCACCCATTTCCTTGGGGCTGTTGAACAAGATCATCAGGTGACATACAGTATGCTGACTCTTCACAAAGTATGGTTACCGCATGATGTGATAGGAAGCATCAAAGCCACAATGGAGATTCCTTTGCTGTTAGGAATGTGACTTAGATAGGTTTCCTTTTAATGGAAACCTATCTAATTCACAGTTCCAGAAATAATATACAAACAAAAAACTCAGCTAACCTTGAAGCTTCACACTTCTCTGAATTTTGCGATGCAATTCTCCAACCAAAAATGTTCACAAAATTAGGTATGCTACGGGAAAGTGTGCATAAAAAATGTATCTATCAGTGAAAATATACAAATGCATTATTTTAGGGACAATTGCTTGCTAGAATGTGCGTATTTAGAGACATGCACACTAAAATATTGACAAATTCTTCTGAGGGCCTTTTAAAACAAACAAATAAATCACAAACTGATGCGAGAATGTGGCAAATTGAATTGGATTAGTCCTCTCCCATCTGCTATGCTCATTTTGTTCAGAGCACTTCAGATGGAACTGCCCAAATTTGGCAACAGCATCTAGGTACCCTGAGACCTGTTCCTCCATGCCTTCTGCAAGAAGGGAGAGAGGTCACTTCCTCCCCGGTATTTTTTCATTGCTCCACAATAGGACCTGCCCACACAACTATTGCATTTGGACACTGGTGTTTTTTGCTGCCCAAGGAGAGATATGGCCTACTTATTGCCCAGCACAGAAAGCCCAATACTCCCTCCAGCCAAGATATACTATTTCCAGATGACTGGCAGGTGTGGAAGGCACCTTTCCCCTTCTGGCCTGGTCTTGTTAACTCATAGGAGTGCTGATCACAACACAAACACTCCCAAGAACTTTCTGTAGCACAGCTCCAGGCCACCACATATGCCACCAACCCTGAATGTTCTCCATTTAGATAGAATGCAGGCAACTCCCTGAGTTACAAAACCTCCTGGTTTTTGGCAGAGGGAAGCAGCAAGTATAATATTCTAGGTCTTTGCTCAGTAGCATCTAATGGAAGCAATGGGTGCATATGACACTGTGGCACCCAAAAGAGGAAGAGAGAACAAAGACTAGACAAAAGCATGAAAGGGTAGCGATCCCAAACTCATAGCCTGGGTCTGCTTTTTACAGCAAGTATGCCAACAAAACAAGTCCCATCTTGTATCTGCCATAGAATCAGAAGGAATCCCTATTGTATTATTGTAACTCACTCTACGTGCCCTTGAGACGGACCCAGAAATTCCAGCAGGTGCAGAATGCTGCAGCAAGACTCTTTACGGGGTCCTCACCGCGGGATCACATTCACCTGGTGCTATACCAGCTGCACTGGCTCCTGGTGGAGTACAGGATCTGGTTTAATGTGCTGGTTTTAACCTTTAAAGCCCTATACGGCCTAGGACCCTTGTACCTGCAGGCAGGGCCGGCTCTACATAGACCCCCGGTGGCGCAGTGCACCACGGCGGGGGGCTGGCAAGCTGGGCGCCGGCCTGGCAAGGAGGGCGCCGCACGGCGAAGCCACGCAGAAACCAATTACGCCCTGCGAGGGCGGGGCGGGCGGCGGAGCGATCTCCGCCCCTCAGCACCAGGGCGCGCGATCTGCTCAAGACGGCCCTGCCTGCAGGACTGCCTCTCCTGGTATGTCTCAAGGAGGACCTTACTGTCTTCAAATAAAAACATATTGGAGATCCTGGACCACAGGGAGGTTAGGCTGGCCTCGACCAGAGCCAGGGCCTTTTTAGCCGTGGCCCCGATCTGGTGGAATGCTCTGTCACAAGAGACCAGGCCGGGCCCTGCGGAACTTGGACATCTTTCCACAGGGCCTGCAAGACGGAGCTGTTCTACCAGGCCTTTGGCCAAGGTACAGTATGACCCCCTCTCTCCTTCTGTAATCCTCATAGAACTCTAGCCCTATGGTTGCCATTAATTTGATTCTGAATTGATTTTAGAATGTATTTTAATTAATTGACTGTGTGATTTTATGTACACTATGCTATTTTTACTTGCTGTTAGCCGCTCTGAGCACAGCTTTGGCCGGGAGGGCGGGATATAAAGAAAAAAATATTGTTATGGTTATCGTTGTTGTTATTGTTATTGTTATTATTACCAATGTAATCATTATCCTTCTCCTTCCAAGGTAGTCAGATGCTTTGGAATAGGATATGTGCACTGCTTTAGCAACATTTCCCTAGGCTCCGTGCCCAGCTACTAGCTGTCGGATCTTATTCCCTCACTGTTCATGATATGTAGGTGGAATGTGGGAGGTGGAATTCCCCGTTTAATATCTTTGTAACAAATATCTTCCTATATGCCAGAGGAACTCTGCTTCCTGCAGCACCTACTCACTGCTGTGTTGTAAGTTCCCTGTGATGAGCAAGTCAATTGCCTAGGGTCAAGTCTAGGAGGAAGAAGAATAGTTTGAAACCACAATGGTTTTGCGAGAGAGAGAAAAACATCAGTTTCCGAACTCAGCATTTCTGCACTTTGGTGTGCCTTTAATTCATTTGTATAATAGCTTCTTCTTTCACAGTATTGGGAGTTTCACAGACCATGGAATGATCTTGCAGGAACTATACTGGTGAAGGGACTCAGAGGGGCAGAGGCGGACTTGGAAACAAACTTGACCTTGCTAGATCCTGCACATTCCCTTAACAAGCAAAGAGTTAAGTCATTAGATGCATCAAAAACTCGGTTTTAGCACTCTGCTAAAGAAGTGGGTTTTATACATATCTGCTCAGGTGGAGTTCATTGTTGGAGTGTATGGAAATGCATCCCATTGCTTAAGGATTCATTTTTTCCTGGACTTCAATATAAGTTAGCACAGCATCACAGTTATATACAAATGCCCAACTCCTCCAGGAAATATGTTCAAATGATACCACATCTATACTGTATGTTTAAATCAGTATCATTACACAGATGGTCACAGCTTCCCGCAAAGTATTCTGGGATCTGTAGTTTGTTAAGGAGACCCCTATTCCCCTCACAAAGCTGCTGTTCCCAGAGTTCCCTGGGAAGAGGAATTGACTCTTAAACCACCCGGGAACTGTAGCTCCGTGAGGGGTATAGGGGCATCCTAACAACTCTTAGCACCTTAACAAACCACAGTTTCCAGGTTTATTTAGGGGAAGTCATGACTGTTTATAAAGTGCTCTGATAGGGCTTTAAATGTAGCCTATACTGAGTCTGATACTGCAGCACAAACTGAGCCTCCACTTTATACATCTCCTTCTCTGAGGCTGGTGACTTCATCACAGCTGTTAGATACGGGTGAGGAGGAGCTGCAGGGTGGAGTTTCTCTTAAAAATCTGGCTTAACTCCTCAGGGTGGGAATTGGCTTCAGAACAGATTGTTGTTCAGTTCTAATAGACCAAGATTTAAAGCGCTCAGGGAACATACGGGGATGGAAATATCTTGGCACCTGTTATGATAACAGGAAGAGAAACCCTTAATGGAATGACGGTGCTTAATATCACCCTCTTTACCAGACTGTAAACACTGACATAACTCACCCTAAGCCTTTGGGGAAGCTGGACTACGGTATCAGTATAGACATTTTAAACAAGTCTGCTAGGCTCATGTGTTCTAGCTGGCAATTTCCCAGCTCTGGATTTGGAATTTGCATACTGTTGCTTCACAGCCTGTCTCAGGTTATCAAATTCTGATATAAGTACACAACAATTCCTCAGCAGCACAGAGGGGGCTTTTCCAGACTGCACACAGAAGTCACAAACTGCTTTGTACGTCTTGGTTTTGATGTGAACTCTGTGCAGCTGCTGATTTTTTAAATGCATTAATGCTTTTTACTTTATGATGATCTTGCAAGTTACCTTAAGGACTCAAGTCCAAAGGCAGGAGAGATATCTTCTAATTGTATTACCAACCACCTATTTAGTCTTGTGTGCCTAGCCCAAGGTCCTCTGGTTACAGCCAGAGATGTACTGAATGGGGCAGAGACGGGGAAGGTGACTAAATCATACAGATGCCGCTGTGTTCGCCTTGTCCGGCCACAGCACTGGGAGCAGGAGGCCAGACCCTGGGCATGGTGCAGATGGCTGATATAAACAGCATTGTTTGCAAATAAACAAGCAGCTCTGGAAAACAGTTTGTCTTTGTTTGGATGCTATCTAAGCCAGCAAAGTGCCCTGGAGAGCTTATTCCTCCAAGTTGTGCTCTAGGCTCCATTTCAAGGAAGGGTGGGATATAAGAATAAATTACCACTATCATCACCTCGATCCTAGTCCACTCCCTGCTTACAGCTCAACAGCCTCATGTATGAAGCCGTCCGAATATATTTCACTGCCCATGGCAAGGAACAAGATGTCACCCCCAATTCCATGTAGAGAAGCTGATTGGGCTGGCAGTTGGATGAGTTGTGAGGCACCTTGCTGAACTTCTGAAAGCAGGATTCTGCATGAGAGGATCCTGCGCTGGCACATCACTCAGCCCCATCCTGACCCGAATAGTGCAATCACACCAATTCCATCCTCGGTGTTCCACAAGCTCCAGGCATAAACTTAAGGGAGCCACATCTGAAGAGATTCTTCACCACTGCAATAAAGGGAAAAGACATTTAAAGGAGAGACCTAAAGATAACTGACTTTCCAAAGAGTGCATCCTGATATCTGGCTGCAAAGCGTGAAAGCATAATGTGTTTTCTGCAGCAGCAGCAGCATCAAAGCATGAAGAGAATACGAAAACAGCTGGTGGAACATCATGAGGGAGGCAATTAGTTTTTATAGTGAAAGGCCTGAAGATATTTCATCTTTGCCTTTGGATCAGGTGTGCCCCTCTCTGCTCCCCACACCTTTTCAATGGTTGCATGACAGACAGAAAGCAACAGGGCAACTCCATCAGCAAAAATGAAAATGCAGATCTGCATTTATTTATTAGATTGCTGCCTGCCATACTGTCTTGGCGGAGGGGGGACAGGGACTACAGCACCTTTAGCAGAAAAGAAAGAAAGAAAGAAAGATGACAACTCTTCCTTGAACTGCTCTATTTCCTCCCTTGACATAGTTCACTGGCTTGCATGTGAAACTCTGTCAATCTTCCCATTGCCCTTTAATCGTAGTAACATATAGGAAAGTTGGTAGAGAAAGCAACACAACATAGTAACCAGTCTTGGCTTCCTCATTTTTGCAGAGTACCATCAAGGGCTCCCTTGCAGCTTCTGCTTTTAATGGGATGTGGAGGTCATCACAAATGACCTCACTGAACAGCTACTGAGGAATCCTTTAGAAGGCAAGCAGAACATGGTTTCCTGGACAGCAGACATATGCACAAGCTGATAGACTTCCCCTGATTCATAGTCACGCTTCTCTTTTCATATATTTTCCCCTGTTTTACATGGTTGTGTCAAGAGGTCAACCTTAGTAACAGGAGCTGCAATGTTTAGCCAAATAAATGAATGGATTATTACTTATTTTTTATTTATTAAATTTCTACACTGCTCTTCATCCGAAGATTACCGGGCAGTTACAATATAAAAACACAAAAATAAATCCCATATTAACAAACAAAAACAACACACCCACCCAACATGTCCCTTCATTAACATCTAAAAGAGAGAGAAAATCAAGTACTTAGAAAAATTGTATGTGGTAGGCACTACCTTAGAAGAAGACATTCCCATTTCTCTCCTACATATTAGGGCATATTTCTCCAAAGATGGGGCCTGATGTGACATGAACATCCTAAAACAAATTCCCACCCACCTTGTGAACTATTTTATGTATTAACTGGTTGATTAAAAAGTCATTTAATCAACCAACCAAGGTTTCTTAAACCAGCTGACAGCCATAGCTCATAGCTATATATAATGATAACTCTCCCCACTACACACACACAGCAGGCCAGAGATGTCTTAGGATGTGGTGCTTATTGGGGATGTGAACATAAAACATAAGAGAAGGCCTTCTAGGTGAAATGCTGGATCCATGTAATCCAAACTTCCCCAACCTGGTGGCCTCCAGAGATGTTTTGAACAAGCTGCCATCAGCCCCAACCATGGCCATGCTAGCTGGGACTGATGGGAATCATATTCCAAAAGAATCTAGAAGGCACCAGAGTGGGGAAGGTATATTTAGTCCAGCATCCTATTACCAACCATACCCAGCCAGGTGCTTCCAGAAAGCCCACAAGTTGGACAAAGGCAACTGCCCTCCCACATTGTTTGTCACTCACCAACTGGTATCTGGGGTTTTTCATTTAGCTATCATAAAGCATAGGTTCCAAAACTGTGATCTGTGAATCAACAGAGGTCTGCAGACTTCATTTAGGTGGTCCACAGTGTGTCTGTGGATTTGTGTTTGAAGATGGGAGACAGCAGCACATCCACCACATTGAATATTTTCATTTTTATTCTTGCAGTTTTATTCTTATTGCTTCTTTCATTTATGTTGCATTTTATGGTATATATTCTATGGAAGTACAATTTCTACATAAGGCAGAAAAATCATTACATGGTCTGCCAAGGCAGCAGATGGTTGCAGAGTCTCATAGCTCCACCTGTATGGGCAGCAGAAAAGCACAAAGGTTGTACAGGTTATTTTTTTTCTGAGGAAGAAGGGGATCCCACATAATCTTTGTTAATGTAGATAAATATAAATTTTAAAGTTAGCATTCTAAATATTTCCGGAGGGACCTGCCATCAGATTTTCTTCTTTGGCTCGCCAAAATCGTAGTTTGATTTCCTTAACATTAAAGTCGGCCCAGCTATTTTCATGCCCTGATGCATGACATTTCCTATTATTTTCCTCAAAACATCTGACATTTTAGGAAACAAAACATTTCCTGTCATATCTCTGCCTGTCAATGTTATCTTTATTCAGCATTCAATGTCTTGACTCAATGGAAGTTGCTGGCCTTGATAACATCTTGTGGCAGTGGGTTCCACAAGCAAGTATCCGAACAAATAGGTTCATTCTTTCCCGTACCCTTTCATTGAAAAGCCTCCTTGTATTCCTGCACTGCATGCCTTAAAAGCAGAAAGTGCGTAGGAGGACTCATTTCATTAATGAGTTCCCTTCCTTCCTCCCCTCCCCTCTTTTTGCTGCGTTAATGTGGGAGCTCAGCATGACTTAGCACTGAGCTATTTCTGGAATGGTTCATGCAGCCTCCGAAAGCTGCCGAGGCTTCTCTGTTCAGAAATAACTCGCGCTTAAGAGCTAGCAGGTCTCAGTGCTGTCATTGTTTTGCACTAGTGAGCACAGATTTGCCAGGATGGCTGCGTCAGTTTTGCAGAGGAAGGGTGTTTAATTTTACTACCCATGCTGCTAAGTGCATGAAGAGGCAACTGACAGGCAATCCTATGGAAGGCTGCAATGCAAACAGGCCTATGCGAAAGATAAAAAATCCATTCTGAGGATATCTAATATTGATTTCTCTCCCCGGTTTGTCTCAAAAATATCTGCACTAAATATTTGTGCGTTGACTTTTTCAGCCAATCAACACATGGTGACGTCACAATGCCACATAGCCAATCAGATACAGCATTGTGACACTATTGAGGGCAAATGCAGCCAGTTCGGAGTGAGGGCAATGCTTCCCATATCACATTGCCCTCATTTTGCAGGGATGTTTCAAGAGAGTTTATTGGTGATGATTTCAGGCAGGATAGAGAGGGAATTTCCTCGTAGGTATGTTGAGCAAAACTTCACATGCCCTAGTACAGGCCTCTCACCGAATCATAGTATAGGCCTCTTCTCACCAAGCCCTTTTTGCTGTCATAACTGATTGAGTTCAGCCCTAAATCTTTTAGGGAAAGGGAAAGGGACCTCTGACCGTTAGGTCCAGTCGTGACTGATTCTGGGGTTGCGGCACTCATCTCGTGTTATTGGCCGAGGGAGCCGGTGTACAGCTTCCAGGTCATGTGGCCAGCATGACAAAGCCGCTTCTGGCGAACCAGAGCTGCGCAATCTTTTACCCCGACCTATAAAAGACAAAACATTTATCAGTTTTTATAAGATAGATAGATGATAGATAGATAGATGATAGATAGCAGTTGTAATTGTTATATTTTGCTTGCTTACAGGTACCAGGTGGAAACATTCCTCTTTTCTCAGGTCTTTGGCTAATTAAACAATGTATGTAATGGCTTTTTAAACTGGGGTGTGTGTTGTTGTTGTTGTTTTGTTTGTTATTATGTTATATATTTTTGTGTTTTCATATTGTAAACTGTCATGTGATCCACAGTGGTGGAGGAAGCCGCTCGGGCACCCAGAGCGGCAAACATGATGTGCACCCTGGGGTGGGGCGTTGCAACATAGCGCACATGTGCGTCGTCGCTACGTACAACGCATGCGCAGTACGTGGCAACGCTACACAAGCGCGCTACGTAGTGGTTTGCCAGTGGTGCAGTGCTGGGATCCTATGATTGTGGCTGCAGCCGCGAACGGAGGATCCTCTACATGCAGCTGCGGCGGCATGATGGCTGCTTGCGCCACTGCGACGGAGCACCACCTTGTCACCGCCGGAGATGTGGCACCAGGAGTGCACTGCCCCCCCCGCCCCCCCGTTGTGACGCCACTGGTGATCCATGGAAAAGGACGGTATATAAATTAAATAAATAAAGCAAGCAAATTATAATATAATATAATATAATATAATATAATATAATATAATATAATATAATAATACCGGGTATAATATATAATATTCACTGCTATGATTTACAATCCCAGGGCATGGAAGCTGGGCAGACCTTCGGAATGTGGGAGCTGAGGGAAACTAGCAAGCTGAGATCAGTGGCCGTGGTTTTTTTTATGTGCTCTCTGCGGCGAGCAAGGGTGTCAAAAAGCAAGGGACTGTAACCTTTTCCTCAAGGTTCAATGGGGTTTTTGTGGGTGCCAACTACAAAAATTACCTTCTTCCCGTTAGCTTTGATGTATGTTTCTTTTTTAGTTTCCACATTGATGTCATTTGTGCTAGATAAATAGTGTGGAACACATCGTTTACTTTGAGGGGACATTACGAAGCACTTAGCATTTTGTCAACTATAGACACTAGAAGCACTATTTAGATTAGAATAACAGAATTGTAGAGTTGAGACCCAAAGGGTCACCCAGTTCAACTCCCTGCAGTGTAGGAGCCGCAGCTAAAGAATCTCTGACAGATGGCCACCCAACCTCTTCTGGAGGCAAGGTGCCACTGCAGAGTAATTTTCTTCGGCAATTGCCACAGGAAAAGGTTTAGGAAGGGTGAGAGGTCAGGCCTTAAGGGAAGAATCCTTCCTGTTTGAGTAGTGGAAAAGGCTTACAACCAGAAGACCTGTGAGAAAAGAAGAGAAGGAAGCTCTGCCAGACCGGGGTTGGGATTTGGAGGAGCTACCGTACTCAGGCGAAATACAACCTTGTCCCGATTCCGTGTAAGGGAATACGTCCCCATCATTCTGCTTCATCCTAGGTGAAGGAGGAGCTGCACAGAATCAGTTATAGCCTGTGCAGGCAACAATCCTCACATATGGTCCCCAGCTTTTTACACATGCATGGACCCTTGTAGCGGGTAGCAGCAGCAGGGCCTCCAATATCATACCTCCAGCAGATCCCATAAACCTCCTGGGTGGCTCTGCAAAGCTGGCCACAAGGGGGGCAGGCACCAAAAGCCGTCCTGGCCCAGGGCACTATTTATTATAGGGTCAGCGCTGTAAGTAAGGTCTGAAGGAACGTGAAACAACAGGCTTGCTGGAGCTAAGCAGCTCCTGAGTTTTTTCAGTGCCTAGGTGGGCGACTGCTTGACAATCATATATGTACCCCACCTTGAGTTCCATGATGGAAGAAAGGTAAAGATGAAATGCTTGTATAACATACAAATTTCACTCCATGAGATGTGCTGATTAGGTTTCGGCAAGTATATCTAGGTATTCCTGTGACATCGAGACAGATCTTCCATGTTCAGAAGTAGTCTACCTCTGAATACCAGATGTTCAGGACACATCAGCAGAGAGCTGTTAGCTTCCCAGAGACATCTTGCTGGGTGACCACTGTTGAAAGCAGGATACTCAGATTTCATCAAGGAGGGTGTTTTATGTCTTCATATTTAAAGAGTAGAATATACTCAAGACATATTCAGCACTAATTAGTGTCAGCTCTGCAGGTTATTTTGCATTTTTTAAGGGTGCTGTTGATCCAGAGGACTAACTTTAAAGAAAAACAAACAAAAAACACTGCAGCATTTCAGAAGGACATCCTGTGCCTGCATTGCAAAGGGTTATTTGTGTTATTCACACTGTCCTTTGGGATGTGTGGTTGTGCCTAAGAGGAATGTATGGTCATTAAAACAGAAAGTATATTCAATGGGGAAAATACTTATGTTAGCACAAGGTTATAGCATAAAGTTAATATAATTCACATAGCCCGCAGCAAGGAAATGCAAAATTGATACAAAATTGAGCAATTGCTGAATGATTTCATTTTGCTCTGAAAAACCCTCCATATGTAACATATATGACTGATAAATCATTACATAACATTATTGTTTAAATCAAGGCGGGAACAGTATCCACCCCTCTCTTCAAGAGCATTGGCTATTCTTCTACAGTTCTCCACAACATATTTTTGTGAAGAGGGATTTTCAACTCTGACAAATATGAAAGATCAGAAAAGAGAAAGGGTTTTTTGTGTTGATGAGGAGATGAGAGCTTGTTTGTCTCAAATTAGACACAGTGTAAATGAGATTGCCCAGAAAAAGCAAGCTCACACCTCTCACTGAGTTTGTACACATACTTACGGTAGGGTACATATGTAAGAGGCTTGTTTGTAATTATATTTTGAGAATGATTCATGTTCTTCTGTAGCTGCATTGTTTTATACTTTTAGGATGTCCCATGATCATATTATAAAGTAGTTGTGCTTTATGTTATAAATCAAGCACTGCTAGGAGTATACAGTAAAGGGACCCCTGACCATTAGGTCCAGTCGTGGACGGCTCTGGGGTTGCGGCGCTCATCTCGCTTTACTGGCCGAGGGAGCCGGAGTACAGCTTCCAGATCATGTGGCCAGCATGACTAAGCCGCTTCTGGCGAAGCAGAGCAGCACACGGAAACGCTGTTTACCTTCCCGCCGGAGCGGTACCTATTTATCTACTTGCACTTTGACGTGCTTTCGAACTGCTAGGTTGGCAGGAGCTGGGACCGAGTATTTTAATGGCAGATTCCTAGCTCAGTTACACATGTTTGTACAAGTTACAGGTAGGTAGCCGTGTTGGTCTGCCGTAGTTGAAACAAAATAAAAAAAATCCTTCCAGTAGCACCTTGGAGACCAACTAAGTTTGTCATTGGTATGAGCTTTCGTGTGCTTCTTCGTGTGTATCTGAAGAAGTGTGCATGCACATGAAAGCTCATACCAATGACAAACTTAATTGGTCTCTAAGGTGCTACTGGAAGGAATTTTTTTATTTTGTTTCAACCTGTTTGTACAGTCTTCTACAGCAAGATCCTTTCCACTTCATGGTCTTCTTGCATCTTGCATCACTAAACAGAGTCAGAATTTCTCAGACATGCATAGGTGGTACACAGAAAGGTCTACAGGCATATGCATTGGCAAACTATAGGACCTTGTTGTCCAATGCATCTTTCAAGATACAAGAAAAAAAATGACATGTTAGGTAAGGAGACCTTAAGAGCATGAGTGCAATAAGACTGGGGAGATAGGGACTAAGGACTCTAGGAGGGCAATACTGGCTGATTCTCCTCCCTGATGGCTCCACCAGATCACATGCCAGGACAAGGAGCTGTAGTACTGGCTGTCCCAGGAAGGTGCCTTGTACCCCTGGCTCAGCAAATGCCTTTCTCTAAACAATAAGCGGAAAAGGAACTGATGGAAACCAGGAATGTCAAAATAAACATGGCCAGTCCAAGAGAACAGCAGGCTTGGGATGGCTGAGGCAATACCCTAGTGAGAAAGTGGCTTCTTTGGATTTGCATGGCTGATTTTCACGCTGCCAGCAAATATATATTAGGGAGAGCACACAACTCACTGAGGCAAATCCCTGAGAGACAGGGCATTTAGATGGTGTAACTTCCATCCATTCTTGAGACGCACATTGTGGGTTTGGAGATCTGGGCGAAAGGTACACTCGGCAAACCCCATCATTACGCCTCTACGCTTCTCATTCCCGTCTAGGATAAATGCCAAGGCAGCATAAGAAACCACTGGCGGAACAGGGCCCCTTTGCACAGTAAGTGCCTTGCGGTTGGTAGGCTATCTCAATCTTTTTGGAGCAACAACTCGTAAGGACAAGATGACAGAGCCAGAGGCTAATTTCTTTCTCATTTTTTCTTAAAGGTGTTGAGACTCAAGCTTCATCCACATTTAAGGCAGTATCATCTGCTGAGAGGTGCAGAAGGGCTGCCTAGTGGTCCAGGAACTGATGTTGCAGCCTTGCACCTGCTCCCCCCCCTCCCCACACACAGAGAGAACATGGTGTGCACGGTAAGTGGGACAGATGTGAATGGCCTCTCTAGCTGCCTGTTGTCTAAGCCTCTGCCTCTTAAATTCAGTTAAAGAGTTAGTATGAAGAGTAGAATGCTGTAAGGACAGGAAGTAGTAGGAAATGACAACAGAATAAAAGTCCCATATATGGGGCAATTCAGTGCCGGATTTACACTTAAACTAAACAAGCTATAGCTTAGGACCCCACTCTCTTGGAGGGCCCCCAAAAAAATTAAAGGAAAAAAAACCTGGATGTACATTTCCAAAATATAAGATAAAAAAACAAATAAAATAAAACCTACATACAGCAAAAATGTTTTGTGTTGTGTAGGTTCCTATGATGTAAGTAATGGCCCCTGCCTGCTAGCCTGCCCCCTAAAATATCACTGGTTTGCTCATTTCTATATATAGGGTGCCTACATTCTGCATGGACTGGTTGCATGGCAACATGTGCAAATGGCTTTAGATATGGTACCTATTAAGTCAATAAATTACCATATAGCATATATTCCACACACAAAAATAGTGACATGTTGACAAAGGACAGCTGGACATATATAAAGGGCCCCATTACCTTCAGTAGCTTAGGGCCTTGTCAAACCTAAATCCGGCCCCGAACAATTGCAGATTGCCCTTTGATGGCAGGAATATCTTTGAGCTGCTGGACAGAGGCAGTGGGCTCGTGGGTCAGAGCAGTTGCTACCCTGAGTCCTTTCCAATGCTCTGACTAGCCACATGACTCATTAGTTAGTGGTAATGCAAGTCTTGTGTTCTAACTACTGATTACCGTTTTCCAACAGCTGTGGGTCATAGCACTGTTTTATGCACCGCAGATGTCTGTAAAAGGCAGCATCCTGACCGTACCACGGGATGGAATTGGTTTCTCTGGGGGCATACTAAGAATGCAATTTCTATAAAAAACAAAACCACGTGATTTATGGCTATTAGTCTCATTTCCTCTCTTTGACTTAACTTTGCCAGCTCTTTGGAGGGCTGCTATCCTGACCCAGGGGATTTCTCTGACTGCTCATCAAGAGCCGCGACACGCCCTTCAGCCTGCTCCTGCAAAGAATGAAAACTACCACTGTTGCTCTGTGGGTATCGAATGCTCTCTAGGGATAGGCACAATGGGCACGAATGTACCCTGAAGGCTTGCTTGGTCACATTGCAAGCCTCTAGCACGGTAATTGTGTGCTTTCTCTTGCTTACAGAGAGATTTTGCTTATAAATCTTGCCTGGTCTTGCCCAGGAATTGTGACCTAAACCCACTTACTTAGCTAATAGAACCTATTCCCAAAGATGCTTGTTTACAGATGTGCCTCTAGGAGAGGAATTAAAAACAGACAAGCCGAAATGTACCACAAACATTGATTGTAGGCCTTTTCTTTCTTTCTAATGCGAAAATACAGGAATGTATTCGATGTAAACTTTAAATTGATTGACAGCCCAGTCTGTGGAGTCACTTCAACAGCTGTGGTGCAAGATGGGGCTGAAGTGGCATCCTGTTCAATGCAAAGGAGAAAGGACCTAAAGCTTTGTTTCACTTGCCTCACATTCCTTAAAAATCCCCCTTTCCTGTTAGAACTATAAACTGCACTGACCGCAGAGTTCACTGGGGTACTCCAACAGCCCTTCAGCCCCATGTAAGGATTATCAAACATCAGCTGCATGTAGGAATGGGGGAGAAATTCTATCCAACCCACATTTAAACTCCAATCTACCTAATCCTCACTTTCTGAAACAATACATGAAGAGAAATACAGACATCCTTTCTTCAGCCAATTCATGTGTACAAAATTGCATATACTGTACAAAGGGAAAGTTGGCACAAAAATCACATCTTTTTTAAAAGAGCAATAAAAATGCATTATATTACAAAACATGTGCGTTACAAAAATGTGTTTATCAGGTGAGATGGCATACAATAATGTGCTCGTGTGGAGAAATTCGCACTAATGAAATTTCATGAGCACTTAAAAAAAAAAAGCAACACACCCCACAAACTAATGTGGAAATATGGACAGCCAAATTTCAGACTGACAAAACCAAAAATGACAAGTTACCCATGTCACTTAAAACTGTTTCTTAGAAAGAAAATAGAAAACAAAACATACACATTGATACATGCTTAGCTGTATACAAAGGTTTCCCTATGAACAGCTGTTTTTAAAAACATTTTTAGACAAAGCTATCGTTTAAACTTGGGGCTTCTAACATGGCACCTTCAGACAACCCCCATGGTACCTTTCCATTTTCTTTTACAATGAATTTGAAGGGGGTGGCTGTTTAATTGCAGCTGTATGCCTGTTTTATTTTTATTTGTGTTTCATTTGTCTTGGAGTACGTGTCAGTTTTTTGCCTGTTGTTTGGAGGGGGGGCAGAAGAGACTTCTGAGCATTGTCTGTTTTACTTCTGTGAAATGGCGGCCATTATAGCTTCTAAGATTTCAAAATGTGCCCCTGCCCCACCAAAAAAAAAAAAGTTTAAACAATTTCCATCAACCAAACAAACAGACAACATTTACCATTTTTTGCAAAGCTGTTCTCAGTTCTTTCAGACACACAGTTGACCTACAGATAACCACCTTCCCTATTCTTCCTCGCTGCTGGCAAACACAGGTAGGCATTTCCTTCACCTTTGCCAGCTCCCACCAAGTATCTCCTTGCTTAGTCAATTCTGAGCTTCCCTTCGCTGACATTGGTACGGTTAAGCTTCAGAGGATCAAATCTGACTTCCAGAAAGAACAAGCTTCAGTACTTGAAGTCTTGTCATTACCATTTGCTCCCTGTACCACCTGAAACTCAAGAGCAGCTGAATAGTCACATTTCACAGGGCTGTCTATCCCCAGCAAAGTTAGGGGGATTTTTGGTGACTTTGTAATGGTGGATTGGCAAATTTTGAAAATTCTGTCTTATCTTTGAATTTTATTTAAAAGTTCTATTCGATTAAATTTACACCCTGCACCCTCCTCAAAAGGAGCCCAGGGTGGCACTACAATGTGGATATGTTGAGTGTCTCTTCTTTCCCCTCCCTCCCTCTTCAAAAGCCTTGCCGCTGTTTTAAGTGGCATCTTGGCTGTTCTTATCACCCCAGGCACATTTTCAGCCCCCCTCTCCCCGGGTATCTCATCCCCCCACTTTTTTTTTTAATAGGAAGTGGGCATCTCAATTCCTGCTCTCTTCAGACAAGTCAGAATGGACCCTGCACACACCTTAAAAATTCATCCAAGAAGTCTTTTCTTTTTGACATCCTGCATCTCCAGGCATCTGGGAGAGTAAAACTGGACTTTCCAGAGCACACAGACTGATTTTTTTCCCCTCCCTTCCCCACTCTACCAAGTAATATATGCCCTCTCCCTTCTGTTTTGGAGGATATACCGTAAGTGTTTTAATATCTACTTTTGCCATTTGATCCCCCTACATTAGTAGTTATCCAGCAACCAGCATGAGCCCAGTTTCTACATTTTCTTCCCTCTTTCTTTTAAGCTTTAAAAAAAAATCAAGTACGCCATGTGCTGCCTTAGCCCTGTATATCCCAGGTTAAGTGAGGGGTTTTGGATCACGATTTGAGTGAGCAAGTGTCTGCCGGATCCGACTCCAGGGTGGGAGAGCACCATTTGCAATCCTGAAGTTTGTGGGGCTCTCTTGAGATTGGGAGGAGCGATTAACTCTCCACCCACAGCTTCTCCAACTCAAATTTCCCTCCCCCCCCCAATGGATTAGAACATCTCCTCCAGAAAGTCCCTTTGCAGGCAATGCAAATGCGCTCCTCCCTCTGCTTGTAACTTCAAAAGCAGTTATGATTTTTCTTGTAGCCAAACAATCCAGAATGAAAGAGCTGCACACAAAAACCTACCAGGAACAGCCACCTACTGGGATGGGCTGAGCTGAGCTTCAAATGAACAGGAAGTGAACTGGGAGGATATAATGAATTAAGTCTCTACCTGTGACATGGGTGGGGGAACTTTTACAACCCGCCGGCTGCGTTCTGTTCTGGGCAGCCATCCAATGGCCACAGCCAGTGGTGGGCAGAACAACAAATGTAAAATTTTAACTTTGTACGGTAGGCTGCTTTCTACACACACCTTTCTATCCTCTATCTAGGGAAGTAAGAGGTACTGTTAAGGGGTCCAGGCTGGGGAAAGCATTCAGAAAGGGTACAGAGCAAAGTGTGGCCTGGGGAGACTCCGGAGAACCAGGCGGAGAGACTTGGGGGGGCCACATTTGGTGCCCAATGGGAATGGTATCATGGCACCCTCCCTACAAGCCATTCGGGGGGGGGGGGGGAGAGATGGCTGCCTGCACTGGCCATAATGGGCATTTCTTTCCCAGACATAGGTCTGGGCTGCAAACCACAGATTGAAACAATGGCCGAGGTGGCTTGTTTTTGTTGTTAAAAATAAAACACTCACATATTTAAAGGTAAAACAAGCATTCTCAAAACTCACCCCGTCCCAAACAAGAAGATTAATCCAATATCTGGTAGTGTTTTTCCCCTCCATCCTTCCTGAAATTTGCAAATAATAATAATAATGTTGGAATGAATGCTTCAGCTCAGTCTTGCAACATCTTAATTTAAATCACAGTTTGCTATTGTGGCACCTGTGCCTTCAGAGGCTTTGGATAGCACCCACAGGGCCCCCTAGCCCACTGAAATTTTTCTTGAAAGAAGCATTCCATTGTAGCCAACAGGATGTCGTGGTGTGTGCTCGGTTGCAATGTGCCCAGTTCCCATCGCAGTTTCTTCTGTTTAAATGGGCGCTAAAAGGTCACTGAGCCTTGGCATCAAAGATTTTGCTGTTGCTTTCTGTTTGGG
Organism: Zootoca vivipara; assembly: GCF_963506605.1. Classification (NCBI taxonomy): domain Eukaryota; kingdom Metazoa; phylum Chordata; class Lepidosauria; order Squamata; family Lacertidae; genus Zootoca; species Zootoca vivipara. The sequence continues at coordinate 48,114,787 of NC_083282.1, read as the reverse complement.
TTATCTCCTGCTTCAGCACTAATTGCAAGCAAATATTCTGTTCTCTGTTGATAAAACTTGTACTCATACTCTTTTCCTAATGGGAGAAACATGCAGTGCAAAATATTTTCAGTTGCCTCCTCACCACAAATGCATGTTGAAAATTGAAAGCTGGGTTGCACTTGTCTAAAACAGCGGAGGGGTGGTTTTTTTAAAAAAAGAAAAATGTAACAAATCCACTAATCTTCTCAAAGAACACTTTGCAATTTTCCAGAGCATGCTGAAATGTTGCCAGTACCAGAGTCCTGCATTATTACTTGGCAATAAATATAACTATCTCTGCACCAACACATTCCTTAGCGAATTTCCAAATTGAAAGCTATTAACTTAGTTCCAATGAACAAATTTATAGGGAGAATGCAGTTGGTTCAAATGAACTGCTTTCTGGCAGCAGACAATCAATCTGGGGAATTTTGATTGAAATTGTTCACATACACATAACCCCAAGAACTGTGGAAATGTTGAGGATGGTAGGAGAGGATATGTTGATTAAATATTATCCTTCCTCACTCATGCTACAGAGCTTGTAGTAGAGCACATTTCCTTGTACATAGCAGGAAGGTAGATGATAGATTTGTTAGAACCATTTGAGTTAAGCAATCCAATCTGGCTTGTCCAGATTGAATTGTTCCTGGTAAATCTCCTTTAAAAGGTAAAGAGACCCCTGACCATTAGGTCCAGTCGTGACCGACTATGGGGTTGTGCGCTCATCTCGCATTATTGGCCGAGGGAGCCGGCATACAGCTTCCAGGTCATGTGGCCAGCATGACAAAGCCGCTTCTGGCGAACCAGAGCAGCACACGGAAACGCTGTTTACCTTCCCGCTATAGCGGTACCTATTTATCTACTTGCACTTTGACGTGCTTTCGAGCTGCTAGGTTGCTAGGAGCTGGGACCGAGCAACGGGAGCTCACCCCGTTGCGGGGATTCGAACTGCCAACCTTCTGATCAGCAAGCCCTAGGCTCAGTGGTTTAACCCACAGCGTCACCCGCATCCCTAAATCTCCTTTAGTTCCCTCTAAAAACAATAATGACACAACAGTCTTATTTTAGAAAGTAATAATAAGGGTTACTTACATTCAGTTCACAGTATGGTCCCGAAGGCAGGCTTTAGCTTGTAGTTACAGATACAGAGAAAAGTGTGAGTTCATCTTCTTGTGCGGGATGAGCCCATGTGCTGCTGGCTGAGAGCCAGCACACAGTAAAAGCATCAAGATGGAATAAGGTGAAAAAGCAAAAGAAGAAGAGGAGGATGGCTGCGTGACCAGCCCTTTTATGGGGTCTCCCGGGGTCATGCCCATCTACCTGGTCACACACAGGGGGAGGATGCTCCAGACCAGGTGTGACAGGAAGTCCTCTTGGCTGGAGCAACACTCCCCTTTGTGTCTAATCTGGGCAAACAGGAAATGTTGTATTTGACTGCTTCAGTGATGTTACATCCCACAAGACAGTCTGTGGGCAGGTAGGATCTCAGCCTGAGTACCAGATGGAGCTGGTAGACAGCTGCCCTGGACACAGAATTGACCTGCACCTCCATGGACAGCTGTAAGTCCAAAATTACTCCCAGGCTGCGCACCTGGTCCTTCAGGGGCACAGTTGCCCCATTCAGGACCAGGGAGTCCTCCGCACCAGCCCACCCCCTGTCCCCCATGAACAGTACTTCTGTCTTGTCAGGATTCAACCTCAATCTGTTAGCCACCATCCATCCTCCAACCGCCTCCAGACACTCACACAGGACCTTCACCACCTTCACTAGTTCCAATTTGAAAGAGAGGTATATCTGGGTATCATCCACATATTGATGAACACCCAGCCCAAACCTCCTGATGATCTCTCCCAGCGGCTTCATTAAAAAGTGTGGGGGAGAGGACGGAAGCCTGAGGCACCCCATGAGTGAGAGCCCAGGGGTCTGAGCACTCATCCCCCACCCCTACTTTCTGGACACGGCCCAGGAGGAAGGAGTGGAACCACTGTATAACAGTGCCCCCAGCTCCCAGCTCCTCCAGACGGTCCAGAAGGATGTTATGGTTGATGGTGTCAAAGACCGCTGAGAGATCCAGCAGAATTAGGAAACGCAAAAGGCATTCTAGAGAAAGGAATCAGAAGAGGGTGAAGCAATAGCAGCTCGAGGCCTGTACTTTGCTTTCCAGTGCACCAAAGTTATTATAAAATTTGAATGTTCAGAGGAGCCCATGCAGGAAGAGTAGGAGATGTCCAGGAACATCACTGGAAACCACAGCCATAAATCAACTGCCTTGGAGCTCTTCTGAGACTGATTGATTAGAAAAGGATGTCCCAAAGGACAAACATTGAAAATTGAGCAATGGAATATCTCCAGAGAAAACGGGACTCTTTGTATTGCACTTCCTCAATTACAGAATTACATTAATGCACTTGCCAGGAGACAGGCTTCTTCTTCCTTCTTTGGAGTAGTGGCACTGCCATTGAATTGATGGATTATTGTGGCACAGGTACTCCATGTTCCGGGAGCATTAGATCCACTCAACAAGGTGACTTTCGGTTTCCAAACATACGTCACCTGCTCTCAAAGCCCAGGCATACTGTTTGGGAATCACTAAGACTGAGTGGTTGTGTATGATCTCAAGAAGCGAACTGGCTATTTCTGTCTATGTGTTAATTTGTATACATTCCTGCTTCTCAGTATACACACATGTGTGTGTCCACACCATTTGAAGATTTAACAATGGGTGAACTGACCCCTTTGTAGAGGGTTGATGTAAGATTTTTGTTCTGTAAACCTGGATGCAGTCTCTCCTTTTTTCTGAACTTTCCTAATCATGGCTGAATGTTAGTGCTAGTGCACTGAGGACATAATGGACGGGAATACCTAACACACCCCATCAGCAGAAATTCTGTGCAAGGTTTTCCACTTGCAGAACAAGGCCCCTAAGTTGGCTAATGGAGGGGGGTCCTCAAGAAAAAAACCCAGAACAGCTCGGGGGGAGAGAGAGAGAAGAGGGGCAATTGTTCCATCTGGCAAGCTACAATCCTTGTGCAAATGCAATGTTCACAATAGTGTGACATTGAATTCCACGCAGTGGGTTTGATGTCGTGTCCTTTTTCCACCCCAGAATTTTATGATGCAACATTCTCTCCCTAGCTATAGCCACATCTATTTTGTTAACAAATGATTGACATGGAGCCACAGGCATCAATTTAGAGGGAACAAATGGCAGAGGAAGCAACCACAAGTCGCCTGCAATAAGGCGCAGTTCTGATAACAATTTTGGCACCTCAGAATCAGGGCTTATCATACATGCAAATATTGTCTAGATTTGTAAAGTGGATAGACAAATGAACTTTTGTGGCTTCACAGCTTAAGACAGACAGTTCTTACATTCCATCAATGTGTATTCATTGGTCCATGTCATTTTAGGATACGGTCCAGATTTAAGTGTCCTCCAGCTACAGGTCCCATCGTAAGTCACTTGCAGTGAGAGCTGCTTAGTCAGAGTTCCCAAGATAGACAAGTTCATCATTTCAGTATTTCTCTCCGTTTGTGAATCTGGACACATCTCTCTCCCCCCCCTCCCTTTTCCTGCCATCACATCATCAACTCAGCTGATAGTGAGTGGAAAAAGTTGATAGCAAATGAACCTACACCCTCCCTAGTAACCTTCACCAGAAAACCCACGAAGTCCACTCACACTGGAAAAGAAGACCACAGCAAACAACCCTTTCCCCTAACAACCAATCACATGGGTGTAGGCAGCGGATGCCTGGTCACTGGCAGTGATTTTGACAACTGGATGAGTGTTGTGCTGTGTGTGTGTGTGTGTGTGTGTGTGTGTGTAAGGAGTGGGCAGCAGGGTGTGGAAGACTCAGAAATCGCACAACCGTTGCCAAGGCAGAGCTGAGAATCTTTCTGACCTTTACAGTACATGCCCTCTTGACCTCAATACTATGATTGTGTTGATCACTGGTGCTGAGCTCTGTGTGCCACTGTTTATTTATTAAGATTTATACCCCACCCTTCAAGAACATAGCATCATAGAATTGTAGAGCTGGAAGGGACCACAAGGATCATCTTGTCCAACCCCCTGCAATGCAGGATTTTTTTGCCCAATGTAGGGTTCGAACCCATGACCCTGAGATTAAGAATTTCATGCTCTACTGGCTGACATAATCAGGGCAGCTTAATGTTTTGTTTTTTTGTTTTGTTTGTTTATAGTATAAAATAATGCATAAAAGAAGCTAAAATTGTATGATCTATAACATTATCATAAAATTAATATCATAGTATAAGACATTGTCAAAGTTTGAATGCTGATGGCGGGAAGTTTCTGCTCTTTCAGATTGTGTGCCAAATTATTTCATTATTATTATTATTATTAGTAGTAGTAGTAGTAATAGTAGTATTGCAGAAAGGGTAGCTAGTGTTAGTTTGCCTTCTATAGAGACGCTTATGCTGTCCGAGCGAGGAAAGAGAACAGAGGGAATTGTCGCAGATCCTTTGCATCCTGGTCATCATCTGTTTGATTTACTTCCATTTGGACGTTGCTACAGGACTCTATACACAAAAACGGCTAGGCACAGAAACAGTTTTTTCCCTTGTGCCATCAAGTTGTTAAATTTGTAGTTGTGTAGCGGAAGGTGAGGCTAGTTATGGGTGGGGTTCCTTTGCTGTGCTATTGTATTGTGAGTGGAACAGTGTTTGTATAAGGTACATTTACATTGCATAATTCCAAGTATGTTTGGTACTTAGCCAATAAATTATTCCCTATTATTATTATTATTACCAGTATTATTATTATTATTCTCCTGCCAACCTAGCAGTTCGAAAGCACGTCAAAGTGCAAGTAGATGAAAAGGTACCGCTTCAGCGGGAAGATAAACGGTGTTTCCGTGTGCTGCTCTGGTTCTCCAGAAGCGGCTTTGTCATGCTGGCCACATGACCTGGAAGCTGTACGCCGGCTCCCTTGGCCAATAAAGCGAGATGAGCGCGCAACCCCAGAGTCGGGGGGGGGGTGGAAAGAAGGTGGAAAATTTGTTTATGAAAGTGTTTCTTTTATATATGTTTTTTTTTGTAATCTGTAAAATCAATAAAAATTATATTATAAAAAACGACTGGACCTAATGGTCAGGGGTCCTTTGCCTTTACCTATTATTATTATTATTATTATTATTATTATTATTATTATTATTATTATTACCATCATCATCTCACCCTTCCTCCCAAAGGAGACCAAGGGTGGCATACACAGCATTGATAAAGCATTTCAAACCACAATGTCCTTCCTTTTTACCCCCTTTCACTTCACTCACTTTTTTCAACTGTGAGCCTAGGGGCAGGCAATTGTCCTTTAAAATGCATTGTGGAAAGCCTGGTAATTTCCCAAAGCCTTATAAATTAAAGGGAATGGCAATTATGAGAATACGTAACCAAGGAGATGAAAAACTCTATGATCCACAACCAGTTTATGGTTCTAGGAACATAGGAAGCTGCCTTTTACCAAGGGCAGACCATTGTTCAATAGAGCTCAGTACTGTTGGCATCGGAGATCTTCTGCAATGAAAAGCAGCTGCTCTACCACTAAGATGTGGCCTTTCTGATAATCTTGGAATATTACTTAATAAAGCTTATGAGTTCAGCAGTACTGGCCCTTTAAGACTGCAGAAAGGAGAGGGCTGCATTGAGCTTTTGTAGATCAATTTGGAATGTTCAGGCAGCTGAGTAATTTGAATGATTGAATCCAGGCGCTCAAAGTGGGAGGGTGGAAAGAAGCATAAGAGTTCTATGTAAATTCCAACACCTGCCCCATATACTGTCTTTCAGGGCCCACACCTTTCAGTGCCTCTTCAATTGTTGTTGTTGTTGGGGTGGGGTGGGGGGTGATTCCGAATCTTTCAATGTGTTGGATGGTTAAAAAAATATTATGTTAGATGCCACTTAAATTACTGTTTAAAAATGAAAGTAAATAAAAAGCATGCAAAGCTTTCTGATTCAAAGGAGAGTTATTTAGATCGACAACATGAAAACACTTGCAACATACAAAAGGATTACCTATAGATGCAGACTTTGGACAAACATTTTGATCTCTGGAATGAGTTTATACAAAATGTATTAGGTTATTCACTGCAGGAGGCAGTGGAAGACAGGAGTGCCTGGCGTGCTCTGGTCCATGGAGTTACGAAGAGTCGGACACGACTAAACAACAACAACAAGTAGGTTATTAGCAACCGTATCTATATGAGGATAATAATATCACATATCTATACAATCCATAGAAAGGAAATTGATTTTATTTACTGTATTACACTGTACTTTTCACATGGTTTTTCTTTTTTCTTCTCTTTTTCACATTTCTTTTTTTCTTTTATCACATTATTCCTTCATAAAAGAAAACTTTTCAATAAAATATCAAAAAATAAATAAAAGACTTGTAAATATTTTTTGATTGAAATGAGAGTTATTTAGATCCCCATTTTTATGACATGATATGAAAACTCTGCTGTGATTTTAAAAGCTGCTGACTTCACACACACACACACACGCGTATCACATACTCCATCTTTCCTTGTTCTATGTTCAGGCTGCAGAGCTACAATTTCATAGGGGTTGATACAGAAGACATTAACAATGCAATCTTAACTATTTTTCCTCAGAGGTTCCATTGAAATTGATGGGACCAGCGGCAGAGGAAGCTGCTCAGGCACCTGGGGCAGTGTACCCAGTGGTGGGGCAAGCCGCCCATAGGGGCGGGGCCCTCTGGAGTCCAGGGCAGTCTTGAGCAGCTTGGCCGCCCTGGCGCTGAGGGGCGGAGATCGCTCCAGCGCCCCCACCCTCGCAGGGCGCAGCATGGTTTCCGCGCGGCGCCCTGCCTACTGGCGCACCGCGCCACCGGGGGTCTACCTAGAGCCGGCCCTGCTGGAGTCTGCATCCCTCCTCTCACTCAGCCACCCTACAGCTGGGGGGAGGCAGCGGGCGGACTGTTTGGGCAGCGCAGAGCCTGTACGCGCCCAAGCCACCACATCTCTCCTGGGCGCGCTGCCTAGAGACGGCCCTGCTTCAGAGCAGGGGAATTTCGTGTGAGAGAGTTTAGGGGGTTCATTTAGAGGCTGCAGCCGCCGCCGCAGAGTCGTTGGGCCCGCTGGCCCTGTAGCCCCGCCCACATTCCCACTTTGCGGCCCCTCCCCTCCCGTGCCTTGGCCCCGCCCCTGAATGACCATGGCTTGCCCCCCCCCCCTAGTTTTGATCCTGGGTACGCCCATGGGCCCCGCGATGAGTGCCACCCAACATTTTGTCACCCCCTCAGTGGTGACACCTGGGGCGGCCCACACCCACCGCAACCCCTTCCTCTGCCCCTGGATGGGGCTTACTCCCAGGTAAGTAGAGGAGAACTGCAGTCGTAAGTCATAGCATTTTTCTCTCCCCTGACTTTATATTGTAGGTGACAATGGTGTACTAGAAATGCTGCTTTAGTGGTCATTTTGCCTCTCTGCCCATGTTCAGATGGACTGCCAACTTTTTTTTAAAAAAAAGTGCTACATATACATTCATTCATTCATCTATTTTTGCAAAACTTTGTTTATAAAAGCGTGATCATTTGTTAAAAATTATTGTGAAAGCACTTGAAAGATTACTGGGAGGTGGGTGCATCACAGCCACAAACCAGTCAGACAACTAGCTTCTGCAGCTAATTGGTTCAAAGGGATCTCCCCCACCCCACCCCGAGTTCAACTCCATTTTATTAAAGCTAGAATTCAATCTGTCAAATAACATTACCTACAGGACTGCAATCCTATTTGTCTCCCTACATTCTGTAAAATTTCCACACGTATGGAAACACGAAATGCAGAACAACCCCCACCCACACACCATCGTGCATGCATTCCATTCACTCTTGTAAGCAGTACGTCCATTGCAAAAGCACACTCGTGCACCACACCAGATTCTCCAAAACTCAAACTGGATTTTGTGTAGGAGTTTTGCCAATGTCAAAAATGAAAAGAACAATTGTGACACTCCTATTATAGTGCATAAGTGTTGTGGTGTTGTCAGCACTAAAATGGAGAACACAGATTTCATCTCATCTTGCCATCACTGCCCTTCAGTAGTGGGCCTTATTTGCTTCTGCTGTATATAAAAGGATGTAAATTGTAAGGAACTGACAATTGTCTATTTGGCTACAAGGAAAGTATGTGTACCGTAAGGTAAAGGACCCCTGGATGGTTAAGTCCAGTCAAAGGTGACTATGGGGTTGCAGCACTCATCTCGCTTTCAGGCCGAGGGAGCCAGCATTTGTCCACAGACAGCTTTCCGGGTCATGTGGCCAGCATGACTAAACTGCTTCTGGCGCAACGGAACTCCGTGACGGAAACCAGAGTGCATGGAAACACCATTTACCTTCCTGCCGCAGTGGTACCTATTCATCTACTTGCACTGGTGTGCTTTTGAACTGCTAGGTTGGCAGGAACTGGGACAGAGGAATGGGAGTTCACTCCATTGCACGGATTTGAACCACTGACCTTCTGATCAGCAAACCCAAGAGGCTCACCACAGCGCCACCCACGTGCTGAAAGTACATGTAGAAGTACAAGATAAATATAGCGGCATAAGATGATTTCAGCTGGTGAGAAGTGGACCACTAGAAGCTTACTTATCTTTTTGCTTTTAACAAATGTAGTTGAAATTGACATTGCTAAAAAGATTCATAATACACCTCCATCTCATTCTTCCAATATTTACTATACAGGAAATGATTGGGTGTAGAATAGACAGGTGCAACAGGTGGAGAAGGTCAGCGATATATCAACCAGCACATTGGACCTCCATCAAATTAGCTGATGTGCAGCTACTCTTTGTAAAGGTATTAATATGACTGCTGTTTTCTAAATCTGTACAATTTGTTCAAGACAACTTTTGCTTCATTTTGTTTTAAACAGATTTGAAATTTCTTATTTATACATAATAAATACAGGCCCTAAATAACCCCCCTACACTCTGCGGGAATCTTCTGCACAGTGAATTTATTGAACACATAGAGGGCTTCACTATAAATGGATGCAACATATCTGCTGGAAATTCCCAGACCTGTTTCCTTCCTGCAACTGGAATTTTAATATGGGGACCAACCACCACATGTCATTGTTTCCACAACACGAATCAAGTGGCAGATGCCCATCTTGACCCATTTTCTGACTTTTGGTTTTGAAGTGCTTGCATTTCATAGTGTATGACATATGGCTGCCCTGCAGTTTCTCAGCTGGAAATAGAACCCCGCTTTTTATGTTTAACAGCACAAACTGCCCCTCTTTGTCTCTGCCTTCAAGGGCTATAGAAGTGCCTGTCGTGTTTCTGGTTTAGAAGATGGGCAAGCGCAGCTTGGATGGCACAGCAGCTGGCAGTTGGTGGCAGAGGGGCTCAGGAACATGGGATGGGTCCCTGACACTCACCCAATGATCACCTGCGCTTTTTAAAAAATGACAAAAGTGAAGTGTGTGAGAGAGTGACTTACATCCAATGCTTGTGTTACGCCAGATTAAAAAAAAAAACCAATAACGCCGGCATGCAAAAAAACAAATATATCAGAAAAGACAAAACCATTACTCAAAGACATGTGCATTTAATCCAACATGGCCCAAGGTGTTACTTTGACAAGACTTGCTATTAACCCTTCTCTGTGCGGTAGGTAGGCCACTATTACCCTCCTTTTACAGGTGAGGTTGCAGGAGCGTGGCCTTAACTAAACGGTTATCGGGCTGCAGCCACCGGCCTCTCTGGGAGCAAGCCCCATTGAACTCAATGGGACTTACCTATTGGATTGCGTGGGGAAAGTCTCCACTGCAGCAATTCGGGATATACGGATGGGGCTTGGCAACTTCTTGTTCCCACGAGAGAGGAGATGTCTTTGCCAGACTCGGGACGTCTGGGTTAGTTAGGGATAGGAAGGAAATTCCCAGGTGAACACACCCACCCGGGCATCGCGATGCGGAGGAGGCCCGTAGTCTGGAGAGGCGAGAGGGGTCGAGCAGAGGCTTCTTTAAGCGCTTCGGGTGATTTCGCAGTGACAAATCTGGGGAGGGGACTAGAACAGCGCAGGGGAAAAAAGAGAGGTTTTTGTGTGTGTGTGTGTGTGTGTTTTTTTACAAAGTGGGGGAGGGCCCGTCGAGAGGAGGGAGCGTGGCGCCGATCCAAGGTGGTTTCCCGTAAACCACATGTTCCGGAGGGAGCGCTTTATAAGGCCGACGAGCCAGGCAGGCAGCACTGCGCGGACGGAGGCAGCATTTCCTGGGCTTCGCGCGAACTGAAAGCACACAGTCCCAACCCCCTTCGCCGGCCGCCGCCGCCGCCGCTGCAAACGGGATTAGCCTGCAAGAGGGGGAAAGAAGGCGCCTCCGCCGACGCTGTTTTCTCGTCAACCCGGATCTTAAGGCGGCGGATTGGGGCGTTTTCGGAGCGGGCTGCGTGCAGGGCCAAGGTAAGGAGGGAGCCAGACACCCCTATTCGCGGAAAAGCGGAGCCCGTCCGGAGCGGACTGCCTGGGTCTCTCCTCTCTCTCCCTCCTACAAAAATATATTCGAGTTGATAAGACTAGCAAGATGGGCAGCAGCGCGAGCCCCCCCCCCCCCGCGCCGAAGTAAGGGGTTCTGCCGGTCTGGAGTTGCCAAGGGCGCAGATTCCAACCCCCCCCCCCATTGCGTTTGGGAGACGGGAGTGGCGGGCGTGCTTCCTCGCGAGTAAGTTCGTGACTGCATTTTCAGCCGCGCAGCCTGCTCCTCCGAGGCGTGTGGGCTCGGCGTGTTTACGCGGCGGTTTACTCCGCAGCAAACACGAGGAGGGCCGCAGGGCTTGGCGCAAAGTTTGCAGCCAGGTATTCCGCTTCGGCTGGAGAGGGCTGCTGACGTACAAAGCCCTGCTTCTGATCCGTGTGTGAGAAACTTTTCTCATCCAAGCGTCTCGGGGCGAAGGGGTCTCCCCCCCCCAACAAAAAGTTGTATGGGTGAGCCCCGTCATGTGATCGATTATGCAGGGTGGAACTTACCTGCCCCCCCCAAATATTTTATTCAAGTTGGCACCCTTGGCATAGGGCGACTCGGTTTTGCTTTGCGCCCACCCGCTGCTTGGATCCAAATATTGAGGCTTCCCTTTCCCTGCGTTGTGCGCCGCCGCCTCCCCACCTCCCTTTCACGCCCTCCTGTCATTCTGCGCGGCCGAGGCTGCAAGCTGGTTAAGAAGGCTTCGGAGGCGGACGGGGTGGAGGTCTGACCCTGCCGTGCAACTCGGACACGTGTTCTCTCGGAAGTAAGGCCCGCGGCGTTTTAGATGCTTCAGTTGAGATTCCTGCTTTGCAGGGGGTTGGCCTAGATGACCCTCGGGGTCCCTTGCAGCTCCACGATTCTATGATTCTACTCCCCGAGCAAGCACAGGGCTGAATAGCCTTGCGTAGTTACAGTGCAATCCTATCCATGCCTACTCGGAAGTCAGCCCCAGTGAATTCAATGGAGCTTACTATCCGGTAAGTGTGGTTGCGATTGCAGCCTTAGTTGCCTCTGGCATGATATTTCAACTTGCCGCACTGTCAATACCTCAGGTTCCTGTATCATTGCCATCTGCCATGAGACATTGACAGTGCAAATATTGGCTGGAGTGGAGCTGCCCACATGATCCTTGTGGATTACTGTTCTCTGGTAACAAGTGTGCTGGCTTTGCAGCTCTGCCTTTCTATGCTCTAGCTGCAGAAAAAGCTTTATGATGCTCATATGAGGGTGGGTTTCACTGAGATCTGGGTGTGAAGCTGGGCTCGGCCTCCTGCAACACAGAAGCACCAGGTGCCCTCTAAGCATGTGCAGATTGTTTTCCCTTGCTGCAGATTAATAGCCATCTCCACTTCTTTGGAGTGAGAGGAAGGGGCATTTGGTTCAGAGGGTGAGACTCCTAGGAAGACTTGGCTTCCAGTATCCCCCAATGCAATTAAGTGCTCCCTCTTGGTTTTTAGGCTGAACAAGCAGGGTCAGCCCTACCAGTGGGCAGAGTGAGGCAACTGGCAGCAGATGTTGAGTCGCACTGAAGTGTTCGAGGGCAGAGCTGTGTGTGTCATACACGTAGCATCATCTGTGCCCTTAGATGCAATTGAGGTTAAGATCCTAGCGATGAAGAAGATTCAGGTATCAGTCTGGTCAGCATCTATGCAGAGTGTGTGTGTGGGGAGCAGAATATTGTCCTTCTTCCCTGATAGCAAAATGTCTTGACTCTGAGCAAGATGAGGATTACAGTCTTTCGTTTTACACTGAAATACTGGGGGAAGTCCTAATGTGCTCTGCATGTACTCACCTGCTGAAGGGATAGAAACTTTAATCTCCAGAGCTTTCTGTGACTGGGCAAGGTTAAATAAACAAAGCATGGCTCTGAAGCCTTTTCCAAACCTTATGTGTGATGTTTTCATTATTCCCTCCTCCCCTCCTTTTATGTTTCCTGTTTTCTGTGCCCAGCGACTGGACCAGCAGCTAGGTGCATTTGAGGGACTTTCCCAGTAATGCTTTCTTGCTGATGGATGTCATGGCATAGAAGGAGTCTCATGTGAGCTTGGGAGCAAAGTTTCTTTTGTAAACTGTGGAATGGAAGAAGCCAAGGAAAACAGTGGGTGGACATGCAAGGACATGTCAGGGAGAGACTATGTGCTTGAGAAGGAAGGAAGGAAGAATGAAATGCCTGGGCCAGCCTTTCCTACCCCTGTGCCCTCCAGTTGGCTGGGGCTGATGGGAGCTGCAGTCCAGAACACCTGGAGGACATCGAGTTGGAGAAGGCTGGCCTGGACTAGCTGAAATGAGAGGAGACTAGGCAGAAGGTGGGTGTAGCGATCAGCATCGAGTTAGGCCGGGTTAGTAAGGGTTAACAAAATAGAACAGGGAGTGGGCTCTGGCTGGGTATAAAAACCCACCCCTGGAGGGTAGTCCGTTGGTCATTGGTTGTTAGTTGAGAGTTAGAGATAGGGCTGGTTTAAATACTGAGGGGAGGCATAGGTGGTGAGTTAGTAAGAGTTAGAGATAGGGCTGGTTTAAATCCTGAGGGGAGGCATAGGTGGTGAGTTATTGAGAAGTCAGGTTAGACTCGTTAGAGAGTTTGAGTGCTTTTACTTACAGAAACATTTAGTTGACTTGAGTGGTATTAGGCCGGTAATATTCATAATATAGGAAACATCTGTTATATGGAACGTTAATAAGAGTATTACTGAAACCATTACGCATATGTACCTACAATAAAGCAGCATATTTTTATTTCAAACAACATCCTGGTCTGAAGTGATTAACAAGTGCCAGTTAGAATACTGGCAGCAGGTATTCCACTTGTCGTTGGCGCAGTCATCAATAGACCGTTAAACGTCCGGGGGTGCTGTGCAGGTCAGGGTGACCGTGACAGTGGGTTTAGTGTCTCACTAAGGTGGCACCAGAAGCTTCACAGCTGTTGCTGGAACACAAAGTACAATTGCTTGAGAAGTGACAGGGAGGCAGATGTAGGGGGGGGGGGAAACCCATCTGCTAGTCTCTTATATCACACACATCCTGACTCTCTCTCTCTCTCTGTGTGTGTGTGTGTGTGTGTGTGTGTGTTGCACCCAAATTGGGCTGGACAACTGGTTTTGTTCTGTGCTGGATACAATCCACAGTATTAAAAGTTCTACCTGGAGTACACCTGTTTAATGGACCTTTGTTAGTCATGTCCATTATTTTTTCTGGGTTTGTAGTTCTGCGTAGAACAAACAATGGTTGCAACCCCCTTTAGCTATGGAGATCTTGTCTGAGTTTTCCCCTGGAAGTTATTTGCAAATAACTCTCCTTGCAACAGAACCACAAGGAAGCTGGAGAAGGTTACAAACTAGCCCCTTCTGCCTGCCATAGGATACCCACCACATTGTCCCAGGCAAAGCCTTCCTCGGGAGGGAATTCCAGAGACTGGTTGTCTCTGTCTTGCCGCAGACAATGAGCAGGACCTCGGAGGCCAGTATCAACATCACGTGGGCGAAGGCAGTTAGCACTCTGGTTAGCAGACTGCTGAGTATCATCCAAGTGCCCAGCTGTCCAAGGGAGCTCCTGGAGATGAGCTGCCAGAAGTTCCCTTTGGCGGGGAGAGAAATAGCGAAACAGAGGCAAAGTTCCATCTATGGCAGTGGCCAGTGTCGGCTGCTTTGGGGGAAGAAGGAACAAAGCACGTGACACTTACATAAAATGACCTCAAGGAAGTTGGTGGATGCTTGAACCCAAGTTAGACTACAGCCCTCCACCCTAGTTTTGCCCTCTGTCTGAAACAGTTGCACAGCCTGTTAACGTGAGCACTGAAGTGTCTCCTGGCACTGAGCTCCAGAACTGAATGCATTATGGAAGGAAGAAGAGATAAATGCTTCTTCAAAAAAAGAAAAGGAAAATGCCTTCATGATCTGACGGAATGGCCAAAGAGGCAAAGGGGGCAATTCCAGGTGGGAAGGCTAAAAGGTGACAAATGAGACTTTCTCTCTTCCAGTGGCACCTTATTTCAGGCCATATGACCCTTGCTTAGAAAAATTGAAATTGGTGCTATGGAAGAAAAGAGGATTGGGACAAAGACAGCAATGAAGGGAGGATAAGATAATTTGGAAGAGGAAAGGAAGGCTGATTAATCGTGAGAGAATTTGAGCAATAAAATCTCAACACATTGTGGAAAACCAAGAGCTGTTTTTGTTTCCTTCCTAGGGGGAAAAAGCCAGTGCTGTCACAGACTGGCAAAGCCATATTTATCTGAATGTGCAGAATCCAGCTGAGGCCTAAGAACTGGGAAATTCCCAGCTTGGCTACAGCTGACCTCTCCTTCTCCTAATAAGAAAGAGGAAAAGGCGGTGGGGTGTGGGGAGGAATGGGAAAGGAATGCTTGCAGGCCAGATTTAACTCTTCCGAAGCTGCTGGGAAGGGTCCTCTTTCTGTTTTTATTCTTGCACACAACGGGAGCATCCGTGGCGTAATAGGACACCTCTGTGGTGCAGACCCCATACATAAATAGATGCCCAAGGGTAGCGCTTTCTGCAGGTCACCATGGGTGGCAGAAGGAAACGGTTATCTTTGGAGGCACGCCCAAAGTGTGGAATTGTCATGTAGTTATTTATTTTATATAATGGCAGAGTCCCAGCACCAAAAAGCCTAGTGGGAAAGTGCAAAGCGTACAAGTCTCGGAAGGAAGTAACAAGATGGTAGTTAAAGCCTCATCTCTCTTCATTTAAAAAATGTGAGGTGCAGTCATAGCTATAAAGTCTCCATCCAGAAGATGTTAATAATTCCTATATGTAGCAATTAACTCAAATCCCCTATAGTAAGATGTCTTGGCTAGATATTCGCAGTGGCCGGGGGGGGGGGCGCAAGAGTGAGAGGACAGAGTTGGGGGAAGTGACTGATTCTCCAGCAACTTGTGGCTTGGAAGGATAATGTGTGGCAGACCACACTGCAGGGGAGAAAGCGCTGGGTGCTCTTGTAAAAAGAGTTAAGTAAATTCTGCAACACTGTATTATATCTAAAAATAGCAAAATAGGCACATCCCTGGGCTAGCCAGACATAAATGCTTTGGGGTGCGTTTTTGCAGTGTAGTATGGATTTATGCTGAGCAGAAACAGAATTTGAATGAGAGAGGAGAAAGCAGATAGTGTTTTCTTTCCCTTCTCATAGTGCTAGAACAAAGGCCAGCCAACAAATCTGAATGTTGGTAGTATCATAGAATTGTAGAGTTGGAAGGGATCCTGAGGTTCATCTAGTCCAACCCCCGGCAATGCAGGAATATGCAGCCGCCCCATATGGGGATCGAATTTCCAACTGTGGCAGTTCCAGCACCATGCTGAGCTATCTACGTTGACAGGAACCCTATGGCCCTTAGCATTCCCAGGCGGTCTTCCATCCAAGTACTAACCAGGCCTGACCCTGCTTAGCTTCCAAGATCAGATGAGATTGGGCGAGTAGATTCATGACAGGGAAAACTACGGTACTTCTTCCCTTAGTGCATATGTTAAATCATGGGATTTGCTCCTGCAAGATGCAGTGATGGCTGTCAATCTGGATGGTTTAAAAAGGGTTTGGACAAATTCATGGGATGTGAGGTTGGCTCCTAAGCATGGTTGCCCTGTTCTACCTCCATTATGGGAAGTGGTATGCCTCTTAATACAGTTTGCTGGGGAGCAACTATGGGGTGAAAGGGCTTGCACTCGGATCCTGGTTCTGGGCTTCCTATAGGCATCTGGTTGGCCCCTGTGTGTGGTGGGAGGATGCTGGACTAGATGAGCCTTGGGTCTCATCCAGCAGGGCTGGATTCGTATTTTCGTATTTTCTTAGGTTTATGTTTATGTCCACGAGGCTAGAGGGTGCACGAAGGTGCAGGCTTCTCCCATGTTTAATCCTGACACTGTCTCATTTGTTGCACAGAAAAAGATGATCTCCCATATTGCAGCGGCCTTTCTCCTCCTTGCGGCCTGCGCGATCCATGGAACAGAGCAGAAGGACAGAAGTTGCAGCCGCTTAATCCATGATGTTCACCTCAATCGCCTGCTGGACCTGGTGAGTTGCTTTGCAATTAGTACAGCAAAGGTGGCAGGAAAGAATGGGTCAGAAGATGAATCACCTGGTTCTTACCCTGGGCAGAGGCACCTCTCCAGACAAGCCACAAACCATAGCCAAGGGGGAGACAAACTACAAGCCTGGGTTCAGGCCCAAAACAAAATATACATAGATCTCGTGGTGATGGCATAAAGTTACCATCTCCTTTGGTCAACAGAAGACAATGCCCCTGCTGTTTGTTACTTCAGCCTGACTTGGGATGCTGGATGATCTTGTTCAGTTTGCCTTTTTAAGCAAATGCATGAAAACTTCTAAAAATCAACAGGAAATATATTAATCCATCAGTGCCTGGAACTGTTTGTTTCTTCGTTCGCAAGCTGTTCTTGCCCTAAGGGCAGAAGTTGAGAAAGGGGAAGGTAGAAAATGAAAGTAGAGAAGAGATAGTGGAAGGAAATGGAATGACTGCTTTTAATTGGGGATAAATAGTGCCATTTTAATTGGGGATAAATGGAGCCAATATTGTGAGGAGGGAGTGTTAACACTGAGCATGCTACTAAGGAGGAGGTTCAGCTGGATGCAGCCTGGACTGTGCTGTGATTCTGCAGGCTAAAGAGCTTTTAGTGCAGCTGTGTGCATGCGTGCGCACTCTCACACACCCATTTCAGCGCTTCCCCTGTTGAAGACATTTAGTAGCTAAAAAGGGAGGTGCGGCATGGGGACCACTCCACAGATGCTTAGGAGGGTAATAAAGCATAGCTCCAGCAGGAAGTGCTAGTGCAATGATAGAATGGTAGAGTTGGAATGCACCATTCTAGTCATGGGGAGAGCAGGTTGGGGTGATTCAGAACCACAACATTCTGGGAACAAGTGCCTGGAATTTTCCCGACTTGATCCTGCCTGGATCACTGGGGAACTGCTGGGAGGTCTCTGCCAGTGGTTAACTGTCAAAGGTCCTGGCTTTGATCTTGCCTATAAGGAATTCTGTGGGCTTCAAGCAAGATTCTTTTCCATTGTCAGTCACAAGTGATTGTTGCAGCAAAGCATGATAGTTGGTTAGGAGAACTAGAAGCAACCAGGAAAAGAAAGTTTCACAGGACCAACTCAAGGGCTTAAACATTGGGAGACTGTGGCTCTCTGTGGCATCCCGATTAAGGATTGATAACTTGAGAAAAGTGTGTGGAGGTTCTGGCAGTTATGGGAATGGGACCTGCTGGCAGTTTACTTCCTGCAGAAGGTTAGGAAGACCTCAGATCCTCCATCCCCTTATCAAAATACCCTCATAAGCAGGCATCCCCAAACTTCGGCCCTCCAGATGTTTTGGACTACAATTCCCATCATCCCTGACCACTGGTCCTGTTAGCTAGGGATCATGGGAGTTGTAGGCCAAAACATCTGGAGGGCCGCAGTTTGGGGATGCCTGCTCATAAGCCTTGCTGCCCACCAAGGCAGTGCGTGGTATCTGATAATTGGTGTAACTATATTGAGAGAAGGCTGGAGTGGCTTGGGATCAAAGCTTACAGTTCTTGTACCTGCAGCATTACATAGAATTCTCTAGTTGAACCCTCTTCCATTTCCTAGGTTTGCATAACAGCTTGCTCCTTCTGTAGCCCAGACATGCATTAGGCACTAAGTTAATAGCCTTGGTTCCAAAGATGCTGATCGAGAGCATCTCCCTCTTCCCTCAAAACTGCATAGAGTGGCACAAAAGCCTGAGTTGGTCCTCCAAAAAGATCCTCTCTCTGAAGTCTTTTCACCTGCCACAATTTCTTGATTTGTGCCACCTTGACATCCATGTGGCTAACAAAGTGCAACTCTTGAACTGCTTCATGCTTAGTAAGACATTAGTCAGCTACCTTAAAAACCTTTTCTTGTGTTTATGGAGAAATTCAGAAATTAAATGGCGAGATAAAATTAAATGCTTATATGCTGTCCCCATCCTTTTGCCTTTGGGAGATGCCTTCTGCAAAACTTGTTGCTATGAGTTGCTAGTACATGCAGGTCCCACTACACAAACACTTGTTACAGAAAATTCGCTTATCCAAACGTGAGGAATTAGTACCCAAACCTTGCTATACATAATGCAGATTCAGATACCCCAACAGCTGGACCTGTGTGAAGTACTGTAAACAAATTAGTAGTAGTAGTAGTAGTAGTAAGGTAGTAGAAATCCCATCTGACTTCATTGCCCCAGCCACTCTGGGCAGCTTCTAACAAATTAAAACATTAAACACAGTAAAACATCAAACATTAAAAACTTCTTGTACAAGGCTGCCTTCAGATGTCTTCTAAAATTAAGATAGTTGTTTGTTTTCCTGACATCTGACAGGAGGGCGTTCCACAGGGCAAGCATGAAGGCCCTCTGCCTGGTTCCATGTAACCTCACTTCTTGCGATGAGGGAACAGCCAGAAGGTCCTCAGAGGTGGACCTCAGTATCTGGGCTGGATGATGGGGGTGGAGACACTCCTTCAGGTATACAAGGCTGAAGCCATTTAAACAAGCCTTTAACTTTTTGTGTTTTGCCGGTCAGTGACAGCTGTTTTGCCAGAAACCATGATGGGAGGGAGGGAGGGACAGAGGGAGATCAGACAATTAAGAGAGCATTTTGTTTCCTTCCTTGTTTGCCTTTTGCAAGGTTTCCCTGGTTTTGTTTTTTTTTCATCATTTGGGTGTCGAAATTCTGTGGTTGGGAACACCTTAGAAATTCCTCCACAGGAGTCAGTGGAAATCTTCCGCTTCTTATGTAAATGCTCGCTTCACAAACAAATTCCTGAGAATGCATTATGCTTGAATAGCGAGACCTGTATGTATTCTCACTTTCCAGGATTCAGCTCTCTCCCCTGGAAAGCTAATTTCTGGCTGTTTAGATGGGCACATTCTGTCTCTAGTACACAAGTTGAGGAATGCTAAAGCACCATGCAGCGCACAGCTTGCCACTTAACCCACTTCAGCTGCTGAGGTATATCAAAGAGTAACTATGCATTTCAAGTACATTTTTTAGGTTATAGCAAATCGCTCTCTTGCCATTTCCAAGCAGTGGAGGTGGTCAGCTTCATTGCAGAGTAATTAAGGGGTTTTTACTGCCATCTACAATGTGTAATAGTCAGGGTGTGGGGTTGAAGCTGAGTTTTGGTGTGAGATTAGGGGTCTTAAAATCATGCCACTAATTTCCCCTCTGAAGATGCTGGAGGAGAAAGCTCTAAAGCCTTAACATTACTTAAATTACTATGTAGAATCGAAGACACAATTGGTACTAATTATCTCTTGTTTGAGAGTGATAACACAGTGTCTGACTTGTACAAATAAACTTCTCTTCACAAAGTCTCTTCTGGGCTAAAAGTAATTTGATATATTTGGTCAAAGTTAACATTTGATCACTGCTCTATGATTGAGATTCTTACTTAGCTGTAATTTGGGCTTGCAACCACCAACCATTAAATGATTTCCTCTTTAAAAAAAAGAAGCTGAAAAAAGTAACTCGGTTTTTTGAAAAGCTTTTTTTTTTTACTTTTGGTGTGGTTTGCTTATCTTAAAGGGGCAATAAACTTTAATTAGGAGACTAATGAATGAAGACCTAGATATCTTGTAGTTCATGAGGTGAAATGAAAATAGTCTGTTCAGATTTTAGAAAATGCTCAGGAGAGAGCTCTGCTGTAAAATATGTGGTCTGGATTGCAAAGTGCTGGAATTTTTCTTTTTCTTTAAGTTTCTGCTGCTGCCCCTTTAAGTTTCTATGCAAGAAGCCAGGATGCAAATCAAAATGTTGTACTGCCTGCCAAGGATTAGGTTGTTTAACTAGCTGTTGCTGTGCTGACCCCGGAACTGTTCTTCTTGGTTCTATAGAATCCAAAATCCTGTGATCTCTTGGCCAAATGGAAATGGGATCACCTTTGTACAGTAAAACCAAAACTGAAAGTGAGATGCTCCTACTGCTGCATATGCCTCCCTCGTCTTTTAGGGCAGTGAACCTAAACTTTGCTCCCCCCCCCCACATTATGCTTGCTTCTGCCTGGGCTTCTCTGTGATGAATAAATGTTGCTGGCGGCTGCTCTCTCCAGATAATGAAGCAATTGTTTCCAGTTCGACATGCCCTCCTGGCAGTCCCATCTCGCCTTGGCCTGGCGCAGAAGCTCCAAATCATTCCCTGGTGTTTTTCCCTGACGGCACTGAGCTGAGATCGCTGGAGAAGGTGTTCTAAAGTGCTGAGTCAGCACTTGACTTGGAAGGCACAGGGTGGTAGACTCTTGACTTCTGCCTCTGGGCAAAGAGAGCCAGCTGTTTGCTTTGGTAAGGATTAGCATAGCTCAGAGCTGGCTCAATGGCCACCACATGGTTCTTGCTGGTTTGTAGCATGCCCCTGGTGCACTGACACCGGTCAGGGCAGAATATGCTTGTGCACATGCTACCACTACTGCTCTAATGTGCAGTGTATGTTTTCTAACAAATTGCAGTTCAGAAAATAGCAGGGTTCACATTGCAGGTGTCCTCTGTGATCTAAACTATATGCGCTCTGCTGAGTAGATGTGATGGGGGGAGCCCCCACTGCCTCAGCTGCTTAGTCAGACGAGATGCTGCAAATTTACCCAGAAACTTTTGGGGAGAGTTTTTTTGTTTTTTTAAAGAAGCTTAGGTATATTTGCAGCATCTTAGCTGGCCAAGTAGCCACGGCAGTGGATTGATTCCCAGCAAAGTGATGCAGCTGGCTGACAGAGTTGGCACTTGGATTATCAGTCCTGCAAAACCGTAAAAAGAAGAGGGTTCTTAGATACTCAAGCACACATTTCTAAATCGTGTCATACTGTCACTACTTGGCTGCCCCTAATCTCCGTAAACTACTTCAGTGCAGAAGGTAGAAGACTGTAGTCTGGCCCTTTGCGGTAAGCAGAGGGATGTCATCCTATACCTCCAGAATCGTCCCCCCTCTTCCTCACCCCAACCTCCCAGCCCAATAAAATATTCCTAGCAGTGTAGCCTGGTGGGGATATTCCTTCCTAGATGAAGGAAACTAAAAGTCCACTAAAGTTGCTTTGACTTGACTGTGCCTTTTTGTTACAGGTTGATAGCCAGATGATGAAGCCCTCTTGTGAGCTGTCCTTTGAGTATGTGGATGAGAGAAAGCTGGTGAGTTGGAATTGTGAGACATGCATCTGATGTGCTGCTGACACCCCTGTGGGACTTGGTGTGTGTTTGCCAAGGAATGCCTCGTGTTTAGACGGGGGGGGGCATTTTTCATCCCTGTTGGGCAATGTTCTGAGGACCACATACCACTGCTGGGGGTGGGAAAAGTGGGAAGGGCTAGACATACATCACTCTCCATCTTCTATCAAGGTAGTTGCATTTTAAGGCCACATTGCAGCCAAGTAGCATCCCTGGAGGAGGAGAACAGAGCAGGACAGCGAGGGATTGTGGCCTGGGCTGGCTCCCCACCCCCAATTGAGAACAGTGGCTTTGAACATCATACCTTCAGGGGACACCGTGCGCTATTGCACTGTTTGTGTTTTTAATACTATACTATGCTTTGAACATTATGAGCCTGTAAAAGCCTTAGGTTCATGTGCTTTCCCTTCACTCCCCACCTACATACACACCTCCCTCCTTCTTGTACGGTCACAAGTACCTTGGAAGTTTTCATCTCTGGTTGCAAACCAACCACTTTTATGTTGAAACCCAGGGGAATTGTGGTGTGGTGAAGATCCTGACTTATGTTCAAGATCTTAAGAATCAAATGATGGCTTATGATCCTAGTTGGTTGTCTATTCGTTGCTTAAACTAAGCAGACTTCCCCTGAATTTGGATATAAAAGAGGAACTTTGGTCTGGAATCAGGTGCTTCCAATCTCTTCCTTGGCCATTCCAGGTGAGGAGGAACTGTGCAAACACAAGCACATAAAACACTAAACCATACTTCAACTGTTGAACTGGGCCACTAGCTTAGCTGAGGAACCCCTGTGTATCTGCCAAATAATTTCATTTTGTTGTAGATTATTCTGGGCCATATCCTGGAACAGACACTCTTTTCCTGTGGGATTCTGGCTGGGGCCTGTTGAGATTTAAACACATGCCTGTGCTGTAGTAGCACAGCTTGTTGTGGTGGAAATTTGGTAATGGCAGAAGATGTGTTGCCTTTCCAGCAACTTGTCTCTCACTCCTGATCTTTGATGAAGCTTCTGAGGAACCCTGAGTTCACTGATTTAGAGAATGTGTGAGCTAAAATCCTGCATAGATGACCTTGTGGCTAAGTCACCAGTCATGGATTTGGTAGTCATGGAGTATTTCATCCTGAAGGACACTTGGAGAAATTTCTCTGCTGGCTTCAGGCTTTGGGGGAATTGTTTTACAGCAACCCTTGTTTGGGGGTTCCTCAAAGCTGCTAATGCCCATTCTCTTGGCCTGTTCTTCTGGACCCAATCCAATTACTCAGAGGGAGAAGCTGCTCCTCTTTTTCACTCTAACCACCATTCACTTGTTGGGAGAGGGAAGGGGGAATCTGCAGCACCAACAAGGAGAAGAAGCAACTGCCTCTGGGGGCTGATGATGGCAGATGCCGTGCATTGCTGATCTTTGACACCAGCCATGAGTCTTTCTATGATGGACACCTGTCCCTGTTGCCTTCTAGGACGACCCCAAATGCTTTCTCAGAGCAGCATACTCGCCTCTAAGAAACATCCTCGAAAGTATTGAATTCAAGCGCAATACTCCAAACTCTAACACAATGAAGGATGTAAAGGACTGGCACTTAGAAGTTGGAGACTGCATGGACATTAATAGCAGTGATGAAGAAGAGAGCAAGGTAACCTCTTACTTATCAGACTTGTCATTCTCACAGATGCTAACAGATCTGTGGTGAGACTTAGGAGACTAAATGGCAGCTGAAACGTGTGCTCTATGATAATACTTGTGTGACGTATGCACTTGCTCTACTGGCTAGGGTAGAGAACCCTCTGGCCCTTTTGATGTTGCTGGACTACAGCTCCCATCATTCCTGGCAGTTGCCTATGCTGGCTGGAGCTGATGGGAGTTGGGAGTTCCACAACATCTGGAGGGCCACAGCTTCCTCATCCCTGAGCTAGAGCACTCTCTTTGAAAACAGCAGTCTGTTAGGGCTGCTCTACACATGATGCTACTCACTTCTTTAGCTCTGGGGTGCATGGTTTAAAAAATAATAGCTGGTGCAGGACTCCTTGAGTCAGATCATAACCATGATGTAGGGGAGGAGTTTTAATCCATGATGCCTCCATTCAAATTACTGAGCCATTATGGTGTTGTGGGTGAAGTGTTGAAGTAGGACCTGGGAGACTAGAGTTCAAGTCCCCATTTGGGCATGAAGCTCACTGGGTGACTTTGGGCCAGTCACTGCCTCATAGCCTAATCTACTTTACAGGGTTATTGTGGGGATTAAAGGAGGGGAGAGAACCATGTACACACTTTTGAGATCCTTGGAGAGAAGGTGGGATATAAATGCAGTAACAAAAATTAGGCAGCACCTATGCTGGTTATCTGCAGCTGGAGGAAAACTGTTGACGGTTCTAGCAGCATCACAAGTGATGCAAGTTCTTCTCTGCACTACTGGGACCTCTTAGAACTCTTACACTGCTGAGTTCTCTCCAAATGGGGTTCAGAATCCATCGCTGAGAATTCAGAGGTGCTGGAAGCCTGCTTCGTGTAGTCAGATAGCCTTTGCTGGGTCACAGTGACTGCCTCTTGCTGCATATGCTGCCTTGGATATTTTTTTATGGTGGCTGTTTGGTTCTGGTAGATTCAGATAGTGGCTCATTGATTTCCACACACACACACACCTTTCTCTTTGTCTCTTACAGCACTGCACCAAGCCGTTCTCCCAGACTGCAAGGCAGATGCTGAAGCTGGTGCACGAGTACTTCAGCAAAGCTAAGGAAATCTTGTCCGAAGGAAATTTCAGCCATGATTGCAGCAGTGTCTTTGAGAAATGTTCCGACTCAGAAGGGAAGAGTGCAACATCTCCAGGTAACAGAAAATTCTGGGAGGTTTTGCATCTCCTGGCAGCTGCTGGGGAGCATTTGAGGAGCAGGAGGCTTCTAAGTTAAGTTGGCTTTTCCCAAACTGGCGCTGTCCAGATGTTTTGGGCTACAGCTGCCATTAGTCAGCCCTAGCCATCTGGGGGGTGTCGCTGCATGGGCAAAGGCTGAGGTACATGGAGCATTCCAGGCTGGGAGGGTATCCCAGAGCTGCTATTTGTGCGCATTTGTTTGTGTGCTTCTCTGTGTATTTACACTTGTTTGTGCGGTTACTAACTGCTAAAGCCTTAAGTCAACAGAAGTTCCATGTTTTTGAAATGAGCATTATCTCTTTGATCTGTGGCAAGGGCAAAACTGACTATGTTAAGAGTACAACAATCAATTCACGGCTCTCTGCATGCTCATCAGGACACAGTGGGACTTTTAGCATAGAATGTGGTGGTGCTTTCTCATACTTCAAAGCTGCAATGGACAGCTTTCACACACACACCCCAGTAAAATAGGTATTTCCCCCACATGGCTTAAGAGAAAATTTGAAATGTGTTGACAAAGGCTGTTCAAAGATCCCTTCCGAAGGGTTTCTTCTAACCTTGGAAGTTCTTTGCTCATGCAAAGTACCCTCTTGATGTACCCTGACCTTTACCAATAAAAGTCTTGTCTGCTTGTGGAAATCCCAGAAGTGGCTTGGCATACCATGTCTGTATGTGACCTGCAGAAATGGGATCTTCTGATGTTAAGGCCAGGGCAGAGATTTGGAGATGTCAGGCTTGTGGTGGCCCTCAAAACAGATTGGCCAGGCAGGGAGGCGCTGGGCTACGCAGACAAAGTTGAGAAGACACTGCATTGCTGTTGATGTTCTTATGCACATACATGCAACTCTCAGAAACAGCCTTAAGAAAAAGCCACCCTACTGCCCCGCCTTTTAGAAGATGCTCACATGGTCAGGCTTACTGCTTTGGCCTCAAGTGAACCACTTCCTAGCTTGGTTTGCCTGCTCATCCAGTCCAACCAATAGGCACAAGGACGCTGCCTGTTCTCTGAGTGGTGCTTGGTTGTGCCGGTGTGGAAAATGCCTGTCTTCCCCTTGAGTCCATATTCTATGTTCTGTCCCTGTGTGCACATGGCCTGCAATGCTGGGAAGGACAGTGAAGTAGGAGCACCATGCTCCCTCCCTTGATTCTTGCTTGATCAGCTGCTTCTTGCTTGACCAGCTTGCTCCTTCTGCTGTTCTGCTCATGGAGGCATGTGCAGAAGCTGTGGTTGCCCTTGCTTTGGCTTGCTGACCAGCTAAATCTTGAGCTGATGCCGTTCTTCCAGGGTTGGTTCTCTGGCCTCTTTGGTATCCTGTGTGCTCTCGGTAATCTTGGGCTGCATGTGATGCTCTGGGGAGTTGCTGTTCCTAGCTGACCTTGCAGTGTCTCGTTCCATCCATTGGTCCCTTGGAAGCCTTGTGGGTGCCTTGCTCCCTCTGCTTCATTTACTTGTTTTGTTGCTTTTTTGGCACTGGTCTGCCCCGCCTTAGCATGCTGGCTTTTGAGGGAAGGGGCTGATCTCGGCTTGAAGCATCCATTCTGTTCTTCTTGCTGGTTACTCTATGGCCATTCTCTTCTCTTTATCTGGATCTTTCAGGTGTGGTGACTGACCAGGATTGCCCGTGTCCAGCCACAAGCCCCATGAGTGGCAGAGGCTCAGCTTCTCTCCTTCCAACCTTTGAGCCCTCCTCTTCCATTGCAGACCGGCTGGACAGCAAAGAGGCAGCTGCCAGCACTTTCCAGCTCTTTATGCAGCCTGGCACCATGCAGACTCAAGGCGGGTCACAGGGTAGCACCAGGCCCAGGATGCCTAGGAGCACCCAAAGGGGCCAAGCAGCTGCAGAGCCCACGGATTTCGTAGCTAGCACTGAGGCTGTCATGTCCTCGCCGCCAGAAGAACTAGCGTTGGCAGCTCTGTCCACGAACATTGCATCCTTCCTGGACTCAGCCGTAACCCTTGATTCCTGGTCCCCCAGGCTCAAAAACATTTCTCCTCCTCCTTCTAGCCAACAAAGCATTGCGCCTATGGGGACAGGGTCTCCTCTCCCCGGTTCTGTTGCTGGCAGCAGCCAGACATGGCCCCATGAATTCCCTTCCCATTCTTCTCCTTTCTCTGGCTCAACCAAACCCTCCCTCAGAAAGCAGTGGCTTCGATCAACTGAAATGGATGTATCTGGTTGGGCTGTGACTGACACAGGCAGCACATCTGGCCTAACTTTGGCGTCTCTTGCCGGTTTGGACTCTGCAGAGAGCTCAGGGGTGCCCTCCAGTGGCAGTGGGGCAACCCTCTCGCCCAGGGACCCCCCACTCTTCCCTGTCTCTGAGGATCCTCTCTCTGCTGCACAACAGCTTTCTAGATTGGCGGTCACCACAAACAGTCCATCATCTCACAGGCAGGTACCCCCAGAAAGCTACTCCTGGGGGGCGGAGGGCAGCCGAGGTAGAGCCCCAGGAGTACTGCACAGCACCCAGCTCCGAGAGAGACGAGCGGAACAAGAAGAGGGCCCAGCCAAGGGCAGGGAGCCGGAGGATAGCATGGCAGGTCCCAGCTCTGATCTGAGCTTCATTCCTCCGAACACAGACAAGCACAGTGAGAAGCCAGAAGCCAGAGATACCCAAGGGATGGCTGTGACTTATGTGGTGGTGCCCAGTGTCCTGGGAATCCTGTTGGCCGTGGGTGGCCTGCTCTTCTACTTCCATAAATCCAGGGTAAGGTCCAGTCCTGACTTAAAACTGTTCTCCTTTATACTCTTTGGGTTGCAAATGTGGGGCATAGTGATACCTTGTGAATACGTCAATGTAGAAGGCGGAAGTGGCTGAACTCAAAGTTAACTCCCTCCGCTCAGGGTAGAACATTATTGGATGTGAGCAATCATCTCTCTGCATTTCTTTTATTGGGATGAGGGAAAGATTAGCCAGCTAGGTCTTAAGGGGCATGCGTGTCCCGGTGCATTCTTCCCCTGTCGCTGTGCCCTGCAACTGGATGTAATCCCAGACAATCCAAGCAGTTCTACAGCCACAAGTTAGATCTGTTTTTGTTTTTGTTTGATGGAGAAAACTCTCCTGTGGCTCTGCACCACAAAGTCTGGAAGAGTTCTTGGCAGTGAGAGCCTAGTGCTGGGGGTGAATGCTGCTGTCCTTGCTGGGTGATGTTGAGCGGATGAGTTCTCCTTCCTATGACATAGTTCTCTCATCTGTCTAAAGTAACAATGGTCACATTTTCCAGCCTAAATGGACTGAAAGTCTTCTAGGAGTTGAAAGTGATGCCTTTCCCAACAGGAACCAAATGGATATGTAGCAGTGGACCAGCGAGGTCCATTGTACTTCATCTTGGCAGTGGTGACTGACCACCTCTTCTGGTTCTGCACAGGGCTTAACCATTCTCACGCACACGCTTGATTCATGCCCTCTGCTTAAGAAGTCCTATAGGAAACTGAGAGCATCTCTTGATTTGTGGAGCTGCCTTGCAGTCAATCGATCAATAAGCTTTATTTGCATAGCTGACAGCCATAGCAACAGAATACACGCAATATACAATTAAAAACAACATGGATAAAAGGACCAGTCTTATGACTATGATTATCGATTAAAAGATAGCCCTTAGTCTGTGTATCGTTTAAAAGATAGCCCTTAGTAAGTGTATATGTTCAGAAGGTCGACTTATCGCTAATGTTAGGAGAGGGGATGTAGTTGTTTCTTGCATGCTAAAATATTTGTTATGCTTTCAGGCAGGTAGTCCTAATGGCAGCTTTCTTTTAATGCTGTCTTTATTGTTCACCATCTGCGGTGAGATCCCCGTCTCATGTAACGGCAGAGGGAACATGAGAGATTTTTTTTTTTTTTAAGTGTAGGAAGAGTGTGGTTGAGATGGCGTTCATGGAACTCTTATGGGGAAAAGTAGATTTAAAAGGCAAAGTGTTAAAAATGGTATGGGAAGACAGGGCAGGAACCTGGTGGCATATCCTCACCTGTGCCTATGACGCCAGTTCTATGGGTGCTAATGGCATTGGCATAAATAATAAAAATAATTTTATTTGTATTCTGCCCATCTGACGAGGTTGCCCCAAGGAAATTCCAGTTATGCTTGGGTTTGGGCTTTGGGGCTTGGGGTGGGCCTTTACCAGCAACTGGTAAAGTTGTTAGTTAATGGGTGAACTGATGGCCTACTAGCCCTCAAAACTACAACGAGAGCTTGCTGGGGCAACATGCCTGCTTGTCCTCCTAGGACAACCATAGCATCTCAAACGGCACAGCCAGTTTGACAATACTAGCCGTGCAACCTCACTCTTGCTTCATATCAACATTCCTTATAGTAGTAAATATTTCCTTTCTTCCACGCAGATGCTAGCCAGGAGGCGACTGCAGAGAAATGAGAGAAACCTGGAAAGACAAGAAGGAAGGTAAGAGGGTGGAAGGTTTGCATAACTCAGATGTATAACTAGGGTGAAATAGGCCCCTTGCTCTCAAATAGCTAATTCCTTGAGATTCCATCAGCCTTGGGAGGTTGCAGTGAGTTGTAGAGCCCATGTCTGAAAACTTAGTCTGTTCCCCACAGAATGCAGTTATTGGGTACACCAGCTATTGTTGAAAGAAAAGATGCCAGATGGATTTCTACCATATAGAGGGAGATGTAGTCTCGTGATGTATCAGTTCTTGCTTTTAGTCTTCAGTGCTGGACTTCTAATCCTTTTCTCTCTCTCCTCCTTTCCCCCCTAGGCCACTGAATAGAGGGGAGGGAGACCTGGAATTGCAGATACAGGAGGAGGAACTATGAGGTAAGAACAGGTTTTGATCTGATTCAGTAGGGCTACCCACTCCCTCATTCTGCATCTGCAGCAGCCAGCCAGGGTTCTAGCAGTCACGACTAGTAGCCACTCATAGCTTTATCCTCTGTGAATTTGTCTTAATTCCCTTCTAAGTTGCGCTACATCTTCTGGAAGCGAATTCCGTCGCTGTAACTGCACTGCATGAAGAATTCCTTTCATTCTGCCTACCTTGAATTTCCCACCATGCAGCTTCCCTGGATGATCTCAGGTTCTAGTACTGTGAGAGAAGCTCCCTGTCCACTCTGGCCCTCTTTTCCCAGAGAAGGTCTATTTGGAGGGGTTGTGTGTTCGTGGATGGAGCTGAGGCACATCCTTGTGCCACAAACAAATCTGGATGGGCGTGGGGAAAATGGGAGCTTTAGACCAGGCACCCCCAAACTGCGGCCCTCCAGATGTTTTGGCCTACAACTCCCATGATCCCTAGCTAAGAGGACCAGTGGTCAGGGATGATGGGAATTGTAATCCAAAAGATCTGGAGGGCTGAAGTTTGGGGATGCCTGCTTTAGACTCAGAGGCAGCTTTCCTCTGATTCCCAGCTACTGGGGACAGACCGAGGGCAAGGTTATTACCTTCTTGCTTGGCATGTGGTGCCTTGGCAGATGCCTTGGCTGGCAACTGCTGGAAATGGGATGTTGGAGTAGATGGGCCTGTGATGTGGTTCGCCATGGCTCCTGTGCTTTTTGTGTGTGCGCTCTGAAATTGGTTTATTGACCAGCCGAATGCCGTTGGGCACATGCAACCTGCTACCTCCTTTCTGCGTAGGGACATGTTTCCCGCAAATGTGTCTAAGTGCAGTGGAATGTGACTTTGTCCTTGGGGGCAGCCGCAGATAAGGATCTATGCAATTTGTGGTGCATTCTTGGTTTGGGGGTGGGGACTGAGGAACGGCTTAGAAAACTACCACTTGCTTGCAGGGCTTTGCTGTTGTTGTTGTTGTTGTTGTTACGTTTGGAGTCACCCTTGTGTAAAATGTGGGAGCAGAATGTGGCCCTCCTAGGATGTGTCCGAGTCAAAGCTGCTGGTCGTTAAAACCTGCCCTGTTTCAAAGACTAGATGAGTCTCATTTGAAGGTCTGCTGCCGCCTCCTCCCCACATTCCAGTTTAAGGCTCTTGGCCAGATGCAGACTTTTGTTGTTGCATCTGAGATCTACGGATGAAGGGCGGTTTACAAATTTGATAAATGAATGAATAATTGACCAAATCCTCTCCCCTTTCCAGAAGAAAGTTCTGGAGAAAAACTATACCTTTATTAGGTCAACATACTTTGGTTGACCTAATAAAGGTATAGCTCTAATAAGGATTTTGGAATACATTTTCCTGAAGTTCTGTGATTTCCCATGGCTACATTTAGATCAGCCACACATGACACTAGGCTCAGCTCAGGGCTTGGAGGGGGGGAGAGGAAGGTATAACTCAGGCACCCCCAAACTTCGGCCCTCCAGATGTTTTGGACTACAATTCCCATCTTCCCCGACCACTGGTCCTGTTAGCTAGGGATGATGGGAGTTGTAGGCCAAAACATCTGGAGGGCCGCAGTTTGGGGATGTCTGGTATAACTGCTCAACTTTCTCCTCTCCTGTTTAAAAGTGCACTCCCAAAGCTGCCTTCCCATTGGGGGGCGGGAGGTAAGAAAATTCCATACTCATCAAGAGGCAAAAGAAGAAAAATCCTGTGAGTTAAGTCCTCCATTTCATAGAAACACTGAGTAAACTCTTTAAGCAAGCAAAATTTGGTTAGTAAACTAGCTTAGTTTTGAACTGTGTATCTGGCAATATTGCTGTCAAAAATCGGGCTCTATTTAAAAAACAAACAAACCCCTTTTGGTAGTCTGTCTTAGTGCTTTGATCCTTCCTATGGTGCTATTGTTGTTGTTGTGATTGTCAGCTGAGAAGGGATTTTTTAATATTATTGTTGCATTTTTGTTTTTGTTCTAAATATGAACTGTGTTCTATTCATAAATTGCTTTAATTTTCCCTGAAGAGGAAAATTATTAAAATGGAAATCTGCCTTGGTCGAGTCCTGCAAAGTGGCTTGGCCTATGCTTGAGCCTCACACACACCCCTTTGTGGTTAGACATTGTGTCATTGTAATGCTTGTCTTCTTCTTTCCAGCTGGACCCCTTTCCCTCTGGGATGACAAGCCACGTGGGGACTGGGCAGTAAGCCCCTCTTTTTTTAAAAGGACAGCCCTCTCGTTACTACTGGGAGAAATTAACACAAACTGGACTCTGGGAACTGAAGCAATTGCAGTCCCTTCCCGCAAATAGTGTTTTCTCTTCCCAGACATGTTTTAAATTTTTTGCGATGGAAAGGGATTCATCGGGAAATGGACGCTATATTTATTCCTGGGATTCAAGGTTGGCTTTCGTACTTAACTGCAAGCTGCCCTCTTTCTGCCAGTCAGACAACAAGCTGGAACTTGGTGGGAAGGATGGAAACTGTTTGGAAGCTGACTTTGGACTTCAAAAGGCCTCTTCTGATGGTGAGAGGGAGTTTCGAAGAACCACTGTGCCCTATTGCCGCCCAGAGTGGAAAGGGTGACATCCTCTCCAGAGGTGGATGTTGAGTCTGCAGTTTGAACAGCTATGTATCTGGGAAAGAAGACTCTCTTCCAGGGCTTCCAGCTCCTTTGGAGAAGACATAGAATCTTGGGCCTTATATCTATATATTTTCCTAGACATAACTCCCCATAGATATGAATAATGGCAAGTTGTGGTTCTGGAGAGAGAATGGGCACTCTCTCCCCACCTGCCTTTAAGCCATGTGTATAATGTAGCCCAAGGAAGGACACCCATTTTCCCTCCTCCCCTGCAAAACAGCCTCCATTTTTAACTCCCCAAATAGCCTAATCCATTAATCTGAGAGTTTGCTATCCCAGTGGCCTTCTATGTCTTCACTCCAGAGACCCCCTTTTATTAATCCCAACCTACAAAACGGGACCCGCTTTTAACTTTTTATCAGGACGAGCAGGGGTCACTTAATAAAATTTGATTTTAGTTGCACTTTAGGGCAGACTAGATAAGGAATGCAGCACAGCCTTATGATGATGACTCCTAGCTTAAGATGGCTTTTAGAAAAAATGGGGTTAGATAAATGTAGCACCATGCAACTGTCCCATCGATGGAAAGATTTCTGCTTGTGCAATGCCACCCCCCCCCCAAAAAAATCTGTTTTCGGGATCTCCCAACTCTCCAGTGCAGAATAAGGGAGAGAAGAGTGGGTAGTCAATTGCACAAATAGAAATCCTTGTTCTGTTGGATCTCTGTCTTTATCAGAGCTCTGCTGGATCAGACCCGAGTAGCTGGCAAGTGGGCTGTGAGCATAATAGTCCTTTCCTGCTGCTCCCCAGCATCTGGCATAGTGCTTCTGATACTGGGGGTGATAGATAACCACAACTTTTATCCGCCTGGAAAAAGTGACGTGTTTAAATCACTGATGCAACCCATCAACCGAAATCCAGTGTGTTACACACTCCGGTAATATTGTCAGAAAATGTAGAATATAACATCACTCCCAGTTCCCCATACCCCACCTGCATTGTGTCTTGACCCAAACAGGAAGTGATGCCTTGTAAGCCAGGACATGAACAGATCTGGCACTGAAGTGGTTGCAGCTGTAACTATATCCATAGGAGAGATGCAGCCTCTTCCAACTGTGTTTATCCACTTCCCAGAGCCTGCTGAACAATGCAGGGCACTGCAGGGAAGTTCAGCAGTACAGAAGTTAAATATATTGGCACTGTGCAGTGAACACCCCCACCCTCGGTGAGCTTGGCCCTTGGAACTGCCAGAGCTATGCCACTTTACAGAGATTGACACTAACACACACACACCCCGCAGCCTTGATCTCTTGTACCAATGGAAGGAAAGTGTTAAGACCCACCCCTCCCATCTTCCACAAATTAATTTAGGAAACTTGGGGACTTTGGTAATCTGTGTTCCCATGCCTACATTTGCCAAGTGAAAGCAGAAATGGTGGGGGAAACTTGCAGGGAAACATTGGAAAGTCGGGGTGTACATAACAACAACATAAACTTGCTGTTTCTCCTCCAAATGCCCCTGCAAGCACTATTCCTCCCAGCTGGGTTTACTTAGAATTTGAGAATATGGGTGGCGGGCAAGGGTTAAGTTGTTGTTTAATGGTGTGAAGGCATTTTCAGGGGAGAATCTAATGGGGGCTACCTGCCACCGTACCCGCTGCCTATCCCCTGCAGTGCTACACCCTCAATTTAGGATGCCAAACGTATCACGGGTTTGAGGACCACCCTGTGTTTAATGTGTATTTCTGCTCGTAACCTTAATAATTGCTGACCCGGGGGCTGCTACTGGAGGTTTTCTCCAAGAGGACGCACACTTCCCTTGTCCCCCTGTGCATCTCTTTCCATGTTGTAGTGGAGAGCTGATGCATAGAGGGCCAACGGGAGTTGCCGCAGCCCAGCTCTGAAGTGAAGTGAAGCTCTTGCACTTTGTATACTTAACGTGTTTTGCCTCCCGTGCGCTGAGAACATTCCCACCCTGGATTGAATGAGTGAGTGTCAACGAGTGAGTGCATCTGGTCCAGCCTCTTGCCATTCCATGCCTCTTCTCCATCCGCCCTCGCCACAACCAGCAGCCCTTATCTGCCTCACCTCTTGCCCTCCCCTGCTTTCTCCATCTCTGCTTGTAGCTGTGACGCTGAGCTGGCCTCAGGGTAACGATGCTGCCTTTCCCCATTTGTGCTTTAATGTAATGGATGAAATGTTGATAAAACTGTATTGGAGGAAGGTGTGGGTGCAACTTGCCAGGCTCTGTAAGTGGGTGATTGTGCCATGTATGTTGCTCCATTGATGTGAGCAGGCCTCCATGTTTGCACCGGACGCTGGAGTCTCTTATTATTCAATGTGCCATTGCATCATATTGTGCCTTGTGTGTGTGCAGCATTCTGAGACCCTGAGGGCATATGACCTGGTTGGTGTCCAGGGCTTGCACACACCAGTTTTGATCTTGCCAATTCAATGATCCTTGCAAAAGTGGTAGAAGTTGACTTATTTTATTTCTGCTTGCCCTTGTACATTGCAGCAAAGGGGGCCTTCAGTGAAACATCATTTGCCTCCCCTTCTTGGCTCCTAGTTGAGCTGCAGTGCTCATGAGCAGCTTGCTCACACCGCAGAGGCAGACAAGTTCCCTCTTTGTTTTTGGCAGAGACCAAGCATTAGCTGCTTTCATAGGTCAATGAGCCACGGCATAGGACTACCTTTTGACATGCATCAGATGAAGAACAGTCCCTGTTTGTTTTAGCACCCTGTGGCCAGGTTTGCAATGGTGTTTGGATGCAGCAGTCAGTACGTTCCATCTTGCACGCTTATTCACCAGCACAGGAAAACTTAAGATCTGGCCTTAATGCCTTAACAGCCACCCTTCCCTTGCCTCTTTTTATTAATATAGGAAAAACCAATGAAGAGGAGTTCCTTTTTTAAAAATGGAGTTACAATTCTGGTTCAGACTGTGTTCTTTTTATATATATATTTTTACAAACAATGAAATATTTTATATTAAAGACTTTTTTTAAAAAAATGCTGTTTAAATGTTTATTTAAAAATAGGAAAGTTTGTATTTAATAATAAAAACACGAATGTGTGTAACACTTTTTAAAGTTCTGTGTGAAGTTGTCATTTTTACAATTGGAGGGTTTGGAGAGGAGGAATGTAAAAAGGGTAAAGGGACCCCTGACGCGCGGTGTCCAGTCGCGGACATCTCTGGGGTTGCGGCGCTCATCTCGCTTTATTGGCCGAGGGAGCCAGTGTACAGCTTCCAGGTCATGTGGCCAGCATGACTGAGCCACTTCTGGCAAACCAGAGCAGCGCACGGAAATGGTGTTTACCTTCCCGCAAGAGCGGTACCTATTTATCTACTTGCACTTTGATGTGCTTTTCGAACTGCTAGGTTGGCTGGAGCAGGGACCGAGCAACGGGAGCTCACCCCGTCGCGGGGATTCGAACCGCCGACCTTCCGATTGGCAAGCCCTAGGCTCTGTGGTTTAACCCACAGTGCCACCCGCATCCCTTTTACAAGGAATGTATTGGGGTAAATTATTAAGCCATGCTTCCTGAGCAGCTTGGAGGCGGTCAGTCATCCAGACATTGTACAGGGCCAGAGCTGCAGAGCTTAAGCATCCAAGCATCTTGTACTGTCACATTTTCTGCTCTAACTAGCAGAAAGTACATGAATCCCAAGATGGAACAAGAGGTTCTAGGGATATAGCACCACATAGAGATGGACGAGGCATGCAGAGGGTGATTTCAGGTATGCACGAATAGAAAATCAAGGTCAGTAGGGGAAAAGGCAACTCTCAGGGAACAACAAGAAGTGGAGATAAGGAAGAGGCCTGATGGATTGTGCAGAATCCTATCCCCACAGCAGCCAGCCAGATGCCTCTGGAATGAGTAAATCAGCACCTGGGCATTTTTTTATGGCATATATTAACAGCATTCAGCTTTGTTGTAGCAAACATCGCTGTTAAAAGAAAAGGCATGTTAGTGATTTGAAGAATTGCGAAACATATCTTCCTCAAGCCTTGAACACATGTTCTCACTTTATGAACAAATTAAGTTCTCGCTCAGGGATGGGAAGCACAGATAAGGAGCTTGGGGGGGTGTCCCCCCATACACACACTTCAACCATTTTTATTTGGCCTTTTGAAGCAGAGCACAAAAAAACCATCTGCCTTGTACCAGGTGTGAGGCATTTTAAACACTGGTGCTTTTGGGGGGTGGGGGCAAAATACACAAAACTGGGCTGCAGTTTTGTCAGGTTTGCCAGAAAACATTCTGATTTTAAAAGTGAACACGCCTTAAGCATACTTCATCAGTTGAGAAATTTATTACAATTCCCTGTGGGGGTGTGAGGGCTGCTCTTTCCCTCCCTCCCACTTCCATGTTGTCCTCAAAACAACCCTGTGAGGCAGGTTAGCCTGAGAAGTTGTTGTCAGGCCGAAGCTCATGGTCTAAAAACCTCATGGCTGAGTGAGGAGCTGGGGGATGGATCTTGCCCAACGTTTAGCTGCTCCTATGCTGCAATGCAGAATGTCAAATGAGAAGCCGTGTGACACGCTTTCAAAGTAGTTTCCATCCTCCTCTAACGTCTTTAAACAAACACTTCAAATGAGCTTGCAAAATGATTAGGGTTATAGTCCTCCTTTCTTCTGAGGAGCTCAAGGTGGTGTCTATGATTCACAGCAGCCCTGTAAGGTAGGCTTGAGAGATAGGAACTAGCCCAAAGTCATCCATTGGCCCTTGTCCCTGAGTGGGGATTTGAACCCTGGTCTTGCTTGCTGGGAGAAAACTGCCTTTACCAGATCAGGTGCTCCGAGAAAGACCAAGATAACATGAAGACAAAAAAAGTTTGTATCCCAGTCCTATGCGTGTTACTTGATGAGAATGGCACTGTGTGCAACTTGGCTACTGCATGGGAAGCATGCTGACAACTGCAGTCCTGGCTTATATTAAGACCAGTGATGTGGGCAGCCTGCTTCCAGCCAGAGCTTATTGCTCTGTGTGTCAAGGCAGGGTGG
Source organism: Zootoca vivipara (assembly GCF_963506605.1). Classification (NCBI taxonomy): domain Eukaryota; kingdom Metazoa; phylum Chordata; class Lepidosauria; order Squamata; family Lacertidae; genus Zootoca; species Zootoca vivipara. The sequence goes on along the minus strand of NC_083282.1, from coordinate 48,077,825 downwards.
GGCATAGAATGTGAACATTGCAACACACTGTTTTCCAGAATGCAACAGAAAGAAACTGACAATTCATTTATAACAAGCTGGAGTTGCAAAACGTTGCAAAATGAGAACTGGAGGCAGGGCCAGATTTACGTATACGCTAAACAAGCCATAGCTTAAGGCCCCACTCTCTTGGGGGGGGGGCTAAAAAAATTAAAGGAAAAAACCCTGGATGTACATTTCCAAAATATAAGATAAAAACAAATAAAATAAAACCTACATGCGGTTAGAGCTTAATAATTATTTCGCTATTAATATACTTCTTAATTGTATTTCAGTTCAACAATTACTTTCATAAAATACACATTTTGTTATGTGCAAATGGCTTTAGATACCTATTAGGTCCATAAATTACCATAAAGCATATATTCAACATAAAAAACTGACAATTTGTTGTTTACAAAGGATGGTTGGACATACAAAGGGCCCCATTACCTTCAGTAGCTTAAGGCCTCATCAAAGTAGTTTGATCCTAAGTAAATGCAGGCTGCACATTTTTAAAAAAATAATAATAATGCCAGAATGATTTTTGGGACCCTTTCAGATTAAAAAGCTGGCAGCGCTAGATTCTACCCCCCTTGCTGTGAGGCAGGGTGTTTGCAGTTTTGTTTTGGGAAGAAGACAGGAGAAATGTGCGGAGACTCCAGCAAAATGCCTCTCCCCACTTGCCATGGGTGTGGTAGATGGGAAACTAAATGTGGATTCCCACCACCTGACATGGTGACTGAGCAACATGCACTATACAAGGATGGTTTGGGCAGATACTTATGACACCCATGCTGAACATTGTTGGCAGTGTTAGCACTTGTTAGGACAAGGGTTGCCGATGGGTGCAATGTGCTCACAGAGGCCTTTCCTGGTGTCCTCAGAGGCCTTCCCTGGCACCCACAGGGTCCCCTCCCCCTGTTGAAATTACACGTAAAAGAAGCATATTGTATTGTAGCCAACAGAATAAGGCAGTGTTGTGTGCTTGTGTATGCATGGTGCCGAAGACAGTTTATGCAGCTTGCAATTGTGCCCACACAGGACCTGAAAGGAGGAGGGTGGGGCTTCAAAGAGCAGTTTGCTACATGGTTGAGTGAAGTGTCTCCTGTTAAGCCTTACTCGGGTGTGTTTAATGAAGACACTTCACAGCAACTCTCCACCCCAGACTCCATGACCTGGACTGTCTGTCCCCCAGGCTGCATGCTCTCTTGCTCACCTGCCTGCCTGCCTGCCCGCCATCTCTCACACTGCAGGTGGCATGGCCACCTATTTATGGCCGTGCTACCTGCAGCATGCTGACACCTTACATTTTTATGTCTATGGAAAGAAATGCCATGCAGCACATTTATTATTCATGACCGGACAGTCATCTTAAGTGTATTCAAATAGTGAGTTTACTATTTGAATGGAGGATGGAAAGTGTATTCAAATAGTAAGTTTAAATAATGCTCCTCTTTCCAAGTCCCTAGAGATTTCCATTCCCATCTTGTTTTAATCTGATTTAAACCCAAATTCCTAAATAGGAGCACCAACGAAAACGCCAACCGGCATACAAAGCAGAAAATTTACACTTGCCCACTGACTTTAGTTCAGATTTTGGCCAATTTGTTGTATGCTCTGAAATTCCACTTTCACATGCACAAAGCCATGCATCTCTCTGTTTTGGCTAATTGCACATGCCAGTGGTTCCAAACATAAAACAAACATCAATAGAGAAAGAGGGTGTTCCTGTTTTGTGCCGTTCTCTAAATATAATGGACCCAAAAGGATTCTACCTGTCCTTACTGGAGTTTAAGCTTTTAAAAATTCTTCAGGGAAATCCAAATCTCTCCAAAGTAACAAACATCAATTGACAATAAATCTTGTCAAATGCTTTTTTTGGCAACAAGAGAAATAATTGTAGCTGGATCCATTCTTTGATTATTCAAAACAAGCAAATTCACTTACCAAGTGGAGAGAAAAGAGACTCATAGCTGAGGATTATGATGTAGGAATGTCCTTTGCTGCCTGTGGGCATGGCTAATCTAGAGAGGGGAAAGTGGTCGTGGAGCTTTTTTGAAACAAGTGGATCAGATTTCTCCAGATGAATTCCTGGAACCCAGAGAAGCTGATAATCTATGGGAAATGAGCATGGCTGCACACCCTCATTCCCTGAAGCACAGTACCTTGTGCATCTGGCAGCAACACTGAGATGTTATCTTTAAGACCCAGTTCAAGCTTGTGAGTTCTCTAGGTTTGTCCTTGTAAGCTCTAAGGAGTGTCTGTAGAGCAAATTCTGCCCAACAGGAAAAGAAAGGAAATTAAGTGTTCATTGGGATTCGTCAGAGCTTCGGTCCTTCACAAACTACAACAATTAAGGAAGTAAATTATATTTCCAAAGTAGCATGTACAAAGATATAGCAGGCATTCTCTTTCTCTGAGGCTTATACCACTTCCTTACAGGTTTTTTTCCTGTAATCTGTGTGGCAGTAATGGTTTGAAAATTTTAAGAGTGGTTTAAGAGTAGTGCAGAGTCAGGTGCAGATAAGTTGCTGTAGCATCAGATAAGGGTCAGGAAACTTGAATGAGTCACAGGAAACTATTCTGATAGAAAACAATGACAAAGTATTCAATAGAGTCCCCATAATTCAATCTCTGCCACTAGAGAGCCATGTGACCTCAGTGCCCAGAAGAGCCCTTTTACCAGCTTTCATAGAATCGTAAAATTGTAGAGTTGGAAGTTTGACCACTGTTGTCCAGATTTGATTACTGCAATACGTTCTCTGTGGGGCTATCTGAAGTTGACCCAGAAGCTGCAGCTAGTGGAGAATCTAGCACCTCAACTGCTCACTGGGGCTAATAATAACTGTAAATATGATCTATTACTCACCCTTCATCAGCAATTCATTGGGTGGGTTACAAAAGTTTTAAATTCAGAACTAAACAGTTAAAACAGAGTCCTCAAAAGAGGCTGAAAATACATCTCTCAGTGGCAAAGGCCAGGATAGAAAGGTGTGTCTCCACCATCATGTTACACTGTTGTTAAAAAAAATTGCACCAGCTGCCAGGCTAAGTTTGAGGTCCTGGTCCTGGTGTGCAACGCCCTATAAATCTTGGAATCAGGTTACTTAAATGATCATCTCACTCCTTATACACCCAACCAACCACTGCTTTTTGCAGGAGAGGGCATCTGATCAGTAGATGCATTCCGTACAACGCCAGAATTGGCCCACTCTCGTGGCGCCACCTACGCTATGGAACGTCCTCCCATTGCATATCAGACAAGCACTGTCTCTATTGTCTCTTTGGCATCTGCTGAAGACTCCCCTCTTTCAGCAAGCTTTCTGAATGGAAATTCTTATGCCAGTGGGTATCCGTGTTGATTTTGAGGTGTTTTTTTTTATATCTGCACTTGTTTCAGCTTATTTATGCAGTCCTTCTATATGTACTTTTATTGTATTGTGAGGTCGCTTTGAGAGGTTTCATAGGAAGCAATTCGTAAACAAAACAAATAAATAGAAGCCCCAACTATTAAAATTAAAGACCGACGATCCAGTTAAAGACGCCATAATTTCCATGTTCTATGTCCATTTCACAACTGCACGTCCTTTCAATGTAGAGAATGGCCTTCTCTCACGCTGTCTTTATTTAAACTCCCTCCTGGTGTGTTCTGGAGTGGATCTGGGCAGCCACCTGGGCCTGCCTGGAGCCTGAAGGTTTCCTTTCTCTCATTTTCCACATGGCCCATGTTGGGAGGGCTGCCGTAGGCTAAGCTTCTGCCGCAAGTGACTTGGGAAGACAGATATGGCTCCCTGCCTTGAAGATGGATATCAGGTGTTTTCTTTTCTTTGTGGGCTTCTGCCTCTCACATATTTCAATCCAAAACCTGGATTCCAAGCTTTCAGTTGCCAGCAATATACATGCAAATCAGGAGTAGCTGCATATTTAATTTTTTTCCTGCTGCTTGCGCCTGGCTTCCCTCTCCATTTGCAAATTTGTTTGACTGACTGATATAGTAGTCCGCAAATAGACTGCAGATTCCGTAGTCTGTCTTCCCCTTCCTTCCCAGAGAGTATGTGGGGGGGGGTCTGCCATTTTTATTTTTAACTCAAGTGCCATGTTTACACTTACTCAATCAAATGTGTATTGATTCCTCACCCCTTTCTAAAAAAATGCAATCTTTAAAAATAATAACCATGGAAAAGGCACTTCAGGAAAGAGGTGGTTTTCCAGCCAATGAGTTCTATGTGCTCATGGCATCTGCTGAAAAACTCCCTTGAGTTCAGCCTGGGAGAGAAGATTTTATGCCTATACAAAACACAGGGACTGACACCACCACCTCTAATTTTATTATCGCCAACCAGTTTTCCCCTGAGGGGTCATCCAGTGATGTTGATGTTTTAAACTGGTCTACTGATGTGTGGTGCAGCTTGCCCAGGTCATTTTTTGCATAGGCTAACCCAGGAATTCCTCTGCAGCTTGTATTTTCATTTCAGATCCGAAATAATCTAATCATTTATTATTTTCTACCATTCACTAATAGACTCTGTTACCTCATATCTGCAACAACACACACACACACACACACACACACACACACGTTTAAGGCAGCCCTGTTTAGGGAAGCTTTTAATATTGGATGAATTATTGTATTTTTTGCTGGAAGCCACCCAGAGTGGCTGGGGAAACCCAGCCAGATGGGTGGGGTATAAATAATAGATTATTATTATAATCATTATATTATAACAAGATATATAGGCAGTGCAGGGAGGTAATAAATAAATACTTGGCCCTGGTGAGTGGGTCTAGGATTATATACCCATCAACAGTCCTGATTTGAATGGGACACCCCGGCATGACAGAAGCCACCCTGGCTTCTGAATGAATGTCCCGCTTTCAGTGCCAAGCTCTTGCGCAAGTCAACTGGTTCCTGCAGGAGCTTAGCACCAAAAGGCGCACGTCTTTCATATGCGCCCTTGAGTTGGAGGTCGAGGAGCGGCAACTGGTGGTGGTGCAGGCCAGGCAAACTACAGTTCCCAGGATTGGGGCGGGGGTTAGTGGTGGAAGTAATGGCTGCTAAAGTGGCACCACAGTGCTGTAAATGTGGATGTGGCACAATCGGACTGAATTTTAATTGCATCTCTCATTTCCCCACACAACAATGGATCACTTCCTACACTGAGGAAGTGATACCATGTTTAGCACCAGACTTTGGGGCACATTAAGTAAACCTGACCCACTTCTCCATTATGGCCCCAGTTGTCTAAAGGGCATCCACTTTTCCCCACTTTCTCATTTCCTGTTTCCATCCTTCTTTCATCCCCTGTGCTTGGTATCCTCCTTTCTGTAACCATTTCACATTTCTTGGCCCTGTACCGTTCCTTTCTACAATCCCACACTGCTAAGCCACTAACTGCCTGTTCTTGCCACAGTCCCCGACTTCTCAGCAATCAGACCTCATTGTGCTTCCTTTTCTCCTGCTTACAAGATCTTGAATCAAGATCTACACCAGAGCCATAAATCTTTAAAACTCCATACAGTTAGCCTACTTTGTAATAATGAAGTTGTTGGTTTATCTGGAACCTAGCTGGTGGTATATTTCAAGTGCTTTCTAGTTTGCAGAGGAATAGGTTTGCCAGACCTCCAGGTCTGACCCTATCCATTTAGAATGAAAGTTACGAAGCAAAATATGTAGGCAGCATTCAAAGCAACTGCTTTTGGGGATATGAGCCTGCTCACACCTTTCAGTCTTTTTAGCCAATGAATGAAGTCATTGTTACTCTGAGACAGAATTCCGCAAGGGCCGCTCCCTTTCCTGGCAGCAAGAATATAATGATAAATTAAATTACAAACAATTCCTCATGACACCCAAATTAAACTACCTGAGCCGGCTGCCTCTTTCTGCCTAACGGTAAGGCCTGCTAACATACATACCACCAACCTTGCAATCCCCTTGTTGCCAAGCCCCTTTTTATTTATTTATCCCCAGGCAATTCTGGATGTCTTGTAGCTGATCAGGTGTGGATGGATGCTTTAAAAAATGGGCTGCTGGATTTTAGGGATTACCAGCTTTGGGCTGCTGCTGCGATTCATATTGTTACAAGCCACTGCAATCTTCACTGAATGGCTTCACAAGATTCGGGAGGTTCTGGGAACTCATCCAGGGTTGAGATTCCATTGGGAAATCAAGATGCAGGGGAAACCTTAAGAAATATGGTTTATTGTACACATACAATTCACACCTGGGTCTACTTTGGAGAGAGTTGAGAGTATCACATCTCAAAAAGGGCTTGTTCCCCACAACAGTGCACCATTAGAATCCAAGGCATCCTGGACCTGCACGCCATCTCTGTGCCAACTTGCCAAGATGATTCTGGCCTTCGTAGCAGCACTTCACGCAGTTCTGCCTCCACCATTCTCCTTTCCAAAGACCCTTGCCAGAAAAAACCCCAGACACTTTTTTCCTGTGGGCACAGCCTCCCTCTCCCCTGTTTTCCTAGTCATGGAAGCTGAAATCCTAGACCAGGCATCCCCAAACTTCCCATCTTCCCCAACCACTGGTCCTGTTAGCTAGGGATCATGGGAGTTGTAGGCCAAAACATCTGGAGGGCCACAGTTTGGGGATGCCTGTCCTAGACCATTCTCTGTCCACGGTAACCATGGGAACTGCCTTCTCTGCCCTGATGATGGTTTTCATCGATGGGTTATTGACTTGCTTCCAGGACGGTTTTTGTCATTTTTAATGACTTCTTCTATCTCAGGTGAGGCCCTGGCCTGGAAAAGCAGCTTGGCCTGTATTTTTCAGTGGCCTGGAACCTTCCCTTCAGTACTCTAAACAAATATTATCTAAATTCTACCATTTACTAATTTCTAACATTCGCCCCTAAATTCTGTTGCCCCAGATCTGTAACAACATTGACCTAATATAGTTTCTATTGTACTGACTTTTATTGCTTCGATTGTTCACTGCCCTGGGATTCTAGCACCTCAACATTTACGAAATAAGTTAATACTGGCTGTTTCTATAAGGTGATCCCCTTGGACACCTTAAAAAGCCTTGCAGACAGCTGACAAGAAAGCCTGAAAGCTTGAAACAGCCAGGTTTGCACATCATGACACTGGTCCATGATAATGATCACAGCAAATTCTGAGTAGCTGCGACAAGCTGTTTCCAAGAATACAGCTCTGTGGTTTCCTCTGGAGACTCTCTGTGGCTTTACACTTAGTTATTTGCTTTTAAGGTGCTATCAGCTGACGTCTCAGGGCTTGCTTTGGGGTTGGAGGGGGGTGGGAAATAACCCATAGCTGTGCAGTCCTTTTTTTCAGAAACGTCCACAAGCTCATTTCCATACATGAATAGATTTGACCTCACAGGCCATCTTGAATGTAATTCCCCTACATTTCAACCTCTGAATTCATGCTATGTTCTCCTCCCTTTTTCTTTCCCTTGCTGTTTCAGACCTGATTCCAATGGCCATGGAGAAAATCACTGGTGGAGTGTGAAAGGTGACAAAAACCAAACGTTTTGAGTTTCTGGTCCATGGTCTCTCCTGGCTTCAGAAGTGCCCATACAGCTCCTTGCCCAAGGGTGCCAGGGAGCCTAGGTGTGCCTCTGAACAGGTTCATGGGAAGCGCAGATTAAAAAAAATACTTTGCATTCCTTTAAAGGACCAGTGATTTAACTCATTGCAGGCAGTTGGATGAGATGGCCCTCAGGCCAATTCTACAATTCTAATGTTGGAGACCTACTAAATGGGCCTTTGGGGTCCCCCTCTGTGCTTCTATTAGCTGCAAGATGGAGTACAGCAGATAAAGAGACTGCTAACACTGTTAAAATGGTTAAGTAAATTAACTGTTTGGTTTCATTATGTAAGCTGAAGATATTTCTGGAAGGTGAGCTGAAGTGGGCAAGTTCCCTGGCTGGAGAACTTGTGTGTGTGTGTCTGTGAAATGGGTCAAAAAGACAAAGAGCTGCCAGTCCTGGAGCTGGAAAGACATAGAGGCCTGATTTGCTTTTTTTGAGATTGCAAAGCTGTGGCTTTAGTGCCACCTCCTAGAAAATTAATGGTGAAGCAGGTTCAGTTAAAGCACTGGTACTGTGAATCTTCCATATGTGTAAATAAACCTCATATCACAGAAAATGCTATCCATCCCCAGTGACACTAATTTCAAGAAATCAAACCCAAGGTTTTCTTTTGGGATGCTTGAAATCTCTTACCACTCAGAGATTTTGTTGCACATAACATACCTGCAAGTCAGGTGGATCCTGAAAAGATTTAAGTGATTGAACCACCCCAGAGAAATAACTCTGTGTAGGACATCTGTACAATTGAATGACTTTTATTGATGATCATAAATCCTTTTTAACTAAAACTAATGCTAACACAAATGTCTTCAGGATCAGGAGCATGAATGGTACCTGGGCCTTCATGAGACCAAATGCAAAGGCTTCTTGTTGGTCAATAAATCAAAACCTGGAAAGGGTGCCATCCTATCCACCTTTACTGGTAGAAAATTTGAAAAGTCATAAAGCAATGAGGGAGGGCACTGAAAAGTAGAACCATGCTCAAGGAAGCTCATGTGACCACTTCATTTTCAAGACTGACTCTTCTCTGGACCTTAGATGTCTTATTAGGGACCAAGAGGCCTCTGGGAGCACCTGTGGCTTCTAAAGGACCAACACTTGACAGAAACTGTATAGAGAAGTGCAACATTGCCATCTTAAGGTCAGCAATGTAATGTCCAAGGAGATGTTTATTTCAGTACTGTATATTGTGATGTGTTTGCTCTTGACTACATATTCTCTTTCTTCTCAAGACCAGATGCTTCTGCCCTCAGGGCTGACCCAAACATCATGGTACCTCAGGTTGCAACCCTTACAAGGGAGAAAGCCTCAGTGTAAATTGCTTCTGAATAAAGATGCATAGGATCGTGGCTGATGACACACAGTGGATGTGCTGGACAATGTTTTGCCTCAGTAATGGACTGGATGAGAGCCAATAAATTGAAGCTCAATCCAGACTGAGGTACTGTTAGTGGACATTTCCCTAGACTAGATGGGAGGTTGCTGCTCTTGATAGGGTTACACTCCCATACCCTCCAACATTTCTCCAATGAAAATAGGGACGTCCCGTTCCACAATGATACTTTTACTATTTATACCCCACACATCTTATTGGGTTGCCCCAGCCACTCTGGGCAGCTTCCAACATTTATAAAAACATAATAAAATATTAAACATTAAAAAATTCTTTATACATAATTGCCTTCAGATGGCTTGGAAGTCGAATAACTCCATACCCTCCAACATTTCTCCAATGAAAATAGGGGTATCCTACCATACCCCCCAACATTTCTCCAACGAAAATAGGGACACCTTAAAGAAAAGCGGGACATTATGGGATCAAATCAGAAACCGGGACGGCTTCTCTAAATCAGGGACGTCCCTGGAGAATAGCATAGCTGCCAAGTTATCCCTTTTTTACAGGGATTTTCCCTTATGCTGAATAGGCTTCCTCGCAAGAAAAGGGAAAACTTGGCAGCTATGGAATAGGGACCCTTGGAGAGTCTGCACTCCCTGTGAATGAGTGGGTATGTAGCTTGGGGGTTACTTCTGGATCCTTTGCTGTTGCTTGAGGCTCAGGTGGCCTCGGTGGCATGGAGTGCCTTTCGTCAGCTTTGGCTGGTGGCCCTGTCGCTACCTGACAGGGTTAGTCTAACTTCTGTTACCTATGCTCTGGTAACCTCTAAGTTAGATGACTGCAACCCATTATACATGGGGCTGCCCCGAAGATGATTGGGAAAAATCAGCTGTTGTAGAATTCAGCAGGCAGCTTGAACATATAATGTGATTCCTGGCCCGACAGCAATGGCTGCCAATTAGTTTCTGAGCCAAATTCAGAGTGCTGGTTTTAACCTATCCAGCCTTAAATGGCTCAGGACTACAATATCTCAAGGACCACCTCTCCCCAGATGAACCAGCCTGGACCCTACAATCATCATCCAAGGTCCTTCTTTGTGTGACTCCTCCATGAGAGGTCTGGAGGGTGGCAACACAAGAATGGGCCTTTTCTGCAGTGGCTCCCCATCTGTAGAATGTTCTCCCCAGGGAGGTTCGCCTGGCAGCATCATTATATATCTTTAGGGACCAAGCAAAAACTTCCCTCTATAGGCAGGTCTTTGGCCTTTGACTGTCTGCGGCCTTTTAGAAATGGGTGGGATGTTTTTAATGGGTTTCTCTTCCCTCTTGGTTGTAATGTATCCATGTGGGGTTTATGTAGGGTCTGTCTGCTTGGTTGTAAGTTACTTTGGGTTGCCCTGGGCAAGAGAAAGCAACTGACAAATTTAATAAACTATAAATAAATGAATATGTATAAACAGTGTATGATCGCTTTTTGTACGATCCTCATTATTTATTTCATAGCCTTTAGAACATGAACAAGCATGGGGACGTCAAAGAGAAATGATTAAACTGGAAGAGTCTAAAACATTACATCTGGTCACATATATGTGTAAGGTGTTGGTGCTGGCGGGAGAAGGAACAGCACCCAAAATCCTGGGAAGGTGAGAGCAGAGTTCTCCTTAGTGAGTCCTTCCAACTGGATCCCTGATGCTCCAGAGCACAGATGCCTTTGACAGATGAGTTCATAAAAAGTGTGGCAACACCTGCCCTTTGGAACTTCCTGCCCAATGAGATCAAGCTGCCACCTTCATGGTACTCTTTATGGTGCCTGCTAAAAACATTTATGTTTAGAGAAGCCTATGCAGATGCTTAGAAAGTTGAGGTAATTCTAATCTGTATTTTAAATTTTGTATATTTTAAAGTATGGTTGTGAATTTCCCCCGATTTTATTGTTTTATCTTTTTTGTCAAGCGCTTTGAACTTCATTACAATCAAATGGTGTATACATTTTATGAAATAAATACAAATGCTAAATAAAAAGAGATAAAATGGAACAGTGTCCTTTCAAAGGCTTTGGGGTTGTGCTTGACCAGGAGTCAAGCCTCTGAAAGTGCAAAATTCCCAATGTGACTGTATCAGCTTGAGGAAAAAATCTGACAGCTCTTCCAGCCACTTGAAACAGTCATCAAACAGCCACTATTTAATTTTTAAACGCTATTACATTTAAAGTATTATTTAATATTTACATTTTTGTAAGTTGCTTTGAGAGTGCTTTTGTTGCTCCTTAAAGCAACAAATAAATTAATAATACACTATTAGCAGGGCCGGCCCACCCATGAAGCCACATGAGGCAATAGCCTTAGGCGGCAGGATCCATGAGGCAGCAGATCCTTATGTTGATGTTACTCCCCCCCCCTTTGTTCCTGATGTAGATCTCCCCTCGCCCCTTTTTTCTGCGGTGGCGAGGGGAATACCATTTTGGGGTCCAAGATGTCTTGGGCCGGCCCTGCTCTTAGGGAAGCACAATGCGCAAGCTACGACCAATTCGCGGCGCCTTCCGCCAGATGGCGCTGAAGCCCCCGCAAGGGAGACTCCGCCGCCAGATCCTTGCGTGAAGGCGTCGCGTGCCCGAACTGTGCGTGTGCGAGCGGCTCGTGGGCGACTCCGAGCGTGCGTGGTGACGTGTTCGGCCCCTTGGCCCCGCCCCTTGCTGAAGCGCGGCGGCCGCAGTCTTGGCGGTTGCAGAGGGAGGTCGCGGCGGAGCCGGTGAGAAGCAGCAGCTGCCTTCGGCCTCGGCGCCCGGACGCTTCCACGCTCGCCCTCACGATGTCTTCTGTGCCGGACGCCGCCGCCGGCGACGAACTGAAGCAGACGAAGGAGATGGAGGACGCCGAGAAGTACTCCTTCATGTCCACGCTCACCAAGGCGCCCAAGAAGGTGCGGGCCGGTGGCCGGAGCGGGGAGCTCGGGGGGCGCTTGCGGGGCGGGGCGGCAAGGACGGGGCTCGGTGCCTCAGGCCTTCCAGGACGAGAGGGGCCGGGGCTTGAGCCCCCCACCCCACCTGAAAGTCACGTCCTCTGAGTGGGAAACAGCCTTTCCTTCCCCTTGACGCCTTGGGGAAGGGGTGGTGGTGGTGGTGCGCTCTTGCAAGGTTCAGCGGGCGCTCTGCACATGCCACGGGGAACTGTTTTCTGTGTCGGCGTTTCTCGTGTCCCGGCGCTGAGACCTGACCCTGAAAACTGGCACGTAGACGTGATCCCCTCCGGCAGGGAGCGGGGACTGGGGAAGAGGAGGAAATAGGGGGAAAACTCCAGGAAGAGGAGATGTGGAGGAGTCTGGAGCCGGCCAGGGGACTGAGGGCCAGTTCAGCTGTGGCAGCGCTGGGCAGGTGTAAGAACTGGGAAGGAAGGTCCTTTAGGACACGGATCCTCAGCGTGGCAGGCCTGGGCGGTGTTCGTGCGAACACTTTCCTTTGCAGCTGAAAGGCTGGACCGCCTGCCTCGAAGGTCTCTATCCCCATGTCTGCCACTGGAAAGCATTTCCGTCTAGCAGTCACAGAGGAGATTGGACTCTGGTTCCCTCCATCCACCCGGCTAGCTAGGAACAGTGTGGAGCCCAGCATGCATATGTGATATCTGACTGCTGTCTGTCAAGACTGCTCCTGGGAACGAGGTGCTATGGATGCTGTGCAAGTTAAAAGTGGCCTGTAGCTTTTCCCATATCATTCTGTCTGTCTGTCTGTCTGTCTGTCTGTCTGTCTGTCTGTCTGTCTGTCTGTCTGTCTCTCTCTCTTTCACAAGTCCTCAGTATATTCTTCCAGTATATAATCTGTCCTAGCATAGCAGTACAGGCTTAATCCAGGCAGTCTTCTGGGAACTCCCACAAGAGTTATTGCTTGACTTGGGCAAATGTACCTTAAGATAGAGGCATGGTGTCTTGTGCTACCTGGAATATGCTCTCAACTTTTTGTTCGTCATTGAGAATGTCAATCCAGAGATCAGAAAACACCTTAATGCTATTCCGAAGTGCTGTTTAGTGGAAAGGGCTATCTTTGCTTTGTATTCCTACCTGGTTTAGAATTTTCAAAAACCATCTTCCTGCAGCCTCAGTGATTGTAACTGTTAGTAATCATTGCTGTTAGTGGAGCTGTAACTGTGAACTCTTCAGTTATACAGCCAGAAGCTTAGATTTCCTGTGGGAAGTCCTTCTGGGCTGAACATTGCGTTCTCCCTAGCTTTGTGTTGCATGGCTCTGAACTTAAACCTGAATGGAGTATGGGGCAAAAGCTCCAAAGACAGCAGAGCTTTTCTTGGGAGAATGGGCATTTCCCTTTTGCTGTCTGAACTGAAGCAGAATTAGACTTGTGAAAATAGTTTATTTCTTTAAACTCACATTTGAAACCTTTTGTACAGCCCAACCTTTCAATGACTAGCAGAAACATTTTGGTGCTAGTTGGAAGATCAAACTTCACACTTAGCAGATGCCCAAGGACCACACCTATAACATTCCAGTACAAAAAGTTTGCTCCCCCCGAATATAATGCAAAACCATTAGTTCCACCTCAGACTGTGAAATTTGAGAAACTAGAGATGTTATTCCTTTTGGCTTTGGCAAATTCTATTCTTAGATACAAAATAATCACAAGTGTGATAATAAAAATGTACATACTTATTTTGCTGTGCCCATGAACCCCAGCAGGAAGCATTCCTGTCCTCCAAAATCAACTGTCAGAAAAGGGATATGGTCACTTGTTCCAGACACACATCATCTCTGATAATGTTTCTGTAATTTGTGTGGAGTTGGTGGTTGGACTGTTGGTGGTTGGTCCTATCAGGACTGTTTCTGTGACCTTATACTTTTGATGATCGAAACATGGATAGAGAACTGCATATATGAGGTTGGCAGAGGGAGGACCACCTCAGGTGGCAGATGCTGGTGGATGGGGTCAGCAGCCTTTCGTTGGAGGACAGGGCTGTAGTTACCACGTGAACTTACCTCCACCTTCTAAACTACCCTGATATCCTCAGCTGTGGTGGGTGATGCTATCCTGTCCCTAGCCAATCTGTTCAGTTTCTGTACATGAAATGAGGCTGGGGCGGGGGCCTTGTCCTTAAGGTATCTTGGGCCAGCCCTGGACACATGCTCCCCCTGATCTGAGATCTCAAATTATGTTGTCATTTATGCTACTTATATGGGTCTCAAGAACAATTTGTTTGAAATATCGCTCAGAGAAATATAGAATGTGCAGCTAAAGTCTGAGACTCATAAATCAGAAAAGACCATTAAATCTTGGTTGATCTGGATATAAATTAATGTTTTCAGCTGTTGTTTATTCAAATCATAACCGGTATGTAATGTTAATAATGGGGTTCCTGTGAGACACTGTCCTTATCAATGTTTTTAAATGTAATAGAAAGGAGGTTTAATTGGACCTGTGAATTTCTTTCCCCTCATCTATTCCCAGAACCTTGTCTGTTTAATTAAGAAGATGTACATAAGGTATCTTTTAAAGTTTAAGCATAGTTTATTTATATGCCACTTTCCCACTGTAAACATATGCCCAAAGTGGTCTGCAATTTGAAAACAGTTTATTAGAAAACATATCAGGAAAACTAAAAAGTTAATTTAACCTGATAAGTTAGTATTGCAGTAGAATAGTCTAGACTTAAATTTGATATTGCCCTGTATATATGTATTTTAAGTAATAATAGGACTAAGGGACCCAGGTGGCGCTGTGGGTTAAACCACTGAGCCTAGGGCTTGCTGATCAGAAGGTCGACGGTTCGAATCCCTGTGACGGGGTGAGCTCCCGTTGCTTGGTCCCAGCTCCTGCCAACCTAGCAGTTCGAAAGCACGTCAAAATGCAAGTAGATAAATAGAAACCGCTACAGCGGGAAGGTAAACGGCGTTTCCATGTGCTGCTCTGGTTTGCCAGAAGCAGCTTTGTCATGCTGGCCACATGACCTGGAAGCTATACGCTGGCTCCCTCGGCCAATAATGCGAGACGAGCGCGCAACCCCAGAGTTCCTACTGTGATCCTTGTGACTTCTACTGTGTCACCTAATTTGTGTCTATTGGTATCAGGATGGATTATTGTCCATACATTGTTAGCCTGCCCAGAGGCTCAGTGATGACTACAGCTAGGATGTCGGATTGGTGGTATGGATGGCCCTTTCTTTATTTTCAAAAGGCTCATTTAAGGGGGTTTGTCCATGTTCAGGGAATGGCCGTTTCGTGGGTGCAATGCTCTGTATTAGGCAAGAGTTTTTGTTTCTGACTCCTTCGAACTCTGCTTTTATGAATTTAAATGAGTGAAAACTAGTGCTCAAATTATATTTTGCTTTTCATAAAATAAACAAGCCAAGGCTTACAGGTGCAGGCCACTTAAACTGCCAAGGGTGTAATTGAGAAGACTTGTTTAGCCAATGGGCTAAGGCACACTTTTTATATTACAGCAGTTAGAATGCTAATAGTATATTGCTGCAGCTTTTCCATAGTACAGCTTGAGTTCCTACATACAGACTGAGGAGAGAGGGTAGTATCTTAGTCACTATAAGTCTACAGTAGAGTACAACACCACCACCCCCATTAAAAGAGAGTTCCTGGGTTGCTATGGATGCCACAAAGCTCCCTCATGGCTGCTTTGATAGATTCAAGAAGAATATGTCCTTGCATTTCTTTCTATCTCCTCTCTCCATCTTCCTAACAGCTGGTCAAAGAAAGCAGAAGGTCAAGCATATTTTGCTCTTCCACCCATACCAAATATAGGATTGTTTCCTTTCATTGTAATGTCATAGTCTAGCACTCCTATACAGCCTGTTAAAATGCTTCAAGCTGTGGCCTATTCCCCCCGCCTCAAAGCTCTTACCACCACAGTACTGAAATCTCCCCTTGAGTCTTTGTGAAGTACATTCATATCACCAATAACTCATTCTTCAGATACTTACAAGTGGCTCATAGATCTTCTTAATTGCATCAATATTAGTCAATCCCTATATGCAAATTTGTGTTTCATTATTTGCTTTTGGAAAAAAACCAACCTTACCATCGTCAGCCTGGATAGCTCAGTTGGTTAGAGCATGGTGCTGATAAAGCCAAGGTTGCAAGTTTGATCTCTGTATGGGACAGCTGCATATTCCTGCATTGCAGGGGTTGGACTAGATGATCCTCAGGGTCTCTTCCATCTCTACAACTCTGTGATTAGGACACACGGTTGTGTTTTACTGTCTTACTCAGAGTAGACCCTTTGAAGTTAATAAACCTAAGTTAGTCATATCCATTAATTTAAGTAGGTCTAATCTGATTTGGTCTAGTGTTAAATACTAGTCACAGCTTTTAAAAATGTTAATATTTTGTAATAAAAGAAAAGAAAGAGAGGTTGGGTGTTATAAAAGAGAGATTAACTTTCAAAAAGAGCTTTAAGTTTTAGTCACTCCTTGGATTTCCACCCCCCCTCCCCCAAATTGTGCCGCTCATGTAGGTAGCAGACTGAGGCAAGTGGAGTCATGTACTCCCACTCTGCAGAATCCCTTCCAGTGACAACATGTTAACAAGTATAAAAACGTGTTACTCTTCCTCTCTGCCCACTTCTTTTTTGTGATTCTCAGTAATCAGTATTTCTGCTTCTCAGCTTCATTGCTCATTGTAGCCCCCTCCAGTACGTTCCTTATGCTTACATATACATACCGGACTGACACTTTCCACAGTGATGTTTTTTTCCCTGCTTTACAATTGTATACTGTCAATTTTGTAAATATACTTTTTGGTCTCAGAATCTTAGGTGAAGAATTTTAGCAGCAAGATTGTTACTGTATATGCACAAAGATGGAAAGATACAGCCCTACCTACTATAAATGAATGGTTGATAAAATTATTGGACTTAATTGAGATGGCAGAATTAATGTGTTTAATTAGAGAAAATCATTATTGACATTTAATAGGATTGGAAACTTCTTGTGGAGTTTTTGCATGCAAGAGAAAATCAACTTATAATATCTGGATCTGAAGATTGAAAAATTTAGCTCATAGAAAATAGACTACTTCAGTGTTAATGAGTGAATACTATATTTATCTGCAGGACAGAGAACTGGAAGTCTTTTTATCTTTATCATTTTCTTTTCTTTCTCTCTCTTATTTCTCTTTGCCCCTTTTCTTCTTTTTTCTTCTGTTCCTTTTAAGATTATATTTTTTAAGCATTTCATTTATTCTGGTGTATCATAAAAAGTTACTTTGTATTGGGTATGAACTTTTGTATATAATGGGCAAGTATCAATAAAAATAGATACAGTATTAATAAATAAAAAAGAATTTTATATGCCAGTTAATTTACCCTGAATGATATTTCTCTAGTACCATATGTGCACTACCACTGCAACAGAAAACTCAAACTATTTTTCTTAAACAAAGTTTATTTTTCTTTAATGAACAATAAGAAATTAGAAAATGTACAGTTTGTTCTGCTGAACAACCAGGAATCAGAATGTGACAATGCATATTTGTATATTTCCCCGTTCCTTCCTTCTTTTCTAGCATATGCTCCATACATGATTTGTCAAAGTCCCAATTCTGCAGAAATATTGAAGTTTGAATAAATTGCATGTATTTATTTTGCATAAATTTGCAGAATTCAAGCTCTGATGTCTTCTCCACGTTAACACAGAACATGGATATATCTACACATGCCATCTTGAGATATATCTACATATGCCATCTTGAGAAACAGATAGATTTCCTCTTAGCATGCAATCAGCTGCTCCAGTTTTCATTGGTTCTTGACCAATAGCTTATTTATATCTTGACTATATAGCAATATTCTCAGCCAAATTGCTTGGGAAAAGATTTCCCCCC
The DNA here is from genome assembly GCF_963506605.1 of Zootoca vivipara. Taxonomy (NCBI): domain Eukaryota; kingdom Metazoa; phylum Chordata; class Lepidosauria; order Squamata; family Lacertidae; genus Zootoca; species Zootoca vivipara. Next base: position 48,060,076 of record NC_083282.1, on the reverse strand, counting down.
TGCCTTAGTTTGGCCAAATGTTGTATGTGCATTGTTTCCCAATCCTACATTGCATTTCAATTATATATCCAAGAAGTAGCAGTTCTAGTGTTGCCCATGAGATTGTTGCTCACCCCTGCAGACCCACATTGATGTCAAACCATTCATTTCGATTTTTGTCATTCTTAGAAATTGTTGCTCAGAACGTCTTGCAGTGTGGATGGGTCTCTACTTTTCCTGGTCCTAATCTCTCAGCATAATTTTTGTGTGTGTGCGACTGTTCAACATTGTTTGGTTCTAAGCAGTGCTTTTTTTCTTTAAAAATGTTTAGGGATACTCTCATTTTGACTAAAAAAAATCATTTTATAGTTCAAATTGGGGAAAATAAATACAGTAAATGGACAAAAGTACAAAGATTCACAAAATGTTTAGGGGTATGCGTCCCCCCAGAAAAAAACCACTGGTTCTGTGTCTTTCAGAATTGGCCAAAAGCTGCCGCTGACAGGGTTGTTCATCCTAGAAGGTAGCTAGGCAACCTTTAGAAGTAGCATTGTAGAATACAGTGGTACCTCGGGTTACAAACGCTTCGGGTTACAAACTCCACTAACCGGAAGTAGTACCTCGGGTTGAGAACTTTGCCCCAGGATGAAAACGGAAATCACGCACTGGCGGCAGCGGGGGGCCCCATTAACAAAAGTGCATCTCAGGTTAAGAACAGTTTTGGGTTAAGAATGGGCCTCCGGAATGAATTAAGTTCTTAACCTGAGGTACCACTGTACATGGTACTTGCTTGCCACTTAGTGCTAAAGAGAGCCAGTGTGGTGTAGTGGTTAAGAGCAGTAGACTCGTAATCTGGGAAGCCGGGTTCGCGTCTCTGCTCCTCCACATGCAGCTGCTGGGTGACCTTGGGCTAGTCACACTTCTCTGAAGTCTCTCAGCCCCACCTACCTCACAGGGTGTCTGTTGTGGGGGAGGAGGGGAAAGGAGATTGTTAGCCGCTTTGAGACTCCTTCGGGTAGTGATAAAGCGGGATATCAAATCCAAACTCTTCTTCTTCTTCTTCTAAAATGTTTGTTGTAATGCAAATAGCTGTTAGAAAGGGAAAGACCTACAGTACTATGCTCCCCTTTCAACTTCCTGATAGCACACCCTGACATAGATAATCCAAGGAGTTCTACAGGTGGACAGATGTGCAGACTTAAAATGGACTTACTAGTGCTTGAGTTGATAATAGTCATTCAACATCCCTTAATAGAAGAAAGTTTTGTCATTCAGATTCTTTGGAGCAACTCTGATGGGTTTCCCAAGAGTCTCATTATAATAAGTGCTTCGGTTGTTGATGAAATGATCAGCTCTAGAAATGCTCAAGTTTGCATATCTCCTCTTTGTTGTTGTGTGTCTTCATAGCAACAATGGAGATGTGATTATTTTGCTGGTTGTGAGGTCTGTGAAAAACATACAGGAGGATGCTGAAGGGCTGTATATTTTTAAACAGCCTTATAACCCCCCCTTGCATTATAGAGTAGGTTCTAATGCTTCCTTTGGGCTTATGACAATCATTTTTTGGGGTTCCAGTTTGTGTAAACTTAGAGATCCTTCCCTGATTTATTGTAAATATTGCTATGGTAACTGCATCACAGAGTGTGGTTGGAACATAGCAATCTTGTTTATGTATATAGAAATTCTAGGTGTAAATTATTTGCCATCTATTCAGTAACCAAATGGGAACATGACAACAACAAAAATAGACTACTAGGTGTTCTTGGGATCCAGTAGCTCAAAATAGTTTTGTCTGATTTGAGAGACCCCCTTATACTGGCAGTATACTCCTCAGGTGGAGAATCTATTGTAAGCTTTAAGAATGTCACTTTTTCCATTCCAGGTGAGAAATGTGTGGCATAAATGATTGATGCAGATGTGTGAGCAGAAGGACTTGTAAAATATTGTAGTTGTAGTCATAGTAGTAGTAGTAGTAGTAGTAGTAGTGTTGCTGCTGTTGTAGGTTAGCAATTGTGCAGTTATTTCCAGGGCTGCTTTCATTGAATGCATTTTTAATAAGTTATATTTCAATTAATTGATTGAATTTTTGCTGATGACTCATAAGGTGCTAAACGTCTTCTAAAGTCATTGTAGCAAAAGTTCTAGTTTATGTTTGAATCCATTAGTTATTGGGGACATAGCAGCCTTCAGGGCTTCCCAGCATTGAACTTGCTATCTTTGGCTGCCCTTTGTGCTGTTCCATTGTGAAGTTTCCTCAACCAGAGGCCAAGTAGCTTTAAATGTTTGTTTTAGTGAAACACTGAAAGGTTTGTCTATAGTCTTGTAGCACAACTTAAAAACCCTTTCCTTAGGATGTATGCAGTTCAACATGCTACTCAAAACTGTCCCTGATGGTGGCATCATGAAAGTGATTTTGAAGAAATGACAGCACAAGGTTGACTTGTGATCATATAACTTGCTTAGAATGTAAGCCAATCCTTTTTTTAAAAGAATCTAGTGAGCAGCTTTTTAGAAAGGATATTTCCTGTTGACATGGTTCGAGTCTTAGAGCTCAGGAACTGCCCTTTCCCTTTCATAGTGAGCTAGTTGAATTATATTATGTGTTGTGATCAATACTGTGCCCTTGGTAACAGGCTTATTGCTGCTGCAGAATCTGTTCACTTTTAGGCTTGTAACGGGGCGGGGGGGGGGGGGAATCAACTAGCTGGCCATGGACTGGGTATTCTAATCAAGTTGGAAGCATGGTGGTGTATGCTGAGAATCCAGGTGTGAGTGTGGGACAGGATGCTCTATTTCTGCATACAGACGGATGATCTTGAGCTAAATATCTGGTACCATTGTTCTCCTGGCACCAGAGGTGGGAGGGCTGTCGTTCATAGATATCAGAACTGGAACTTGGGAGTTTGCTGTTAGAAATGGGCAGAATCAGACTTCTTGTTGAATCAGTGGGAATTCCTTCTTCACCTTCTTGCAAAATTCTTTATATAATTTGAACCTGTAATCTGGAAGCTTTCCCCTTCAGCCATTCATCCCCCCCCCACAAGAATCCTGGTCAGAATTTTGTGCATTCTTTTCCAGCCCCACAGGGAGAGGATTAATTTGGATCCAGACAAGCTCTAAATAAGAGGGTATTGCCAATTCTTATTAAAGTTGGATTGAATGACTGTATACATAACAATGCATGACCTTCCTCTGTCTCGATGAAGCTAATTCTCCTGTGTTCTCATTGCTGCAGCTGTGTGGGCTGAATATTGCATTTTGCAATTAAGCTGGGGCATGATTAAAAATATTTTGTAGTTTGTATGAGACCAACCAAAAATGCATTTTAGGGATTGGGTTTTGAAAAATTATTCATTAGATTTCTTACACTCACTTTACCGTGAGGTCCTAGGGCAGGTTAGAATAATTTAATACATTATTAAAATTAGTTAAAATAGATTACAGTTGAGAGATTTAAAGTTGTGCTTGAATCCTGCTTGCTGGTTTCCCACAGGCATGTGGTTGGCCACTGTGAGAACAGGATGCTGGACTGGATGGGCCATTGGCATATAAAAATTAAGCATATGTTGACTAATTCTGTGCAGATATTTCCTTTCCTGACTATCTGATATGTATAAATATGACTGAGTAGTTGCCACATTAGGCAATACATTAAAACCATACCATTTGCCACATTTTGCTGTATGTTTCCTTAAATTTAAGCTGCCTAAGTATTTGCCACAGGTGTTCAGTTCTTTTTTAGGATGGTTATATACTGTAGCAGACACGGTTGAACCATTTTCTACAACAGCTCTAAGGCAAATGTGCAGATCTGAAATGAAAGTATTAATACTCTTTCCTGGATGCTGAGAAACAAGAGCAAAGGGGTATGGTGGAAGGTGACTTTCCTGTACATGTTCACCTTGCAGCCCCCCCCCAAGCCTCTTCTGAGTGTTGGGGACCCTACTGAATGGGGTGAGCTCTGGCTAAGAAGGAAGGGGGAGTCACTGAAAATTGGCTGGAGTTTCATTCCAGGAATGGAGATCTGGCCACGGAAGGTGCCTCAGTTCCCTGCATCCCAACTAACTCCCATGTGCCACCCTTAATATAACAGAAACAGAAGGACAACCACCTCTCATAAACAGTTTGGCACCCTTTTGAAAAGAAGTGCCAAAAATCACCAAAAGGAGGAGGGAAGCATCTCACAGTGGTGAAAATGTTTGCAAAATCTGCCTCCTCCATTTCTCTGCTACTTTCAAACGTTTTGACTTCCATTTTTTGAATGAGCATAGCTTGTTGTGTCACCCAAAACCAACAAATGGTGGTTTAGAAGATCACAGAACATCCCTTCTGTCATTGTGTGTGTATTTTATTCGGATTTGTTCATGAGGTCCATAACTTTTAGTATATGTTGAAAGGGGTAAGTTCATCCAGTGTGCAGGAGTTGTGATCTTTTCAACAGTAAAGGATGTTTTGCTTTGTGTTTGCTACTCACCAAGTTTTTCTTAAACCTTGTTACCTGCTTTACAACCTGTGGCTGAATATGTAATTTTCATTAAGATCTTTGCCAAGAAACAGCTTTATCGTTCCCTCATTTTAAAAGCAATTAGCTGGTTTTTATTTAAGACCTTGGGGTAATTGCTGTCCATGCATCAGTACACTTAATATTAGTATGTTAATTTATAACATGGCCCAAGGGTTGGATATGCGGGAAATAATGGCAGTCTGGATCCCCTCTTGACTCTTCCAGGTGCTGCCCTTGGGTAATCAATTAGTATGCACCTTTATTGTGTCCAAATGCACCTTTAGAACAACCAAACTACCTTCCTACCCACCCTGTGTCAAACACTGTCTTTATCAGTGTCCCATTCCTAAACTTGTTCCTGTTTGGTATTGCCCCTGCTTTTAAATGATGCTAGGCCAAAAAGAGAGAGCAAAATCCTTGGCATGCCATGGATGGGAAATCATGACCTCCTCTTTTTTCTTGCAAACTATCAGGTACTGCAAAATGAACTATTATTTATATTCATTTCATTTCTGTGCTGCTTTATATTGTTAAGAAAACCCCCCTCAAATGTAACTATTGATGTGTAAACTTTGCTCTCAAAAGGGAAGGGGGTTATTTGGAACTCTGCTAAATAAGTAGTCTGAGGAACTGAACATATAATTTCATGTTGAAGCTCTGCAACTGACACATCAAGATAGCTTAAATTCATTTGATGTTTAAGCTAGTGGTGCCATGTACCAAGCGTGAAGGGGTGAGCTCCCATTGCTCTGTAACAGCTCCTGCCAATCTAGTAGTTCGAAAGCATACCAGCACGAGTAGATAACTAGGTACCGCTGCAGTGGGAAGGTAGAGGGTGTTTCCATGCACTCTGGCTTCCATCGTGCCAGAAGCAGTTTAGTCGTGCTGGCCCCATGACCTGGAAAGCTGTCTGTAGACAAACGCTGGCTCCCTCAGCCTGAAGCGCCACACCCCATAGTCAAGTTTGACTGGACTTAACTGTCCAGGGGTCCTTTACCTTTACCTACAGAATCAACAACCAAAAAATGAACTGTCAGGGATAGGAGAATACCACTGTGAATTCATTCAAGGCCTTGAAAACCCCAGTTCTGGATTCTGCAGTCTTTCTGGTCATAAGTGCTTCCCTTTTATAGGTATCCTTTGGCATTTTTTTTAAAAAAAGTGGGAGTTAATGAGTTGCAGAAACGATTCACCTTTGCCCAGCAGTATTTGTAAGGCTGTAATGTTCAGCTGCTGGACATGGGCAAATCAGCTTCTAAGTAGCCCTGCTAGAATTCTTGGCTGAAACTTATCAGTATTCTACCCTAATAAATTGCTCGTGTATTAACACAGTAACAGCATTGAAAGAATAAATGCAGCAACAGGAATCACTACTCCCATAGCAACTGTGCAACTCCCCCACTAATCATTACATTATCCTCTAGCGCAGGCATGTCAAACTTGCGGCCCTCCAGATGTTTTGGACTACAATTCCCATCTTCCCCAACCACTGGTCCTGCTAGCTAGGGATCATGGGAGTTGTAGGCCAAAACATCTGGAGGGCCGCATGTTTGACATGCCTGCTCTAGTGGCTCCCCTAGTAATCACATACAGAGCATGAGTCGTCTTCATGCTGCAGCACTGAAATTGCATTGCTGCCAATACTTTGCTTCCATTTTCAAGGGCCTGGACAAATCAAGGTTATAAGAATAGGGATCAGCAGCCATTCTCTTTGTTGTCTTTGGGCCTGACACTGTAATATTTGGGATAGAAGTTATGCATAAGGGAGATCTAAAAGTCTCCCCCCCCAACCCCTGATACTTTCAAAGAACTTCTCTACTAGACATGCAGCTTTTGTGAAGCTCTTGAAGGTAACTTTTCCCATCTTCCCCCCATTGCATGACAAGTATCCCCTCTCCCAGCACCATTTTGCTTATAGCCTAATGTGCCTAAGCAGCCAGGAACGTGTAATTTTAGAAATTTTGTATCTTGGGAAACTTTAAACAGTAGGTTCAAAATGGTAGAAATGTGGATATATGATGATATTTGCCTTCTTATAGCCATCCGTTTTCTCCATGTTTCTTTCAAAGTAGAATCATGCTTTATCAGAAAATTCTCTTTAAACCACACAAGGAATTATTCAGGTGGTTTAACTGCTGCCCTAAGGCAAGACTGCTCTGTGTCATCTGTAGACCTCCATCTGTAGATGTGTGGAGCTGTAACATCTGTCAGTACTAACTGGGATTTTGGGTGGGTTCTCTTTTGATAATAGGCAATTTAAGGCTGCCTACAGATAGTAACTTCAAATGCTTGATGTTGCTATCGTTGCCCATTTCACACACACATATTATTTCTGGTCAAACGTGTTTTGCGGGTTTTTGAGTGCTTCAAGGAATACTTTGAAAGAGCCAAAACTGGCTCTGAGCACGATGATCAGTACTGCCACAATAATATTTTTAAAAGTTTTTTATAATGCAGCCCCCCAGTCTCCCCCTCCACCTCATTTAAGAACATTTCCCCCCTTTAAAACTTAATTAGGGGTGGATATTTTTAGACCAGAAGCTGCTTCTGATGCCGTCTGGTCAATTTCACAAGCCATTGACTAGTACAGGGCTCAAGTAAGTGACTGGAATTAGAAATTGGGGGTTGGGGTGAGGCATTCTCTTTCTCCTTCCCCTCCAACTTCTGTTATTGCAATTGCTGAATTAATTGCAATTGGGTTACAGTAATAGTAAAGGGGAGATCTACACCCATTGCTCTACAGAAAAGTATCACAATGCAGCCTAAAATATGTGGCCTAAGCTAACTCCTGTTAGTCATCTCCAGTTTGACCCTGGGGGATAATGCCCTGCAGTTCCAGGTTGTCAGAGGAGCTTTCATGCTTTTGTATGACTAACACAAGCAGAACTGATGCATTTCCCCCCTCTCTCTTGAATCTGTTTTTTTAAAAATATATATGACAACTTGATTCCAAAAATAAATGAATTAAAACAATTACCACCCCAAAGCCTCTAAACTTACAAATGTTACAGGAGCTTACAAGGAAACAGGTCTAGGCTTCTAAGAGGAAATTCTGCTGAAATAATGATCTTTTCTATGGGGTAACTAATATTTACTGATGGCAATAGTCATTCAAAGTAGTTTGGGTCTGCGGCCTAAATTGTAGTAGTAAGGTTCACATTTAAAAAATAGTTTTCTGATTAAAAAGACTGTATGAAAAGTACTTATTTTATTCGTACTTAAAAATATTTATATACTGCTAGATTGTAGTAAAATCTCTAAGCAGTTTATAAGAAATAGTAAAACCATCAATTGTTGTTGTTGTTGTTTAGTCGTGTCCGACTCTTTGTGACCCCATGGACCAGAGCACGCCAGGCACTCCTGTCTTCCACTGCCTCCCGCAGTTTGGTCAAACTCATGTTCGTAGCTTCGAGAACATTTGTCTGGGTAGACTTACATAAACGAAACTTTCAAGCCAGTGGTGCAAAAAGTTCCCTGTGAAGACGAATTTCTTGTTAAAGCATCCTGGAAATTGTAGTGGGAGGAGAAATATTTAAAATGGCACAATACTTCTTTAAATGTATAATGCACATGGGACCTTACATTTTGTACTCTGGGAAGCAAAGTGCAGCATTTATGTTCACATCAATTTATTTGTCTCACTGAGTGCTGTTGACATATTTTTTAACTTGGGAGTTTATGCGCTGCAATTTCTGGGATTGGAAATTCTCACCCTTTCCTCCATTTTAAAAAATGTGCCATAATTTTAAGGAGAAATCACAGATTTTAGCAGCTGTGGCTTTTCATCTGGTTATGCAAGGTAGCATGCATGCAACTTTAGATAAGACTCTTTAAAATTCCATTTCAGCTACTCATATATTGCACCCACAAAAAGCTGTCATATAAGTGGCAAAACCATCGTTTACTTGGGCTCTGTCTTGGGACAATTGCTGGCTCTGTTCTGATAAAATGTAGAAGTCTCGTGTTAGAATGAATATGCTGTTATGAGCAAAAAGAACAGGTCATATTAGGACGTGCTGAAGCGTTTAATTTCTGTGGAAGCAAAAGAGCAGTGTGCAAATTTAGTATCCCCTCAGTGCAAGTGAGCTCCTGTTAGGGATCACTCTGTCTCCCACTCTGGGCCCTGGGCAAAGACAGTCGGTCTCTTCCCCCCCCCCCCGAGTACCTTGGAGGGGGTGCTACATGTGATTAGCACAAAGACTCCAGGCTGGTGGCTTTGCCTGATGTTTCCTGGGAGAAAGGAGAAAGCACTTAGTTGTTTTTGGACTTCAGTCAATCCTGTATGAGGGATGGTAGTGGAGAGTTTATTATCTGGTCTCATTTTCATGATTTCCCCCCTGCCTCCAGTAGTAAACCGCTGTCATATCAGGTATTTTAATTATTTTTAATAGATGTATTCTGAAATGTCGATCTTGACTTTCACTACAGTGAGCACTCAATTTAGTAGCTCCCTAATAATAATAATAATAATAATAATAATAATAATATATATTATACCTTGCCCATCTGGCTGGGTTACCCCAGCCACTCTGGGCGGCTTCCGGGTTCAGCGCCAGCGCCGATCGGCGGGGTCTCGTCTCGTCTCCGAGACGGCCCGTCCCTGCTAGGAGTGGGGAGGGCAGCGAGAGCGACGCTGCGCCCCTTAGAACCTCGGGAAGGGCGTCCCGGGGGCAATTTGCTCGGCACAGCCCAAATCCGGACTCCCCAACTCTTCGGTTTGCTCTAATAAGAGCTCCGGAGCGAGGAGGGTAGAAGTCGCGGGGGCCATTTTGAGCGGCAACGTTATTCTAGCAGGGAGAAGCTTCAAGCCGAAGGCGGAGAGCGCTGGATTCTTCCGAAAATAAAACGATTGGAAAAGATTGTAAGTAACCTCACGATTTGGATTATAAAACAATTTGGATCTGGGAGAGAGGGGAGAAAAGAGGAAGCCACCCCCCCCCCCACGGCAACAAAAGAGACAGTAAATAGAAACCCGAAGCCATAAACAGAAGATTTGCAATTCAAAGGATCCCTCAAAGGCATCAAAGAGAATCTCCCCTTTGATGCAGGGTGAGAAGGGGAGAGAGACTGTGGTTTATGACTGCCCTGCAGCAAGAGGTAAAGACTGAGAAAAATCTTTCTTTTCCTCGGGAGCCGGCAGCCCAGGCAATCCAGTGAGTTGATCAGGATTTATGAGTCAATTTTTATTTCATTTTGTATTTCTGGACTTTGTGGAATTTCTTTTCTGGTTTAAATGTTTGTGAAATGTGAGTTCGAACTTTATTGTTAATAAGACTTGAAGAATGCAGCCAGCTTGTTAAAATGGAGTCGAGAAAATAAACTGTGATCATATTCCACCCCACGTGACAAGTTTTGACCTTGGCAGGATTGAATTATGTCAACAAAAAAGTGTTCCCCTGAGTTCCAGCGGTCTGTTTTGACCTTAATGTGGGAAACAAGAATAGAGCTATGTCAAGAGGAGACACGACGGCAAGAGTTACAGGAAAAATTTCAGATGGTGATGGCAGAATATGATTTTTTAGGAGATGAAGCTTTTGACACTGAAAAAGATGAATGTGAGAATGACAATGATGATGACTGTGATTTGGAAGGAAAAGATGAAGATGAGGACTGTGATGATTCAACACAAAATGAAGCACACCACGAAAAAAATGATGACTTTACTCTACAAAAAGTTGGATGGAGTGCCCCGCTTTTGAGGGGGGCACGATTGGTATTATTGGAACTCCAGAATGCCCACAGGGAAGAAGGAAAAAATATGCAGAGAAGAGAAGAAATTCAGGGGCCCTGTATGGTGGCCTAGATGGCAAAAGACTGTAAACAGGGGGTGGGGTGAAGGGAAAGTGATGTTGTGATTACATGGATGGATTAACAGGTTTATAACTGGTCTGCTGATTATGGAATTTGCTGGATTGGGGGGGTGGAGCCGGTAATCGGGGATGTAAGGTTAAATTGAGAATAGTTATAGTTTTAAAAGTGAATGGATTTTGGAAAATGTGAAAATATGGAGGCTTATAGAGGGAGAAAAAATTAGGCATGGGAAGATAAAATGGGAGTTTGATTTTTCAGTGATTTGAAGTTGTATAAGATACAAAGGTGTATTTCTATAAAGTAAGAAACTGTTGCAGATGATAAAAAAGGGATGAAAACCGGGGAAGGGGGGGGAGGGGAAGCCCACAAAATATGGTTTTACAATCATGAATGTAAGAAAATTTTTTCTGTTTTGTATTGTTTTTTCTCTTTTTTGCCCTTTCTTTTTTTTCTTTTTTCCTATTTTTATTTTTCTCTTTTTTTTTGGTATGACAATAGATGGTTGGATGGATGGCCTCCTGCGTACTGCCCTGGTTTGCTGGAGCTCCCTTGTGGCAGGGGGGGGGGGCTTTGGGGTCAGGGGAGGGGGAGGAGGACAGAAATCCAAGCATAAAATGGAACATCTCTGACTGTTCACATACATGGGATACTTCTGTGGCAGGGGAGGACCCATGTGGGTGGGTAGGAAGGAGGTGGAAAAGGTGTTTATGTATGTACCGTTTTTTTTTGTTTTTTTTGTATTCTGTAAAATTAATAAAAAGTATGTTTTAAAAAAAAAAAACTCTGGGCGGCTTCCAACAGAAAAATAAAATAGAATAATCTATTAAACATTAAAAGCCTCCTTAAATTGCCTCCCTCACCCTTTAAATTGCCATATACTAATGCAGGCATGTCCAAAGTCCGTTTTGGGGGTGTAATCTGGCCTGCCGGTTGGCTTAATCCGGCCCCTGTGGCAGTTTATTTCCTGGGGTAAAATCCTAAAATAAGCTCAACAACTTCAATGCTAATAAAAAGTTAAACAACTTTGGTTGGCCCTTTGGTAGGCCCTCATGGCCCTTCACTTCATTAAATCTGGCCCTCTTTGAGAAAAGTTTGGACACCACTGTTCTAATGTAAGGGACAGAGAAATGATGGCCAGGGTACTTTGCATGTCCATAATCTTTTGACATTTACCGTAGGTCTAGCCTAATGCTCTTCACATACTTCAGAAACAAACATGCTGATACTTATATTCTGCTGACATGTAAGAGGTGCTCATAAGGGGGAAAGATACAAATTGGCATAAATTGAAATAATCCTGACTCCTTACCTCTTAATGTCTAGATTCTCCAGAGTGAGCATGTTAAAGCTAGGGATATGCAAATAAACTGTTCAAACCTTCTGACAAGCAATAGTATTGCTTCTAGAGTTGTATCTTTTGGGAAGTTGTGAATACACCGTTTCCTGTTTGCAGCAGCTAGTAACATGAATGAAATGTTTGTTTGATTTAGGAACTCTAGAGGTGGAGAGGAGTGCCATTCAGCAAAAATATAGAGGATCTGCACAAGGAGTTCTCATGCCTGCAAATTTCATTTCTGTCCAGCTTTGCAACCCAATTATTTATTCACTGTTCATGAGTATTTAGATTCCTACACCAACCTTTAAAGCAGTCTTCAGTCACACACTGTTTATTTGCTAAGTTGCTTTTTCTTTTTATTATGAATGGTGGCTGATCTTACAGGTCCACCCCTACCTTATTGTCTTAAGTTAGCTGGCAACTGGGATTGGCTCTCCCAATTTGGATGAGATTGCAGAACAAGTTAGTTCACTTATAAATTGCTTCCCACAATAGAGTGTCTGGAAGCAACTTACAAGCATAGAACATGGTGACACAATTAAAAAAACAAAAACCTTATGCCACAAAAGTTTTTTCCTCTTAAGGAAAAACACTGGCATGTTGCGCAATCTCCATGTCTTTGCCAAATGTGCTAGGCAGGAAAGACTCACAAAATTGCACTAGCAGATTTAGAACATGCCATTATCCTGGTGTGTGCCTGTATTGTGGGAGGAGCAGATCATAGTGCTCTGTAGGTGGGGTTGTACCTCTTTGCTGGAGTCAATATTTAGTCACCTTGAGTGACCAGACTGCAGTCATGGCTGTGGGGCAAGAATAACCAAGAAAGTTCAATTGAGGAATGTTGTGTGCTTATCTTCATAAAGCCAGAGGATCTGTCACTCAGCTTTGATGAGTACAGAAGAAAGTGAGTGGGGTTACAGGAACAGTCTACCCATGTCCTCTGGGGGGCAAATGTTGCAGTGTTTGGTGGGATAACATTATATGGCACCATGTGGAACAGCCTTCCCCAATCTGGTGTCCCCCAGATGTTTCAGACCAGCCTTTCTCAACCTTTGCACCCTATATGTTGTTGGACTACAACTCCCCTCACCCCTGGACCTGCTACCTAGGGATGATGGGAGTTGTAATCTAGCAGCATAAGGAGACTCAATATTGAGAAAGGCTGTTTTACACTGTAATTCCCATCAGCATGGCCTGTGGTCAGGGACATCTGGAGAGTGGGCTGAGGCGGGCTGGTTTAGAGAGTACAGCTGAGGCTACAACCATGGGATGTTAGCTTTAGCTTTTGACATCCTCATGCCTCTTCACTTCTGTTTGGTATCTGCCACTTTGCAGGATCAGGAATTTTGACTATTTCTACAGTATTTTGGGTGATATCCCTACTCCCTACTCCATTGTTGAATTTACTCCCACATGGTTCTCTCACCACCCACTTGGGTTCAGATGTGTTCTTTTTTCCTATAAAAAGCAATTTAATGTGTTTAGATGAGTATAGTAATCTCAGGTATGCAGAGAACAATTTTTGTGCTGAGCAGCAATAATTTGCATCCTGCACAGCCTTTTCTTCAGTTTGTGTTTTTAAAGGATCTGGAGGCCTGTGAGTGTTTTATTTTATTCCCTCGGTTCTTAGCCAAGGATTATCTTCAGGAAAAGATCAGGAGTTGGGCCTTAGGTTTGTGCACCCTTTTAAACATGAAAAGAAGTGAATGACCAAATTAGGAGATTTTATTCTGAGGGTTTCATTCTCTTTGATCAAGAACTATTCTACATTCCAAAATGAGGACCTCCCAATTTATTGCTCACTTTTCCCTGAGATAAGGGAATGCAAGAGCCTGTGCAAGACCAAGGCCTACCGTAATTAATTTCATTCCTGGAGGATAACTCATCCAAAGGCTGGGATGGGAATAATGTTTATGCAGGCCTTGAGATGTCCATGCAGAAGTTGCTCTTTTTGTGCAGCAGTGGCAGGTCAATAGTATAAGGATCCAAGCTCTAGAATGTAAACTATTCTTCCCCATCTTTATCATGGTCATGGAAAAACTTGTAGAATAATTGTTCTTGTAAGTGATATTTTACTCTCAGGTAAATTTATTAAAATGATAAATTTGGGTTGTGATTCCCTAAACCACTTTAACAGAGAATACTTCCAATTAAATGGTCAGTTCTTTTAAAATGTAGATTTCTCCAGCTGTACAAATCCCCACCCCTAGAAAAAGGCAAATGAACTCAAAGGTACTCTGTTCTTGGCTTATACTCCTTATCAGTGGAGTTTTTGCCATAGAAATCACTAGTTATTATCTGCTATCCATTGATGATTTATTTTTTAATTTGCCCTAGACTAACAGGTGCAAAAACTGGAGTATACAAAGATGTGACGAAGTATTTCCTGCCCAAAGATGAAAGTGAAGAAGAGGAGGTTCTGGCCCCCCAAAAGAAGGGAGTTTTAAATACAGTTTGAGCAGTCTGTTTTAAAAATGGAAACTGAGCACATTCTATACATATATATTTGGTGTACATACCGTTGGTGACACTACCTATCATTTAAGGGCTTAATAAAACACATATGCCTAAGATGTCTACTTCCTCTCCCCTCATTTTTCCAACTGCACAGTATCAGCTTTCCAGCAGCACATTTTTCAAACTCTAGATTTTGTGCCAACTGCACACTAAAAAAAACCTTTGTTAAATTGTGGTTTTGGTCCTACCTGAGGTAATAAAACTAAAACCTGTGGATTGCAGTCATAAAACTGCAGCTATAACTTTCTGAAACAAAAGGAAGTGTCCATCTTGGATAAAGTTTATCTGTGAGAAAGGGTCGTAATTACAATTGTGTTTCCTTGACTCTATTTGTAACACAAGTGGTTTATAAATGTTGGTCTACCATACTAACATATTACCACGCTGCAATGATGGCAGTAGTGCCAACAATATTAGATCATCACCTCTTTGGGTTGAGTAGCACTTGACATTGCTCCTTAGAATCCATCTTCCTGCCTCACCTTAAAGGAGGAACACAAACTCTTCCTCTTGACATAATGTACTAGGGTAAGGGCTGATCTATTTACTGATGCGTATAATATGGTACAGCTCTCCTGCAATTGTACCAATTCAGAATGAAGGTGTGGATAACATGATTAAATGTACTCAATGTTAAAAAAGCTTTTCAGTGTAGGAAATTAACTCATGAGTTAGGATTTGAGATATACTAGCTTTCCTTGTCTCCGGAATGTTGTAGCTTAGTTCTTGGGAAGCAAATTGGGCCTTAGGAGAAATATGGTAGCTGCAGCAAATCCCTTGCATCAGTTGGCCAGCTACATATTAATGCTGGAATCTTAATCCACCTATCTGGGAGCAAGTCCAACTGAATTCAGTAGGACTAACTTCTACGTGAATATGGTTAGGATGTGCTATAAGTAATCATTGATTAGTTTCCCTCCCTTCTCCCCACAAAAGCAATTAAAGGCTGTAGAGTAATAAATATTGAGCCATTCAAATAGCCTGCAATTAAAATTACTGCAGCAGAATGTGGTAATTATACCATTTCCCCCCCTGCAGTAAACATGTATCATTCTTTCTTTTTGTAGGAAGAGACTCATGAAGCAGTTAGTTATTAAAGAAGTTAGTCTAAATAG
This sequence comes from Zootoca vivipara, assembly GCF_963506605.1. Lineage (NCBI taxonomy): Eukaryota > Metazoa > Chordata > Lepidosauria > Squamata > Lacertidae > Zootoca > Zootoca vivipara. Next base: position 48,044,814 of record NC_083282.1, on the reverse strand, counting down.
CCCCAGGAGTAGCTTTTTGGAACACCGAGTACCTGAGATCTAGGCCAGTCAGATATCGCATTTTTTTGTGTTGCACTGGAGACTATAAAGTTTAGCATTGGTTTTGGTTTTTATATATGTTGTTTAACTGAGTATGTTGGTGGAATGCACTGTCAATCTTGCTGTCAGGATTAAGGCCTTCAAACTTGGAATTTTTTCAAGGCGTTACAACAAATGCAAGGTGAATTAATACGGTATTGGGGTTGGAATATGAGAGGCAGGGGGACTAAAAATGGTCACTAAGAAAATGGGTTGGGGGCTAAGTGAGCAGACAATTGCCCAATGGGAGTTACCGGTATGTCCAGCTCTCTTGGCTTCTGAATTGTCACCAGACATAGGATGGGTATTTTGGAACTGTTCTTGCAAGTGTTCATGCTGGAAATGAGCTTTAAAAAACTGCAAGTATAGAGACCTGCAGGTATAGGGTGGTATATAAATTCAGTCATTCAATCATTCAGTGCAGATCCAATTCCTTATTTGTTTTTTTTAAAAAAATAATCTTTATTAGGTTTTCAATAAAAAGTAAACACGGTACATAAGTAGAGTACATTATCTGTTGAATGCTGATACTATAGTATTTCCCTCACTCAGCAAACAAACATACACAGAACTATTATAAAAAATTCAATTAATTAGTTTAATTGAGGCAAAACTAAATCCCTCTTCCCCCAACTAACAGACTTTTTCGTTCCAAGTATCATAAGAATGTCCCATTACCCCTCAACAGGTAAGTGTAGCAAAGAAATAGGAATTTACATGCAAATAATAATACATACCAAAAGAGCAGTTTGGGTCAAGATGGCCACACCCTCATATAATGTGAAGAAGGAGAGAAATAGTTTTATAACTAACAAAGGTGATAAAACCATACCACTCGTCCACAAAATAAACATTCTTTGCTTGTCCCTAATGGCTTTACAATTATTATTTTTAACACATTCTTGAGCTTTTCATATTTCAGTCTTCTGCTTCCCCACTCCTTTACCTCTTATTTTTCAGTATTCAGCTGGAATATGCTTAATCTTTTTCAAACTCCCTGACGTGAATGGGTATTTAAAGTCATACTGCATGGCTTGTAGATGAGAAACTTAATTTTGTAAAAGTTCAGTTGTCAGGTCTATATGTCATAAGCCCATGCAGGCACATCCCAGAGGTCAAACTAGGGTAAGTAGGTCCTGATGCCATCTTATAGACTTGAGAGCCAATAGTCTTCCTAACATTTTTAAAAAAGCATTTAACAATTCAGGTTTCACATTAGAAATTCATTTTATATTGATCATGTTAGTAACTCTCAGTTGATATTAGGGGTAGTTTGTTTTAATAGTAATAATGCTTGGTTTGGTATTAGTCTTATAGTTAACCTTTGTTTACAAAGTAAGGGCGATGCTGACTTAAGTATGTATGAGCTTCATGGATTAAAGGTCGAGGGGGAATCTAAACTGTTTCCCCCTACATGGTGTTGAATTATTGGGATCTAAAATATTTTCTTTGCTGCTAAATACTGTGCCACACCCGGTTAGGAAAGCAAATTCCAGCAGCGAAACACGTGTGAGTTCCAATGAAAATATGACATTGTGAAGATTGCTTTTGGCTTTGGGAAAAATTAAGTCTCTACCCATGGTGAAAAGGGGCAGTTTTCTGCTTTTCTGGGTGAAGTCAAACTAGCAGGCCTCGAATATAGCAAGCTGTCCAGACCTTCCCCAAAACACGTGCTTGGACATCTACATTCCACAGCTGTGTGTGCAGGAGACACTCTGTACCAGTCAATATTGGTGTCAGAGAGATTTGAGAGAGGATTTTCTTTTTAATGTCATCTAGAGATCACAGCACATGAACAAAGAAGATGATATTGTGAGGTCAACTGTTGAGGTTGCAGTTGGGTCCTGTCTTTTTCCCAGGGTTGTATTCCAGCCCCATGTCATACACCATTTTGGTTTCAGGCTAAGTTTGAAATTGATTTAATGTTGGAGTAATTCACTTCATTAGTAAGCTGCTTGCCATGTTTGATAATATTTTTAGACAGGACAGATTTTACTAAGCTGCAGAGTTCAGATGAGCGCCCTTAAAGCCGGTTCAGGGATTACAGTGGTAAATTCAGCAGTTGATTTCATTAGCAAGCAGTTTCCTAGATCCAAATTGTCCTTTTTAGAGCTTAAAAGCCAGATCCAAATGCAACTTGTTTGTTCCTCTTTGTATTCTGAAGAAATAGTGGTGACAAATGGGAGCACTGTCCAATTTTTAGCAGATGAATCTTTGCTCTGGATAAACAGGGACTTTTCTTGGGAGTAAATGGGAATCCACTGTTCGTCTGGAGCATTGGGAAAAGGTATGCTTATAGTTTCTATGCTTTCTCAACATAGTGGGAATTTGTTTTGACATATTTGCGAGCTTTAAAATCAGTTTGTTACCAATATGATAAACTGTAACCTGGATTATTGATTATTTTTGCATGATGTCTCTTGGGTTTTGAATTAGAAGTTTGACTTATGGTGGCTGTCCTGAATTTTTTTTTAAAAAAAAGTCTCCCTGATTTGTTTTTAAATAAATGTTACATTTATGGTTTACAGCAAAGACATAGGAAGCTGCCTTGTATTCAGTCAGATCATTAGTCTGTCTCACTCAATATTGTTTACACTGACTGGCACTTTCAAATGAGACAGTTTCTGAGGACAAACCTGGAGATGCTGGTTATTGAACCTGAGACCTGTATGCAAAGTAGATGCCCTACCACTGGGTTATGACAGATGTCTGACATACTAACCACCTGTTAGGACTTGCACATATACTAGGGTTGCCATATTTCAAAAAGTAAACTTCCTGACACCCACAACGTTGTTGAACTTTTTTGGGAAGCCTCTCCCCAAAATAGTAATTTTAAGCTTTTGGAGCTGTTTCCGCTGCTTTTCTCACCACATTACCATACATCTGGATTTTTTCTGACATTTTGCCAATTTGGCAAAATTCCTCCGATGCCATTTTTACACCCGAAAACCAGGACATGGCATGAATTTTCCTAACGTATGGCAAGCCTAACATATACCAAATGCCTCTTGCTGGAACTTCATATTAACAACAACATTGTTACCTCTGCCACCCACCTTAGTTTGTTGCCCTTTCCTTGTGCATTTCTCAGTTCTCAAAGTTTCTGTTCTGCTTTTAAGGTAACCCCCTTTGATGTATTGCCACATATATAAACACCTTCATTCTTCAGAGGCCCCATCTAAGCCTAGATTAACATCTTGATTTGCAGCAAATAGAGGAGTCTGGATTTTCAACTTTAGGTCTTCTACTGACCACCAAAAATCAGCAAACCTGCATCAAACATTGTGTTGGTCATCCAGTCACTTGAAGATAGCTTTCACTACCAATACAGTAGTACAGAACATAATCAGCGGTAGATCCCTTCAGACACTTCTTTGTTGCTTTATAGGATCAGAACAGTTATTCTGCCTTATAGGGAAGAAAGCAAGGGTTTATTATGAAATTTCATATTTAAGCTGCTGTTTCTCAAACTGCTTATACAGTACCGGTAGTAGTATCGCCAGTCTTCCTGCCATTGTATCTTGACACCAACTTCAAGAAGCAGACTGTACAAAGGTCACTAGTAAGTTTTGTGGCTAAGCAATGAATTGAATCTAGGCCTTGCTGTAACTGCAGACAGCTACACCACATTGAGTTACTGGCTAATGATCAGGTTTCCTTATAGATGTGCTGATTAAAAGGCCTTTGCTTGGATGCCACAGAATAAAAGCACCTGAGGTATAGCTGAAAAGAGGTGGTATACACACAGAGAGACAGACACACAAACAAACAAACAAACAAACAAGCATGCATGCATACAGCAGGCATCCTATCGCCAGTGCTGAGAATGGATGTAGCTGCCCTGCCAGTTGAGGACACTCCTTTTCTGACATTGTTCTGTAGCCCCCTTTTTCTTAGGAGAAGAGGGTATTTTCCTCACATGCACAGCTATCGCTTGTCTGATTAGGTGGTTGCAGAAGGGAGGCTTGGTGGCTCTTGGGGCGGGCAAAACAGCCTTTGGCATCAGTTCACAGTTCCCTCTTAATTGCTCAAAGCTTTGTGGTCTGTGTTACATAGAGTTCACAGGACTAGAGTGCAGCTTTACCTAGCCTGTAAAATATTGTTGAAATCTCATTTGCATATTTATTTATTTATTTATTTATTTAGCAAACTTTATGTAGCACTTGATAATAAATAAAACCTCTAAGTGGTTTGCAAAAATAAAACAGACATTAAAGTTATCTACAAAATAAATCTGTATCTCTGTCAACTTGTCTGTACTTATTTTATACTCACTGTATTCCTTGAGTCTTTCAGCAGCTAAATTTCTAAGGACTTCTTGGTGGCCCCAAGTGGTTATTTGACCTCTCAGACCTAATGCAGATATCTGCTCCCTCCTCCACTCTCTGCCTCTGGTGCAGTGGCAAAGAGGAAACCAGAAACAGCAGTTTTCATTTTAAACTAACTACACATTTGTTCTGTCCAATTTGATTAAATAGTTTGAAGAATAGCAGTCTTGGGAGGAAAATCCATCTTCTGGTACCACAACAATTGAAATGAAGTGAAGTTTGTGTTTGTGCTTAAATTGTGAGTGATTTCATGGTTGAGATGCCCAAGTGGTTTTTAGGTTGTCAAAGATGCTTCATAGTTTTGTGTTGCTGAAATTCCACTCTAGTTGGTAATGGCAGTAGTGGAATAATGTAAAGATATTACATAGAAGCTCTTCTGAGTAAAAAGGAAGCTGTAACAATTAAAGCCCTTGTGAGCCACTTTCTTTAGTTGGGCCACTTTCCATCTTCTCAGAGGAGAACTGGTTTTTCTGTGTGGCCTCTAATTGTTGATAGCTAACCTTCATGTTATAGCTGATGGCTTTTCTGGTAGTGCTATAGAGTACAGTTTGTATTCCTGGTGCTGTTCTGACTGAAAGAAATAGTATTAATTTACCAGTATATTCCTTTTGGTCTAAAGATCTTCACAATTCTGACTGCTTCAACATTTACAGTTGCTGACTTCTACTGAAGCCTTGAATACTGCCATATAACATGCAATTAATGGGACTTGACAATGCAGTACTTAAAATGTCAGAGGCCAATGAAGCTCTGCCTTCACAAGAACAAATTCTTTTGCTCCCTGTGGTGGTACCCTTATGGTGATAGCAGTGGTAGGTGATGTGAAGTGAGGGAAGCCTAATTTAGGCGGATAATTTTGAATGCTCTTTCATCCATTTTGGTATCTACTTATTGTGCTTTTTCCATTTTTGAATGTCACAGCACTTCATTAATCCTATTCGTCATACTTTTGTTCTGAGGGAAACATAGCTCCTACACATCAGCTGTGGCAAAGAACATGCACCTTTATTGGGCTAGTGAAAACAGCTCAGGGGGCCCGCTGGACAGGGGAGCGGGAGAAACATGGTAGATTGAATTCAATCAAGCCAATGTAAACAGATAATTTTAAATCACAAAAGAAAATAGACTTTCTTTATTTTGTCCTATTGTATAAATCAAATTAACTAGTTGCTGTAGCATACTCCTTATAAACATAGAAGAATAATCCCAAACAGTTGGGTGTTTAGCACACATGCTTTGTGAACTACAGGATCATCTCCTTAGGGGCAAATTTGGCCAATTGTGAAATACACTTCTACGTATGCATAGACCCTAAGAAAGAACACTTGAGTAATGGCTAAATGCCAAATAACTTTTCATAGGCTGGGGTTAGTAATTACTGGGCAGATTAGTGTTTCTCTGTGAGGTGAAAAGTAAGAGAATTGCCCAGCAAAACTTAATTCTCATTTAATTTTATGGAAGAGTAAATCATTGAATTAATACTCTCCCTTTTTTCAGTTAATGGTACTTAAAACTTGGTTGTCCTGTTTAGCTGACATTCTTCAATGCTTACACTCTGCCACAGTTAATACATACACAACTGCATCAGTATAATTCTTGATCAGAGCCGCCCACCTTAAATGGAAAGCAAACTTTCATTCTTTCTGTTGTAGTAATTAATGGATTCTATTTTAAAACGTTATGTGAAGTTTTGTTTGTATTATAGTCAGATTTCATTTTCAGAGACACTAGATTTGAGTTTTATACATTCTGAAGACATGTGGAGCATTGTCCTCTACTGGATTTGGCTTTCATTCTTCGTTGCACTAATTCTTTCAACAGTTGAACAGGCCGAAACATTAAACTTTGTTCAAGCTGGAATACTTCTCCCTTCGGGTTTCTCATCCAGGGTTTGATTTGCTGGGTATCATTCATTGATAAGATCTGAATGCAATGCAAAGTCTCTGGTAACTCACCAGCTAAGTGTGATAAATTGGTGTTTAGCATGGGAAATACTTTTGATCCTAGTTTTTATTGGTTGGTCTTATCAGTGAAAGTTACAAAGCTCTATGCTAGGCATTTATTAAATAAGGATTAGACTGAAATAAAGCAAACAGGTTTATGAAGAAGGGAGTTCAGCACAATGAATTGCTTACTAAATCTCACTCATAAACATACTTCCTGACATGGTGAACAATGTGCTGTTCCTATAGGACTTAAAATAGCATTTGACACAGTCTGTAGGGATTGGTTTGTTCAAAGTTCACTTGTTTTTGTTACTAGACCTGGATGAAATCAGAGGGCAAGGTTAAAGTAGGCTCTTGTTAGCACTCTTTTCAGCAAAGGAGGGTTTACTTTTTACTAACTTACTAACCTATTTTTTTTACTACTAGGTTTTTAGTTAATGGCCTCCCTTTTGTTTTTGAATTGTCACTAGTTATTTTGCTACTTGACATTAGTGAATTGTTTCAGATATGACACTACTAAGCTATGGTGGGAATCCATTATTTTTTGCCAAAGACATTGTTAAAGCCTGCATTTGAATAAAAGAGAGAGAAATGGGGGGGGGGCTGCCATAATTTTTACTATTGAAATAATTTTTGTGTATTGTGAAGTTCAGAGCTTAGAAAAGCACCCTTCAGGCCATAATGGTTGAAAGATAAGAGGCAAGCCTTTTCCATTATATCCAAGACTTCTGTTTTTCCAGTTCTGGTTCTTGGCAATCCCATTGCTATCATGATGTTCTTAAGGCCACACAAGCAGCACATGGGGCTGGTTTGTTGAAATAATCAAATAACATGGTGAGAACTGTTATGATCCTTGAACTGTGTGCTTTGTTGAATTCAGAGCAGGTTCTATATTTTGAATCAGTTGGGGTTTTCAGGTTCTATTCTAGTTTTATGTAACTTGCTTTATGAATTAACTAAACTATAAATGTACAAAACAAGCTTTTTTAATAGAATTGCTAGATGACATTTTTTTATTTGTATCTTGGTGAGTGACAGGGGCTATCTCAAAAACAATACAGAGAAGTTTTGCAGCAAATATTTGAATTGTCAGTAGTGTGTGGGCTCCAAGAGAATATCACTCCACTTTGCTTCCTTCTCTCAGCCTCTCTGATTCTGTTTTCTCTTATTGTTTAACCACTTCCTCCTGGGAGGAGGTGTTCCCTGGTACAAATTCTTTGTTTTCTTGAGTTTTAGAAGTACTTGGAGGTTTGACCCACTTGATCTAGAATTTTTGTAATAGTAAACTAATTGCAGCAGTAGTTCTTTTTTTGCATTCAAATTCACATTTTCAATAGTTTTTCCACAGTGCCATTCTAATACTACATGTTTCTCCTCAGCCAACCAACCAAGGTGCTGCATGTGTTTAGTGTATCTTAGTTGCAGGTGGTACAATCCAAACAGTTCTCTTCTCACAAAAAAACTGAGGTATTGTAAGAGAACAGGTACCAGGTTTTACCAAGACGTGTTGTGCTGTCAGTTGTGAGCTGCAGTTCTTGACTGTATGCCATTGTCAAGATGTTCTAACCCATAGCTCTTTCCTGGTTTATCTAAATTAATCTAGGGATTTTAATGTTGAATAGCTAGTATATTTGGTTTATTATGATTACATTGGTTTTCATTACACACTTCGAATACATGATTGATTGACTTGATTAGCAGTATTGTTGTTGGCGTATGACTTGGCTGTAGTTTAATGATTTAAATGTTTTAACTGTTCTTAAACGATGTATCTTTGGGTTACTGAAGAGGGGGAGGTAAGATATAGCTGGTATTCATCAAGAAAGTAGCATGAAGCTTGTGTCTAATGTAACCTTCTAATAGCACAAGTATGTGGGGGTGGGGGAGGGAAATTCACCATTTGCACAGAGAAACTGCAATAAAAGAGCAAGTCTTTCTCCTAATGGGTTTGAATTTTAGCAAGCAACATTCTTCCCTGGATTGCTTAGTTGTTTGTCTTAGTAGAATGTGTGGAGAAGTGCGCCTGCTGAATAAAATAAATAAAATAAAGTGGTTTAACTATGTATGTCTTATTATTCCTTTGCATTTAGCAAATCCAGTTCGCAGATGATATGCAAGAGTTCAGCAAATTTCCAACCAAGACTGGTCGCAGGTCTCTTTCTCGGTCCATTTCACAGTCTTCCACTGACAGCTACAGCTCTGGTAAGTGCTTTTCTTTTCCATACCTTTTATTTCCTGTTAGGCTGATATTTTGAGCATTAACCCTGACCCCGGACTTAAAGACAATTGCTAACTTTCTTTTTGACAACCTCATTCAAGATTTTCAAAAGTATTGCAAAATATTGGAATACATGACAGCTGGCAGTGCTAGCCTTACAGTTAAACACCATTCTCTCTCAAAACTTTGGCACATTCAGCTATGAGCTACAGTGGCTGCCAGCTCTTGTTCCCTTTCATGGTCTCTTGGAAAGCAAAGCCCCTTTGTATATCTCTGGTTTTAGTGATTACAAGTAATCACCTTTTCCTGTTCAGTTGCATGTAAAGCTTGAAAGAGCCCTATAGTATCCCTTGTAGCATCCCGTGTGCATGTATAAAATACTAGCCTTTTATACCGTACTAGCCTTTTAGTTCTGTTGTGTTCTATGGTACTTGACATTAATGGATTTAACTAATTTAATTCCATTGATTTCAGTAGATCTACTTCGAATATGACTTCGATGAATATCACCCCATGTATTTATGCACTGCTTTACCTTTACTGTAAACCACCCTTGTAAGGTGTTTTAAGGACTTGGTATGTTAGAAAGGAAGTATATTTTTTAATAAATAAAAAATAAAAATCTGCCTGCCAGTAATCTTCGAATGATGTTGATATCCTGCAGTATTTGAAGCACACACGGTGCCACCTTATGCCAGTGTGTATAAGCCAAGAAGTGAAAGATTTGCAACAGGAAACCAGATTGACCAGGACACTTCCACTGTTTTAAGATGAATGATCAGAATGAAGTTAAAATAACAGATGGTAAAATGTCAGCCCTTTGTAAGAAATACGAATTGTCTTAATTTCTTTTGCATATACTCCTTTCTTACCAAACACTTCTGTTTTGTTCTCTAGCGGCATCCTACACAGATAGCTCTGATGATGAAGTTTCCCCAAGAGAAAAACAGCAAACCAATTCAAAGGGCAGTAGCAATTTCTGCGTTAAGAATATCAAGCAGGCAGAGTTTGGCCGCCGAGAGATAGAGATTGCTGAGCAAGGTAAAGAGTGAGCTGCTGAAGCTTCCTTCTCCTTTGGGTACCACAAATTATATCCTGTTCGTCAGCAAACCCCTAGGTAGTAGATTAGCTGTGTCAAAATGTCAGCAAGCAATGTAAACTTAAAACAAAAACAAAACCTCTCAGGATTGTTTCAACAGGTGTTGCTAATGATGTCAGTTGCAACTGTCTATGTACTCAGTCTTGTGAACAACAGCTGATGGTCAATACATGAACAGTCCTTTTTTACCACTTGTGTGTTAGGGACAAATTAAAAGGCCTTTATGTTCCTTATATTCCTTTCCATTTAGGCTGCACACATGACAACTTCCAGTCTTTTCTGACTGCAGTATCAGGTTGCCAGCATCCTTCACTGACATTCAAGACAGTTGCCGTTACTGATCTTTGTGTTTCTAGACCTTCTTTTCTCTAGCAGGTCTTCACATATATAGATTTCTTTGAGCTGACTTACTATGGGAACCCAATAGGATGACTGGCCAGTGGATGGCACAAGTTTCATTGAAAACTTCTCTTCTGCTTTTGTAGATATGTCTGCACTGATTTCACTTAGAAAACGAGCTCAGGGGGAGAAGCCTTTGGCTGGAGCTAAAATTGTGGGATGCACGCACATTACAGCACAGACTGCGGTGAGTGCTCTGCAATTTGCACATCAGCTGCCTTTCATCTTAACTGCTACCTATGCCACTCACCTTTGTCCCTTTCTGAATAAAGAGATGAGTGGAAAGGTCTCTCCATTGTCTAAACAAGAGCGTTGTTGTTGTTTTGTTGTTTCTCAACCATCCTGATGTGTCTGTACATAATAGTGTTCAGCAAAGACATTTGCTGTTATGACAACTCCAGGATTCAAGTTGTCAGCAGTATCCGCTGGGTTTGGCTGATGGCTGCAATGTCTTGCATGGATTTGGGTATGCCTGATTTGATTGGGGGTTGGATAAGCTATAAATTAAATAATGTCATAACTCTGGGCTGGTATTGGCCAAATTGAGCCAGCCATTTCTGCTTCATTTTTGGTTGATTATGCCTGCATCACCCCCAGGTCTTGATTGAGACGCTGTGCGCACTGGGAGCTCAGTGTCGTTGGTCTGCTTGCAACATTTATTCAACTCAGAATGAGGTAGCTGCTGCCTTGGCTGAAGCTGGTGAGTACACGGCAGCGACACAGAGATTCGGTATCAGAATTAGAAATGCAAATTCTGTTTTTATTAGGGTAGCACTTATTACTTCTGTCAGACTATTCAGTACAGATGAATACATGATGTACCGAGAATATTTGGCTGTGTTTGAAGCTCTGCTATCAGATTTGTACAGCTTGTCACTAACGATGGAAGCTTCTGAACAATTCAATTAAAACAAAATAAGACCAACTTTGTTTCAGGTAATTATATAAGAAAAGCCCTGCTTGATCACAGCGGTCAACCAAAGGCCTATAGGAAGCCCACATTCCAGGCAGCTGGCATTCAGAGGCACACTGGCACTGATGGTGGAGCAAGAACATAAGTCATCATGGCTAGCAGCCATGGGTGGAAGCATTATTTTTGACAGAAGGACCAAATTACTTAATAAGCAGAAAATTTGAAGCAAAATTCCTCACCGATGGAATAAGTGCAATCTCATTTGAAAGATGTGTAGTTGGACATAGTCTATCTTTATGTACATGGTGGCCTTCTGGAAAGATCTTTGGTTCTGTTTATAAAATCACAAGTTCATGCTTTATCTGTGGATCCATCGATTAGTCTGCTAGTAGACTTATACTGTATGTACAGTACTTTATTAGATCTAAATGTATGGAAGTAGCCATGTTGTAACAGTTGCACTTGCTTCATGTTAGAAATTGACACAAAGACTTACTGCAGATGAGTGGTTTAAGTACATAGTTATGTGGATATAAAACACAAAAACTGGTGGAGACAAGAGAATGAAGACAAATTAACTGTTCTTTTAAAAAAGATTTCTAGCATTTTTCAGTCACTGCTGAATATTGTAAGCTTGTATAACTCTAACCCGTATGTCAGTTTGTACAGAATTCAAGGAGGGAAATACTGTTGCCAACTTCACTGTCCTAATATTTCTGTAAATTCTCTGCATGCCTGAGTTGTTGGGTATTTTGCAAACCCTTCTCAGAGAGATATTCCATAGCCAGATGGACTCCGTTGAACCTGCTGGGAGAACCTAGATAATGCTAAGAGAGCTTGTTCGGCTTTGCTTTGCTTTACTTTAATATGTTCTGTGTGTATCTCTTATCTAATGAAACGTCTATCACAATTCATTTCTTATGCTGAAAGTGCCACAGGACTTTGTATTTATACTGGCTCTCTTCCTGCATATTCTGCCAAGAATCCACTCTGATAGACAGTTTAGAACTAGCAAGCTAGCTACAACTGCTATTACATGTATAGTTTCAAGAGATCCCAAAGTAGATTTTAGATTGTACAGAAAAATTGCTTTAATGTAGTCCATTTAATACAATATAATTCTTAACTAGGATGTGCTTTAACTTAGTTACAATTCAGTGACCAGAGAAAGCCTCCGGAGATCAGTGTCTTGTTATTTATGTGTTGTATAAAGATAAAGTCTTTTCAAATAGCCTGGTCACTTAAATATGCTAAACAGATGACAAAAAAGGCAATCCGGAAGAAAACAGTGGGGCAGCTTTCAGCATAGGTTAGATAAAATGGGGGCTTGGGGTGCTTTCTGCCAGAACTCTGCTTATTTTGAGTCTGCTTCAAGAAGCTCTGCTATAAGTGCTTCTTGCAAATTCATTTTCTTTTGCTAGGTGTTGCTGTATTTGCCTGGAAAGGAGAATCCGAGGATGACTTTTGGTGGTGTATCGATCGCTGTGTTAATGTGGATACCTGGCAGGCCAACATGGTAATGGAACATTCTCCCAGGTTTCCCATATTCTCACACATTTGTTAACTTCTCCTTTGGAAGTGTATTTGGTGGCATCCAAAGAGGTACTTTAGGCACATCCAAGGGTTTTGACATGCCATGGGGAACTTCTGACTTCATCCCTTTCACCAGACCAATGTGTATTTTTCTGTTTCAAGAGAGGTTTTTCACATGGATGTGGAGCTAATGTTTTTTATTTTGTTTCGACTACGTCAGACCAACACGGCTACCTTCCTGTAACTAACACTGTATTTAGTGTTCATTGTCCAGCCACGTTCAACCCCTTTTCAAGTTTTATCCTCCCTTCTCTCTTCTCTATTCAGTGGGGCTTAGCTGAAAGAATGTGAAAGCGTATTGTGATTCAAAACTAGTTAATTTCTGTCCATATGCAGCTCAAATTGGAGGGGTAAGGTGAAATTCACCCTCCGAAAACAGACAGCCGGTTTGGGTAATATGATGGGGATTGCAGCAAAATTACCAGCAGAGTCCTGGAGTGGGCTGCTTCTTCTTTATTATTTTGTTCCTCCCAGTTGCAACAGCTCCTCTTTCAGCCCTGCAGCCATTTTGTTTCCCCCAGAATGCCTTGGGCACACTGTGTGTGTTCAGATGCGTGCTTTCTGCAGGGTGTGTGTGTGTGATTCATGGCAGCTGCATTCTTGAGGGTGAATGACCAGGCTGCTGGGAAAGGAGCTCAGCTTTTTCTGTCACAAAAAACCTGCCCTGGGCTCAGTATGGTGAAGGGTAGGTTTATAAGTATAATTAAATAAGTAAAGAAAAACCTGCTACTTGTGGTCAGTGCCCACCCTCCACAAGCATGGTGGTGAATTTCACATGTATCAAATCTGTAAAGTGCCACTCCTAAATTTACCACCTATAAATGGGGTATTTTATTTGTTGGCGCAAATTTGCAAATCTCAATAATCTTCACATTCATACTCTGTTTAAAGCACATCTCTTTCCCCAAAACAATCCTGGAAAATGTTGTTTACCCACCACAAAGCTACAATTCCCAGTACCCTTAAAATAAAGTTCCCAGTCTTCTTTGGAGGGAAGACCTGTGCTTTAAATGTGTATTGTGAATGTGCCTGGTGAACCAGGGGAATGAAGCACACTTGTTGGTTTCGAGCAAGTCACTGTATTGCAGTCTAACTTATCTCAGAGGTTTAGTTACAGGTAGGTAGCCGTGTTGGTCTGAGTCGAAGCAAAATAAAAAAATTCCTTCAGTAGCACCTTAAAGACCAACTAAGTTTTGATTTTGGTATGAGCTTTCGTGTGCATGCACACTTCCTCAGATACACTGTGTATCTGAAGAAGTGTGCATGCACACGAAAGCTCATACCAAAATAAAAACTTAGTTGGTCTTTAAGGTGCTACTGAAGGAATTTTTTTTATTTTATCTCAGAGGGTTGTTGTGAAGTTCAGAGATAAACAGAGCTATGTTCTCTATTTTTAAGAGAATGTGAGAATTGTCTGCCATATGTCCTTTGCAGCTACTAGAAGAATTACTTCCCATGAAATTAATTGCATGACTTGTGTCCATTGCTGCCATTATGCTTGCCCAACATATATTTTCTTATGCAACACAGCATATTGTCCTCTTCCCTGCAGTCCCTGAGCACCCTCAAAATCTGTTCCAGAGTGTTGGGGGACGCTCCAGAGCAGATTTGGGATGCATGCAAGAAGAGGAAAGGGGAGTGCTACTGCATGAGCAGAATTCCACATGTGCAGCATCGGATACAACTCTGTGTCTTTTAAATTTAGAGTACTGTCAGCAGGATCCCATACCTTTTGACTTGGTGTGCTAGATATACCAGATAAGCATAAATCTGTACTGAAACATTTTAAAGGGGAAATTCTGTGGTTTTCCCTTCCTAATAAAGTATTAAATTAGACATTAGTATACTCAATGACTTCTCTTTTTCATGTATCTACACTAGCTCATATCTATATATCAGGGAAAAGCTTTTTGTTAATAAACTTTGTAGTTACTATATAGCAAACCCCTTACTTACTTATTGATTGTTCTTTCAGGTTATTATTTTTTTAAAGATCATTGGCTATAGATGAGCATCCCCTATTTCTTTTTCTGTCAGGTCAATTATTAAAAAGGTAGATGATCTTTACTCTGAGTATACATCTTGCACCAGTTTCCCAGCTTCCCTTGAATTTGTGTGATAAAATCTAGTACTGGTTCTCTGGAAGCATACCTTGTAGAATAAATATTTCTATTTATATGTTAAAAAACTAGGCCAGGTTTGTTGCTTGGACAACATTGTGCACGATAATAATGGTTTGTGAAGCGATATCAGAGTTCTGATCCCTTAATGGTTATGTGTCTTAACAGTTTAATTGCCTAGAAGTAATCCTGCTTTGTGCCTTAAAGTGAAGTTAGATGTGGCATGCAGTATAAATAGCAGAATATCTTTGAGCTAATTATATTTATCTTATTTTCAGATCTTGGATGATGGGGGAGACCTGACCCATTGGGTTTATAAGAAATATCCAAATGTATTTAAGAAGATCAGAGGCATTGTAGAAGAGAGTGTGACAGGTGTGCACAGGTAATCAACCCCAAAGGATCCTGCAAATCTTTGTCTGTCCTTATTCAATATGAAGCTTTGGGAAGTTGTAGGGCCTCCCCCATATCTGGTAAGCAAGCATCTAAAAATTAAAGCTCACTTTTAATCATGATGACCCTGCGGGATGGTAATAAGGATGGGGGAGGAATAAATAACGTCATAAAAGAAAGGTATGGCTGAGCTAAGGCAGAACCTAGGGCCTTTTCTACTATTTTAGTTCCCAAATTGTTGAGCCATGGGGCTTCTCAAGTTTAAGCTCAAAAGTTGACATGTTCTTAATGCAACATTCCTCTGGTTCCCCTTTGCCACATCTTATGTTTATAAAGAAGGAGGAATGCATTTTAATGTCCCACTTACCATTCTCTTTGGCCCGACTATTCTTCCCTATACTTTGGCTGCTCGTAGAAACTGCATGAGCTGCTGCTGCTTGTTCTTTTTTCTCCTTTCCTCCTCCCCCCATGGGCATTTCAGTACCCAGTACTTGGTATAGATGCATCCAGTGCTAAGTGGTCATGATTTTCAGTATGGTTTAAAAGAAACTGGCTTTTGAGTCAGACCATTGCTCCATCCAGTTCCATATTCTCTACCCTGAGTTACAGTGGCTCTTCATGGTTTCTGATAGGAGTATTTTCCCAGGCCTACCTGCAAATGCCAAGGATTGAACTTGGGACTTTTTATTTATTAGATCATTTACTGATTTGTATAGTTTACCGCTGAACTATAATTTCACAGTTGAATATAATACGGGGGAGAAACATGTTTTCTTCTCTCTCCAGAAATCAAGAGGTGTAGTCACTTTGGCTTACTCACTGATGTGAAGCATTTTACAGTATTTTTATTTTGCTAATTACACATATGATGGCTGTAGGATGATACTAAGGGTGCTATGTACATCAGGCCTAAATATAGCTAAATTCACCTGTTCTTTAAAAAAATATAGAATAATATATTTACTGGAAGCAGAAGATGTTTGGGGGACTCAAGTGTATATTACAGGAATTGGTACCATACTTCTGCTGTTGCTTGAAGACAAGATGCAGAGCAGACCTGGTTAATATGTGGTCCTCAGGATGTTATTGAACTCTTAACTCCTGTCAGCCCTGCCAGAATAGCCAGTGGTCAGAGATGATTGGGATTGTCATCTAGCAACATCTGGAAGGCTGCAGATTAACCACAAATGTGGAGCTTGGGTGTTAGCCCAGGGAACAAATTAATGTTCTGCTGATTACCCTGTTTTTTCTCACCATATTCAGTTCTGAAATCTTCTCTTTCTCTCTTTTAGGTTATACCAGTTATCAAAGGCTGGGAAACTTTGTGTTCCAGCTATGAATGTAAATGACTCTGTCACCAAACAGAAATTTGATAACTTATATTGTTGCAGAGAATCCATTTTGGATGGGTGAGTCTGGCACACAGCTTTGGGAGTTGGGAGTTAAAACCCTCAGAATCAGCCCCCAGCTTCCATATTTTTCCTACTCAGCTTTTTGTGTTGTGGAGTTGAATACTGCTGTGATTGTATTATCTGGTGGTCACATAGGGTCATACTACTGCAGAATTAAGAAACATTGGTCACATTAGGGCATCTCAATAAACCACTCAATGAACTTCGGCAAGTTTTCAGCTCGCATTCTCCACTCTCTCCTCCTCCTCCTCCTTTATGACTGGGAGGAGGACTTCATAAGCATTTGTTTTTGGTTTCAGCTAATTGCAGCTTCCCGTTTAACCCAAAGATCTGGTTTACACTCCAGATAGTTGGTTTGCACAAGCCTATATCATGAACTATGGCTTGAAACTGGCTTGTTCTTGCCAGCCATAGTTCCATAAACCACAGTTCCCAGTTCAGATGAAACAGGAAGGCTCAGTTAGTTAAAATCAAAAGTATGTAAATGCTTCTGAAGTCCTCTGGCCCATGCAGGACAAGGAGAGGCAAGCTCCAGATTTCCCGTGGCTTGTGCACGTTACAGTTTGTTGAGACAGCTAAGCAAAGCTATTGTATTGAGTCAAGCATGCATTTTGCATGTGGTTAACTTCTCATAAATGGTGTATTTCTCTCCCACAGCCTAAAGCGGACAACAGATGTGATGTTTGGAGGAAAGCAAGTGGTGGTGTGTGGCTATGGTGAGGTGAGTTGTAGCCTGGCTGATTCAGCAGCTCTCGGTAGTGTACAGTAAAGAGTTACCTTTGCTTTAGCATTCATTACCTTCTGTATTCATGATCTACCTTTTACTAGTAATGACTCCTTATGTGATTACTCTAAGGAGCCTTAGGAACAACTTGTGTTGCAGCAGAAGATTATGCATCTAATTGTAATGGCTGTCACGGTAATTGCAAGCTGATGATACTAGCAAGTGTTTTCACATCATTAGAAGAGTCTCTACTCTCATCTGCATTTGTGCAGTAAAATCTGGAAAGAATTTAAGAGGTGATTAGGGCACACATTATGCTTCAAGTGTGCTGAAATTTGCACAGATAACAGTGCTTCAACACGGGTGCTTCCAGCAATATAGGAATAACACAAGTTGAATTATGTATGTTTTAGGACTAAACTACATGTGCCGCAGCAGTTTTGTATGCTAACCGATTGGAGCTGCTCTAGTCATGTTAATAGGCCTATGGGGTGGAGGGAGGTCTGATTTTAATGGCAAAATGAGTTCTCTAGTGTGGAGTGGAGAATCTTTTCACAGCTCCTATATTTGCAGCTGAACCTCAGTACAGTATTGAAGTTACGTCTGGAATAAAAGCACTTAGGGAGCAGGATTGTGTAAAGGGATATTTCCAAGTTAGGGAGAGTTCTGAACTCCTCTTTTTCTTATTAGTGCTTATCTGATTCTTTCCCAACTTTTCATATAGAGAGACAGGAGCCATGGAGCTATCCATTTTTTTAAAAAAAAAGATTATTAGGCTATAATTTGTTTTCTAGTGTCATATGTGTGTAGCGTGGAGCCCGGGAACTCATTAACAGTCAACCAGCCCTTTGAGGACTGCAGCTAGTGGTGGGCATGAGCAGTGTGTACTTAAAATTGCACACTCACTACATCCAGCACACAAACCCACCCACACATGCCCACAGACACTTACAGACATTCAAGTGTGCATGCAGACACCATTTCCCCACCCAACCACCCTGGAAGGATAAAAGCTTTTAGAAAGTCATCCCCATTACACATACAAATGCATGCATGTAGTCCTCACACACATACATTCACTCTGTTACATACATGCACAAATTGCTCTCTTTACAGCAGGAGGAAATGCTATATTTTACTCTGTGAAGAGTAAAAGACAGCATTTCCATTCCTGCCTATTTGGCTCTGAGATAGGAGAGGGGAGAAATGCTGCCTTCTTACTCTGCATCTCTAAAAAGAAGACAGATAGCTTTATCTCCCAATCTTAGCACTATGATTTCTGCCTGCTCTTTAGAGAGTGATTCTAAAGAACAGGCAGCAGAGATTTTGTCTCCCGATCTCAGAGCTGATTGCCACAGTTCTGAGATCAGGAGATAAAAGGCTATGTCTGCCCTTGGAGATAACTCTCCAAAGAGCAGGCAGAGCGCTGTATTTATTTGTTGGCTTGTTTACTTATTCCTCTAAACATTTAAATAAGAAAAAAAGCAATATGGTAATATTTCATGAAAGTTAGATAGAATAAAAAGAAAAGTATATATGTGACAAATATAACTGAGCATTATACAGAACATGGATTTAAAAATTTAGTAAGGCTCAGGGACCAGAAAAGCTTGGGTAAACTTAAGTTTTATTCTCAGTGCTAAGCTATAGCTTAAAGCTACAGCTGCAGGAGCTGGTGGGCCACTTCCCACAGCTTACCACGCTGGATCTGGGCTGTGGGTTAGCCAACCCAGCCATAGCAGCGGGGGGGGGGGGAGAAACTAAGGGTGGAAGAAGACCAAACCTAAAACCAGAATACTACAAAGCTAGTCACTGGTGACTGCCTTACTGTAGTTGAGTATAAACAGAAGTCAGCAAACTTTCTAGCATTTCCCATGTGATAAACTGGTCTGA
The DNA here is from genome assembly GCF_963506605.1 of Zootoca vivipara. Classification (NCBI taxonomy): domain Eukaryota; kingdom Metazoa; phylum Chordata; class Lepidosauria; order Squamata; family Lacertidae; genus Zootoca; species Zootoca vivipara. The sequence continues at coordinate 48,025,695 of NC_083282.1, read as the reverse complement.
ATTCACCCTGTGCATCAGTGAATCAACTGACTGTATATATTTTAAGATATCATATACTGCACTTCATGGTCCTTTGGCTGCATTGCTTACATTCTCTCTCTCTCTTTACACATGTGTGTGCTTGTGTGTATGTAGAAGTGGGGGAGAAAGAAGACAGAGATGGGCTGTACTCCAACAATGTTTCTCGATAAATCCTGTGTTTTTAAAACACTTGTATTTGCTTAGATTTTGTAGTTGTTTTTGTGTATTCCAGGTTGGAAAGGGATGCTGTGCAGCTCTGAAGGCCCTGGGAGCCATAGTTTGCATCACAGAGATTGATCCTATCTGTGCTCTTCAAGCCTGGTGAGAAATGAGGTGTTACAAATGCTGCTGTCTGAGAGAACAAGCCATTTCTTGTATTGCTTGCTGTTCTTTTTGGGGCTACTTCAAAAGGTTAAAGTTAGCCTACTAAAGAAGAGCCTCTCTCTACCCAAAACTTCACAATCTGAGGCTATACATGCAAGAAGGCATAAATCTTCAGGGAATCTTCCATTTCCTGTGCTCAGGCATTAGATTCTCCTTTGTGGGTTCCACAATTGATTGTGACCTTGTACCTCCATATGTAAGAGTCCTTTCCCTAAGTTTGACACTGTTCTGTTAATAATGGCTAATGAATAGTTTGCCGAAATGCGTTTGTCAATAAGAAGAATATTGGGGCCGGGGGGGGGGGATAAATATGTGAATATCCTCTTAAAGAAGTAGTAGATGCTAAATACTAGGATAGTCATCAAGAGCCCCAGCAGCACTAATCTGATGTAAGATGGAATAATTGTGAAACTCCATAAGATTAATAGAAGCAGTAAAAATTAAGTGGATATGCCATTTGACTACTTTGCAGGTTTTTCTAAAAAGTAGGATAGAATGTCTACTTTAAATTTTGAACTCATAAAGATTAATAGCATGCTGCTTTTAATAGATCTTGCGGAACTTCCTTTTTTACCTCTGAACACTCTGATCTGTCTGCAGAAAGCCCATTTCTCTTCAGACTGTCCCACACAACTTGTCCTTTTTCAGAACTGCTTACAGGTATCAGGAAATGTCGAAGTTATTTCTCTAGTCCCTGCCTACTGTGCATAGGAAGAGCTTCGGTGTCCAATAAGGCAATCTTCTGTAACTTACCCTAAGATCAGCTGCTCTTGACTAGTAAAATGGCATATCCTGTTTCTCTTTATTTCTTCTGTTGCTACTGTTGTTTCAGGCAGTGTCAGTTATTTCAATAATACATGTGAAAAGGATTAATTTATTGGCAGTGGGTAAAAAGAGGGGTGAGGTATAAGTGAAACATCTATATGAAATGTTTGAAAATATCAACCTTAAATAAATCATGTGTTTCTCCCTCTGTTTCTTCCAAATATAGACAAGGAGATAATGATCTCCATTTTAACTGTGTCTTGCTTTTAAAGAAGCAGAGGTCCAATTATTGTAGAATGGATATCTAGCAAGTTTTATTATTAATAATATAACTTGAAGTTCAATAAAATGAAAATGCACATTAATGACCCCTTTCTTCAAAAACTTCACACCTAATAGCTGTTCAAAGCTTAGCTGAAAAAACACTTTTGAAAAATGTATTGGTGAAAACTGCAATTATTGTTATTTCATGAAAACAAACTATTGCAGCAGTTTTTGTCAAACAGCTATATAGGAATGCATGTACATAACTACAGTGTGACATTGACAGTGGATTCTCTAAGTATCAATCAGGTGTTGGGGAACAGAGTTTGAGGTTTAAAACTTAAATAGCCAGAGCAGCTTGTTCAGTTTCACGTTGCCATGTTTGATGTCCCTTTAATTTCTTACCTTCTCTTTGGCAGCATGGATGGGTTTCGGGTAGTGAAACTCAATGAAATCATTCGCCAAGTGGATGTTGTCATAACTTGCACAGGTAAACCAGTCTGGGAAGGACTGTGCACGTGTTTTGTTCATATTATTCCCACCCACCCGACTTGCTGAAATCATTCCGATTTTGTCTTTTTTCTCAGTAACAAGTAGTAGTATTTGCCCACTCAAACTTGAAACCTGCAAAGGATATAAATAGGACATAAGTTGTATCGCTTTCTATTGTAGGTTGTATCCAAATAAGTAATTGTGCAAGTGGAATGAGTTCCGCTCATGTAACCCCCTGCACCTTTACCATAGCTGCTCTAAGTTTCTCCCCACAAACCCTCTGGAGCAGATTTGGAGGAAGGCAACATTTGCACGGGGAAGAAGAGGGATGGGAAATGACACTGTGCAAGTAACTCATGCAATTACTTGGTGGGATTCAGCTCACTGTGTTGGGATTAAAGTTGTAGCTACGGATAAGGGGAAATTTGATGGCTCACCTGTCTGAAGCTTGCTTTAGCTGCCTCTTTTTACTGCAGGAAACAAAAATGTGGTGACTAGGGAGCACTTGGACCGAATGAAGAATAGCTGCATTGTATGTAATATGGGCCATTCCAACACTGAAATTGATGTGGTGAGTGTCTGTTAATCTTAATTATGCTTTCAGTCATCTTAATAAATTCTAGTAGTTGATCCCTGCCTCAATCTCTCCTAGGCTAGTCTTCGTACCCCAGAGCTGACCTGGGAGCGTGTACGTTCTCAAGTGGATCATATAATCTGGCCCGATGGCAAGCGAGTTGTTCTCCTAGCTGAGGTATGTTGGTGAAGGCCTAAACAGAAGCCTTTATAGGGTTCATCATAAGGAATTGTGTCTCTTATTTTCAGGTTCCCAGGGTATTGGAAGGCTAATAGAGTGGGCGGCTAGCTATGTATCAAGGAGAAGCTGTTCTGCTGGTGAACAGAAGAGAAGATGGTGCAAGTGTCCTTTGGGTAGTTCTCAGTTGTTGTCTGACTTGAGCTTTATAGCAGAGTTCCAAAGCTAGACAGACCAGTGGGAATATGAAGATCTCAAAGGGTTTTGCTAAACAGATGTTATCCTCCTCACTGCAAAATCATGTCTGTTCTTTTCAGTTCATCATAGATCTTAACTTTTCACCAGGAAAGGAACCATGTCAGATGTTAACTATCTAAAAACATCAGTGGTTATTAGTCCTGGTCAGGCCACACTGCTCCTGGTTCAAACTGTGTAGTTATATCCCAAGTCTGCTGGGCCTGAAGTGTGTAGCATTGCACTTGAATCTGAAATATTGTATTTCTGTTTGATGGTGCTCTCTGTGCACCAGAGGTGATTTCTCAAAAAGTGTTTTTTCTCTCTCCTGTCATTCTAGGGAAGACTTCTGAATCTGAGCTGTTCAACAGTTCCAACCTTTGTTCTGTCCATTACTGCTACCACTCAGGTACATGATTTAGCCTGAAGGTTCCCCTGCCTTGCTTGACGCTGTATTTATAATGTGTTTGTAGGGATGCAAAATATAAGATACCATTATTTATATTCGTTTTCCAACTCAAGTCTGAGGAAAAGCCTAGTTAGAGGATTTATTTGAACTGCATTTTGCCTGTTCATTCTGATCTTTAAATAGAGGCATAGTATGAAAAATATTTTCAGCTAGAGTTCTAGAGAATGCTATGTGCTCAAGACAGGTAATGCAGAGCATATGAACTTGCATATTTATTTGAAGTATTTATCACAGATGAAATTAAATAAAATGTGGATTTTGAAGCAAAGGCTCAACTAGAAGGGAATGACATGGAGAACTGAGCCAAATGATCAACTGAGCTAATGAGGGAGCAAACGGGTCACCATGGGAGGAAGTTGTCTCCATTGCTGAAGCCCCACCCCTTTACAACTTGAAGCCCTGCCTAGATCTCCCATTCATTTCTGTACTTTTCCTGTCTTATTGCCTACATGTGTTTCAGGTTTCCCCCCCACAATGAAAGATCAAGGTTCTCAAGATCAACAGATCCAGTGTCCTTTCATAGTGAACCTATAAATGAATGAAATACTTACAATTGCTGCCTCTCACTTATTATTATTATTATTATGGCTCCTTCAGTTTTAAAAAAGCTGCATAACTGCCCACTATTTTGGTATCTGTTTATGCCTTTGAAAACAGAGTTTTCAGTCTGGAGAGGTTAAAATCTAAGGAAACAGAGGAGATGAATTGTTTGTTCAGCTGAATAGTGTTACACACATACAGGGGAGATTGGCCGTTCCCCTCAGTAAAATGCCTCTATGTACCTTAGTTTGTTTAGGCACTAGGGTGTGTCTTAATAACATTTTAGCATGTTTACATTCTCTATTTTTGTTCCTACTGGCTCAGCAAAGATACAACACATAGATTTCCTTTTCACTAACTTGGTGTATTCTGTACCAACAAGCTCTTTGCTGCAGTTTCAAAAAGGAAGCTAGATCCACAGAACTGTTGTGTCAATTATCCCAAAAGCTTGGACAACCACCTCTAAGTTCAATGTCTGAAGTACCGGTGCTGAACATACAGTAGACTAATAGGTTAGCCACCAGGCATGTCAAAACTACAATGATAACTTTTCAGAGTGTGCTGGAAAGAATTGATAAAGCCTGCAGTTGTTACTTCCAGCATCTCTCTGATCTTCACAGGCTCTGGCTTTGATTGAGCTTTACAATGCTCCTGAGGGACGATACAAACAAGATGTGTACCTTCTGCCTAAAAAGATGGGTGAGCAAACAATGGTAGAATTTTTAGCTGCTGCTTGTTGATCAGTGAGCGGTAGCCTCCTCTCTTGGAACACCAGGCTAGCACAGCATGTACCATTTTAATAAACATAGTTTCTTCACCACATGTTTGTGCTGGGCCCAGCCATGCTATGAGAACAGGAAGGAAATTTTAAGAACTTTAGTATATCGAGAACTTTTGTATATCGAGGCCTTATGGGCAATGTCCACCTATTTCATGTCAGCCTCCAGAGTTGAAATTTAGATGTTTTTAGATAACTGCCCCCTTTGTCTGAAATAGCTATATTTTTATTAGTCTGTTTGCTGTGATTGTAATCCTGGGTATATAAGCTAGGGATGTCCCATTTTGGGGATAATACTATCAAAAGATGGGGAAATAAACCTTTTAAAAAAATTTTTTAATGCCAGGGGTCTGCCAGTACCAAAATACAAAATCCACTAAAAGGACTACATTGAATTTTAACATTATTCTACATCGTATGGTTTATACTTTTCAGGGGGCATATATTTGTTATTTCTTTCTACATGTACATTGATTGAATGTCTTGAATATGAAAAATACAAGGCAGAAGCATCTACTGTACCCTCTGGCAAGAATTGTTAAATGAAAAACACCTGTTAAAGATTGAGCTGAGATTGAGAGATTCCAAGGTCATTTCACCTCTTAGGTTATAACTTGTCTCATGATTGAATTCAGGGTAAAAATGTTAAAACCAAAGTTCCAGCAACACACAGCCAAAAATATACTCCCCCATTGATACCCCCCAATTGACTGTCTCTCTGCCTCAGTATTCATGTAATTGCTGATATTTGTCCATCGTGTGAAATAATTATAAATGAGCTTTGCTATACCTGTAAGTGGCCTTCCTTATTGAGCCTAGCATTGGTGGGGAAAGCTTTCAGGAGTAACTGGTTAAAGATGTCTAGGCGCTATAAACAGGACCTTAGAGGTTCTAACACGTCTTCCTGTATTCTTTCTAGATGAGTATGTTGCCAGCTTGCACCTGCCTTCATTTGATGCCCATCTGACAGAACTAACAGATGATCAAGCGAAGTATCTGGGGCTTAATAAAAATGGACCCTTTAAACCAAACTATTATAGGTAACCTTCTCCATTGGGGGAAACTGGGAAACATAGAGGGACTTGCCTATAATTCAGATACGACAACATGAATTGTAATTTTTTAAAATAGTTTTGTTAGTGTGATGAGCAGGGTAGTTGTGAGGCTTCTCTGAACATCCTGGAAGGAAGATTGGGGTTCAAATAATAGTAATAAATACAGGCAAAATATAAAACCCTTCTAGCTTAAGTGTCTTGAATGAAAATGCAAACATCTAGTGCCAGCTAATGATGGATTTATACACCAGGCAAGGGAAGACTAGAATTGGACTGGCAGGACCAACAGTTCTGATAACCTAAGGCAAGAGTGCCTCCACTTGATCCTGTGTCTTGGCGGTCGCCCAGTGCTTGACTTTGGATTTCTTTCTCCTTTACTGCAGGTACTGATGGACCATAACGCTGAAGGACCAGACTACATAATCTACACAAGAGCTTTAGCAAGAATATTTTTAAAGAACATATTTTTTGTGTTACTTCTAAAAACTTTTTTATTTTTTATTTTATTCATGTGATTTTACTGCCCTCTCTTATTCTCTTTAATATTCCTCTGTCTTTGTGTCTGACTTTACAGACAACCTGGGATTTCCCTGCTGCATCACCACTAAAATAGTACAGTCTCAGCTCTATTACTAAGGAAAGGATTTCCTTGGGTAATGAAGGGCATTCCTGTCCTCTGGTCATTTTATTTTTTTAATTTAAAACTTTCTGGAGCACCTTAGTTGTAGTTGGTAGAACTGCAAAATATTAAGAGTACTATTTTTTCTGTGTGGAATTATCTACAAATTCTAAATTGCCTTAACGAGCCCCAATTTATTAGCTGCTAGATCAGTGCTTCTTTTCCTGTACTGGAACAGAGTTATATCTTGTGGCCAGTTAGGTGTATATTCAACAAATGCCTAATATTGTGTTGTGAAGAAAACAGTGGGACAATTTCAAATACTATTTATTTTTAGTTAGGCTATTTTTCCTACATGAAATATGTAGCTGCATGCCTGATTACACCAATCCTAGGTAGATTTTAACATTCTTTTTAAGTTGCTAGGGTGCTAATCTGAATTGAAATGACTATTGACTATCCACTGTCTTCACTTTTCCATAGCTTTTATATATTATGTTTTTTCTTTCTTTAAGTGAAGATGTACCAGAACCATATTTTAAAACGCAATGGGTGAGAATTCCTTTTCCTTCGAGTTTGGACATTTTTAAAGTAGAATCATAGAATTCTATGAAGATATCAGTAATACATTGCAGAATTGGTAGGGGCCACTAAGAACCAAATCAGTCCTTCTGAGCTGAGATGGGTATCTCCTGTGCTCCATCCTTTCATTTGTCCAGCGCCGGAGATATTTGGATGATGCAGTAGCTTAGCTTTTCATATCTTACAAAGCCAGTGTGGGGAACCTTTGGCCCTACCAGATGTTGCTGTACTACAACTCCTATCAGCCCCAGCAAGGGATGATGTGAGTTGTAGTTCAGCAAACAATTGGAGAGCCAAATGTCCTCCCTCTGCTGCCGCCCACACCTGCTATAAAGAATTATTCATTGTGTAAAGCACCTTCCCTCCATCTTCAGGCTCCATTTGTAGCAAATGAATATTGAAGGTGGAATCCCTTCCCATTGGCACTGCTGTTTTAAGTGCTCTGCTGCTTTAATTACCTTGGCTTAGGCTAGCCTATTCTGTCTGGTTATCTTGATGCACTGGTACCTCTCCTGCGAAACTACGGTGCAGCCAGATTTCACATATTAGTGCCATGAAAGAGGAGGGAGCTCATCTTTAGAGAGGCAAACATCAGGCTAAGGAAGGTGGTTCAGGCAAATACTGCCTGCATCTGATCACTTCAGACTAAAGTCTCAAGGGGCAGTGATGAAAAGCTAGAAAGTACTGTGAATCATAGTGAATATATGATCAACCTTGAATTTCTGTGGCTTTTTATGTAACCTTTGCAGAAAACTTGATGTAAATACAGATTACATTCCTAGTTCCATCTTCTTGAAATCTATTCCACTATTGTATGGCATTGGCTGTGGTCCTTCCTGATATCCTTCACTGAGGAGAATAATTTAACTGTGATTTGATGAGGAGTCTGAGCCACCAAACCTTTGCACGTTCATGCTTGCTCTCTCTCTTTCTCAGAGCCCTAGGTGACCTTTCTCTTGTACCTATGGCCCCAGATAGCTGTCTGGCTCCTTTCTGGCAGCTACATGGTGGCCACTTGGCCTTGCAGAATGGTTGCAGGCCATTGACTGACTTGAATGTGAGAGATCCCTTTGCCTCCAGCTCCTCCTGCCCACCCCCTTTTCCAGAATCTGACTTACATTTGGCCAGGCCAAATAAACTCTGTTCTTCCTTTTTGTTGAAGTGATCTCAGAACTGGCTTGGGTCCTTCTAAGCCAAACAGTGTGCGCTCCCAAATGTCCTCCATGAAGCTCAGGGAGGGCCTCTTCATTCCATTTGTCTGCCTCTGTGTTGCAGTGTCAATAGATACCTTAGCTAAGGGCTTCATCTCTGTATAAGCCATGGAATAAATTCTCATGCCTGGCAACACCTCAGTTCAGTCAGAGGGAGCATGTTATAGCATCAACCCAGGTGGGGATAGGTTTATTTTGTATATGAATGATTTTTAATGAATGCAATATTATTCCTTGCAGATGAGCAATAAATCATTACGCAAAATCTAAATAAAATGATTAGAAAAATATCTCTGGCTTGAGTTTTTAAAAATCTAATATAGGGATTTTCTAAATCAGTGCCACAGTTTGTGCTGTCCAAGGAAACACGTTGCCAGCACACTTTCAACTGCAAGATTCCAGTTTTATTCCATCCACATAGCAAATCATTTAATTCACTCTGAGTACATAGGATGTCTGTGGGTTGAGAAGGTATACAAATCCCTGATGTCAGAGCACAAGGAAGAGCTTGGTATCCCTGCTTCTCTTCCTCCCCAAGTAGACTTTACAGCAGGGGTGGAGAAACTACCCCGTGTGTCAGATGTGGCCTGTAGTTGGCCCTTCAGGGGTGCTCAGTGGGAAGCAGCTTGAGGGGTGAAATGCCATGGTTTTTTTAAAAAAACATACACAAAACATACCACAAATGTACACTATGCAAATATGGGTAAGTCCTAATAAATGGTTTTCAATCTTTATGAGAAAACAAAATTCTGTATAAATTAAGTAGGGTAAATGCTTTTGTTGGGTAAAACGCACACTTTCAAAATGTTCCTCTGAAGTAAGATCTGTTGGAAGAAAATCAAAGTAAATTTTTAAAATGTTTCAGCAGAAAGGTAAATTACTGTTCCTTGCAAAGAATGTCCAGGCAGTCTGCAGTTGCACTCATGCAATTTTCAGGATGCAGATGCATTTTGAAATTTTAGGCTTCAAATAGCTATAAGACACAGCTTTGCAGTTCCTCTGTGCTTTAACATTGCTTGCATTTCTCTTATGGAATTATTGATTACTCTTTGCCTTTTGCATAATTAGCATAGAGACAATGGTGATTAGGAGCTTTACTCTTTTAAAACTTTTTTTAAAAGCTTATGGAGAAAATGGAAAGTGAAATCTGAGTGGAGTTGCTAAGAAAAAAGCCCCTTGTTTTCATAGGAAATACCATTTTGTATGTCTCTGTATATGTTAAGAATGGATTGGCATGTTGATATGGCCCCAGTCCTACTTTTTAGGAAGGGAATAACTGCCATTAAGTTAGCATTAGAAACTCATTGTTGACATATCCAAGCTTCCAGAAGCAAATACACTTCTATGGCTGTCTAGCCACACTGGATGCAAAACAAACCTAAGCTTGTTCCCATTGCTAATAAAATAGTGATGGTGTTGGGCTTTCCATGCAAACTTTAGTTGTTGAGTTCACATTAACATAACCTACACTGAACTATTTGGTTTTTAAAATAAATAAATAAATAAATGGTACGTAACATTATTTCTATCCCTGTAAGTCCACAGTCAGTAAAAGAGTGTATGGATATACCAGACATCTTGATCTTGCTTGCTGTAGTCCAAGAAACTCTTCTCATTGTGGTGGGCAGAGGCAGTTCATATTGTTCCCTCATTTACTTCTTTCTTGTGAACACATTTCACATCTTTAATGCTTTCTATTTGTTAAATTGTTGTAACTGAATATGGCCTAAAGCATTCTGCAATTATCTACAGTCCTTTTCCTCAATGGGCCATCCCTGATTCCATTGGACCCCCTCAATCTCAGATGTTCCTATTGCTACTACACATTTCTGTTCTGCTTCTGTATGGCTACTAATACTTTAGTAGCCTGGTCATGTGCATACTGGTTGGAGGTCCCCAATATTCCCAAGTAGTAGGCAAGTGAAATGCCATCCCACCAGCATTTCAGTGGTACATCACAGATATGCCAGTGATGCTATCAGAAGTGTATATTTCAAGCATTTGTGGCTTTTGCCAATGTTTTGGTAAGATTGTACAGTAGTGCTTTTATTAATGTCCTCCTTACAACTACCCTACTGCAGGTTTTTTTTGTTTTTGTTAAAAATAAGCTCATTAAAAGATTGAACAAGCTGTAGGTAAAAGTGATAGGATCCACATAGTGTTCAAGAAGGTTTTCTTTCTGCACATGAATAAATACTAGCATGAGCTGGTACGTAGGGCTCAGCTTGCAGAGTGTTAATAATGAATGTCCACGGTGTCTCCCTCTTTCCAAGTTCAAGATGCTGTTAAAGATACGTAGTAAGCAGGCAGATGTTAAAAACATGCAGCAAACTGTTAACACTGACTAGTGGCTTGCTATGGAAACTATTTAAATACAGTGCTGCATTGCAGTGTTAAAAGCACTGGTGACCTATGTGTTTAGAGTCATAGGAATTTTGTAAGGAGTTGTAAGACTACACTAAGAAACATTAGGCCTTTTAAGCCCTATCTCAAAGGCACATTGTTCTATTTAAATAGAATGCATGGATAATCGTAAAATCCTTATTGAGCTGCTTCACAAGTGCAACCCTAGTTGCTGTAATAGATTTTTCCAGCACGTGCATGTGGGAGTGAGCGATCCAGAAAGTGTGTCGCAGATCTGGGTCTGGGAACCTTTTTGAAATGTCCAGTTTCTCTTTCTTGCCCTTCCTTTATTTAGATGCATAATTTTCAGAGCGCTAGCCAAGTTCCAACGAGTGTCTTGTGGCACATAACGAATTTATTGTGCCTTAAGCAGTTCTATTTGAGTCTCCTCTGTCAGATGCATGAAGTGTCCTCAGTTGGCAGGAATATATGCGTAAGTGGGGGAAATGTGAACAGTGGAATCGAATGACAGTGAAATGCAGGAAGTGCTTTCCTGTATTTCATTGCCGTTTGATTCCGGCGTTCACAATTTTTTCTCTCCGCCCCTGCGCACAGCCTGTGTTTCTTGCACCCTTGTCAATCATGAAGCTGCTGGTTTTGAGAAGATGACGATTTGAGAGCTAAACCCAAGTTCTGCATAAGCGCGCTTCACTTACACCGTCTGCCGGACTTTACGTGACAGCTCCCGGCTATGGCCCTATGAATCAAACGATCCTCCGTTGCCTTGGGAACCATTTCACAGACTTTACAAAAACCGGAGAAATGCCAGCTTTCAGGCAGCGCCTCCTTTAAAAAGGATAACGGCGACGCAACCAAGATGGCTGCCGCGCGAGGTCATCAAGAGCCCTTTGATCCGCTCGCCATTCTCAATCTGTTCCTGTCCTTTCCATGAAACAACCAGCTTCTCATTAGCCGCGCCCGCCGATGGCGCCCTGACGGCGCCGCCGGCCCATCCGCCACGCTCAAGATGGCGTCGCTTCCTGCGAGAACCTAGCGCTGCCTCGGCCCAGTTCACGCGAGAGCTGCCGGCGCGTAGAGATGGAGCCAGGCGGCGGCGGAGGTCCGGGCTTGCTGATTGTCAACAACAAGCAACGGGGCTCGGGGCTCGGGCTGGCGGCGCCGGTGACGCCGGGGGTGAAGGGCCGAGAGCCTAACCGCAACCAGCGCAAGGACTCGGAGGTCAGGCGGGGCGGCGAGGGGCTCCGGGCGGGGGGAAGGACGTGTCCTCGCCCACTCGCCGCTTCCTACCGAAGTCTCAAGGAGCCGGGAGGGAGGGAGAGGCTTCCGCTGGCTGACTCGGGCTTCCCTCACCTGTCGGGCCTTGCATGTCACCAGCGGTTTAAAAATAGAAATGAAATAGAGGGGGGTGGGTCGGGATGTCCCTGCGCTGACAGTGGACGTGCAATGTTTAGTCTCTACCCGAGCCTTGGCTTCCCTTTCCTCCTTTACTCACGCGAAGCCCTTTCCCAAATAAAGGCTCTTTACCATCCCCATCACGAAGAGGAGCCTGCCATGGTCACAAGGGAGCTGCTTCCTCCTCGTGCAAAAAGTGCAACTTTTGGAAAACCCTTGCATTTTTAAAAGGTGTTTGCAGCGCAGACGCTTGCTCAGAAGTAAGCTGCCCTGTGCCCAGTGGCTCTTACGCTCGGGAAAGGGTTGCCTGTAGGGTTGCAGCCCGGAAGATTATAAATCGGCAGTCCTATCTGTACACATTTACTTGGGAGTCAAGTTCCGTGGGTTTTTAAAAACTGAACAGATATTGTCCAGGTTGCACTGCAGTCCGCGAAACATGAGTTCCAGGCAAGCCTTAAAAGTGCGAAGTTGCCGAGCAATGTGGCAAAACAGGTTTAAGGGAGAGGAACACTGCCTTAGTCATTTGCAAGTTACCATAGTAACAGTGAAGCTGCGTGGGGAAAGTCGAGAGTCCTTTCGTGCTGAGCCTAACACCCTTAGGGGATTCTGCCTGGAAAAAAAGTTTTATTTTAAACTGTCCTCTTCTTCACCCAGGGCTATTCGGAATCTCCAGATTTTGAGTTTGAATATGCAGACACAGACAAGTGGGCTGCTGAGCTGTCAGGTAAATTATGACCTGCTTTACTCTAATATTGTGCTTTGTTTTGAAACAGTTTCATTTTATTATAATGGATGTTGCTACAAAGTAAAAATCAAGCCTATTTGAAAACTCAATGGATTTCTTTGAGTTGCTGCTTCCTATATTCATTGTTAGTTGTTTTCAGGTTTTATCTTGTGATTTATCTGTGTGAGGAAAGTTGTTTTGAGTGGAAGTGATATCCACATAAAAGCTCTCAGTTTATATTTTCCGACCCACCCTGGATAATTTTTTAATGAAGAGCAAGTTAGAAATGTTCTAAATAAAAAAATAATTCTGCTATAAATAAATAGTGTGTCTTCGATTTTGCTTTAAATATATATGTGTGTACTTTTGAATATTCAGTCAGTATTATGTGTTCCTATTTTACTTCAATAGGAGAGATGTGCAGACATTGCCCAGATTCAGCTACAGTATCATGTTCCGCTTGTAAAAACCCAGTGCAAGGACATTAGCTAGAGCAGTGGGGGTTTCCCACCTCCCCTGTGAGCCCCCTGCACCTTCCCAAATTCACACAGAAAGGTATCCAGTAATAGGAGATATCCAGTAACAGTGTAGGGAGAGAAGAGAGGAAAGATGGTTCCAGCAGGCAAGCAGAAATTCTTGCACTGATTGAACTATTTCCTTAGCACTATGCAGAATCCTACCCATTATGCTTAACCATTGCTTGTTTCTGTAACTACAGTTAAGTGTTGCTTGCACCTGAATACCTACATCATGGTTAAGGGTTGTCTGCAAACTACTTATGTTAAGTCATGGGTCTGAAGTAGGTTTGTAAACCATGTTTTGTATTAACCATGGTACATCTACATCAAGCATTCTAGTTCTCCCTGCATCTCCAGGATCTTCCCTTGCAAAGTTATGAGCACGCCTCATTGGTGTGGCTCCCACCCTACAGGGGCAGGGCTTAGCTTAATAATGCTCACCCATGGCAGCAATTTTCAAATAATGCCATCTTCTATAACACTTTGTGTTATGAACATGCTTCCACTTGTTATGACAAATAGTTGTCTCCAGTCATGTTGCTTTAAACTAGGCATCTCCAAACTTTGGCCCTCCAGATGTTTTGGACTACAATTCCCATCTTCCCCGACCACTGGTCCTGTTAGCTAGGGATCATGGGACTTGTAGGCCAAAACATCTGGAGGGCCGCAGTTTGGGGATGCCTGCTTTAAACCATGCTCAGTTATTGTATAACATATAACTTGGTAACTGTAAGATTTTGTGTATTTATTATCTCATGACAGAACTGTACAGTTACACTGAAGGTCCGGAATTCCAGCTCAACAGAAAATGCTTTGAGGAAGATTTTAGACTGCATGGTAAGAGTGATGTATTGTCTTTTTGCTGTCTTGTAGAGTTGGTTTGTGTGTGCTCTAGAAGTTGGTCTTACATTTTGAGCACACAAAGATCTTTCTCTTTGTGATAGAAATAAAATTCCAAAGATTGATTGCTAAATCAAGTATGTTCTTGCATCTTTCTATGAAACTGCTTTTATTTTAATCTATTATTATTATTATTATTATTACTACTACTACTACTATTATTATTATTAATTTGTATACATCCCTTCATCCAAAGATCACAGGGTGGTTCACAACATAAAAATACAAAATGTGAGCACAAAATACATAATAAAGAACCACAAAACAAACCAATAACCCCCCCCAAAAAAAAACCAACAACACATTTAAAAGGCTATAGAAATGTTTCAACAGCCATAGCCCTGGTTATAGAGAAACCTTTTCATCTGGTGCCTAATGATATGTAACGAAGGCTTTCAGGCAAACCTCTCCATGGAGAGCATTCCACAAATGGGGAGCCACTGCAGAAAAGGTTCATTCTCATGTTTCCATTCTCGACCTCTCATGGAGGAGGCAAACAAAGAAGGGCCTCAGGTGATGTTTGCAGGGTCTGGTATTGTGGTCCTGAGCTATTTAATAGTTTGTCTTTTAAGCAAATTTAAGCAAAAATTGAGTTTTTGGAAGCAATGGAAGCTTTTTAAGGTAAATGAGAAGATCCAGTCTCATAGCATAGGATCTTTATTTATGAATTTTCTGAATGTTCTAATGTGCTTACTATAGCTTTTAACTCATAAGAATTGTAAGGGCTTTGGGGTTCTTACGAATTCAGCCTGACCTCCCAGACTCTTCTAAAGCAAAGTTGCCCTGTGACTTGTGAGGCTAAAGCTCCTGTATCTTTGAGGGACTGTTTTTTAGTTTCAGAAAGCAGCCTTATATCAAACTGCTTGACTTTACAGTGCTGGATAAAAAATGGACAGAGTTGGACACCGATCAGCATCGCACCCATGCCATGAGGCTTCTTGATGGCCTTGAAGTCACGGCTCGGGAGAAAAGACTGAGGGTAGCCCGAGCCATCCTCTATGTTGCACAAGGTATACCTTTATTACTGCCAGAGGAAATTCTGAGTTATGAAATGTTTACTAGTTGCTGTGTAAGTCTTCATGGAATATTTGTTAACATGGTACTTGAGTGAAACCAAGCCTGTTTTTTAAGAAAGAAAGAAAGAAAGAACAGAGATGAAGGAAATTTGTTGGTTACTACCTTTATTACATAAATGACTGAGAGCAATATCCTACTAAATGGATCCACTAGAGCAGAGATTTCCACTTGTGCAATGAAACCTCCTCCCTCTCCGCCAAGTATGTGTGCCAAATCTGTTCCAGAGAGTTGAGGAGAAACCCAGGACAGATTTAGGAGGTATGCGAGGAGAGGGTGGAGAACTTCCGTTGTACAAGCGGAAATTCTTGCACTAGCAGATCTAGTTGGATACAATCCTTACTCAGTTTCATTTTTATTTTTAGTTGTTTGGGGCTAGATTCTAGACTTACAGTCACTTTTCATAGTAAACCAAGATGGTTGTCCATCTTTGCTCATAGTATGCCTGAACATCAGAGCTGACAGAGGCAGCAGTTTGTAGTTGACTATCATATGTGTAGATATAATTAATATGAGTAGTTGTTGTTGTTATTATTATTATCAAAGTTATATCCCACCCTTCCACTCAAAGGAGCCCAGGGCAGCAAGCACACAAATAATGAAACAGTTTAAACATCTAAAAGCAACTCCAATTGAAGTACAACCTGTAAAAGGCTTGTTGAAAGAAGAAGGTGCCAAAAAGACAACAGTGGTAGTCCCTTTATAATATTTAGCAGGAGGAAATTCCAAAGAGTGGGTGCCATGTCACAAAATACCTGATTCCTATATTTTGCAGAATGGACTGACACCCCCCCTGCTCAGTTAGTATTTGCATGAGGCCCTCACCTACAGAGCACAGTTATTTGTTGGGTAAATAAGGGGTGAGACGATCTTTCAGGTATCCTGGTCCCAAGCTGTATAGGGCTTAATGCACCAAAACCAACACCCTGAACGTAGCCCAGTAACTAACTGGCAGCCAATGCAGTTCTTTCAGCAGCAACTTAGCATGATGGCAATAGTCTGCTGCAGTGAGCAGTTGAGCCATCTCATTTTGCACTACCTGCAGCTTCAGGACCAACTTCAAGGGTAGCCCTACATAGAAAACATTGCAATAATTCAGCCTGCAGATTACCAGCGCATGGGTGACAGTGGCCCACTCCCAAAATGGCTATAGCTGTCGTATCAGGCACTCCTGACCACTAAGAGCGCTTGGGCCTCTACTGACAACTATGGATCTGGGAGCACTCCTGGACTATGAGCCTGCTCTTTAAGTGGGAGCACAACCCTATCCAAAGTAGGGAGTTGGCCAGTTATTGGGAACCAGCCCCCCCCCCCAAAAAAAACACTTCCATCTTGCCAGGATTCAAAGTCAGTTTGTTGGCCCTCATCCAGCCCACCACCAAGTCCAGGCAGTGGTCCAGAGCTTGCATGGTCTCCATGTTAGTACAGAGGCATGATACTGCATTAGTGACATATTTCCATTGCACCAAATAATCAGGCAACAGAGGTTGTTCGGTGGGATTATCCCTTGAGTTGTTGGTATGATCAAGTGCTATCAAGTCCCACTGGAAGCCATGTTTTTTTTTATAATTGTGTAACACTCTTGTTCTCTGTCCTGCAGCAGGTTCCAGATGCTGCAGGAAGCTGACATTCTAGCCGGTTGTTTTCATAGTCCTGTATTATAATTTTTGTGTTATTATAATTTTGTGAATTCTCTGCCTTTAGGCATAAGAATCAGGAAAAACATACCAGTTATGAAGAACAATAACATGCTTTATCTGTAAAATGGAGAGCAAATTGGTATGATTTTTGTTTTTGTGGCTGCAGGCACATTTGATGAGTGCAGCTCTGAAGCTGAAGTTCAGTCCTGGATGCGATACAACATTTTCCTTCTGCTTGAAGTTGGCACATTCAATGCTTTGGTGGAACTTTTGAACATGGAAATTGAGTGAGTTCCATGTTACTGCAGAGTTGGGCCTCTGAGAGGAATGTAGGCTGTTTAGATAGCCTGGTTATGATCTGCCCCACCAGGGTATATATTTTTACAGCTTGTGAATGAACAGATGCCAGATTCATTCTGGTATCCATCCAATTTTTATCTGATTCCATAGAAAGCCCTAGAGTTTAGGACTGGAGTATTAAGGCAGTAGGGTAACACTGCAAGTTCTTTTCACCTACCTTTCCAGTATCTGATTAAGAAATGCTATCTTTCTGGTAATGGAAATAAAACAAGTAATCTAGAATAATTTTATTTTTAATTATTCATTTATAATAATTGTATTAATATTATTAATGATACTATATTATTATACTTTGTAGTGCCAAACAAGAATCACTTACTTTTGAGGGTGGATTTGTGCTTGCAGCTAAAAACTAAACACGGATCAATAGAAAGATTAGTATATACTGGGCTCAGATGAATGCCTCTCCAGCCCACTGCTTTGATCTCAGTAGGATCAAACATGTTCCTACTAAGTTATCTTTAAAAAATGAACACCAAGTTGTTATAGAATGTCTAGTAATTTGGTTCTATGGAGCAGATGCTTCTCTCGTAGTTGAATTCAATCCAGTTTGTAAGATCTCATAGCAACTGTTTTGGGCAGCTGCTGTTGGATATGTGAAGGAATTAGAGCATGTGCAGAGTGGTGCCTAGCTGCGGAGAAAGACCACAGGATATGCAAACTGTACGCTGCTGTTTTAATGTTATAATCTTAATGTGACTTGTGTAAAAAAAAGCCTTTGAGCCCAGATTGTAGGCAGCAAGAGCTAAGTTGCTGTTGCTTCTTTTCTCTCAGCAACAGTGCTGCCTGCAGCAGTGCTGTGAGGAAGCCTGCCATCTCCCTGGCTGACAGCACCGATCTGAGGTAAGGAATATTGGCATATAAGCCACAGGTGTGGTGAGATTTCCCTGTAAGGGCTCATGAGTTTAAAAGAATGCTTTCCTTTCCTTCCCTCCACAGCCTTTCCTCTATTTGCATATTCTCTTGTGTTTTTTTGAATCATGGCATTCAGAGGTGGAAGGGACCTTTTACACCATATAGTCCAACCCTTGCTCATTGCAGAAATCTGCAACTACAGCATAGCCTTCCAGCAGGGATGGTAATATTTTTTTCAGCCTGAGGGTCACATGCCAATAGCGGACAGAGCAGAGGAAAAAGTGGGCAGAGCAACTAATGTGAATTTGTATACCTTCGTATACTAGGCAGTTTCTTCACACACATCCCATCTGTCTGCCATCCAGGCAAGCAAGAAGCATGATCAGAGTTCAAGGGACATATTCCAGCTAGGCAAAACACTCAAGGAGAGGCCAGATGAGGGGTATGGGTAAGGAAGAGACTTGAGTACCTGACAGAGAGGCCTGAGAAACTGCATGTGGCCTCAGGTCTGAGGTTGCCCATCCCTGCTTTCAGTATCTACTTGAATACTTCTCTGACATTTGTGCAAGAATCAGATTTATAGCTTTGATGCAGCATACTGTTGTGCCTTAAGCTGTCTGCATTGATTTAATGGACTTGGTGTTTTTTTAAAAAAAGATAGGTAACCAAACCCAATGCAGCTTTGAATGGCGTATGTTAGGAAGAAACACTCAGTACTAGCTAACACTGTGTGCTAGTGGCTGTGCACAGTACAATCCCCGCATCTGTAGTGAATCCTCTATAGCTGGAAAATGGCGAGATCTTCCAGGAGATACTTGTGGTTTATGTAAAGATACACCCACTAGGATGAGTGCATTTTTCCTTGAGAAATACAGGTTGCTAAGCAACAGTCACCTTGGCAATATAGACTGGGAGCAGGAGGAAAATGCTGGCTTTTTTTCAGTAAAACTTGTCATCTTCTTGTTGTGCCAAGCATATAATGTTGCTACTTCTGATGAAGCCAGGGGGATATCACTTGTGCACAGTTTGCTAGTCTAGCCCCTCTCTCCTACCTGCAGTTTTGAATAAGCTGAGCCATATTGTCAGAGTTTGCCTTTCTAACCTGTTTGGTCTTTGCAATCCATTTTGCAGGGTGCTGCTGAATATTATGTACCTTATCATAGAGACTGTCCGTCAGGAATGTGAAGGAGACAAGCCTGAGTGGAAGACCATTAGACAGACCTTTAGAGCAGAACTAGGTAAGGATTCTGTTGCTGCCCATTTACAGTGGTACCTCGGGTTAAGAACTTTATTCGTTCCGGAGGTCCATTCTTAACCTGAAACTGTTCTTAACCTGAGGTACCACTTTAGCTAATGGGGGCCTCCCGCTGCCGCTGCGCAATTTCTGTTCTCATCCTGAAGCAAAGTTCTTAACCCGGGGTACTATTTCTGGGTTAGTGGAGTCTGTAACCTGAAGCATCTGTAACCCGAGATACCACTGTACATGTGATGTGTTTGATAAGGCTGTTTTATAAGTCTCTTGATTTGAAAGTAAATATCAGTAAGCCAGGAAGGCGCAATTACTTTGTTGCAAGAAAAGCTGCGCAGCCAGGTATGGAAAGGTATCTTTTTTCATTTGAGCTAAATGGGCAGGATGTTTAGAATTAAACCGAAGCAGGGACAGTGTATACATAGACCAGAAGAAATACAATGGTTATGGACAATATAATGGCTGTTATATTGGACCTACTAGTGAATTGATGGCAGAAGATGGGGTTGGAATATATACAGCTAGAACTGAGGCATCTGCACATAACACAACCATCGCCAATATATTGCCTTTCAGGGGCACCTCTGTATAACAATGAACCATTTTCCGTGATGCTCTTTGGAATGGTGACCAAATTCTGCAGTGGCCATGCCCCACACTTCCCTATGAAGAAGGTGTTGCTGTTGCTCTGGAAGACTGTCCTGGTAAGAGATTGCTGCCTACAAATAATCGGTGTTTTAACAAATTGCTTCTTTTGCTGTAACTAAAAACTCTGTCCCCTTGGGATATAACCAGGTTACACAAGGTGACGTGGTGCTGCTGTTTTAATTTCTTGACTGAGATCAGTTCAGAGACAAGCATGCTTAGCGTTTAAGCTGTAGGATGTGCATAGGTCCGGAATCCTTTTTATTATTAAAAGCTCTATTGTAGCTAACCAATGCAGGTGAAACTCGGAAAAATAGAATATCGTCAAAAAGTGCATTTATTTCAGTAATGCAATTTAAAAGGTGAAACCAATATATGAGATAGATGCATGACATGCAAAGCAAGATATGTCAAGCCTTTATTTGTTGTAATTGTAATTATTTGTCGTTAGGCGGGTCAATTATAAATGGAGGTAATTAATAAAATGTAATAGCGATGTTTATTTTTGTTTATGTATTATTGTAACTATTTGTTTTATTATTGTGGAATTTCAAAAATAAAGCATTTATAAAAATAAAATAAAAAATAAAAAAAATAGTAAGTTGCATTACCGAAATAAATGCACCTGTAAATGTAAGCTACTACAAGGACGTCTGGGTGTTGTATGATAATATCCTAGGTTGAGTTCGTCACCACCATTGAGAGATCTCGTGGTAACAGCAGTGGGGTTTTGGGGGTGGGGATATTATACCACAGGCACAGGACCAGTCCCTTTTCATGCACCGTGCAGTGCACCTACAAGCTATGAACAGTGCTGGGTTGAAGCAGGATCTTAGATAGTGACTTGGGGGAAAAAATCCCTTACTGCTCTCCTCCATCACTGTTGACAAAGCAGACACACAGGAGAGCTGCTCTGTAATTTGTTGGGCTTATTCAACTCCTTTCATATATGTCCTACTAATGCCATTTGGCACATCCCTGTAGCAGTGTTGCTGGTTTCTTATGCTGGCTGCTGGTTGAGTCTGAGTATCCTCAGGGCTTTTTGGTTGCTTGAAAATAGCAGATGGCATCATGGATCCAAGCCTGAGCAAATCAAGCTGCCATTGACACATTGGAAGGAAAATCATTATTAACGTGAAACGAGGATTCTGGGTTACTTTGTTTGAACTAACAAATGTATAGATATTTTGAAACTTGGAAGAAAGAGATGATGAATATTTTCTTGCTAGCTAAAGTATCTTAGGAAGAGGTTCAGTTTACATGGGAATCCTATGACTGACAAAGAAGCACACTTGCTGGCCTAAATTTCAAAACCAGGCAGTCCATAATTTTATTTAATTATGAAATGTTTATCCCACCACACCAAATTGTTTAAATTTTTCATATTTAAATAAACGATTTCTGGATATTGACTAGTAAAGTATCTCAGGTTGGTTAATAAATGGACTTGCAGGGAACTAATGCACAATCTTTTTAAAAAGAGCACAGAAATAAAAGAAGTATTTTAGTTGGTGTCATAATAAAACTCATACTGCATAAATTTGGCTTGCTTTTTCTTTTTCTTTTTGAACTGCTGAAATGTATAGTTTTAAGACGGTGATGCTACAACTAGGATACTATAATATAATCCATTTGTGGTTGATGACATATTTTTCAGCTGTTTAAGACTAAATGATCATGAAATCAATAAAGTGCAATGTTATTGCCAGTTTTCAAAGGAACTGCTTCTGTGATCAGTACAATGTGGTCCAGCAGCTAAACACACCTATTTCAGATAAACCTAGCTGGCTTTTCCAGAGTT
Source organism: Zootoca vivipara (assembly GCF_963506605.1). NCBI lineage: Eukaryota > Metazoa > Chordata > Lepidosauria > Squamata > Lacertidae > Zootoca > Zootoca vivipara. The sequence continues at coordinate 48,004,008 of NC_083282.1, read as the reverse complement.
CTTGGTATTCCTCTGGCTGTTTGGCATCTGCCGAGTAAAGAGCATAATAGTACAGATACCACAGACAGGTATCATATGCTATTGTTTAACCTAAGGTGATCTTTCCACGTCAGTGAGTAGATGAGAATTGCCCAGAAGTCTCATGTAAGCCCTCTGAAATTCTTAAAGAAAGAGAAGGATATGTTAAATACAGTGGTACCTTGGTTTTCGAATGCAATCCGTTCCAGATGACTGTTCGAGTTCTGAAACGTTCAAAAACCGAAAACTCAATAGCCAAGAGCTAGGCCTCAGGATCCTGCACTCAGCAGAAGCTGCATGGCATGTTTGATTTCTGAGGCATGTTTGAAAACGGAAATGTTTGTCAATGGAGATGTTCAAAAACCGAGATACCACTGTATGTGTGTCTGCTAGGAATGTGGAGCTCTCAGCTTCATGAGCGAGTGTCTTTAACTTCATTTGTTTGAAAATTAGCTATGAAAATGTTTCATATGAGCACAAAGACTGGTTAAAAATGCCATGTTCTTTGGTCTCTGCTATGCCTTCCCATATACACAAATGGTTCTTTGAAGAATGATGGACATGCCTATAACTGCAGCAAATCCTCCATTCCCCCGTATTAGTTTACCATTAACAAACTGGTTTTTGAAGGGTTTATGAGTGACCAAAAAGATAATGGAAGTGAATGACCTGCAATTATCCTCTTGCCGTAGTGCACCCTTGGAGGATTTGAGGAACTCCAGGATATGAAAGCAGAGAAAAGGGAGATGTTGGGGCTCCCCCCACTTCCTGAGGATAGCATAAAAGTGATTCGCAACATGAGGGCTGCCTCCCCTCCGGCATCTGCTTCTGATTTGATTGAGCAGCAGCAAAAACGGGGTCGCCGAGAGCACAAGGTAAGTCAGGGTACAGTCTGGGTGGGAAGTACCCAGGAAGACACTGAACTTAAGGAGAAGGCAGTCTATAACATCATTTGCTGTGTGTGTCTTCTTCCAGGCTCTTATTAAACAGGATAACTTAGATGCCTTCAATGAGCGAGATCCCTACAAAGCTGATGACTCCCGGGAAGAAGAGGAGGAGAATGATGATGACAATAGTCTTGAGGGAGAGACATTCCCTCTTGAAAGAGATGAAGTGATGCCCCCTCCTATCCAGCACCCACCGACTGACCGACTGACTTGTCCAAAAGGTTTGCCTTGGGCACCCAAAGTCAGGTGAGCACCTATACAGGATTGTTTTATTTAAAGAGAATCCCAGAACTGGAAGGCTCTCATCTTCAGCCTCAAACCTCAACTACTTGGTTAGTGTGCCTAATAGATTTCTGAATGTGATAACTATAATGAAATACGTGCTCTGGCTTCTCTCATTGACATTGTGATGATGTTTGGGAGCCATTCTTATTTTTGTGTGTGTCTAGCATATAAAGGAACTTCATCTCTCCAGGGCTTTGTGGTGAATGAAATATGCAATAATCTTGAGGAGCCCTCAAGTTCTGTCTGAATTTTGTTCTCTTCTTTTTTTTTCTTCAGAGAAAAAGACATTGAGATGTTTCTTGAATCAAGTCGGAGCAAATTCATTGGCTACACCTTGGGAAGGTGAGTTAATGGAGCCCCAATTTTTTTGCCTCTTGTGCTTAGCTTGTTTGTAGGGGATCTCTTCTTACTATGCTGTAGGGGATCTCTTCTTACTAGGAGTCTTGGTAGACCACAAACTTGCCATGAGTCAACAGTGTGATGCAGCAGCTAAAAAAGCCAATGCTATTGTGGGCTGCATCAATAGGAGTATAGGAGTATAGGGAAGTAATAGTACCACTGTACTCTGGTCAGACCTCACCTGGAATACTGTGTTCAGTTCTGGGCACCACAGTTCAAGAAAGATACTGACAAGCTGGAATGTGTCCAGAGGAGGGCAACCAAAATGGCGAAAGGCCTGGAAACAATGCCTTATGAGGAACGGCTTAGGGAGCTGGGTATGTTTAGCCTGGAGAAGAGAAGGTTAAGGGGTGATATGATAGCCATGTTCAAATATATAAAAGGATGTCATATAGAAGAGGGTGAAAAGTTGTTTTCTGCTGCTCCAGAGAAGCGGACACGAAGCAATGGATTCAAGCTACAAGAAAGAAGATTCCATCTAAACATTAGGAAGAACTTCCTGACAGTAAGAGCTGTTCAACAGTGGAAGTGTGGTGGAGTCTCCTTCTTTGGAGGTCTTTAAGCAGAGGCTTGACAGCCCTCTGTCAGGAATGCTTTGATTGTGTTTCCTGCTTGGCAGGGGGTTGGACTGGATGGCCCTTGTGGTCTCTTCCAACTCTATGATTCTATGCAGTTAATGTGTTGGGTAACTGGCAGCATAGACTTTTTCCTGAATAAAGTAAAGACATCAAGCTGTTCAAGCTTCGTTATATTTTTAAGCATTCACATAATCGTTTCTCATCCTGTGTTATGCCACTACTGCAATACTGTTCAGACACTGAGTTCTGCTGCCCATCTTGTCAGCTCTTGAAATCTCAGGACCGTGCATGCAATCATACATGCATCTCAAAACTATAATTGCAGCTGTAATATTTTATGGTATTGTGCTGTAATTTGAGTAACCAAAAGGACTAAAATACTTAAACAACAAAAAATAGGTGTGCCTGTATACACAAACACACATGCAATATTGCTATGGACAGATGAAGAATAGGACCAGAAAAAGACTTAGTACACCTACCATGTGTAGAGTTGCTAAATAAACTAGCATATCAAGTGGTAACAGACATTTTCCAGGCTTTTGGCTGGTACAACTAAAAGCTTAATAGGAATGGTGAAAACTTGCTACACTAAGTCACAAAACCATATTGCAGAGGGTACATATGAACCAGAGATTGAATCCAGATAACCAAACTTTATTGGTGCTTCATTTTAATAGGAAAAAAATCTTGTGTTTTAGATACATCCAATTAGATCCTCCTATTTATTTCAGGTTCTGTTCCTGGTGCTTAACTAATTACACAAACTGAACATTCTTAAAAATCTAGCATGCTTTTATATTTTAAAGTTGAGAGGAAGGTTCCTATGGTTTCCAAGCATTCCTGTTTTTTAGGTTGCTAGGTAACCTGAGAGAATCATATCTGAACCTACTAATGAACAATTTTTATTGACTCAATAGGAGCAGGAAGGTCTTGCACAAATGAAAGAGATTTTTTCTTAGACAATTTACCAGGACATGCCTAGCAGGTATTGTAAGCTGCCCTGTGATCCTTGGATGAAGGGTGGTATAGAAATTTAATAAATAAATAAAAATAAAAAGGTACTGTTTGAAAGCATTGCAGAGAGAAGAGTGAAATCCCTTAATCAGATTGACTAGCTTCCTGTTCACAATTTTACCAAAATAGCTCATTTGTATCACTTACGATATTTACTCGCTGACTGGTTTTGCTTTCACCCCCTCCAGTGACACTAACACAGTTGTGGGATTGCCTAGACCAATTCATGAGAGCATCAAAACTCTGAAGCTGGTGAGTACTCACTGTGTGGACTTCTTAATTTGCATGTGTAGAAGACATCTCATCTAACTGGTTACTGCTTGCCCAGTATCCTAAGCAGGAAAACTGCTTGAATTTACAGTGCTGCCAAGATGATGAGGTTAACTTTCTTTGCCCGGTCTCTTTATAGCACAAATATACATCTATTGCTGAGATTCAAGTACAAATGGAAGAAGAGTATCTGCGTTCTCCCATGTCAGGGGTAAGTATCATAGGCCAAATGTTTAAAAGGGGGAAAGACTTGTGGTTTAAAAAGCATCTGCATGAAGAAGTGCAAGGAGAAAAGTGTGAATCTCTCATTTGGAACTAGCATTTGGCTGTTCTTTGCTATCTGCATATGCTGTGAGTTGGTTAAAGAGTTGATCTCTCCTGATTCCTAACCTGCAAGTCAGATTATTGGCTGTGATCCAGAGTTCCCATGAGCAGAACTCTGCCCATGAGACACTCTCATTGGAAAGAGAGACTCAAGATCCAACCCTTATGTGGTATGGTATGATGCTGTGCAGCCTGCCTCTGGAAGGAGTTCTTTCTTCAGGAAAGTTTTGCTGAGGTTCTGGATGAATGCTCATAATATTCAGACTAACTTAGCATAACTTGAGGTCGCAGTGAATAATGCTATTATCTCCTTGTGTTAATAAAGGGGGAAGAGGAGGTTGAACAAGTTCCTGCCGAAATCTTGTACCAGGGTCTACTTCCTAGCCTGCCACAGTACATGGTGAGTTATCGTTTCCTCCTAATGTTCATTCCCAAGGCTTCAGCACACCCTTTTCTCATGTCATAAACTCTAGCCTCTCTACCATTTTCAAGATGGGAGAAATAGCTAGACTTGGTTTGCATTTCACTGCTGGGCTTATGCAAACTCCCATTCTGATAAATAACTTTTTTGCTTACCAGTATGTGACAAGCTATATCCTTCGATACTTCATGTTAATCTCTTCCCGGTATCTGTGTTTTTGAGTTTCCTTCTCCTCTTTCCTGTACTTTGGCACTTCTAAAAGCCTTCTCTGCTTCACACAACTTTCACCTACAGATTGCCTTGCTGAAGATTCTGCTGGCTGCGGCACCCACCTCCAAGGCCAAGACCGATTCCATTAACATCCTAGCAGATGTCTTGCCAGAGGAGATGCCGTGAGTCTCATTCTTAGGGGGAAAGCATATGGTGAATGAAGGGCAAAGACAATGAATGGATGTTTACTTGACATTTAGTGGTTGGGCGTTGAGTGGGCAGGCTGACATTTATTTGTATATTTAGACATTCCTTTCCTACTGTTCTTTATAAAAAGAAAAATTCAAATGCTTTTCATACGGTGGAACATTTGATTGTCTTGAATCTTGCAAAATGATGTGTGCACTCTAGAATTAAGAGATCTGGTAGCAGAGAAAGAAGTGTTTGGACTGGACCTAGAAAGCTGTTTGAAAATGGGTCTCCTTAGAAATAGCAGGCCTCTTAAGTATGGAGGGGGAATGTTAAGTATGGAATGTTAAGTATGGAGGGGGAATGCCTCTTAAGTATGGAGGGGGGAATGTTCAACAATCTCGTGAGAAGCTTCAAGGCAGTGGTGATGCTTGTGCTTCAATAGAAGATTATTATTTTTCCTGAATTTGAATGTGTCATTAATACATGCACAGTACTTCATGTCTGGAGCAACAAAGATTTCATAAGAGTGATAACTAGGTTCAAGGCAGTACTTTTTTCTTTTAAACTTTTGTTCTGCACAGTACACCCTGAAGTGCTTATGTTGGCAAATGGAGCCACACACAGCTTGTTGAATTCTTCATTTTATTGACATATTAAACAGAGTCAGGAAGGGCTTGGAGAAAAGTATTGAGGAGTTGCCCATCTCTTCCTTGATCACCCCTATATTAACTAAAATTAAAGCAAGCTTCTTCACTGGCCTATAGAAGATAGAGACCAGAAAGTGCTACTTAAAGGAGAATTGCACTAAAGTATAAATAGTAGCACTAAGCATAGGCAGATCTGCCCTACCACAGTCACCATCACAGGCCATAGAAGCTAATACTGCTGCTTTGCCTTCCAGAACAACTGTGTTGCAGAGTATGAAACTAGGCGTTGATGTGAATAGGCACAAAGAAATAATTGTAAAGGCCATTTCCGCTGTTCTGCTTCTACTGCTTAAGCATTTTAAGCTAAACCATGTCTATCAGGTAAGTATGAAATGGCATGAGCAATCAGCATTGGAATTGAAAGAGAGATTGAAGTGAATCTGGAATTTGCTTGGCTAACCATTCTTATCACATCTGTTTCCTGCTTCAGTTCGAATACATGGCCCAGCACCTAGTATTTGCCAACTGCATCCCCCTTATACTGAAATTCTTCAACCAAAACATCATGTCATATATCACTGCCAAGAACAGGTAGGTGGGAATATCTCTAGCACACCTGTATCCCAAAATGCTATGACAGGAAATGGGACACACTATCTTTGCAGTGGGGCACCTGGATGGTATCCAGATGGGATATCTAAGAATAATGAGCCATCCTCCACAATTTTAACTTGCAGAAAGGAAGATGTTTTATCCCACTGATAAAAAAAAAACCTGCTGAGAAATCATTCACCTCTACTTGTCTGTTAAATGGATAGCTTTAAAATGTGCTTGTTTGAAAATACATTGAGTGACGTTCATGTAAATCCCCTGGCCATGAGTTTTACTGGACTCAACAGACACCATTGCTCTAGTGGGCTGAAACATTACTAAGCAGCCTGTTGATCTGCTTATTTTTCTTGGCAGTAGAGTGGTGCCTCGCTTAACGAATGCCTCACACAACGAAAAACTCGCTAGACGAAAGAGTTTTGCGTTGCGCGAGGCATTCGTAAGATGACAAAATTTTCTATGACCGCTGCTTCATCTTACGAAGCGCGGCCATAGAAAGCGGCAAAGGAAGATCAGCTGTCAGCGCGGGAAGCTGACAGCTAATCTTCCTTTGCCAGGGGGGGGACGGAGCCGAAACGCGGCGGTGCGGCGGCTGCCCCTGCCTGTCTTCCCCTTGGCTCGGGGAAGACAGGCGGGGGCAAGCAGCGCCCGCTGCGATTCGACTCCATCCCCCGCCGCCGCCTCTCGCCTGCCTCCCCCGACACGGAACGCAACTTCGGAGACCTCCGAAGTTGAGCTCCGTGCCGCCGGTGCGGGGTGAGAGGCGGGGGCGGGAGAAGGTCTTCCCCCGCCCCCGCCTCTCGCCCCGCACCCCCGGCACGGAGTGCAACTTCAGAGGTCTCCGAAGTTGCGCTCCGTGTCGGGGGAGGCAGGCAAGAGGCGGTAGCGGGAGAAGAGAGCTTCTCCCCCCGCCGCCTTGCACACAGCCGACATCGGACGGGGCTTCGGAGAAGGTCCGTTGCATGCCGCTGCCAGTCCCCCAGAGCCTATAGGAACACATTGATTAAGTTTCAGTGCATTCCTCTGGGAAACTGGGACTCGCTAGATGAAAAATTCGTTACACGAATTGACCTGTGGAACAAATTAATTTCGTCTAGCGAGGCACCACTGTATCTGGGTTAGGTAGATATGGAAAAAGATGTGCATGCACTAAGCCTTTTGGTTGTTGTCAGCTGAATAGCAGCGGGTGGAGATGATGTCACAATCATTTTTCTCATATGTTTGAACCTGGCAGGGGTAACCATTTTGGACATGGTATATTTGACTAGATGGGTCATCCATTCTGATCAGTTTGGGGTGTTTTATGTTTTTTAGCATCTCTGTTTTGGATTACCCATATTGTGTGGTGCATGAGCTGCCTGAGCTGACTGCAGAGAGTCTGGTGAGCTAAACTACCTGGACAGAAACATATATTGCCAAGGGATGGAGATTGCATTGTCAATAAGGGGCAATTTCTCACTTTCCTTAGTTGGTAATATTTCCTTTGTTTTGCTTTTTTCCTATAGGAAGCTGGAGACAACAATCAGTTTTGCTGGCGAAACCTGTTTTCCTGCATTAATCTACTTAGGATACTGAACAAATTAACAAAGTGGAAGCACTCAAGGACTATGGTGAGTAGAAGGGCCTCCTCTTCATAGTGCTGTTAAGGCTTTATTGAACATGTACCATCATTTTGGCCTTAAGCAAATGGTTGATGACCAAGGCACAGATGAAGTCTTAGAAAACTGAGAGTGTTCCTTTGTTTTCTCAGATGTTGGTGGTATTCAAGTCTGCACCCATTCTGAAACGAGCCCTCAAAGTGAAGCAAGCCATGATGCAGCTTTACGTTTTGAAGCTTCTCAAAGTTCAGACCAAGTATTTGGGGCGACAGTGGAGGAAGAGCAACATGAAGACCATGTCAGCAATCTACCAAAAAGTGCGGCACCGGCTCAATGATGACTGGGCTTATGGCAATGGTATGTCCTGGATCTCTCTCTCCTCTTTCCAACCACCCCAAGTCTTTCATAAGCCTTTAACTGCTATGCCAAGTCAGTTCCCTTAAATCACCCACCTGCCTTCCTGTTAACAGATCCCATCAGTAATTGCTAGGAGCGCATGGTGATGGCTTCGCTTATCCTAAACAGAGCAACCTGAGGAATGTGCTTCCCCCCCTCTAAATTGGTGTTGCTTGATGGACAGTGTGGTACAGTAACTATAGTGTTGAACTTGGACTCAGAAATCTGTGTTCAGATCCTTGCTATGAACCATACAGTGTAGTCTTGGACAAGTCACTGGGTCTCGGACTTAAACCTATTTTCTACAGTGGGACCTCGGTTTTCGAGCATCTCGGAAGCCGAACGATTTGGAACACAAACACAGAAAACCTGGAAGTGATTGATTCTGTTTTCGAACGCGCCTCAGAAGTTGAACGGCTTCTGCTGCATGTTTTTCCATTTTTTTCAATGGATTTTGCCAACCGTCCATTGATACTCGGTTTTTGAATGTTTTGGAAGTCAAAGAGTCTTCTGAAATGGATTACGTTCAAAAACCGAGGTTCTGTTGTACTAGAGTGATCATAAGGGACAAGATGGAGTCACTCCATACTTCTTCATAGAAGGTTGGAATACAAATGTGAGATATTATTTATGTCTATGTCTGCTGGGAAGTCCCTGTGCATCTCATCCCTAGAAGTTATGTTTCTTAAAGATCTGCCAAATGGGATGACATAATGCTGGACTGCCTGTATGACATTGTATGGCATTTTCATGGGGGGGGGTATGACTGGAGCCCTTCTGCTCCGTTAACTGATTGTTTGCTTCATTGCTTTTTCAGATCTGGATGCACGTCCTTGGGATTTCCAAGCTGAGGAGTGTGCTCTGCGTGCCAGCATAGAGCGTTTCAACTCTCGCCGTTATGACCGGGCACATAGCAATCCTGATTTTCTACCTGTGGATAACTGTTTGCAGAGTGTTCTGGGCCAGCGCGTAGAACTGCCTGAAGATTTCCAAATGAATTATGACTTGTGGCTGGAAAGGGAAGTTTTTTCTAGACCCATCTGTTGGGAAGAATTGCTCCAATGACGTTTGACAAGAGGGAATCAGAGCTAGTACGTGTGCCCAAGGACAAGGCAGCTTCTCTTCGGTCAACCAGGCAGAGAGAGAAGAGATAAAACTGGTTTTTCATATGGCTTGTAATCTGCAGTTCTTTCCTTCTCCTCCAGGTGGCGGCATGGATTTATACTGCTCTCAAGGTCCTAGCAAATATGGCTTTCCTACATCTTTTGGGCTGCTTCAATTACTGATTGGTTTAGAAGGTGCTAAATGGATTCAGAGTAGTTCACTCTGAGACTCAGATCAATTGAAAAACGCTGAGCAAAATATCAGTGTCAGCATTGATTGTTATTCATGTGCTCCTTGTTGGGCTTCTGTCCATTGTCATTGGCCAGCTGTTCTGTTCCAAAAGTAGTATGGCAGCTTTTTTTTCTGCTATGCTCCCACTCTTAGCCCAAAAGGACAGAACCCTTTCTCTGTTAGCTTCTAGGATGGAAAACAGTATCATGGTGGTGTGGATGGAAGGAGAAACGATAGGTGGTGCATACAGTTGTTCATACTAATAGGAAAGGGAGATATCTGGAGTCCCATCTAGTGCATGTATAGTTGAGAGGATCGGGAGCAGGGAATAGGGTGTGTTCATAGCAGCTGCTTCCACTCTCATCTGGTGGATTACAAATGGCTTGGCCCTTCACAGGGAAGGCAATTTAACTGGATCAGGGATGTTACCTTCTTTTGTTCCTGTAGTGGCACCAAACATCTAAACAACTGCTGATCATGTCCCAGTATAATTGAATATTAATAACTATTTCTTTCCATTGAGCAATCTTCTGTTTTGAAGGCTTCACCAGGGAAAGAGAAACTCTTGACATTTTTCTGTTTCCATCAATGTGCCATTCTTTCCTCCTTCGTTTGCTTGAAAGCCTCGATTTTTGAATAGCTTTGCTGCACAGATGTGCATGCCAATGTAGTTTGCTTAATTTGACCCCTTGCCAGGGCACCTTGTTTGTGCCTGCCCTTCTTGGTTAAATGTCGCATAATCCTAGTCTCCTCAGTCTGGATGTTGGTGACCCAGGCAAGTAACTCATCCTACCTTGATGCTCCATCCCACTCTAGTTCTCATAAACAGAAGGCGAAGTGGCAAGCCTGTGTCTGGGCTTTCCCACTGCAAGTCACACCCACAGCCACCTGAAATAGTACTGTCAGTCCAGACAAAGGTTTGCCACTTCAAATGATGTTTTGTAAGAACCTAGTCTCTGGGTTCCTGCAAACCAGGACTGTGAATGTGGTAGAAGTAAGGGCATTTACTTTAAGTAGATAAGTGGACCTGACAATAAAGTAGGTGCTTTCGCTTCCCTAGGAGATGGTATCTGCTCTGAGAAAACTCACAACCAAATCTAAGTTTAGCCTGTTGTGTTTATAAACATTCAGGAACAGGCAAGTACAGTAGGTCATCACCAGGTGCAATACGGTAGAATGCATTTTCCTATTTGTTTGTTTGTGCTTTGTAGTCTGGTTATATGCTCAGGCTACAATTCTAACATTACTTATTTGGAAGAGAGCCCCATTGAACGGGCCACCTAAGTAAATATGGGGTGCCATTAAAATGCTACTGTTGGAGGGGTTGAGACTGCTCCAGCACTCCACATTGAGCCTCGATTACTTGTACCCAAACACTCCCGCTGTTTAACTTTCATCACTGAGGTTACAAGAGTGTCTGTCAGGCAGACAGCAGCAGGGACCAAGGCACACAGTGTCAGTTTAGAATAATCAAGTTTTAGCAAAGCCAATTCATTTATTTTGAGCAAATGTCATCAGGCAGGCATTTGCTCACAAATTGTAATGTAGCTACAGATGCGGCTCCAAGCTTCTTCAATGTGTAACATACTGAGACCGTAGGGCTCTCCCCACCCCATCTCTGCATTGTTAACAGTGTGATGGTGACATGATCATGCAACAGAAGCACATGGTCGCATAAAAGAATGAACAAGCATTAAAAGCAACAAAATGCCTATCAACTTACAGTGGCTACTTTTGTGTATGAATCCTGAGATCTGTACGTATCTCCTGGAAAGAAAGCCAGACAATTTCTGCTCATTGGAAATTAGGGACTTCAATGGGTGAGTACAGCATCTTTCTGGCTTTGCCCTGCTACCCACAGACTTCATAGAGCTTGGTGGCAAAATGAGCACCTGGGTGGATGTCACCTCTTGAAAGATGCAGCAGATAAATAACTCTTCTTCCCTGGGTTCAGTCAACCTGGCTCTTGGCTTACACCTCAGCTAGCTCAATTCCTCCATAAAGGGAGATAGAACTGGAGATGGGGGCTGATTAGCCTTCCTGGGTTGAATTGGGAGTATTTGGCGGAGGCCTGGTTGCATGGTGGTTCCTTGATATGAACTTGCTCAGCTTATCTGTAAAATTTCTGATACCGGCAAACATCTGGCCTTTTTTCCTTCTGGAGCGCTACAGTATTGGATTTTGTTTTTAAATTACAGTGAAAATGAAATCCAGCTATTATGGATAAATTATTTACTCTGTGAGCACTTGCTGGTCTGTGACACAGCTGATAGGAACAGTTGCATGGTTGGTACAGACTGCAAACTTGAAAGCTTCCTTCCTCTTCCACGAGTGCATTGATGGAAAGGAAGGATGCTTGCACTTTCCTTGGTCCTTTCAAGCAATCTGGGTTATGTACTACAGAAATGAACCAGGAATGCAGGCAGTTAAGATCCCTTGCTGTAGTAGATTTGTTGACTACTTAAAGTTTTAATAGAAGACTCTAACCAGGTAGAAGAGAGCTTTCCAAACTTTTTATGTTGGTGACACACTTTTTAGACAGCTATCCCTTCGCGATGCGGTAAATTCATTTTGCATCATTTCGCAACACAGTAATTGTTTTCCTATCAAGCTGGAGGTTAAACTTAACCTCTTTTCAGTCTCGGGAGCAGCGTGGGGATCGTTCACGTGACACACCAACACACTGCAGCCAACACACCAATGTGTCGCAACACAGTTTGGAAAGCTCTGTGGTAGAGTAAGGAATTGCAAACTGTATCCAGCTAACATTTCTACTTACCCCCTGCACATGCCCTGAGGGGGTTGCAGAAACCCTTAGAACATATTTAAGGGGCACACAAGGGGAGGAGAGGGGAGATCTAATTGTGCCAAGTGGAAATCCTTGTGCTAGAGGGTTATGTTACACAGGGTTACTTTAAATATCCCAATTTTTATTATTTACTCCTACTTATTCCTAAAAAAACCCACCTCAGGGCATCTCACAATAGAAATAATTTATAATGGCAATGAACAGTTTAATGCCTTTTCTGTGTGATCTCTAATCTTTCTGAAATGTGTCCAGCAGAATTGCTCTAATAGCGTACAAAGTGAAATTCTTGCTAAGCTGCTCAGACTATGGTTTTCCTTGCTGAAAAACGAGAAGAGTCTCATAGCAGTGTAATTTGATAAGAAGAAACAGTTCCCCTTTCTAGAAATGAGACAGCGAGTTTATTCTATTTATTATGAAGATTTATATTCTACCTTTTTACAAAATACCTAAGGTAACATACTATCAAGATAAAAATATGTACACTATAATACAAGAGAATGGGCAGTAAAATGGTAAGTGCAATTCAATGCAAGCAAATGGAAAGTGATACCTATTGGAGCAAAAAACAACAACACCTTATGTCACATAGAACAGTATAAAACTGTGAATAGTTCCATTCGCCTCACCTCAAAAAGGATATTGTAAAGCTGGATAAGGCTTAGAAAGGGGTAACCTAAATGATCCTGGGGCTGGAGCAACTCCATAGTAGGAGTATGTAACATTTGAGGCTTTTTAGTTTCAGAAAAAGACAAGGAGCAACATTTTAGAGGTGTGAAAGTTTGTGCATGGGATGAAGAAAGTGGATAGCTAAGTTTTACTCTTATATAATACTAAAACCTGGAGTCATTCAGTGAAGCTCAATGTTGGAAAATTCAGAACAGGCAAAGGAAAGAACTTCTTAGAGTCCATAATGAAAACATGCAGAAGATGTAGTAATGACTTGGATGACTTCATAAGAAGATTAGGCAGACTCGTGGACCATAAGGCTATCAGTGTCTACTAACCACAATGGCTTTGTTCTTCCTCCACTGTTGGAGGCAGTATGTCTCTGAATACCAGATGCTGGGAATCACAAGTAGGGAGAGTGCTCTTTGACTCCTGTCCTGCTTGTGGGCTTCCCATAGGTATTTAGTTGGTCTCTATGAGAACACGATGATGGAATGAAGAGCTTTTGGCCTGATCGAGCAGGGCTCTCCATATGTTCTTAATATCATATGGATCCTGCCCCTCAGCTGCTTTGTTTTCTACAAAGGCAAAGGCCCAGAGATTGTGTATTGATGACTGGAATGCAAAAGCAGTTTTTGAGAGATGAATTGATTCATCTAATAGTACTTGGAGTGCAGACAAGGCACACTCAGGCTGCTCCTTTGGCCCAGAAGCAACTCATCAGCATTTTAGTGCACATTTATCCCGATGTAGTGTTTTGTGTGCAACATCCCCCAATATACACATTTTTGTATGCTCATTTCACTAACATAGTGCGTTTCTATGCACATTTTCCCCTAATGTTTAAATATTTTGGTACACATCATTTCGCTGCATTGCAAAATGCAGAGAAGTGTGAATTTCAAAGAATATTGATTTCAGTCCGTGCTGTATCAGGAAGTGCAAATTAGGGAGTAATCAAAGTGCAATCTGAAATTGAAATTATCCCTCATCCAAACTCCCCCCCTTTGTTCAACAGCCAAAGTTCACAGTGACCGCCCCATAGAATTGTGACATCAGAGGAAAATCAGCCAATCACTGCCTTCCTCTTTGTCCCTTCCCATTCCCTCATTCAGGCAGGGCTTGATTTACTAGCCCCTCGAGCAAGGCAATGCTGCTCACAGTGAAGAGGCTGCTTGGGCAGCAGTGCCGCCTTCAGGTATCTGGCGAGGAGAGGATCTCTCTAGTGAAAAGCCTGGTGTGTGAAGAGCTCGATGTCCCCGAGAACCAGCAGACCCTGTTGTTCCAGGGGAAAGTGCTGGAGGGGGAGCACAAATTATCAGACTATCTCATTGGCCCAGAGTCCATCCTCTATCTGGTCATTAAAAAACCTGAGCAAGCTTATCCCGAGAAGCCCTCAAAGCCGACCGCTGCCCAGCCCCACTCAGTGTGGTATCGACTCTCGCAAGTCCTGGAGAAACATTTCAGAACTTCTGACGCAGTGAGGGTTCTCGAGAGGGTGCTGAACGACTACTACAAAGGCCTTGGCTTGCTGAGCCTGGAAAACATTGAAGAGTTAGCAGGGGACCTCCTAAGTCCTGAGGAAGGTGAAGGTGAACCAGTGGCTACAGGTGAGCTCCCCCAGCAAGAGGGGCACCCCACAGCCCCAGTGTCTGAATCCAGGAAGGATAAAGCAACTCAGACTGAGCCACAAGAAATGCTAGGAGGAAGGTGGTGCTGGAAGAACTCTGAGTAGACTTATTTAGAGAGGTCTAAGTGAAAATTAAAATAATGATGGTGTATGGAACATGGAGCTGTGTCTTTATGTACCAAGGAGGAGGAGGTTTAGTAAATGAAGACCATTTTTAAAAGGAATAGAGCTTCAGTTGGTATTGAAATGTGCTGTGCCAGATTTTTCACAGGCAAACAGTTTTGGCATGAAAGGGAGTCCTTGGAGAAGGCGAAATGTTCACTGAACAGTCCCTGAATGCGGTTACCCCTACTGACTGCTGCTTTGGTGCCACCCCCACCCCCCGGGCATCTCATTTCTGGCTGTGTGATCCCAGCTAACTGGCTGTCTTGTTCCTAGTGTGGTGATGTCATGGCATCACATGGCAAATCAAAGGTGGTGATGTCCAATATTCCTAAGGCCAAATGAAGCCCTAATTTACACTCACTCTTGAATGAAGGAAGCCTGCCTTGCCTCAATGCTCCCTGTGTTATCATACTGCACTGGCCATTTAATTGTCTGACAGCACAGCAAGGCAGGACGCATCAGCACCATTGTCTTGGCAATATGGTTGATATATTCTGTCTTCTCCCATGAATAGTTTTTTTGGGGGGGAACCACATCCTGAAAAATCACCATAAATGGGGCATTCTGGGGGAGGTACAAAAACACCTATGAAAACAGTTACCCTGTTTCAGACCTGGCTCTATCATAGGTTTATCTCCTCCTCCTCCTTCACCATCACACTAGGCTTGTATCCAGTTACATCATGTAAGGCAACATGTGCTTCCCAGATACATGGTCCTTGGTTCCATCTTTGGCATGGCTATTTAAAATACTGGTGTCCAAACAGTGGAAGATCTCTAGCAAGACTACATGAACTGGTTGAGCCTGACAGCCCTGGTTGAGATGGACAATTGTCATGGTTTGTCCTTGTACGCCATCTCTCTGTACATTGAATCAAACATTATTTTCTTAAAGTCAGGGTGTCATATGGGAGCATATGGCTGGCTGGCTTCCCAGGACCACAGGCAAGAACTCGAGCATTTCCATGGCAGCTTCCCAATTTTGTGCTGGAGCTGAAGCAAACAGTTGAAGAAGCATTCCCAGGATCCATTTTACATGCTTCCCCCAGCAAATGTATTGGATTTTGCACAGCCCTGAGTCCCGCGTATAAATGGATCTGCACGAGAAGTGGCTGTTCCCCTACCTCCAAGTAGAGCTATTCCACTTCACTCCCCAAGAAAGCAATTTCCCAATTAGTAGTGGGTTGTTGTTTATTCACATATACTAAGCTGGTATCAGCAAGCTGCTTCTGAAATGCTCGTTTTGACATGGTTCCCAACTTGTCATTGTGTTCCTCCGCTGAGATAACTACCCAAGAACTCAGCAGAAGTGAAGGAATGTTTTCAGAATTGGAGATTAAAACTGACATTTCACTACAGAGGGAGTGGGACAATTAAAGCACCAGACTTATGAGGAGTGCTACAGCCTGCTGTGGAGATGAGATTGCTATCTTCAAACATCTAAAAGGTTGCCATGCAGAAAGTGGAACAGACTTATTCTCTCTTGCTCCAGAGGGCAGGACCAGAGCAAATGGGTGGAAATTGCAGCGAAGCAGATCTTGCATAAAAATGAGGAACACCCTAACAGTAAGAGCTGTTCAACAATGGAACATACTGCCTCAAGAAGTGGGGCGGGGGGGGGGGGCTGGCTATCTTTTGCTAGAGGAATTTGAGCAGAGCCTGGATCTCTCATAGATGCTGTAATTGCATCCTGCATTATAGATGTTACGTTGAGGCAACAGGTTGGACTCAGTGACCTAAGGTCTCATCTGACTTTTTGACTCACACGTGCATTCACATGATCCACCTTCTATATACATTACAAAATGCACACCTTTTCCTGTATTGTGCGATGGCCACCCAGATGTTATTGGACTCCAACTGCCCTCATTCCTGACCCTTGGCCATGCTGGCTAGGGCTGATGGGGGCTGGGACTGACAAGAGGTGAATCTGGAGGATCACAGGCTTCCCACCCCTGCTACATGGAAATTGATTTTTCATATATGAAAAAGTAATATGGGGAGAAGCCATAGATTGCATATTTATGTAATATTGGCTGTTACAGCAAGAGTGTTGTGCATTGAGCTTTCCAATTGAAACAATCAAACTCGGCACCATGCACCACTGGTCTAATAACAGCGTTGTAGGCACTCTGCCCTCCGCAGTTCCCATCAAACCACCAAACATTCCTTTGGGGTAAAATTAAATTGGCAGTAACCAAGCGCTTAATTAGCATGCAGTAGTAATTCTGTTTGTAAACACCAAAGCCAGAGGAATGACGTTTGAGGCAGCCGTGGAAGGTGGAATTGTTTAATGAGATGAAACGCATAAAAAGGACAGAGGGAGAGAAAAATCTGTCAGTAATATAGCCAACACTGGAGCTAATATGTCTGCATCTGTGCCTATATGAGGAGCATGAGAAGTGGGAGCTTTGGGCAGGCAGTGTCCAAACAAGGCTGTTGTATGCTGGCGGCAGGCTGCTCCACTAACTAGATGCTGCCTTCAGTCCCAGCTGAAGCTTCCTGACCAGGCTTCAGGGCAGTTTCCCATCGAGTACATTGCAGTAAGCTAATGTTGAGCCAGTGTGGTGTAGTGGTTAAGAGCAGTAGACTCGTAATCTGGGGAACCGGGTTCGCGTCTCCGCTCCTCCACATGCAGCTGCTGGGTGACCTTGGGCTAGTCACACTTCTTTGAAGTCTCAGCCCCACTCACCTCACAGGGTGTCTGTTGTGGGGGAGGAAGGGAAAGGAGATTGTTAGCCGCTTTGAGACTCCTTCGGGTAGTGATAAAGCGGGATATCAAATCCAAAACTCTTCTTCTTCTACCGCTGCATAGACCCCTGTGTGTCCAAGCTTTTCCTGTCCAGGAATGGTTGTCACTGGCATCCCAGCCAAAGGTGAGAAAAGGCGCACAAGCAATGATGGTGGATCAAGCATTAACTCCGAACTATACGGTATATACCTGATCCTAAGGGGAAACAGTCCTTTCCAGAGCAGCCAACTGATCTATCACCCAGACCCACAAACTGCTCACCTGCCGCTGGGCCTCATTCTTGCCAGGATTCAGTCTGAGTTTATTGTTCCTCATTCCACCCAGCGCTATATTCACCAAGGTGCTTGTATGAAATTGCACAGCCTTACCTGATTCAGATGTTATGGAGAAATGAAGGGAAATGGCGGAGAGTCATTTTGTTTGACTAAATATAGATCTTAAGCAGCCTTCTGAGCACTCGCTCTTTCACGTGCTGAGAGAGGCTGCCATGGTGTGGTCCTGATTTAGGGTGATTCAGGAGGAAATGATGCTTTCATGACCACCGAAAGACAATGGTGAAGAAGAACATCACCTCCCTCCCTCCCTCCCTCTGCCCATACTGCAGTTTAGTGAGCATTAATTGCCTTATGATGGGAAGACCGAGAGCACACTGGACAGTAATAGTCTAATCCCTGAAAACCGACAAAACAAGGTCCTGTTGAGATGGAGAAGCGTGTGACGTCAAGGGGAGGCTTAAAATATACTCCCGGGTTGAGGGAAGAAATCACATGACAGTTGTGAAACATGAGCTGCCCTTTTGAAGCACAAACCTAGGCAGGAGATTAAAGGGTGTGAGGGCAGGAGAGTAAAATTGCAGCTACTAAAACACTGTTTCTTTTCCATCCCTTTCTGAAGGCTCTGGCAGCACCCTGAGAGCCAGAACAGAATTATTTCACTCAGTGTACGGCCTTTTTGTACAAATGGCTGGCTAACCAGTTCCCCATCTGCTTTGCTTAACCGCCCCAGCTAGACAGCCAATGAAATAAAAGCCGGGAGCAGTTCCTGGAAAGGGATAGCATTGAAGGGACCAGCTGCTGGTTCATGTTTGACTGCCCCCTATTAGCTGTTGCGGCTGGTTAATGAATGGAGCTCAGAACCGCATGCTTCAGATTGCTTGCTTATTTGCAATTAACTATGGACTGTTTGCCTCAGCTTGCTTATTGGCTTGACATTAAATCTATCCCTTCATTTAGCTGAAGGCTTATATATTTTGTGAGTTTTAGCCAGAATCATTAAAATTAGTGCTGTGTAAAAAAAAAAAAACCAAAAAAGTACCTCCCCATGTTTTTTTCAGTTATTATCCATCAATAAATAAGTGCTGGGTTTTTGCTGCACTTAACTTACTTTTGAGGTGGCTGGAGGGTATTTCTGTGAGTGTCGTTTTTTCACTCTCCAAATCATCTCCCTGGTGGTCTGCACTCTGCAGCCTTCCCAAGTGCCCCTGCATATGGTTTTGAGGAACTGCAGGATGGGAAGACAACAGATCACCCAGGGGCTGTTCTATAATGGAAGAGGACATTTATTCATGTCCCCACCCCACCCCAAAGCCACTCGTAAGGAAATGCAATCTCTTCTAAACCTAGAAGTTCCTAGAATTTCACCCCGAGATAAAAAGGCAGGTGATAAACTATGCTCTTTCACAGGAGATAATGATTATCCGAAAACTTAAAGGCAGGACTTGGCAGAGGGCTAGTGAAAATGGAATCATCGTATTCAGAAGCCGTGAGGCTGTAGTTGATGTGGTGGCGGCTACCTCTCTCATTTGAAATTAAGAACTCAAAAAGATATTTCACGGATTAGGCTAAGGGCCCATGTAGTCTGGCATTCTGTTCCCCCAGTGAACAACCAGATGTATGTAGGAAGCCTGTGAGCAGGAACTGAATGCAACAGCACTCTCCCTATTTGTGATTCCCAGAAGACATACTACTTCCTCTGACAGTGGAAGTGGTGTGTGTGTGTTTGGACTTGTGTTTGTTGGGGTTCTGGGAAAGATGAGCTTTTGCTCTGACCCAGCCAGGGGTGGCGAACCCAGTGGCTTCCAGATGTTGCTGGACTAGGGCTCCCATCATCCCTTGTTATTGACCAGGCTGGGTGGGAAAGGTGGGTGCCAGAATCCAAGAACATCTGGAGGGCCATTAGATTCCAATCCCTTAGCAAAGCAGTGCCACATTTGCGTGCGAGTTGCCATGCTAAAATCTGCCCTGATAAATTGTAGGGCTTGTTCCCGCAGTCACATTCTGTGTGGTGTAGTTTCTTCAGCAGCAGTGAACTTTGGGAAGCTGAACTAGTCCTGTGAATGCTTTGATGCTTGTTCAAGCAGAATCTGCTCCCTATGTCATGAAAAGTCTTGGGGAAAGTAAGTCAGACCATGATGTGAGGAATTGCAACCAGGATACACATTGGAACATTCGCTGGATACACTTTAATCTGCCAGGAAAGTTAGCGTGGTTTGACTTTCCTGTGTATGAAATGGTTGTGTGAGTGAGCCCCAAGACAAGACTCTACAGACATCCAGGACATTCAAAGGTGGGGGCAATTTACTTCTGGGGGGAAAAGACAGAGGCTCTTTTCTCTAGTCTAGGGAATAGTTCTTCCTGGTTGGTCCATAGGGTAAACCCAACCTTATTGCATTTTTCATTCAGCTAAAATTAGAACAGAGCACATTACTAATTAGAAGAGTAATCAATGCAGAGTAACATTACATGATTGTTTTCTGTATCTTTCTGAGCTTAGTGCTTCTCAAGTAAATCAGCACTTGCTATTCCCGTAATGGCATCATGATGACTCATGTTCATAGTGTAACTCTCTGTAGCATCCCAATTGCAAGTGTAAAGTGATTCCTCATTTTGCCTTTATGTAGCAGCAAATTATTTCTCATTTTGTATGTCGGCATACCAGTGTTGCACTGCGTGCATGTACACTAGCGTCAGGGGACATTCCCCTTGCCTCTAGAAACCTCAAAGAGAAACACGTGAAACCTGAAGAAAATCATCACTGTCAACTCTCGCTGACATTTTATAAGACACCCTCAGTATCTCTAAAAGACAAAATAGCATGAGGGTGCAGATTCCAAAGGCGACATGATTTCCTTGCTTCCAATCTCCTCCTCTCTGTACCATTGAAAAGGGGCTTTGGTCCAGAGCAGGGAAGCATAATATTTTATTCCTAGCGTGTTAATGTCAAAGGGCACCCACTTACCATATTGCTTCTACAGAATGCACTAGCAGTGTCTGCTGCTGGAAGGGACAGCCCTTTAAATGGGCTACTGACCTGACAAGGTGGGTTACTTCCTGGTCTTAAAGATGGCAGCTGAAGCTTGAAAAGGCGCAATTCAGAGAAAACTCAGACAGCCATGATGTCTGCATCGTAAGCAAAGAAACTGCACTTACTAAGCATTTCCCTGCTGCATACAACTCTCAAAGGGTTCATGGGATGGGGAGATGGCAGCTTCGGCTCTGACCCAGTCTTGTTAGTATTAAAACACTGTCTCTTTCCTGAATGCTAGCCTGTTTCCTAAAACAGCAGCCTGCAAAATCCTCTCTCAGCAGCATCCATATTTGCCAAGACCAGTCTTTAACTCCTGGTGTTTTGACTTTCCTTCCCACAAAGACCCAAATGTTGATTTTTCCAAATTATTCCCCCCCCTCCACCCTACCTTCCCTCTCCGTCATCTTGAAACAGCTATGAATGAATGGCTGGTGGTCATGTGATTCTATCACCATGGAGACACATGGCAGCTGTAAGATGTAAGAATCAGGATCATAGGAGGGTGGCCGCATAACCAGCAAGTTATTTATAGGTTGCTGTTTGTGAATTTATGGAATCACATCTGTCTATGAGCATCATGTTTCATATTCACTCTGATTCAGATGGGGCAGGGCATTATTCTTTACAAGCGTGCATTATACAAATCCCCCAGGTCTATGAATTAATGCAGAGAAGGAAGGGTTCTCGGTAGCTTATACAATCTCTGAGCAAGCTTAGATCAGGCTGGTTTAAAATTCACATTAATTTTTTCATCATGAGATGCTCTCACAAACCTACTCAGACTTCTCAATACACAGGCCAAACCACATCTTTGAACATAAGCTGCTGGTGGCTGCTCCATGAACACATGAAGGGAAAGCCATACTGCAACCTGTTCTGTGATTGTTTCTTAAGCAACGAGGTTTCTTTTTGTTTTTCCCCAGGCAAATAGGAAGCAGGAGGCAGCGCCAGTTGGCAGCACAAAGCAAGATGTGGAATCACCCATTACACGGCTGAATCTTCCAATTTTGGGTTGCTCGGTTTCTCATTTTTCCAATCTTAAATTCAGTTCACCACATTTCTGCAGCAATCTTTGAATATAAAAAAATTGTCAAGAAAATTATTCAGTATTTTAATGCAAATTTCTCCTAATAAACTCATTTTTGAATGCAATTTTAGCTGATGTACACATTTTTGCAAACATTCTTTCCGAATATGATGCATATTTGTTTGCTATTTTCACCAATATATTCTTTTTTATGCACACTTTAACCTCATATTTGATTTTTTGCAAACACTGGTCAGTTGGGAACTGCATCACAAAATTTGGATGAGTGCAAATTTCAATGTTTAGTTCTGTTTTGTTTCTTGCCTTTATTTGGAAAGTGAGAATCTGATGGATTCACGTCTAAATGTGAACTGAATCAATATTCTCCCCCATCCCTAACTATGGGTACCCATTTTTGCCCCGTTTCTTAGAAGGTGAACATAATCTATTCAGCCCAACCTTAAACATTTTGTTATCCCCTAAGTAAAATATGAATAATGTGATCCAGTAGGCAGAAAGTTGGATCTGGATCTGGAGGACTTAGCAGTATCCATAAGCTTTCTTTGGCAGAGCAAATAACAGTTTGTGGTGGGGACTGCTTATAGCAGAAAAATGATGGGAGAGGGTGAGTGGGAAAGAATTAACCCACTGCTGGTTATTGCTGCTTTGACTTAACAGCCAGGGGAAAAGATGGGTGGAGGTGTCAGGAGGATATTATTTTCTTAATTTTTGCTTTGCCAGTTCCATGCTTGCACAGCAGAGAGATGCAGATTGAACTCTTCTCTGGAGGCTGGACCAGCTTAGCATGTACAGAACAACACTGAGGGTGTTTAAATTATAATAACAACAGCAACTTCGTACATTAGTGAAATTAGTGTGTTATTAGATGTACAAAAATGGCACCTACGCAGCAGCAAAGGAGGTATATGAATTATCTGCCATGGCTGGCCTGGGGCTAATCACTTGTCTCTTAGCTTCAGTGTTCCTTGACTGAAAAAAATAGGGTGTTCTTTGTTTGCCTTTGACCCGTTTTAAGGATTGGTGTTAGAATTCCTGATCAGTAGTAGATTTTTACTTGTACATGCAGGCTATCTCGTGGCTCACGGGGCTCGGCAGTCAGTTGACTCCACTCTTCATGTGCACCATTACTTTGCATCTAGCTGAAGTTAAGTGGACCTTGGGGTTTTAGTGAACAACGAAGTTGAACCCACAAGCTTGTAGTCTGCCTTTGTTGATCTGTGTAGCAGAATATTTGCCTTATGGACAAGCTCTGCTGTCATTTGCAGAGCAGTTTGGAATCAGAGCTGCCACCTTTTGTTGTCAAAAGTGCCATTTCCCTGGAACCTGGGGATGGTGGCGGATCAGATAGAACCAATACAGAATCTGGCAGACTGGATGGGGATGCCAGAATGAGACTTGGTGTTTTATGGCTGGGTGGGTCATGGTAGAATTTGGTCAGCCACGAGTGGTTAATTACATTGATTGCTGGCAAACTTTGCCCCTCCCTCTCTGCCCTTCGGCAGTGAGCAGACCTCCATTCTTGGGGGGTGGGGTGGGAGTAAGGATTGCACCACCATGCAGCAGAACCAATTGCCACAGCTGGATCTCCCTCCCTGCTCTTGGTCACTGAAGGCCTCCAATAGGGGGGATGATTAAGAAGCTCACAGCTGGACAACAGACAATCAGTTGCCAGTAACGGGGTGGGGTGGGGAGTGAGATGGGATGGAAGGCAATGGGTGGGGACACTCAGGGCCAGATGAAAATAGACTTTGAGTGGAGGATATGCCACCTGAGCAGTGGAATGTGTAGGAGTGGCTAGGAACGTGATTACATCGCATTGCTTTATGTATTGTGCTTAGACTCGTGGATCCTTCAGAATAATACTGCCACTCTGCCAAAGGCTCTTTACCACACCAAAACAAAGACAAGCGGCCTCAGGGCATTGGTGCCACTTCAGGAGCTAATGATGGCAGGAGTTCCTTGGTTTGGGCTTCTTCCCTTCTGCTTTCTTCTAGGAGCACACAACTTTAGACAGATCCCTGTCTGCGTGGTGAAGATGTCCTGGCTGGATCTTTTCAAGTGTGTGGTCTTTAGACTGCTCCAGAGGTTGAGCTCTCTGAGCTGGGAAGTTCCTGATTTTAGTTCAGACCCAAACTCTGGGCCCTTGATAATACTGGTTTACCCATATGAATGCGTTGGAACTATTCTGATCTTCCAGGTGGCAGCATGTCCATTCACACCACAGGCTGCTCGCGATTGCGGATACTTCCCCGCAGTGCCCAAGCGGCACGTCCGAGGCATGCCGGGAAAAGCGCGCCTTCCACCGAAGCATCAGGTGTTGGTTGGCCCTGCCGGGGAGGGGCGTCCGCAGCGGGGCTCGAGGGTCCGAGGAGCAGCAGCGACGTCTAACCCCGCTCGGGCCCCCATGCCACCACCGCTTTGGGGCCCCGGGTGCGTTTGCGGGAGAGGCGGCTCGCTGCTCCCCCGCGACCCCCTCCCGCCGCCGGATCCCAGAAGGGCGGCGAGCCGAGCCCGTTGCCAGCCGAAGCCCCGCGCTTTCCCACTGACGCGCGTCGGCGAGTGACTCAAGCCTACGTCACGCGCGCCCCGCCAAAAGACGCTCTCTTTGCCTGGGTAAAGACGAGCCGCGCCAAGGTGCTCTAGCGACGGCGGCGACGCAACCTGCTCCGTGGTCTCTCGACGGCGACGAGCCGACAGACCTGAGAGAGCCGCAGAAAGAGTGAGCCTTCGGGGAGAAGGAGAAGAGGCAGCAGCAGCAGAGCAACTGGGCGAAGAGCGGCCCGAGCGCAGCGCGGCCACCTGGGGAAGCCGAGGCGCGCGTCAGGTCAGGGCGCGCGGCTTTGCCTTCTTCCCATTGCCCAGCCGCCAGAGCACTTTCCCCGGCGAGTTGTCAGAGGTCCTCCCGGCGCAGCGCAGCCGCCTTCCGTCCTGCGTCCTGGAGGAGTTCCTCGACGGCGCGCCGACGGGGCGGGCAGCCCACTGGTAAGGAAGGTAAGGAAGGGGCGGGTGCAGCGGCTCCTCGCGCCTTCTCCTTCTCTCCTTCGTCTTCCATCCTTTTCTTCTCGGTACGCAGGTAGGATCTGCTTGTTTCCATCGCTTTATCAAAAGGACAAGGGGGGGGGGGAGAGAGAGAGGAAACTCCCGGTTGCTAGGCGAGGATGGAAAAAGGATCTCGCCTAGCAACTGGGGAGGAGGCAGGCAGGTGGACCAAGGGTGGAGAAAAGGGAAAAGGGAGCGAGGCGAGGAGGCGCGTCACCTGAAGCCTAAAAATAGCCAGCGATGCGGAACGGAAGGAGGCACGTTTGGGCGAGATAGATTGGGGGTCGGGCGGGGGAGAGACGAGCAAATCGCCCTTTGCTGAAGCCCGGAGGGATTGCCAGGATCCCTTCCGAAGAGATGCTTGGAGAGCTGACATTTTAAGTAAGCATGGGGTGGGGAGCGGGTATATAGATTGTCAGTGGCCATCCTGAAATCCACGCAGCCTGAAGTGTGACCTTGATTGTAACATTGGGGAAGGAAGCAGAAACCACTCCATCCTCATGAATAATGAAACGCCGGCGCTTGAATCCTGGCTCGCTTGCTCCTACCTCTCTCTGGGGCAATTCATCACAGAAGTTAGGGGTAGAAGATGGGCCACAAGAAGCTGCATTTTGACTTGTGTTTTAGGGTGGGGGAGAGGATGCTAGAGGTTTGTCTTGTTTCGTGTTTTTTTTTAAAAAAAAAACCTGGGCATTTGTGAAAATGTTGGCTGCATTGGGAAGCCAGTTCTGGATCTGCTTTTAGCCCTGGTGGAAAAAACCATGCCATTGTATTTGATTTAAATCCTATGCATTGAATCTTCCTTTTTTAGTATGCTCTTTTTGAAATGATCAATAAACCCTTTAAAAATAAAATCCAAGTCATCAGCTATTGACGTACTTGAATGGGAAGTGGAAAGTGACAGATCCAAATAGCCTTCCTATTAAGAAGCAGCTCTGACTGTAACATAACTGCCTAAAAAAAGATTGTATTTATGGTGTTTGCTCCCGATTTGCACTTGCAATTGGAAGCATGTGTGCAAAGCTCCATTAACACTTTTGCTTGAACCAGAGTGACTCTGGAATCAAATTCTTATCTCAGGAGCTATGTGCAAGCTATGTGGGTATTTTGGTGCCCAGAAAAAAATGTTTAAATGGTGCCCACTGCACCATTTAATGGCACCATCCACAGGCTGCTGGGGGATCATCCCCTATCCCACCTCACCTGGTCCTCTTGCTTGCTCTGATAAGAGATTCCAGGTCTTGCAGCTGGATAAACTGAACCCTTATTGGACTATCCATTTCCTCCAATATGCCCTGCACTCCATGCCTTGATGTGCCATGGCTTCTTAACCATTTATGCTTCATATCCAGCCTCAGCCCACTTTCCCACCTCTTCCCTCTGCTCATAGCATCAGTTCCTCCAACCTCTGTTCATTCCTTGTTGTGCATAAGCAGCAGAAGCACATGTGCCAAGAATTCAGGATGTACCTTTCCTCTTCTGCAGAAGCAACAAAAGTGCTGTTCCATATCAGTATGTTCCTAGATCTCCAACACGACCACCTAATTGTAAGGCCAGCATGGCATGTGACTCGCTCTATAAATGACATTGAATTACTAAGCAGCATGCCACTATAACTTAATAATGAACTTAGAAAGCTAACTTATATATCAAGCTTGATATTGTCCACACTAACTAATAGCAGCCCTTATGGGCTTCATACAAGGGTCTTTCCTAGGCCTGTCTGGAGATGCAAGGGATTGGACCTGAGACTATGGCCCTTCCCCTGGTTTTGGCCCTTCCTATTTGCGGACATACGTTTCACAGAACCTAAGGTTAGATAAAACTGTTGGATAATCGAGCAGGGTCTCTTCTGTTGCACAGCCCATATGGATCTTCCCAGCCTGTGACTTATTTTTAGCTGCAGAGAAGCATCCTTTTAGAAGAGCATATCTATCCATCTTGATGTTCTCAAGGGAATAATAAAGTTTCCATTTGCTTGCCTGTCTTCCAGAAAGCTCATTCTCTGATGCTGAGAGTCAATAGGGACTATCAGACTGAATGTTGGGTCTAGGAGTTCAGGGTTCCATTCCTAGCTTAGCCTCTGCGTGGCCCTGGGTCTGCTCCCCATTTCTAATGTGACGAGAATAATAGTATCATAGAATTGTATTTTTGGAACGGACCACAAGGGTGCAAGAATATTTTTGCAGAGCATGGGGCTCAAACCCACATGAGATTAAGAGTCATGCTCTACTGACTAAACTACCCCAGCAGTGATGGAACTCGCAAGGTTGTGTGTGTGTGTGTGCGTGCATGCAGAAGGAGGATGAGAGATTAAAAATGAGTTTTAAAATGGCAAGGCACTTGGCACAGCTAGAAGTGCCACATCCATTATTAATCATGGAGAATGCATTGCTGGTGGCCTCTGGGGGGTCCTCCTGACATCATTCGGCAGTGCCATCTCTCCATCTGTCCCTCTCCTCTTGCCCTTCCTCAAGGGTGACCTTTCCTCTTTCAGCAGCTTTGGGCCTCACACCTGCATCTCTCTGCTCCTCTGTTTTCATGTTTCCCAGGGGAGTTAGCGAAGCCATTTTTTTGCCTCCTTTCTTTGTTATCACTACAGCAACCCTCCAAGATCAGAGAGAGAGGGGAAGGGAATGTATATGAGAGCAAGGGGAGGAAGCGAGTATGTATTGGAAGTGAACCATAGTCCACGAAATCTTGTGCCATTGTAAGTTTTGTTGACCTAATTTAAGGTGCCACAAGACTCTGTTGCTTTTGCTGCAAGAGAGTAAGGTGGTGAATACAGTTTATGTTGGCAATGCTGTCTTCCATGAGGTGCAGCCCCCAGTTTTAAGCCTGAGTCCCCTGCTACTGATTTCCATGGGGAGATTAGCCTCCTAGTTTTTGTACTAAACAACCAATTTGTCCTCTGGCTCTAAACAGAAAAACTCCACCTTGTGAATGTACCATACTCACAGCATTAAGGGAGTCATATGATTACTGGCTTTTATGCCTTCAAATACAGGGGCATATTGTTATGGCTTATATATGCTGCTATGATACCAAACAAGAAATGAGCATGGCCTGTATTGGATGAATAGCCCCTTTTTTTCTCATTTTCTGGCCAAGGATGGTGCAAAGTCTCTCTCTCTCTCTCTCTCTCTCTCTCTCTCTCTCTCTCTCCTCTAAGATAGGAAAACAAATGGAGACATCTATGAAAGTATTGATGTGGGGACATGAAGAGTTGAGATGTATTTTGTAATTAACTCCCTAGCCCTCCCTGATAGACTCCCAAATGCAATGCTGTGAAATATTTCTTGCCTGGAGCCCCCCAAAAGAGTGCTGTTGAGTAAGCTATGATGCCTTTTATTACTAGTAATAAAATTATTAATAATAAAGGCTTACAAGTGGAATTCAACATGGCATTAATTGGGGTATCTGTGAGTGGGTCGAGGTCTGCTTGGCAAGGGAACTCCCATGTGTTCCTGTTTTGGGTCCCCCCCCATCCTCCAGAGCAAAGATTTAGGGAGCAAAGGGGGAGGAGAAGCAGCTTAATTTTTGTTCAATGAGTGGACTTCGTTTTGGTTGCGCAACAACACAGCTGAATCCTACCCAATAGCACTTTTAGGCCAGCCGAACAGCTCTTAGATGCTGCCTAAGTGCTTCTCTGCTACCAAGAGGAAGGAGGCTTGCTGTTGGGAGGTCCCACACAGTGTGGGGGGGGGGCAGGGGAGACAGGATCCTTGGGTGTCTCTGTGTTGAGGATGCACAGGATCCTAAGCAACCTCATTCATGTAATATGGCCTTAAGGGGAGCCCTTTGCCAGTCTGTACGCTGCCATGGTTAATTTCCTCCCACTGACTGTAATGGGAAGGTTACAGGTAGGTAGCCGTGTTGGTCTGGATCGAAGTAAAATAAAAAAAATTCCTTCAGTAGCACCTTAAAGACCAACTAAGTTTTTATTTTGGTATGAGCTTTCGTGTGCATGCACACTTCTTCAGTAATGTAATGGGAAGGGTGGTGGGAAACGGCAAAGAAAAGGGTAAGAAAAAGCAGTCTCCTAACTCCCACCCTTGCCTGGCAGCAAGCTGTCAGGGTTTAAGAAGTGTTTTTAGCTCCACCACGGAATCCTTCCCCCTCCCCAATAGGATTATTCTGCCACCATGCAAAGACACTATTTCCCCACCCCCACCCCTATATTCCAGCTCACAACAAACCTGTGCCATATGTTGTTATTATCCATGTTTTGCAGAGGAATAATTGGCGCTGAGAGAGTGTGATGTGCCCAATACCCAGTGAATTCATGGCTCGGCAGCGAATTGAGCTCAAGTCTCTAAGGTCCAAGATTCTGGGCATTGGCCCATTTTTAGCATCCAATAGCAAGTCTTCGGAAAGAAGATCCATTATATTTTAACAGTGTTTAGGGCAGTATAACCAACAGCAGCAACAAAATTCTTTGCCAATTTTGCTCAAATTCTTATTGAAAAATCATACCCCTGAATTGTCTGACTGATGTAAATTTTTAAAGCTGGCCAATTGGACTATGTTTGCATGTTCTGTAGAATTGCTTCTGTTTTACTAGGAGAAACAGAACAAATACAGGCACTGGAAATCCTGCTCAGCCCTCCTCCTGATATTTGATAGGGGAGTGACACTCATCTACTTCCAAGCTTGTCTTCATAGCCTCTTGAGAGCTAGAGACTCTATTTTCCCCATATGAAAGCTGTGGGTTTTTTTAGGGTGCTGAATTTTGTGCCCAGTGTCATTTTTGCACTTGAGAGATGCAATCACACCATTGAAGGATAGACACAAGGCCATGTGGGGTGAGTTATGTGGGTATAAGGAACAATCCCCCTTCCCAAAGAAGCTGGAAGGTGTGAATAGAGAAACTGTGCTAACATCGCACATATTAGCATACAAATATGTGCGCTCTCCTATCCATTGTAAGGCACCAGTGCGAGCTGGACAGGGGGCTCTGCTCTTACGCAATTCTTACTCACTTCAGTGAGTGCTGCTTGCAGAGGAGATTTCCCCTGTGAATTGTGCCTGAAGAATTTATTTCTTCTCACTCCCTGGGTTAATTTCTAGTATTCACATCTGTGCAGCAACAATGTAAGAAATTAGCATCAATGGGACTATAGAAAGCTACCTTACACCAACTCAGACCATTGGTCCATTTTGTATTACACTAACAGTGGTTCTCCGGGATTTCAAGCAGGGGACATCCCCTGTCCTGCCTGGAATTGCAATGGATTGAACCTGGCACCTTCTGCATGCAAAGCAGATGCTCTCATGGCTTAACCCCACAAGAAACTGCACTAGGAAAACTCATTTTAATACTGGGAATGCCAACCACCACAATAGCACAATGCCTCTCATACATAAGTGCTACTGCAAGCTGACCCAGTTTGGAGCAGCACTTTTTTGCCAACATTATCAGATGCCATGTATGAGCATGGCAAACTATAGTATCCCCAGGTGTATCTACTTTACTGAGCATGCAGAGGGTTGCTGTGCAAGGATAACATGACATGGGAAACTACTCTCTTCAAATCTCTGTTCTCACATGAATTTATTGAGTGGCCTTAGGCACCCCCACCCTCAATCTGCCTTAGTAATATGTTTTGTGGTGATAAACACTTGCCTACCATACATAGCTGAATGTAACAGCAGTTGCTTGTGGGCCTTGGGATTCCAATTTTGTCTGCTAAATTCTCTTTAGCCCTCAGCTGCATGGTTTAAGGCTGCTGTCTTTGCAACATCAGAGCAGCTGAGTCAAAGACAGCCAGAGGACTGGTGGCACATTATTTGCAAAGCCCCATGTGGACTTTGGAGCAGATCAGCCAATAGCATCAAGAGGGATGGCATCCTTCTTCTTCTTTTTTTAAAATGATCTTTATTCATTTTACACATTAAAAGAAATAACACCAAAAACAAATTCAGCATACAAAAAAAAGAAAAAGATCCCCCTACCCCCCCAAAAAAAGAAAAATATAACAACAATAAAAAGGAAAAAAATCTACTAATCTTATATCATTCTCATAACATTGAGACTTCCCCGGTTCCCCCCTCTTTGATTCCCTAATTTACTTCCTCGTAGAGCAGTTTTCACCTTATACCAGATAATTTTTAATTAATTAACATTTCCTCATTCATTATCACCATTTAATTATATTTAATTATATCTATAAACTCAATTTTTAAATACTTATATTCTAATATATCTCCCCAACTTAGAATTTTTACCAACAATGAAACTGCATTTTAATACTTCATTCTCCCCCCCTTCCCCTGGACCCAGATTCCCTAGATACCTCAGCAAATTCCATATTTCATACCAGTGTCGGACATTTCTAACCAGACCAGCCTAAATTTACATGATTAAGCATTTTATCCCACTCCCACCCTTTCCAAAAACTTCCAGCAATATTTTGTAAAACCACTCTGCTGTTTCCACACTTTCCTTGCTGTTTCCCAACACTCCCCTTCTTCCTTCCCCTCAACCCAGAGCCTTCCCTGCACACCCTCTCTCACTGGGTGTGCAGAGACCCCCCCTGGTGTTCCGTTGGAGAGTTCTTTTTTTAAGTCCAAAACTTGTCCCACATCTCCCACTTGTGGGGCATTTTGACAATCTTCTTCCCTCTCTTCTTTGCAATTTTGAAGTTCTTCTAAATTGTCATTAATGTCTATCATTTTTATTTCTTCCTCCGTGTTGTCTGCGCAGGTCAGTTCTCTTCCAGAGTCCTTGTCCATATCTCCCTTCGTGTCCTCAGGTCTGTTGTTGATTTGTCGCACTTGTTCATTGTTCTTGACCAGCTGTCCCTTGATGTATAAAGTTCCAAATAAATCTTTTGGTACTGTAAGTCCTGTACTGATGTTGAGACTGCCATCGTCCTTGCTCTCAAATCCCGTGGGAAAGCAGCAGATAATAAAACCGGATGTGACAGATGTCAAATTCCCAGATGGAGTCCATTTTAAGTCCAGTCCTGGCTATTTCGTAAATCCAAATATCAATAACATAGTCTTTTCTTAATAATAGCAAAATATCGATTCATTCACTGATCTCTCCAGGGACCTAGTTCCAGTCTCCTGGAGGGTTTTAAGAGTCTGATTCTTGGTAAATTAGTTACTTCCTCTCTCTTCCCCTGCTGGGGATCAGGTTACTGCTTCACATAACAATCAAAGTGGGAGACCGACTTCCATTTTTATAGTCACCCACCGTGTCCATTTTTTTTTAAAAAAATATTGCCAATCAAGCTTTTTTACTCATGCTGAGTTTTGTTTTTTCCTGATTGTTGCTTTTTGCGGAAGGAATCCACCACTCTCTGTGTGAAGACTCGGGACGTCGCTTCTGGAGGTAATGCTGGTGCCCAAGATGGCTCCCGCGACTGCGACTCCGCTGAACTCTCGGGGACTCTGCTGAGCTCCCCGGGCAGCGGAGGAGTCGCGTCAGGAGCTCTGCAGGGCAAATTTGGCCCCCGGGAAGCTCAACCCGGGGTTCTATGGGGATCCGCGTGCCCCCGCGGTATTCCCCCCCCCTCCGCGAATGCCAGAAGCCCCTCACAGCAGCGCGATAGACCGGAAGTCTAATCAGGATGGCATCCTTCATCCAGGATGAAGGAGGAGTTTGCAGGAAAGGTTGACACCAGAAGACAAAGAATATGTTTTATGGGAGAATAACCATGTAGCTCATTATGCTACAGGCATATAGCTATGTTGTAATAATAATCATTTCATGACATCTAACCATGACATCTAACCTTGGCACAGAATGAGAGAATTGTAGAGTTGGAAGGGACCCTGTGAATCATCTAGTGAAACCCCAATGCAGGAATATGCAGCTGTCCCATACGGGGATCAAACCTGCAACCTTGGTGTTATCAGCACCATGCTGTAACCAACTGAGCTCTCCAGGCACAATCTTTTGGATCTGATGGTAGTAAAAGGTGTATTGGTGGTTGACTTCCCAAACCAAGCTGGTGGTAAGAATGTGGGTCCTTCTAATAAGCTTACCATGCTTATATTTTGATAATTGGGATCAGTGAAGCTTTCTGATGGGCTACTGGCAAATATGAGGAGATGTATGGCAAAAAGAAAACAAAAGAAAGTCCATATGCTGCATGTGATATGCAGGCCATGCTACTGCAGTAAAACAGGAAGCTTACATTGTCCCAAAAGAAGGAAATTATGACACGTGGAGAAAGAATTCTGTCCTTGGTGCTGATCCTCTCTTCTATTGCAGCATTAGTGCTGAACAGATAAGCTGATATCAAATGCAGTACTATGTAACTGCCCTGTCAGCATAAGGGTTCTGTTTGTGCAATGGGACTTTGCCCAGTCTGTTCTAGGGGTTCCTCCAACCTCCAGAGCAAATTTGGGGAGGGTGTGGGATGCACACAGGTCTTCTCTTTGTGTCCAAGAAAAGTAAATAAGCTATCCACTGCACAAGTGGAAATTCTTGCGCTAATGGGATGGTTACTTAGCACTGTGCTGGTTACAAATCTCATCTTCTTAACACAGTCTCTCTATCTTATAACTTATAACTGTATGCTGAACTGGATGGAAGGATCAACACCAAGGACAGCAGCTTCCTCCATGCGATCACAGGCCTTCCTTATTTACCAGCCTCCCCCCCCCCCGCTTTACTGCAAGGCAACCTTACCTTACAAAATCAAATATATTGCATGAGGTGTGGAATAAGAAGAATCAGGTCTTTTGTTCGGGAACAGCCTGTCCCAGAGATATTGAAAAACTGTTTCCCGTCAGACAGTGCCAGGCTAGATTCATCAGTGGTTTGCCTCAGTATAGCACAGCTTTGTCTGTTAAACAGCACACTTTCTATAGGTTTATACATTGCTGAGAAAGTTATTATTTGCTTGTGTGGGTACTGTTGGAGAGTCCCAGTTCTCCCTAGTAATGTTTATGGAAACCAGCTCAGACAATAATTGTGAACTTGCAGAAAATTCAGTGAATTGCTTGTGGGTTTTAGAGAGCCTCACAAGGGGATAGGAATGCTTAACAGTGAGATATTTTAGACTGGTTTGCTTCTTCACCTCATTATTTCCTTCCTTTTGAGAACTCACAGTTCAACCATCCGGTTCCTACTTCTATTAGAAATGCTATTTTAAGCTGCCTGTTGCTAAGATACACTGTCAGTTCTATGCACTTGCTGTATTGGTAGTGTCTGAGAATGATATATCCAATCAGTTTAATTAGTTTCCCCAAATTAAAATATAATTTACAATAGGATTTAGTTTGGTAAAAACATGCCATTGTGTTCTCTCACAGCTTACGACAGTCACTTCAGGGATAAGTCACCTTCAGAAAGTGCGTCCTTTTCTGAGTGCCCTCAGATCTCATGTTTCATGGCGGGATCACCACGGCATCAGGAGGAACCTTTTCCCTGGTACCTAGTAAACAGCTAAAACCTTCCTCAACCTAAGGCCCACGGGATGTGTTGAAAGGTTCTCATTGATTCAACCTTTTCTGTTGTCTTTTTTCCATATTGGCTTAAATATGACTTATTCTTAGAACCTGGTGTACTACACTTCCACATCATCACCTCAGTGATAAGGAAGACTTTCCGCCATAGACCCTTGTGACTTTCCCCAAGTCACAGAACTACTGACCTGGTTAGGAGCATTCGTTTCTATGAAGCACATGAAAGGAGAAGGCCAAGCCAAATGAATCATTGTTCTTGCTATGAGTACAGGTCAATAGCTAGCCAATTAGATGAGGTGTCTGCAGTTTGATCCATAAGAAGTTGTGTACCGTTCTCAAATGAAGAGTAATTTCACATTCTCTTGCTTATTGGGTTAGGAAGGATCTTGGTTACTGGTAAAGGGAAAAAAGAAACACCTGTCTTAAACAATGCAGTTAAATGCACTAAACCCTGCACATTGAAATACAGTGTTGTATAGTAGGAAGAGTGTTGGGTGTAGAATAGGGAGAGCTGGGTTCAAATCCCTACTCAGTCAGTGGCTTTACTGATGACCTTGCACAAATCTTGGTCTTACATACTTTACAGTGATGTGATGAAGAACAGGAATAATCTCATGCACTGCACCTTGACCTTCTTGGACAGAGTGATGGAAACAAATGTGATTAATAATAATAATAATAAATAATAATAATAATTTTATTATTTATACCCCGCCCATCTGGCCGGGTTCCCCCAGCCACTCTGGGCAGCTTCCAACAAAATATTAAAATACAGAAATCCATCAAACATTAAAAGCTTCCCTAAACAGGGAATGCCTTCTAAAGGTCTGATAATTGTTGTTCTCTTAATAAACAAACATTGTCCCAAGCTAGGACTCTATAATGTGGGTTTCCTCAACCTGGTGCTTCCATCCAGATGTTTTGGATCACAACTCCTATCTTCCCTGACTATTAGCTCTGCTGGCTGTGGCTGAGAGGAATTGAAGGCATGAGGTTGGGAAGGCTGCTATAATGGATTGCTGGGATGCAGCTACCAACATTCTGCTGTCTCATATTGTGTGTTCCAGTTTTTCTCCAGGGTGTTAGATCAAACTAGCAAATGGCCAAGGAAACTTCTGTTCCACTTGTGGCACAGAAATATTGCAGTTACAGGTAGCTATGGAAGATGACACCACACACACACACACACACACACACACGGTTAGTAAGGGAATTATAGTGTCACATATTCAATGAATTAGTGGGTTCCTTTTCATTCATGGATCTCAGACATTCATGGCATATGTGGCATCTGGTGTGGAATAAGTGCAGATGTGGGTCCAAAGGAACAATCAGAAGCTTGAACTGAACTCTGCTGATGGGTGGTATGTGTGCACGCGCCCAGCTCTAAGAGGGCAAGGAGTT
Organism: Zootoca vivipara; assembly: GCF_963506605.1. Taxonomy (NCBI): domain Eukaryota; kingdom Metazoa; phylum Chordata; class Lepidosauria; order Squamata; family Lacertidae; genus Zootoca; species Zootoca vivipara. The sequence continues at coordinate 47,968,521 of NC_083282.1, read as the reverse complement.
TCTATTGATGGGCAGTGAGGGCACTCCTTGTTCTGGGAGCATCTTGGAGGCATTGGCTGTGTGAAAAAGAATTCCCTCATGCAGCCAGTGCCTGAAAATACAGCATTCCCAGCTGGTGGGCAGGAGAAAGAACTTATTTACTAGGCCTATGCTCAGTGCTTCCCAAAGTTCCAGGCATAGAACTGGCTACACCTCTTGTGCTGTGGTTCCCAAATACCAACAACCAACTGGCTATTGGGCATTTGGGAATCATGCACAAGGGATTTTGACAGATGGGCCAAACAACACAGCTTTCAATCATGGGATTTCCGCAGTGATGTCACAGGTAGATTGTTCTGCCCATCTGTCAAAACTGGTCCCTGGAGCAGTAAATATTTTCAACCCCTGGTTTAACTATTCATACACTACATCAAGATCAGCAAGTGTGTCAAAGTGCAATCAAACTTATATTGTTACCACACACAGACCTATTCTATTTTATCAAGTGCATTTTTTGCATCAATGGACAATAATGATAATGGTTGATGGAATTTCCCGTCTTCATGGTTGATGAGTCATTCAGTTACAGCTGCAATACTAAGAGTTACTAAGGCCTTTCACTGATTCATACTGCATTAATTTGAGACTCAGAACTCTAGTAGTGTGGTACTGTGTGTTCTAGGGAGAAATTATTCTCACTTATATCAGCTTTTCACTCTGTATGTATTTTGATGATACTTTGATGGTAATTTTCTTCTTAAGAATGCCCTGAGACATGAGACTTTATTGCAAGGGCATATGCATGTGCTTGCCCATGAACCTTTCTCAGTATCAACCTCCCATTGACATTCTGTCCCTTCTGCATTTCTAACAGCATAGTGGTCTTTGCATAGGCTGTCTGCCAGAATTATGAAAGAAAAATATTTTCCAAGCTGGGATCATGAGCTTTGTTGTTGTTGTTGTTGTTGTTGTTGTTGTTGTTGTTGTTGTTGTTGTTGTTGTTGTTGTTACTGCCTTTCATGAGGAGCAACCACTACATTCTGAATGGTGCAATAAATAAATAAATATGGCCAGTGTGGGAACACTTATCATAGAGAGACTTTGTTGCCTGGTTTAGAAAGTATTATTTGGCAAGTACATCCCATATAAGCAGAGTGAGCTATATCTGCAACTGATAGCTCATTCTACAGGAGAAACACAATCATGTATAGTCAGATGTTGTTAAGGTAACCCCCACTCTATGGGAGCTGAGGTGAAATTTCTCAGAAAACAAATTTCTGAGCAAGTGAAGGGGGAATCATGAAGTGTAGTTTTAATAACCAAACCTGATCTCATCTCCTTTGGGGGTTACATCATCTTGTGATGTGGGCACAAAGTCACACCATAAAAGCAGATTAGAGCCACCATTTTACTTATTGAAAAAATGAGGAAAGCCACCCCCTTTTACTGCCCTGTTTTATAAGTACAACCGGGTGGATCAAGAGTGTAACATGATCCTAACTATTTATCCAAATATACCATGACCATAAGAATAAGTCCAATCTTTGTATAAGTCAACAATCACCTTTATGAAACAGGTATTGCATACAAGGGCTTTAGTTGCTCCTAATATTGTCAGGAATGTGCTAGTAAAAACTGTTTTTAAACGACCTTTTCATTGCCTTATTCATACATGCTTTCAAGGAAACCAAATCCCATAAATCCTGAAATAGTTCAGTATAAGAATTTTGCTGAGTGTAAAACTGGCAGGGTTTCACTGAAGTCCAGGGGACTGGGCTGGTTTAGCTCCGTTGAAAGACAGCAGCCCTTGAATGGAGAGGCAGGAGTAATCAATGGTTTTGCCTGCAGTGCCAAACATTTTGCAGATACTATCTGTTGTAAAACTGTCATGGGCAATTTAACCTACGATTCCTGGCCACCCCAGTTGCTCTGATAATGTCATCAGCTGAGAGATAACCTTGGTGCTTGCTGTTGTCATGGAAGAACTGCCGAAGCCTGCCCAGTTCTTTAGTGCAACAATATTTTAAGCTAAATAGCACCTGACACATTGTTGGCACTAAGCACAGGTAAAACACAAGTTATAGCACTTAGCTACTGCCAAACCTCAGACTTTCACAGATTCCAGACAACAAGGAGGAGGGACTAAGAAAGATAACTGGGTGGTGAGTTACCTTATAGGGTACAGCATTGTGAGAATGTAACCATTTCACAGTGTCCCCCGCCCCCCAATATACTTACCCCTATACATATATTGCTTCAGAAAAATTCTACTTACCGTAAGTCCCAATTTCTGCAGCAAGAAAAGCTGCAATTTCTATTGACTATGCATATAGAGCAAATTTGCATATTTATTGAATTTATTTGCTTCTGCATGACCTATGCAGAGCACTGCGATTCTGCCTCCTGTATCTCCTATTCTGTCCTACTTCCTCCCCGGAATCCAAGATTTCACCAGGCATACTTTCATACTTTCAAGCCTTGAGGACTAGAAGTTTGCTCTTTTAAAATGAAAACTGAATTCTGAGGCAGATGCCTTCTGGAACCTATACCATTTCTGAATTTGCATATTGATGAATCACACAGCTCTGGATACTCAAGAACACCAAAGAAAGTAGAGAAGCGTAATGTTTTAATTCATTTGTTGTTGTTTTTTGTTGTTTTTTCAGATCTCGTAGATGACCAGGCTCTGAGAGCTGACCTTCAAAACCACTCCATCTTGGGCTCCCCCCCCAAAAAAATCCCTTCCTTCATAGGTGTGGCTGAGCCAGGCAGTCTCAATGCCTAAACACAGCAAAGTGACCCAGAAGGAACAAAGTACTGAGCATGTCACTGAATCAGTGGCTGATCTCCTGGCCCTCGAGGAGCCTGTGGACTATAGACAGAGTGTCTTAAATGTGGCTGGAGAAAACTGGAACAAGCAGCAGGATGTGGATGAAGCTGGTGAGGATCGGCCAGCGTGGAACAATAAACTGCAGTACATTTTGGCTCAGATTGGCTACTCCGTGGGGCTGGGGAATGTCTGGCGCTTTCCGTATTTGTGTCAAAAGAATGGTGGAGGTAAGTGAGCAAGGGAGAAGGTACAGTGTGCAGCATAAAAGTCATCTGTTATGGATACATGTTCTGCTTTCCTTTCCTAATACCGGTTCAAGCATAGGCTTGAAGGCCATAGGATGCTAGGTATCTCAAACTGAGGCAGACAATACACAGTACTGACCATGCTGACTGGTAGTAACCCTCTAGGTTTTAGACAGGATCCTCTTCCTGGGAATTCTGGGTAAATCATGTGCTCAACCATTAAGCTATGGCTTTCCCTTCAATGGATTTTTGTAGTCATTAGTCTGCATGATCAGGCAGCTCATTTAAGAGTTAAATGAAGAACTGTTATCCTGAATCTTATGATTCGTCCTAAGATTATCTATACAAACCAAGACTACTACTCCACCACACTCAGCAAGTACTGGTGAAACTCGGGAAATTAGAATACCGTCGAAAAGTGTTAATTACATTCCATTTATAATTGACCTGCCTAACAACAAATAATTACAATTACAACAAATAAATCCTAGGCAAACCCCAACAACTCTCACCACCAAAGGAAAACAAATACACAACAAGGAACCTATGCAAGCATTGCTGACAACCCCCCCCCCCACACACACATTAAGTAAAACAGAAACATTGCCACACACCCCACCCCCTTCCCTTATCTACCACTCTCCCCCTTTTCCTCCCCAATGTCTCAACAATTGAAACTGATCTGTAAAAATGTTATGAGAGACATTGTACACGTCTTTGTAAACTGAGAAAACCTTCAATAAAAAACAAAAACAAAATAAATTACAACAAATAAAGGCTTGACATATCTTGCTTTGCATGTCATGCATCTATCTCATATATTGGTTTCACATTTTAACTTGCATTACTGAAATGAATGCACTTTTCGACGATATTCTAATTTTCCGAGTTTCACCTGTAAGTCTCCTTTCCTGCTTGTTAGTGTGCAAGTATTATTTACATGGTCATATTGAGTTCAGGTAACAATTTGTGGTGCTGAAAGGCTGCCATTATTCTTGGACTGTGTCTTTTTTTATAACAGCCATGTATTTTCCTTGATTGTGCACTGCAAATCCATGCCTGAACCACACTGAAGCATTATTATCTCAAAATATGTGAATATATAAACAAGCCCTTGCTACAAAAGACATTCCTCTATAGCTTGGTAATAATTTTCACAAAGATGAACTCAGACAATTTTTCCATTGGTTTGAATTTGCCCTAGTTGAGCTGTATTATGAACTGTTAATTTATTTCAGATTTACAGGTTGTGCTCTGTTTCCTAACAAATTTGCTTTCCGTGGTGTGATTCTTGCTCTCTGTGACATAGGATGATAATATTCCATTAATCTTTTTTTTTTTTAGCCACCAAGTTGCAGGTAAAGCAGATTAAAGGCATAATTGCAAAGGATGACTGTGTAAGGCACATTGCCCTTTGGTTGGCTGCACAGATAGAAGTGACCACTGGTGTTTTCCCTCCTATCAAGTGCTCAGTCTTTAATGTGGTCAACAGAACATTAAATGAATGGTTGTTGCACCTTGAAGGCTTACCTGCTTGCTATTAAGTATACGCTTCCTGGATTATCCATGGATGAAGCAAAGTGCCGGCTGAGTATCAGTTGGTTGTAATGCGACAGGAGTGGATTGTTGATAGGTAGATGCTTTTGTGATAAATGCAGTTTCTTGGTTGATAATGTCTGTGTCGCTTCTTGGTTCAGCAAGCTTTTTCTGCTAAAAAATACTGCTGTATGTGAAGATAGTAATTTTTATGTTGTTTTCTTCTCAGTAATAAAGTGTGCATATGTCTGGCAGAGAGAACAGATTTTCATTAGGAAAAGGGTGGTATTGGGCCAATTCTTTGGAACATTGTGTGCTCAAGGACTTACAGGATGGTGCTGCATGGCTTGAATGCTTTGTTGAAAGCTGAACACCCAGGTTAGGGTTGCAAACGGGAACCCTCTAATTGTACCTACCGGTATTATCTTGTTACAAAACCTGGTTTTCCCATTACAGTACTGAGTTTGAGTTTACGGTAGCTTGTGCTAATAGTGGTTGCTTTCAGAGCCCTGAGAGGCTTTGGGAAGAAAGGTGAGATATAACAACAACAACAACAACAACATTGATTAATTAATTAATTTTACCTAAAACCTTTTCCTAAAGGGGAAAAAAGAAACCTTGCTGTCATTTGCTTTGATCAGAGTCTTCCAGCGGATTCTTGTCAGGAGCTGACCCAGTTGTGTGAAGGATTTTTATATCTTTTTGAGAAGCTGTGAGTTGTGTCAAGAATTAACTCGGTGAAGTTGTGCTGGGTGCACTTAATCGTTTCCAGCCTGCTTATCTGACTACCCTGAATATGAAGCAGGATCAAAATCCTGCCTACACAGCTTTCCTGTCTTATTAGAATTATGAACGTGCCAGGAATATTGATTTTTTTTTTCTTGCTTTGAGTTTTTGGTCAACAGCTCAGATTTCCAGCATGAGCGTTTTTGGCCTCTCCGGTCAACTGTTTATGTTTCTCTGACTGCCCATTTGTTTCGTACTCTCTTCAACTAGCCAGAGATACATGGCCCTGCTATTTAAGTAGAGTCCTTTATCTAGCCCTTCCAGGAATTGTTCTCTTTAATTGCATAGCTGGCAGCGGAACAGCCATTGTGAAGGCAGAAAATAACTACACTACACACACACACACACACACACACACACATTTATCTATGGAGTGTTAAAGTGATCCTGTGTGTGGTAGTTGCATTAACCTCTCCCTCTATTGTCATGGCACCATTTTAAATTAAGAGACTTGCTTCAAATAATGTTTAGAGACAAATGCTAGCTGGAGCTGATGAGGATTGGGTGGGCCATACAAGTAAGAAGTGGTTGTCTCCTAGGAGCAGTCATTGTCATGCTGGGACCTGTGTGGTCAAAGATGGGCATCTCTAATGACCTTTTTCTTTCCTGCCAGGTGCCTATCTGGTTCCGTATCTCATATTGCTCATCCTCATCGGCATCCCTCTCTTCTTTCTGGAGTTGGCTGTTGGCCAGAGGATCCGCCGGGGCAGTATAGGAGTGTGGAATTACATCTGCCCTCGGTTGGGGGGCATTGGATTTGCCAGCTGCCTTGTAAGTGCTTGCAGAAGGCTTTGGGTGGCTTTGGGACAGTTGTGTGGATGATAGACATCTTCCATATGTGCTGTCTAGCATAGCAGACATGTGCATAATAGACCCATTTCCCACAGTAAAGAGGTCTTAGTTATTGCAGAATATAATTAGAAGATACCAGTCTGTGAAGCTGGTTGGTTAGAAGCTCAAGACTGATGTCTTGAACAGTTCTTTCCCCCAACTATGGAACAGGATCAGACATTTACAGGTGAAACTCGGAAAATTAGAATATCGTCAAAAAGTGCATTTATTTCAGTAATGCAACTTAAAAAGTGAAACCAATATATGAGGTAGATGCATGACATGCAAAGCAAAATATGTCAAGCCTTTATTTTAATGAAATGTAATAGTGGTGTTTATTTTTGTTTATTTATGTATTATTGTAACTATTTGTTTTATTACTGTGGAATTTCCAAAAGAAAGCATTTGTAAAAATTAAAATTAAAATAATAATAATAAGTTGTATTATTGAAATAAATGCATTTTTCGACGATGTTCTAATTTTCCAAGTTTTACCTGTACCATCAAGTTCTGATTTCCTTTGATTTCCCCCAGACCACATGGTCCTATATGAATCTGAGCTGAAAGGACGTGCCCTTCAAGAATGTGTGATGTGCCCTAACTGATCCACTGTTCACACCTGTCAAAACAAACCTCTTTATAGTTTAGTCAAGTGATGAGCAGGTGGGTACTTGCAAAAAGACCAATTCTCCTCTGGAATTGATACTGGAACTCAAGCTTAGCACCACGACTCACTCATGCCCCCTAAGCACCATTGTGCCATTCAGCATCTTACATAAACAGCTGGGATGACAACCAAAGTCCTTTGGTTGATGTGGCCCTGGATCGCCTGTGCAAGAGCAACACTGCTTCCTTGATATCTGGCAGTTTTGAGGGAAACAATCACCGGGCATGCCCACATCACAAGACAGCAGATTTTGAGAATGCATGGGGAGACGAGCGGAAAGAGAAGTCCCATTGCATAGCATTGGATATAACCCAGTGCATTTCAATGTTCCATTCTTCACTGTTCATTTTAGTATCACTTTGTTTGGAAATACGTTTTGCTGTCCAGGTTCCAAACATTTTTATTCTCCTGTTGCCAGGTCTGCTTGTTTGTTGGGCTCTACTACAATGTGATCATAGGATGGAGCATCTTTTACTTTTTTAAATCCTTCCAGTACCCGCTGCCTTGGGGCGAGTGCCCCGTCATAAGGAATGGCACAGTGGCAAGTGAGTCCTTTCTCTTTACAGCTTTGCATGTGGTAGAAGGGAAATGAGGCACACTTCTTTGGGTGATAAACAGCATTCAACTCTGTGACTGTTGTCCTTCCAGAATCTTATAATTCAAATGTAATCGTGTAATCAATGTTGGCTGATGCCACACAGCACAGATGCGTGGATGCATTCATTTATCCTTTTCCATCATTTATCCTTTCCCATCATTGTGGGTCCCAAGCAGAAATATGTCTTCACTTCCCATCTGTAACTCTGTACAGTAGTTACTATAGTAAGGTAATTCAACGTTACTTTCTCTAGGGGTGTTGAGAGTAGTGACAGGGAACGACCTTCCAGTCAACAACTTAACACCTACTATCCTTCCCCTCCCCTCAACCAATGTCTCAACAAACGAAACTGAGTTGTAAAAATGTTAAGAGAGACATTGCTCTTATCTTTGTAAACCAAGAAAACCCTGTATAAAAACAATTTTAAAAAATAGTTCAGGTTTGTTTCCAGCTGATAAGGTGTGGGAATTGCGCTTGGGCATTGGCTGGCAGGAAATGGATACTTTCCAAAGAGTGCTATAGAGACACTCTGGAGGTTAATGGAGCATTTAATAGAATGTGAACATCTCCCAGAATATATATAAATCTTTTATAGTGGGTGTAAATTGCCCCATTTATTTAACTTTTAGTTTCAGTGGCAAGATCTTGGATTCTTTTTCCTTTCTCCTAATGTGAACTTCAGCATCCTTCCTGAAGTGCCCTATGATACTTGTCTGTCCTACTCAGCGTTTAAATCATAGCTGCCAAGTTATCCCTTTTTTTAAGGGATTTTCCATTATGCTGAATAGGCTTCCTCGCGAGAAAAGGGAAAACTTGGCAGCTATGGTTTAAATGCTGCCTTGCTTTGCTGTGGCACAGGTGTGTCTAAATGAGAAGTCAAAGCATGTAAAAAACACAACAACAAACTCCATAGCTTTTGTCCCTTTTCAGCCGTGGAACCAGAATGCGACAAAAGCTCTGCTACTACTTACTTCTGGTACCGGGATGCCCTGGACATCTCCGACTCCATTAATGAGAGTGGTGGGCTTAACTGGAGAATGACTTTATGCCTTCTGGCAGCTTGGAGCATTGTAGGCTTGGCCATGATCAAAGGAATTCAGTCTTCAGGAAAGGTAAGTGTTGGTGGTGGCAGCCCAAAGCAGAACAGAGATTGCCAGAACCTACAACAGGTGGACCCCCTTATAAAGTGGTGGATCCGGGGATGGGAAACTGTAGCTCTCCAGATGGAGCTGGACTACAACTCCCATCATCCCTGCCCATTGGCCATGTTGGCTGGGGCTGACAACATCTGGAGGGCCACAGCTTCCCCATCCCAGACCTACAGGTTACAGAAGATAATAACTGCTGTTTGGGACACAATCCTGTAGCCAGAAACAAAGTCTTCAGCAGCTTCCACACATCCTGAATGGTTCATGGGGCCCAGGTAACCACAATGAAATAAGAAGCTAGGAAAAAGGAAAGGTGAGCACTTTTTCTTCCCAACCACCTGGTCCAGGAGTGCTTGCTCCATTTTGCTTGGCCTGTGCCTCAGAGCAGCCGCCTGAATGTAAGAATAACGTGTGAGAGAGCCCATTGTTGAATGAATGAAGTCAGCAGTACCCGATAGCAATCACAGGCACAGCTTCCTCTCTTTTGGGATACAGCTGCTCAGTTTACCTATCTTAGGGCATATCCACATATCTCACCAAACTACAGTTCCCAAAATGCTTTGTAGAAAGAAAAATACTGGCAGAAGTTTCCAATAGGGTAGATTTGGGTTTATTGTTCATCCTTAAGACTTTATTTATATGCAGTCTACTGCTGGATTATATAAGGTAGGATCTCTCGCTTTTTCTCCCTCTCCAGGTGATGTATTTCAGCTCCCTTTTTCCTTACGTGGTACTGATCTGTTTCCTGGTCCGGGGATTGCTCTTGAGGGGGGCGATAGATGGAATTCTGCACATGCTCACTCCCAAGGTAAGCCCACCACATTCACCATGTGCCTTTAGACCAGTCAGAGAAATGTCTCTTACTGGGAAATATAGCTAGCAAGAATCCCATGACTCTGGTGATCATCACAATCCATGCCCTGTGTTAAACTGCTGCCTCTGTGGTGCTGTTTGGATGGCACCAGAGCAGAGCAAATTTTACGTAGGTATAGGTGTCGCTTTTTTAGTCAGTGGTGCAACTCTCTCTGAAACTGAAATACTGAAGATTAATTGCTTTGGGCATGCCAGTTCTGGTCTGTTACATTATTCTTCCTGCTTGCAGTCAGAATTGTACCAAATTAACCAGGTTTGCCAATGGACAGCTGCAAAATGGGTTGACTCATTAGCGGCTTAATTAATTCATTAAACAAAGATGTAGGTGATTGAAATTATGAAGCTGGCATTAATCCTGATTAATTTTGAATAATAGATTCTAAAATGCAAGCCCCAGTGTCCAAGTTCTCATTGTAGGTAGAATGATTAGCAACCATCATCGTTTATGCCCTTGCCTTATGAAAATTAAAGAGGATCTTATACATTACCTCCTCTATTGCCCCATTTACTCGGGCTTTAGAGACGCAATGCTGCAAATTATAACCAACTCTATAATCAATCCTGAAGATAGAGTAAAATTTTTGTTAGTTGATGCAAACCCACGTATTACCCATGCGGTAGCGGTTTTTGTGATGAAGGCCATGAAAGCCAGGGAAAGATTCATGGATGACAATGTAAAGACCCCTTCATCACCTGTTTAACTTGTTGCTTGTTTTCCTTCTCTTCCTGTTTTGTGGGATGAAGGTTTTGTTGGGATAGTATGCAATGAATTTTAATATTTTTAATTATTCTTCTTAATTATTTAATATTTTTAATTATTGTTATGTTGATATTTGTGTACAGGCATGGTCCTCACAATAAACGGATTTGTTGTTGTTGATTAGCAACCACGTAAATTCCATTTGCAATACTGTGCATGCCCCATCTGTAAATGGCATCTCCATCAGGTTTGTCCAGATTCTTGGCAGCAGAAGGTCCCACCGGTATCACACTACACAGCATGCAATGGATGCTTTAGCTGAGATTCCTGCATTGCAGGGGGTTGGACTAGATGATCCTTGGGGTCCCTTCCAACTCTACGATTCTATGATTCTAATTTGGTAGGGCTCACTTTCCATGCCACAAACCATGGTGGACTGAAAGGGAGTAAGGTGCTTAATAGTTTGCTAGTACATTAGTTTGCAGAGAGCACTTGCATAGCTTGCTAGCATAAGTGTGACTATCCTGTGCAGTCTATTAAGTGCATTCTGTAAGCTGCAATCCTTAATCAATAAGGTTAATCAAGCTTTTCTAGATAAAGGGATGGGGGCTAGTTCTAACTGGCAGGGGTCAATTTGAAATAGTGAGTTTGTTTTTTCTCAACTTTCATTTGGACACTAGCTGTGTTTTCAAGCTTTCTTCCATAGGAATCATAAGGGCTAGTGTTTTTTGGTTTTGTTTTGCTTTTCTCTTTTAAAAGATTGTGGCATTTTTTCAGGGCATTATATTCCATACCTAACTGGGTAAGCCCACAAAGTGCACAGGCAGTAAAAATCTAAAATGCAATGAAGAATAGGGCATTCACAGTTCTGTATCTGAGATCTATTTATTTCTATGGGACCTGATTCCCTTTCTATTGTGCCCTTAGCCATCAATAATTGAGTCAACAGAGGAGAAAGATAGAGAGCTTTGTACAGAATGCACAAAGAACAGATACCCAGGCAATGGTGGGCTGTTGTCAGCTGCCAATGTTATACATTTAAATATAAATGTGCCATATGTGTACCAAGCCGAGCATATGTGATTCAGGGTGGATGACTTGGCTTCCCTCTCATCTCTCCTTACAGCTAGATAAAATGTTGGATATCCAGGTGTGGCGGGAAGCAGCCACTCAGGTCTTCTTTGCCCTCGGACTGGGCTTTGGCGGAGTTATTGCTTTTTCCAGTTACAACAAGCAGGACAATAACTGCCACTTCGATGCAGCCTTGGTCTCCTTCATCAACTTCTTCACCTCCATTTTGGCCACACTGGTAGTCTTTGCTGTGCTGGGCTTCAAAGCCAATGTCATGAATGAAAAGTGTGTGGTTGAGTAAGTACTCATTCCAGTCTCTCTCTCCCCCTGCCTCTCCCTTTCTCTCTCCCCAAGAGGCTTCTCTAGAGGGAACAACCACAGCAGCGATCTATTTTTCAGGGTACCTTAGAGTTACTTTTAAAAAAGCAACCAATGCGGTTGGTACAATTCTGTTCTGACCTGAAGCTTTGATAGCCAGAAACTGTAGTTTTCTTCTGGCCAGGTGGTAACCTAGAGTGCTCTCTGAAGCTAGGGAAGCAGCTTTTCACCTTATTATTTTTGCAGAATATGCTATGAAGTAATTGGACTAAATCCTTCCACTTCATTCATTCATTCATTCATTCATTCATTCATTCATTCATTCATTCATTCAGTATTATTCATTCAGCTCATTCCTTCACAATTTTCTCCCCTCCATTTTATCCTCACAACAACCCTGTTTAGGGTAGGCTCAGAGTCTGTGACAGACTCACCCAGTGAACTTCATGGGTGAGTGGGAACCGGAACCCTGGTCCCCCTGGTCCTAGTCTGACATTCTTAATTAACCACTGCACCACACTGGTTCCAATCAACTGCTGGGGTTCATTTTGCCTGCTTTGCTGGAAGAAGATGCCCTTCACCCAGAACAAGGTGAACAAAGCCAGGCAATGGCTCTGTAATGACCTTTAGCTTCTCCTCCATAGGAATGCTGAGAAGATTCTGGGTTATCTGAATACCAATGTCCTCAGCCATGCACTCATCCCACCCCAAGTGAACTTCTCCCATCTCACATCCAAAGACTACAGCGAGATGTATGGTGTGATAAAGACAGTGAATAAGGATCATTTCGATAAGCTGGGCCTGGATCCTTGTCTACTGGAAGATGAGCTTAACAAGGTATGTTTATAGCCAGACTTGCTTTTCACGGTATATTTATAGCTGGGCTTGCTTTTCATGGTCATTTTCGAGCCTAGATGCTGGTTCCGCTCTTGTACATCGTTGAAGTCTCAGAGCGAGCCAACTTGCTTGGGAAGAGCACATGGTACAGCTCTCTTGGGATTGTACCACTTCTGCATGGTGCAAGTGGGGGATCTCATGCTCATATGCACCCCATTTTCTTGTTAAAAAACAACAACCTCTCATTGCATATAGAAAATTAACACGTTAGGGAGAAGGCTAAGATCACTCTTGGTTGCAGTTCTTACCATGTGCTGATGAAGACTTCACTAACATGAGGAATAAGGAACTGAAGTATGTCAAAATCATTGCAAGAATTGAGCTTGTGAGAGGTGGCAAGCTATAACAGTGTTATGGAATAGATGTGTTTGGTTGCTTTGAATAGTAGAGCATATGTTTTGTATGCTGAAGTTCCCAAGTTTATTCCTCAGCATCTCCAGGTAGGGGTGGGAGTGTCCCTTGTCTGAAAACCTCAAGAGTTGTCAGCCATAGACGATTCTGAGCTAGATGGACCATTGGTCTGACTTGATTTAAGAACGACTCCTGTCTTCCTGAGATTACTGAGGGAGGTGAAACTGAGAAATGAATACATTGTGTAATTTCTATGGGATGCATGCATTGAAAAGTCATAACTTTCCATGGCTTCTCAGAACATGTACAGATGTAGTGAAACAGATGCTTGTGCAATCATTTGTATGCATTATGCATCATTTTCCTTATACCCACAGTGGTTTGGCTGTTTAGTTCTGAGAGCCTGTGATTTTACAGATAGAAATCTATTTACATGAATACATGCACACCTGCTTTTATGATGTAATCTTCTGCCCAGAGTAACGCAAGCATCTTCTTTTGGCTGTGTACAGTCAGTGCAGGGAACTGGCCTTGCATTCATAGCTTTCACAGAAGCAATGACCCACTTTCCAGCTTCTCCTTTCTGGTCAGTGATGTTCTTCTTGATGCTGATAAACCTGGGTTTGGGGAGCATGATTGGGACCATGGCTGGCATCACCACACCCATCATTGACATGTTCAAAGTGCGCAAGGAAGCTTTAACAGGTAAGTTCTCTCTTGGGGAAACTCAAGAAACCATTCACAGAGTAGCACTGTTGTGCATGCAATGACATCATTTAGTTCCGGCCAAGACTTGTGCTACAAAATACGTTGCTGGATGGGATGAAACTGTAATTCTTAAAAGTCATGGCATAACATCAGAGCTGAACCAATATTTCTATTGCTGAAATATGTTTGCTGTCCCCAAAAAGAGCAGAGGGATTTGGGGGTTAGGGGTGCCTGCCAACGTTGGGAAGCTCACACACTGTGATGATGTGGAAGTATCTGGGGAACTGAGGATTTTGGGTCATTTCATAAGACCAAACTGTGGAGGGTTTATGGGTGAGTAGATCTGGGCTGAGTTTGGAAAGTTGCAAAATGATTTTGTCATTATTTCATCAAACCCCCACATTTATCATACCACCACAAAGCTGATCCAAATGGCTGCTAGTAGCATATTCACCATGCAATCCAAGAATGCTTTGGTTACTTCAAAGTAAATCACAGTGGTTTCAATGGATTGTAGCCCAGATGTGCCTCGGGTTATGAACTGAACACTTCATTCATGCCAAACTGGTAGAATCAATTCAATGCACATGTCCAAATTAGCAAGCTATGTAAAACCCAATTAAGTAACCCAGGGTATGAAGCACTGGTAACAAATTCCATTGCAGTGACAAAAGCAAAAAACAGCATTCAAACTCATCATTCAAAGCATCCACATCTGAAGCCAGATGTGAGCCTTGCAGTCAGGACCTATCATTGCTGATAAGCTCAGTAAAGTTAAGGCGATGTTTCTGAGGTATATACCGTGTTTCTCATATTTTAAGGCATCCCTAAAAAATAAGGCATGGCAGGATTTCCCAGACCTGGTGAAATATAAGGCATACCCCGAAAATAAGACATGCTGGTACGGTATGGCAGGGCACGCCGCGCCAAGTCCCGACCCAGAGGGACCCAGCAAGGGCAGCAGTGCGCGCTTTGCCGAGCCCCGACTGAGCGGGAGCTGGCAAAGCGCCACTGCTGCCTTTGCCGGCTCGAGCTCCAAGCCGGCAGCGGGCTGCTGCCTTTGCTGGTTTTCGCTCCGTTGGGGGGGGGAGCAGGAAGTCGCTCGCAACTTTCCGGATCCCTCCCCGCCGGTCTCCTCCTCCTTCCCGCTGCGCCTCCCCTTTCTGGGTTTCTCGGCGGCACCTCCTTCTCCTCTTCCGACGCTGGCTGGCGGCTTTGTGCTGGAATGCCGCGTGCGCAGCTTTCAGGTACCGGTAGACGAGGACGCGGGTCGGGGGTGGGGATGCACGTGTGAACGCCCTGGGTGAAGGGTCGGAGGCTGCAAGGCAGGGGTACGAACGCAATTCTCACCCGATTCGGTGGAGCTCGGCAAAGCGCCGCTGCTGCCTTTGCCGGCTCGAGCTCCGAGCCGGCGGCGGGCTGCTGCCTTTGCCAGCTCCCGCTCAGTCGGGGCTCGGCAAAAAATAAGACACCCCCGAAAATAAGCCATAGGCTTATTTTCTTGAGTAAAAAAAAATATAAGACATGACTTATAATATGAGAAACACGGTAGTACCTTCTGTGATCTCTACTTGCCTACCTACCTAGATACTTGCAGATTTGTATGTACAGTGGAACCTCGGTTTATGAACACCTCGGTTTATGAATTTTCGGTTTATGAACGCTGCGGACCCATCTGGAACGGATTAATTCATTTTCCATTACTTTCAATGGGAAAGTTTGCTTCAGTTTATGAACGCTTCAGTTTATGAACAGACTTCCGGAACCAATTACACCCATGCTTCAGTTTATGAACGCTTCAGTTTAAGTACTCCGCGGACCCGTCTGGAACGGATTAATCCACTTTCCATTACTTTCAATGAGAAAGTTTGCTTCAGTTTATGAACGCTTACTCCGCGGACCGTCTGGAACGGATTAATTCACTTTCCATTACTTTCAATGGGAAAGTTCGCTTCAGTTTATGAACGCTTCAGTTTATGAACAGACTTCTGGAACCAATTGTGTTCATAAACCGAGGTACCACTGTAGCAGATTTTGTTTTACATTTCTCTAAAAATTACATTGCATATTAAAAGTTTAAGAGCAATTTATAGGGCACTCCTATGAATGTTTGCTTAGAAATAAGCCACACGGTGTTCAATGGAGCTTAATCTCAAAGAAGTGTGTCTAAGATTGCAAGCTTAAACTTTTAAAAAGTGAATTCAAGTACTTAAAATTCACTGAAGCCAAATGATGTGCTTGCCTTAACTCTGCTTCCCCATAGTGGCCAGTTGGGGCTTCTACGTTTAGGATAAAATTTCTTGCATAGAAGCCACATGTGGAAAGTTGGGTGAATCCCACATATAGCTTGCCACACACGTGTCTGTTTTACCATGAGCACTAAGTATGTTTTACCATGGCCTACTTCTGTCAGGCATATGCACATTAACAAAGCTGATGTGCATTCATTTATCAGGATGCAGGATATGTAGCCTTGTAGGCAAGGCATTTTGTCATGTATGAAACTGGCTTTGGAGTTATTTTTTTCTGCAGGAGTGATATTATAGCCATAGAGCAACATGGACATACCAACTTGAAGCTCACTGACCCAACTCCGTGATATAGGACAAACAGGGGCAACAAATGCATAATTTTTTGAGTTTGTCTCAGTCTGAAAAATCAGGAATCTCATTATCACAGCTCTATTGTATCTTCAGCACAGAGTCATTTTCTTCATGCACATCAATATATATTTAGACTCCTGTGGTGAATTGAATTGAATGAGTCATGTTGGAGAACTGAAATGTGGGTACTATTATGACCAGAGATGATGTGAAAGATGTTTTGTAAGATTCAAAGAGGGCATTAGAATGCAAAAGACAGAGTGACCTGGGTTACTAACATCCAAATCCAGTTCATCCTGGCCTGGAAATTGGGGAAAGGGTGCTTTCATCAAGTGAATAAAGAAATCGGTGACTCTTCAACAGGAAGTTAAGTTATAATAATTTTTGCAACAATTCCACAAATATAAGGAACTTGGGATCTAGTTAATATTGCACAGGCAGAAAATGAATTTGGGACATTTTAAGTGCTGGACTTCACAGCCTCAATAACACTTAATGAAGAGAAGATGTTTCCCTACATCACAGTGAGCAACAATGTGATAACTTTAACACTTTCCCAGATTATCTAGTATAGCCTCAAACTTTCCCCTGTCGAATTAGAGCTCTTGTCACAGATATACCCTGAAGCACTTTTTGTACATTTGAATAGCTCTAACATATTGATGCACTGCTTGTGTATCTGAAGAGCTCTAATCTCTCTCTAATTCCTGCCCTTAAAGTCTTTACCATGCACACACATCTCATGATACTGCCAGGGGCCCTTGTAATACGTTGCTGCTCTTCGGTAGAAACAATATTATCAGTTTGCCTTTTGGATCCTGAAGCAGTTTTGCATGCTCTCATGGAGCTGACGATGACTGTGATCTGTTCTTTACAGTTGGCTGCTGCATTTTTGCTTTCTTCGTGGGGCTGATCTTTGTGCAACGCTCAGGCAACTACTTTGTCAACATGTTTGATGATTACTCTGCAACGCTGCCACTCACCCTCGTAGTCATCCTGGAAAACATTGCGGTGGCTTGGATTTACGGCACCAAGAAGTAAGCATTTGTTTCCAGGAGGGTCAGCCTGTTCCTATTCCTACAGGCTTGTCTGAATTCCTAAGCATTTGGCTTTTAATGCTTTGCCCCTCTTACCACTACATGGGTTTCATTGTTCTTGAAGCACTCACGCTTCTCGGTGCTTCTTTGGACTTCTTGGCCCCATCAGAGTTCCTATCCAAATCTCTCCATCCAAATCAAGGGGAAGTAAAGAGCAAGGAACCTTGTGCTTCAACATCTGTTTCCTTTCTTCCTTTCTCCTTCCTAGATTCATGCAAGAATTAACAGAGATGCTGGGTTTCCGCCCTTACCGGTTTTACTTCTACACATGGAAGTACATCTCGCCCATTTGCATGGCTGGCCTAATGACAGCCAGTGTGATCCAGCTAGCTGTCAGTCCTCCAGGTTATAATGCCTGGATCCGAGAAGAGGTGAGTTGGCAAATAAAAGTGCATCTCCCAAAGGCTACAAATCCACAGGCTGTGTAACCAATTGGCAGCCAACCCACATACAATACAGTGAAGCCACAGGGTCCTTGCTGCAAATGGCTGTGATCATTTGTGCAATTCTTAGGCCTGCATCCACCTGGAGGACAGAGTGGCATCATCCTTATACCAGAGTACCTTGCATTTCCTCCTGCTTCCAGAGCTGTGGCCACAGAGGTTGCAGATACACCATAAAACCCAACTAGCCAATATCCTGCTGGAGATGATTCTAGACCAGGCATCCCCAAACTTCGGCCCTCCAGATGTTTTGGACTACAATTCCCATCTTCCCCGACCACTGGTCCTGTTAGATAGGGATCATGGGAGTTGTAGGCCAAAACATCTGGAGGGCCGCAGTTTGGGGATGCCTGTTCTAGACAGAGCTGGCATGGATTTCTAGTCACCCTTCCAAGGAATTGGGAGTAAGAAGCTATCTTAGCCATGTGGAGTGACAGTGGTTGAAATCCCAGTGTTGCAAATGCTTTTTAGGGTAGTCCAAGGTAGTTCAAGGTATGGAATATGAACATTCATGTAATTGTTTATTTGTTCTGCAGGAAAATTGTTGGTCCAGCTTTGTGTAACTGTGGGAAACTACTGCCTCTTTATTAGCATTTTATTTAAGTGGGGGGTTGCCTCCTGCAAGAGCAAAATGTTCTAACACAGGGTGCTCTTGAGAGATTAACCCTTTGGCAGGTCTTTCAGGGTGCGTATGCTGAAAAGGGAACGGAAGGGTGAGAAAGACCTTTTGGCAAAAATCCTTTGCATGTATAAGATTTTCCCCTTGCAGTACATGCTGGCCCTTCTCTTGGAGATGGGAATACAAGCAGCATACTGTACTTCCCTTGGTGCCACAGAAATAGCAACTTGATCACTTCAAGGACCTCACTTGTGTCGAGGCTGACGAATGCCAACTGCCAACTGCATTTTCCCTTCTCTTCCAGGCAGCAGAGAAATATCTCTATTACCCCAAATGGGCAATGGGCATCCTTGTCTCACTGATCATCCTGGCCACCCTTCCTCTGCCGGTCGTCTTCATCCTCCGCCAGTTTCACCTGCTGTCAGATGGCTCCAATGCTCTTTCTGTCACTTACAAGAAGGGGCGTATAATGAAGGACATCTCCAACTTAGAAGACAATGATGAGACACGTTTCATCTTGAGTAAAGGACCCAGTGAAACCCCTTCCCCAATGCCCACACACCGTTCTTATCTAGGCCCAGGGAGCACATCCCCAATGGAGATGAGCAGCGTTGCCAATGGACGCTACAGTAGCGGGTACCTTACGGCTACCACTCCCGAATCTGAGCTGTGACCGTCAACCAGCAACCTCCCTCTGTTTGCTGGGTAAAGGAGAGGAGGTCCAGGAGAAGGAACCTCTGCTTTAGAACCCCTTCCCAGAATTTACAGCAGACAGGGACTAGATGATGTCAAGAGAGGGTAGACGTGGGAAGGGGCCTTCTCCAGCTGAAATGCCAGATCCCTCCTCAGTGAATAATAGTAATAAGACATTGCAATAAATTTTTATGGGCACACAGAAATTTTTAGCCAATTGGTATTGAAAAACACAAATTGCTCCTATATAAGCAGCCAGAGGCTGGAAAAGGGGGATAAGATAAGGCAGCAGCCAAAGAAAAGAGCTTCATGTTTTCTGGATCTCTCTCCTTGTCCATCTCTTTCCTCTAGTTGGGAAAAGAGATGTGCCTCATTCCACTGAGTATGTTTAATCACCACCGTTTGTAGCACAAGGAAGATCAATCCTCTTGGTATGGATTCCACCAGACCACCTGTGGTTTTACACTCTGATAATCTCCAAATAGCACATTCTTGGTCAACACTTCTTGCAAGTCTGGGCCAAGATATATTTTATGTAGGCAGCACATTACAATGCCTGGCGATGCCATCATGTGATACCTGCCACGTCATTGCTGATGTTGGATCAAAAACAGTAAGGAACAATGGGATCTCGTTTCAGTGAAGTTTGCATTGGTATGCGTCCTAATGTTACTCGCAGTATTCCTTCACCAAACGTCTGCTCACGCAGCGGTGCAAATTCAGGTATGTGCCATGTGCATAGGCCAGAATCAGAAAACTGTTCCATCAATGTAAATTTTCTGGAATTTGTGGTGTCACTCCTGATATCTACATAACTCTGAGCAGGCTGTGACCTCAGCCATTTTATCAAATGCACCATCTGACAGAAACCTTTTCAGTAGCAGCCATACTCTACACAAGCACTGTGAGTGCATGCTGGAGTCTTTTTGCTGGCAGTTTTGGGACATTCAAAGCACCTTTAAAAATAATAATAATAATAAAGGTTCTTACTGAAGAGAGTGTGCAACATCTTTCAAGGTAGTCTAAGTGTGTTGGGTCTGTTGCATTTCCCATTAGATGGTGCAGTCATTGCCTTGTACTCTTGTGAATGTGGCTGTGCATGTGTCACAGTCATTTAGGATGCAGCCGATAACATTTTTAATGAATAGTGATTCAGCTCCATCCAGCCTCTGGTTAGTCACATTTAGCTGGTGACTGAACCCTATCTTAAAAGTTTTCTATTATTTTCATTTTAGTAACCAGGTGGTCATGCAGTTCTTGCGTGGGAGTACACACTTAATGGGATTCTTTAAAAGAATGTTGCTCATATGTGCCACCGAATTTTTAAAAACCTCTTAAAGATTTTTCTTTCTTTCTTAATTTGCAGTTTGAGCACTCCCCTCTGCACAGTGAGTCTGTGGGAGCGCACATTTCGCCTGCCGGAGAACAGCAGAAAGGCACCGCTGCCACAAACCTGCCCCCAAAATGTCAAAGTGCAACAGACTCTTGTGCTGTTGCATATGATATTTATGCTGCCAATGGCTAAATGTGCAGAAGCTGCTTTAAGTGCTTTATGGCTAAGGTGATTTGAGAGAATAGTCACGGTCGTTGATCCGTAGAAAGATCCATGACCAAAAGTTATATTGTTTTCTCCTGAAGAGTATAAGATGAGGAAAATGGAACTCTGAGAGTCTTTTCATGCTTGCTAACACGGGGGCAGCTTGTCTCATGAGCAGCTCTTTAGTGGCCTTAAGTTAGGGGACATGTCTGGCTCCGGAAGTGCATGTGTGCAGCAGATAGCAGTGTTGGTTCCAGTGACAGTTGACTGATCCAATCAGCCATGCATTTATTACAACACGGCCTGAGCTTACAATCCTGTGCTCAGGCATTTGGGAGTAGGGTTGAACAGATTGGTCTACCTCTCATCCATATCAGCTTTTCATGTGTTTATTCATAAGTCAGTTCTACCCTGTTTCCACATTAATTTTCAGATTTCTTTTTAAAAAATTCTTATGAAAATTAAATGTAAATGTACATTTAAATACATACTTAAGAGTGTATTATTATTATTAATTTATTAATTATATATATATATATATATATATAATTATTATTAAATGCATAGTTCATCATAACATATGAATTTTATATATTTATTTGGATTATATATCTATACATGGATATATGTGGAATACCCTCCCATCAGATGTCAAAGAGAAAAACAACTACCAGTTTTTTAGAAGACATCTGAAGGCAGCCCTGTTTAGGGAGGCTTTTAATGTTTAGTAGATTGTTGTATTTTATTTTTCTGTTGGAAGCCACCCAGAGTAACTGGGGAAACCCAGCCAGATGGGTGGGGTATAAATAATAAATTATTATTATTATTATTATTATTATTATTATTATTATTATTAATCTACACATAAATATATTTCAAGTGTTTCAAAACATATTCAGTATGAAAATAAGAATAATAGCTAAATGTTCAGTTCCAGCTCCTGCCAACCTAGCAGTTCAAAAGCATGTCAAAGTGCAAGTAGATAAATAGGTACCACTCCAACGGGAAGGTAAATGGTGTTTCCGTGCGCTGCTCTGGTTCGCCAGCAGCGGCTTAGTCATACTGGCCACATGACCCAGAAGCTGTCTGCAGACAAAAGCTGGCTCCCTCAGCCTATAGAGTGAGATGAGTGCACAACCCCAGAGTCGTCCGCGACTGCACCTAACGGTCAGGGGTACCTTTACCTTTACAGCCCAGCTATTGTAATTTCCAGTACAGTACTGTAATTTACAGCTACTGTAAATACTAAATTTATTGGGTATTATGTTACTCCTTTCCCTTTCTCTAGTTGCAGGACCCCTTCCCAAAACAGGCACTCAAATTCAATAAGATACCCATCCAGACGCAAAAGGCATGTTAAACAGAAAGAAAGAAAGAGAGGACTAACATTAAGTCAAGTTCTGCTGCAGAAAAAAACAAGTGTGAATTATAAGTTCCATAGTCTTTTTTAAAAAAACAACAACACAACAACCACATTTTGGTACATTTTTAGGCCAAGAAGTGAATTGTAAAATTTGGAGAAGTGCGAAATCCAAAGGATAATTACATTTCAATCCATGTATTAGTCTGGGAGGTGTGAATGAGATCAGTTCACTTAAAATGCAGACTAAACCAAATTCTTCTCCATCCCTACCTTGGTGTAAGGACCACTGAGCGTAGTGGGAATTCTGAGGAAAAAACCACAGGCTTGCACTTGTAGTGGGAATTTCTCCCCACATCACTGCAGCTCTCCCCGCCCCCTCCAATCAAACAGGCTTGTTGTCACTCAGGAAACTTCACAGACCTGGCTGTTCTGTGTTGAGAGCCACTTCACTCAAACAGCTTGCTGCACTGGGGCAGTTGCCATGGCAAACTGTTCTGTGTTACCTGACCAGAGCACCTGCTGTATTTTGCCATTAGCAGTAGCTACTCTCCGCAGAGCCTTGGCTTGCGAAAACTTTTCAGCACTTCTTAGACACCCAAGACCTAGAGTACAAAAAAATAGGAAGACATTTAGTAAGGTGGCAATCCATCCTAGGTCCTGTTGGAGCCGAAGGGAATTCCTCATATCAGATGGAAAGCTCCTTGTGTCCTGGTTTGATTTTGCCTCTTCTTCGGCATGCAAAATCTCCCTGCTACTCTTTCCCCACTCTCTGCTTTACCCTCTTAAGGCAGGAGTAACCAACATGCTGTCATCCAGGTGTAGCTCCACTCCAACCCCCTCCAGCTCCACTCCGCATAGCATGGCCAATGGTTCAGGAAGATGGGAGTTGTAGTCCAGCAACACCTTGAGGGCATGCCTCCAGATGGCTATCCTTGCTATCATTCTTCTGATTAAATTCCCCAGAAGCCTCTTGCAGCCTCCTTGAATAAAGTCCACTCTGTATTATTTGTTTAGTCCCTGTAGAATTTCTCTTGAGTTGCTTCATGCAGACTTTGGGCCTCTGGAGAGCTTAGGTGCTTTGGAACCTAATCCCTTTGCCTGACAATATTTTTTAATAGATGCATCTCTGAACCCCCTAATAAGCAAAAAAATTAGCTAAACTCTACACGGCCTTTTGAAAGTGAGGAAATGGAGAGATTGTCAAGTCTGTTTCAATGTGATTCAGCAACAGAAGACAAGAGATGAAGCCTGGCTTCCCAACCCAACCCTTTCCTCTCTTGCCTTTATCTCTTTAGCTCAATATAGCTGGAAAGGGTTAGGGTATCCTCTTTTTTAAAAAGAAAACCCTACATTGATGCACACCAATAAATGTTAGTGTCTATTTTGTATTGGAATGAAAAATGTCAAGGCTTATTCATTATGGAACAGCCGGTTGTGTTGTCAGGAAAATGCCAGGCATGTGAAAATGGAGCAGAACATCAGACTGTCTAAAATTCACATTCTCTCTGGTTCCTAAAACAAAGAGCTGCTTTACGGGGTTTACTGATTATTTGGTTTGCCTGTGCCATTGCATATGCATGCAGGTAGTTCATCACTTTTTACACTTTGGCAAGACAATGGCCCTCTTTCTGTTCTCTGTTCTGATTTGGCTTCACTCTGGTTTGTTTTAGTTTGGTCTGCTTTTTAAAGCAGAAATATCCTGATTTGCACTTCCTGGATGAATACATAGATTTGGGTGCAGCCATCCTTTTGCACTTCTCTGAATTTTGTGATTTTTACACTCAAAATGTAAAAATACATAAAATGCATATTTTAGATTTAAATGTGTTTGAAAATTTGTGCACTGTGAAAAAATACATTTAAAAATAATTTTGATTTTTCTGGTACATATATATATATATATATATATATATATATATATATATATATATATATAGCACCACTGATTGCTGCAAAAGCATAATGGAACACACTTATGAATGAACACATGCAAAGCTGATCAATTCATCGCTAGTGCCAGTGGGTGGCAGTGTTTTGCTACGTCCAACCTCAAGGTTGCTCCACACATTTGAGGCTCCCTTGTTTTCTCTGTACAGTTTTGCATGCAGGTTCATGGCCAAAGGATGTGAATTAAGCAGTACTCAGTAGCACGTTTCCAGGATACGTGCAGGCTCCAGGCCCCAGCCTGCAATTATGGGAATTGTTCAAGGCCTCTGCATGTACTTCTGGTTTGCACTCATATTTTCCCACACAGTGGTGTGATCCTGTAAAGAAAACATGTGGAGACCTTGAATATGTGACATGACCCAAGGGCATCTAAAATAGCAGGGAAGAAGGTATGGTGGTAACCTGTAAGTCACAGTGTGCTTTTTTTACCTGATGACAGCCTGACACACTCTTTTGGAGATCATGACAGCCTGCCAGCTCTGTGTTGCTTTTTCCTTAATCCTAAACACATTTCTAAGGGAACAAGCCCCATCAATTCCAATGACACTTCTTTCCACCATTGGAATGCTGGTTGCAAAGGTGTAATGAATGCCTGTTGCAGGACTTGGATTACTCAAATTGCAAGGGGTTCAGAGGAGATCCAACCCATTACCTTTTGTGATGATTGCTGCTTATAGAAGGTTAGGGTGGGGGTGTGCGGTTTGACTAAAATTGAGGAGCATGTCAATATTATTGATTTGATCCAGGGAATGGAAGCAGAGAATAAATGAGCTTTGAATCTGATCAATGAAATGGAACATTGTCCCCAACACAATGCCTATCTTGTGATGGGATTTTGAGGCCTTATGTTTTGGGTTATGCATTTATGGGTTTTGGGTTATGCATTGGCCTTCCACTGACTGTGTGGTGGTGGCAACTTTGGAGTTGTGACCAAGGAGGGATGTAGCTGAAAGAATTGCAATCTAGAAGTTTCCTCCTTTTGTGTTTCTTCTTTTTGTGTGTCTTTCTCTGGCCCCTTGTTGGCATCCATCTGTGTTGAGAGGCAATGAAAGAGTGCACCATTGGGGCTAAAGTCAAACCACTGGAGGGTTACAGCACCTGCTGTGGCTGTAGAGATATGGGAGAGACTTGTTTTATTGCAGCTAGGGCAGATGAAGGCATCCAATTTCGCTGTTGCAGATGCACCATGGCGTTTCCTTGTTTCCTACCTTACAAATATGGTTAATTGAGCTCAGGAGGTGGCTACTGTAGCCTAGTGGGGAACTATGGAAATCAGCTTTAGAAGGTCTGCTGATGAGCTGTTACATAATTAGCCCCCATAGGAAGTCCATTACTAGTTCCATTGTTCTCTTTCCCAGCCTATACTCTTTCTTCCTCTTCTTCCAATGTTATCTCCTTTAGAATGGAGGATGCTAGGGACTTGCAACCCTCTTCATCTATATGTATTTCTGTTGCTGTGCATTCTCAGCTTATGCACATTGGCACATTATTTTCCAAGTTCCATAGGACAGACTAGAACCAATGTAAACCAGTGCCCCTCTACTGGAGTGAGTAGTTCGGATGCTCATTTGAAGCAGATCTGTGCCATGTTGCTGTGGATCTTGGCCATCATTGAGTGGGCCATGCCTCTGGTTCTGAGTTAGGTCCACTGCATTTCCTTCTCTTATCCTGTGGTGTAATGCCAGCAGCAATGGGAAGAAAAAGAAACACTATAGTATATGTGTGTGTATATATATATAGAATAACCTATAGTTTCTATTTCTATTGTATATTTATTCTGTAAATGTTGGTGTAAATTCTGTTAAATGACAAAGCATATTCCAAAGTGATCCGTGAACTATTTTCATTCTCAGTGCTGTACAGATCTATTTTACTGTATATTTGATATATTTATAATTTTTTAGTGTACGACTGGTGACCACACCCTGCTGAGCTGCCCACTTGGGGGTGGGGTGGGTGGGGAGAGCACAGAAGGGCACTGCCTTCATTATTTCTGTGGAAATATAACAGTATTACATTGTGGCATTTTGCTAGGCGTTAGAATTGGGAAGTGGTGGGATTAAATGTTAGATGCCTTGAGCAGTTGCTCCATTGAGTCTCCTTGTGTTAGGGCTTGTAACTGCTGTTTTGTGTGTGTGCATTTTATTAGGGTTAGCTCTATCTATAATGCAGTCACTTTCAAAGCCATTCCATAGCTTTACGTTATGATGGATGTTCTCAGTAAATGACCATGCCTTGAGGGTGTCTGAAATTTATGGCTCATTCTGTCAGGGACAAAACAGGCACATTGCATGCTTTTGTGATTCCATGCTATATTTCATAATTACAAGAATGAGCCAGAAATTATGATCACTGTTGAACTGAAGTACAGAAATGGGTGGTGTTAGATGGGGCACTTCTGAAGTCAAATTTGACCTTCCTCTTTAGTGTGGGGAGGGCCAAGTGGCCTTTACATAAATATACACGCCTGTTGTTTGCATGACCAAACTTTGCAAAAAAATAGTAGCCATCATATGATGACGGATCAGTTAAGAATATTCTCAGAAAATGATAATAATCCTGATCTGCCATTGAGCTGGCCCCTTTAGTTGATACCTGATCTGACCACTTAGGATATCTAGTTTCTTATAGCACACACTACAACTTCCAGAAAGCACAAAAGTCCAGATGGGAAAAAGCAATATTCCAGTGGCCCCTCCATTCAATGCCCCTATCTGGAATGTATCCCATAGTTTTAGTATTTTCACTCTAAGTACTCAGGAGCTATTGAGTGAATCCACTTGGTAGGGGTCCTTTTCTTTTATACAATCGTTCTATGTATCCTGATCCTTCAGGCACAATCAGGTCATACCAGGTTTCTGCCTTTTGGTGTAGCCGCATAAATACTGAAGTTGCTGAAATGTTTACCCTATGGAGGAATGCCAGTCATACCCAGCACACTAGTTTTATATGTTTAACTTGGCTAGCAGCCTCCAGACAATAGCACAGGCAACAGAGGAAATTTACATTCCAATCCAGAAAACGAAGTCTCTATGTAGTACCAAGTTCCACATGCAGGTCTAATTCTTTGAGTCAAGATCTGTGGGCATAAACTGGCTGCATCCAAATGTGAGTGCCATCAGTTTGTGCTGCGTTGCTTTTGGTTTGATACAGATCCAGGTGTACATCCCCACCTGCAAGGCAAATCAGTCAGATCAGAGCTGGATGGACTTCAGACACCCTCGTTGTTTGACAGTATATGCCTTTTTATCTTGTCATGAGAAGGGCTTGAAACCAAAGCCTTCCAATTTTAACTGTGGCGCCTCTGTTGCTTTAGCTAAAGAGTAGAACAGGTGAGCTTTTAAGAGTACAGGGAATGTAGTTGCCAATGAAATCTGAAAGCATAGATCCATGAATTGACTGTAGATGGAGTAAATAGTCTTATATTAACAGTCCGGTCCTAGGCAGAGTTAAATGGCTTCATTTTGCATAGCTTCAGCCTGCACATTGCCCACATGGTGGGTTCATCTTGTAGCAGTGACAAATGGAGTAGACTTGGCCACATCAGAAAAGAGCCCAACGTTATTAGTCCTTGGGTTTCATCCATTGGAGCTTGGCTGAGCTTGTCAGTGTTTTCTACCTTAAATTACCTACATCTGTCAATCCAGGAGTTGAGGGAAATGCTAATCATTTACCCAATAATGCCGCTCTGGGTTAACTTTACTCTTACCAGCTGATAGTTTTCACATTGCCTCAAAACTGCTTAATAAACCTTGGCAACCCCATCCTCCATCACCTTTAGATCAAACTGCCTGTAACATAATGAGCTGCAGTTTTCATCAAATATTTAGCTAAAACAAAATAAGATAGCTGCTAATGCAACAGGGAACCAGGTTCCTGATGCTGCACTCTTAACCAATTGCCCCCCCCCCCTTTCCCCTGATCTCTTACAGGGAAAAGCTTTTTCTAAATGATCAAATATTACTCAATATTCGTGCTAGAGCCATGTCTTTTAGATTTTTAAAGTAGCAGTGGGTCCAACAGGTAGCCATGATGGGTGTCAGCACAAGACAGGAACTCTGAATCCTTCACTCTGCTGTGAATGGATTCTTATCTCCAGCTGTGGAGCACCCCCTTCACCCCATTGGTGCACTTGACATAGCAGGTCTATGCAGAACCACTCAGAGACCTGTTCCAAAAGAAAGGCCCCCCCCCAATGAGATGTTGTCTTGTTCTGGGGAAATACTGTGCTATTGATACCTTGGCAGAATGGCGGAGGTTTCCCAGAATCCACTGTGGAAGTTGTTTGGCAACCAAAGGCCCGATTCAGCAGTGGAATACAAATATCCATTGACTTCATATCAAGCCCCAGGAGATAGATGCAAGTAGTATTGTTAGCCTGAAGACAACTCGGGTGTCCTGGGGGAAAGAGGCAGGGAGAGGGTGCATTTGAGCCTAGCACCCAATGCCTGACAGGCTGGCCTCAATTGCTGGGCCCTAAATCCCTAACTGGGATGCCTCTAACTGCAGCGACGAAAGCAGAACTTGGAGCAGGTGTGGTGGCACTGGTGAGTATTCTAAACTTTCATGCAATGAAAAACGTGGAAAGTACATGTCTCTTATGAAACTTTACTATAGAAATAAAAACAGCAGCACAGATTGTAGTGATTTGTCTCATATACAGTGTAGCCAGTGTAAGCACCATATGCACCCTGTGTCAGCGGGAGAATTCTGTTGTATGGGAGAAATACTGTAACAACTCCACAGCAGCCTGCAATTAAAAGAGTTTCTTCTTTATTACCATGCAATGTCTCCTGGGTCTCCTTTTTTGCTTGTACATAATGCCAGGTCATTGGGGAGCACTTGTCGTTAAGCTCTTGGGGAAAGAAGGGTATGGCCCGGTGCACAACTCTTTAACTCACAAAGAAATCCTTTATTCCGATCACACCAGGACTGGAGAGATGGTGCTGCTACATCAACAGAACAGCTGTCATATCCAGTGCATGCTAGGCCAAGGAGGGGGGTGGGGGGGAACACAATCAGAAAATGTAAAAACAAACATACAATGGCATCAAAGTGGCAGGCATTCAACACACCTGCACACCGCGGGGTCCCTAGAAACTCCATCAGTGTCCAGAAATTGTGGATTATGCTTGCAATTTTTGTTTGTTTGTTTTGTTTTGTTTTATTTATTTAATTTATATACCGCCCTATACCCGGGGGTCTCAGGGCGGTTCACAGAATAAAATCAAGATATAAAACCACAAAACACATAATAAAAATAATAACAACCCAATAGCCTCCCCCTAAAAAGCACATTTTTAAAAGGGCATAGGATGTAAATCAGATCAACCAAAGGCCTGGTTAAAAAGAAATGTTTTTGCCTGGTGCCTCAAGGTGTTTAATGAAGATTGCAGGCGAACTTCCCTGGGGAGGGCATTCCACAGATGGGGAGCCACTGCAGAGAAGGCCCGTTCTCATGTTGCCACCCTTTGGACCTCTCGAGGACGAGGCACATGAAGGAGGGCCTCTGAGGGTGATCTCAGGGTCCAGGTAGGTTCATATGGAAAGAGGCGGTCCTTGGGGTATTGCAATCC
Organism: Zootoca vivipara; assembly: GCF_963506605.1. Classification (NCBI taxonomy): domain Eukaryota; kingdom Metazoa; phylum Chordata; class Lepidosauria; order Squamata; family Lacertidae; genus Zootoca; species Zootoca vivipara. Next base: position 47,939,105 of record NC_083282.1, on the reverse strand, counting down.
TGAGCCATTTAAGGCTTTATAGGTCAAAACCAGCACTTTGAGTTGGGCCCGGAAACTAATTGGTAGCTAGTGCCGTTGGACCAGTATTGGTATAATATGCTCAAATTTGTATTATTAATTTTGTATCCCTCCCTTCACCGCAAAGGAGCCCAGGGTGGCAAGCATCAAGAGGTAAAAACAATACAATTTAAAATGAAACACATTTAAAACACTTAAAAACATTTTTTTAAAAAATAAAACCAGAAAGCACTTTAAAAACAACTTTAAAAAACAAAAAGCACTTTAAAAACATTTAGAACTTCTAAAAACATTTAAAACCAATACACTTGGTTATTAATGTTATAGTTGCCATGGCCAGTATCTATCACCCATCCTGGGTAAACAGGTATGTTTTTAGATTTTTCCTGCAAGTCAATAATGAGGGAGACAGGAAGACCTCTCCGGGGTGGGCATTCCACAAATAGGTCATCACCACCAAGAAGGACCTGTACACACCAACTGGAAAGCAGCCGCTGGACTCACATGCTGCCCAAACTTAGAGGGAGCCAATGAACTCATGACAATGGGGGCACGTGCCCAGCACACAGCCTACATTGCAACACACAGCAGCATAGCACTGACAGTTCTTTTGTCCCAGCAGCATATCCAGGTAAGAGCCCATTTCTGCCTGTCCTAGATGTTCCTACAGGTAAAGGACATTCTCTTGCTCTGGCAAAGACAACTGATTCAAGAGGATGTATCAAGTGGTGTCAAATGCTAATTGATAAAAATCCACTGTTCAGTGCCCAGTGTTGGGAAGTAGGGTTGCCACTGATTCCAGAATGTAAAATTTCCTAACTGCCCCACTGCTCCAGGGAAACATGCCTAGGCTTGTGGTGCGCAGGCTGATTTCTGCATGCATGTCCATCACTTACAGCATCAAACCACAGGGAAATATTTTCCTGCCAAGTTGTTTCTAATGTGGAACACAGTGTGGTCATGTTATTAGGGTTAAAATGCCGAGAACAGGGACTTTCATTTCTGATTGATTCTACAGAAATTGTCGGAAGAGTTCTGCACTAACAGCAGCCTCATCCTTGGGAGAACCAGATTGGTGAAAGAAGTGACACAACTGTGGTGTTGGTATAAGCACAAGATGTCTCCCTGCTCCATGGGAACTGGGCAAAGCTCCTCTAATCTTGTTGATTTCCTCCCTTTCCAATACGTTGGCATTTTTGTTACTTTGGCACAAAAAGCATAGACGCCTTACATTGTGTACCAGAAGAGAGCCAAATGTTGTTTTTTACTGTGACAATCTGATGTGGTTTCTGAAGGATTTCAGGATAATATCACCCCGTTACTTTAGGAACAGATAGCCGTAGCCTCAACAGCTGTTAACCAGCATAGCTCAATTGACTTCCACAATTCCACAATTCAGCTTCTTTGAGGGTGGAACACGGTGAGAACTGTTTACTAGTATTCACTGCCTGCTTGCTGGCAGACAGAACATGCCAAGTGGGGAAAGGGAAGGTGCTAAAGTGCTCGACTCCAGGCCTAGGGCTGTCTCTTTAAGGACTTCCACTTCTCAGCCAGTGGAGTGGGTCTGGAACTGGACCTAAAAAGATACAGAAGGGATAAATCAGAGCTAGGACGCCATCACGCACAGTGATCTGTCCGTGGTCCTGCAAAGCTTTGTGCTACTATTCCTGGGCAAAAGGGTGAGCCCTAAACCATTGCTCTCTCAATTCATCACTCCATCTGTGGGTGATGAATTGGGGGGGGGCTTTTTTTCTCCCAATGAAGGAGGTTGCAATTTGGGTCCTAAAATAACTCCCAAATAGTTTTTTTTGGGGGGGCTTGCAATTGTAGTGGGGGCAGTTCTTATCCTTCCTGCTCTTTTCTTTCCAGTTCCTTCCTGCTTTTCTTTAACTTTGTCTAAAATTGCCTCCTTTGTCGACTGCTGCCATAGCACATGGGTGGCCATCAGAACATTGTGGCTACACTATCAAAGCTGCCAGCTTTTATAATCTTACCAAAAAGAAGAAAACGGTTCAAAAGAAGCAGGAGGAACATCCCACTGCAATTGTAAGCTCCTCCCCATAATTATTAACTCCCTCCGTTTGTGTCTATCTTAAGAGTTTTTGTCACAATGACACCCCAAATTTGGATGAACCCCTCAACCTCACCCCACACATATACATACAAAACCAATCCTACTCTGGACCTGTATTGGTTCTTGCTATCACCCTGACAATGGGGTGGATCCTTCATCCTGTTCCCCCCCCCACTCCCCTGACTGTCCATAATCTCTGCTGCCTTGATACAGGTTAATTATCAAGGCATTATCCTTGCTTTATGTTGGTAGTGGAGTGCAATGCTTTGGCAGCCCAAATAAAGCAGAGCAGCACCACTAATAATTAGAAATGAGAGATAATTTGATAAAGACTTTGGAATCTTCCCAATTACACCGGCTCCCTTTTAATGTTTCATGTTTTTGTTGCTGTTTCTTGAGATTAGCCAATTAGTTAACCACGGTATTTGGGGTAGAAAATCTATGCCTAATCCATTCATCATAGCAATGATTTTTGCCTTAATTATAACAGTGTTACAGGCTGCCACTTTCTTTAGTTTGGGGGCTGAGCTCTGCACCCTTAACAGCAGATAGCATTGGCTGATGGAGCATCATTCCAAATGTGCGAACAGAGACCATAACTGCAGCTCTAAATGCAGAGACTGTGCCTGGCTGGATTGCTAGTCCTTGCTCTGCTAATTTAATTCCTTCCATTTACCAGGCTCCTAAGGAAAAAAAAACCCTACTTTCTTTTGGTGATGGAAATAAGCGCAAAGTATGAGACAATCTGGGGTAGGGAATTGCACTTAAGCAGGCAGGTACTCAATGGGGAGAAGCAAAAAGTGCTCTCTGGGAAATCAAAATATCATCTTATAGATGATAAACCCCACCTCCCATCATCTTTGACCATTGGCCATGCTTGCTGGGGCTGCTGGGAGCTGGAGTCCCACAACATCTGGAGGACCACAGGTCCTCTTCCTCTGGTCAACTTTATACCTGACTGAGCATTAATTCAGTGGGGCCAAGTATTAATGCATAGATGTCACAGAAATAAGCCCATTTGCTAAAACAACAACAACAACAAGGTAATAGATCTGTGTTGATAACATTGCTACAATTTTCAGAAACACACACAAAATATACTCTCAAAATATACAGTTTTTTGGGGTGCAGTATAATATTGAATACGCCCAACAGCAAGCTACTAGCCACAATGGTTATGCTCTGCTTCCACAACTGGAGGAAGTATACTTCTGAATACCAGTTGCTGAAAACTGCAAGAGGGGAGAGGGCTCTTATGCTCGGATCCTGCTTGTGGGTTTCACACAGGCATCTGGTTGGCCACTGTGAGAACATGATGCTGGACTGGATGAGCCATTGGCCTGATCCAGCAGGCTCCTCTTATCTTCTTGTGTTTTACTCTAGAGAATTTACTCCATCTGTGAAACTCATCATCTCTAAAATATGGAACTTCCAATTTCCAGCAAGGCTTCCTAGAGAAGTCTGAGTTGGGTGGGTGGGAGGGATATTTACCTGAAAGAAAGGCTCAGTTTTATACATGAAGCAGAATTTTCACTATGCACCATTAGGAGCAAGTAGGCAGAGAGAAGTTTTTCTCCCTCTCTCATAATAGCCTACTCAGAGGTGTCCATTGAAGCTGAACGTTGGAAGATTCAGGATAGAGAAAAGAAAGTACTTATTCATGCAGAGCACAGTTAAACAATGGAATTTGCTCCCACAAGGTGAGAAATTCATGGAGGATAAGACTAGCAGTGGCTACTAGCCATGATAGTTATGTTCTGCCTCCACTGTCAGATGCAGTATGCATCCGAATACCAATTGCAAGGAATGGTAAGTAGGGAGAGGGCTGTTCCATTTGTGCCCTGCTTGCAGGTTTCCTAAAGGCATCTGGTTGGTCACTGGAACAACAGAATGCTAGACTAGATGGGACTCTGGCCTGATCCAGCAGAACTTAGTTTCTTATGAGGGCTGTGTGTGCTCAGCATCCCGCCCAGGTAGCTGTGGGGATACTGTGTCATGTGGTCTCTCCTTCCTTCCCTTTTTGGGTGCTGCCCTCCAAACCTATGCCAGGGAGGAGCATAAGGGGATTTGAACCCATTCCTGCCTGGAGACTGGCAGTTGAGGGTCATTGCTGCCTGCAGAGGTGGAGCTAGGTGCTCTGGCATCGGGAGTGGTGTGCCCCGCGGGGGTAGGGTGAATGTCACAGGATGCGGGGCGAGCGTCCTGGGGGGTGTAGGGATACGTGGACACCCACCATGAGCCTCCCGGGGGTGCGTCACCTGCCACAAGCGCGGCGATGCCACCGCCCCCCTCAGGGATGGCACCTGGGACGGGCTGCACCCACCTTGCTCTGCCTCTGGCTGCCTGAGGTGCTGGGAGTGGTGAATTGGGGATGCTCTGGCATCATTGTGCATCTTGTGATGTATCCCATCATTGTGAGTTTATTGGTCCTCTCTTTGTGTGGGTTGTATGCAGGCATCATCACTAGCAAAGTTCCTAATTGGTGGGTTTTGGCAGTATTTACAGGGATGGGGGGCACCTGTTGTTTTCACACCATTTTTGGATGTAGTGTGTGTGTGTGTGTGTGTGTGTGTGTTGCATGTTTTCTCCAGCTGAGCCCAGCAGCTGTTCTGCCAATGTAGCAGCAGTGTGTCTCTCCCTACCCAGTATAATTGGTGTATAGAATTCTTCTTTTTAAGTGATTTTTCTTTTCTCTGTGTCTGCAGTTTGCACGTAATTATAAATCTTACATCAACTCAAGTGCCCATTAGATTTAAATAGAGGAAACGCTTTCCTAGTCCACATTAACAACACACACACAGTGGTACACAAATCATATGCGAGAAGACACACTCTTTTTCTTGCCAGTAGGGTAACAGTCGGGGGTAATAACAGCTACAGTTGAATCAGAGTTGAGGCACATTGGCCTAGGGAGCTTCCAGACTGTTGCTATTTTTGAGTGGGATTCAAACACATACTGGCAAATTCAGGTTGCATGATCACAGCTAACTGGGGGTTGGTTTGCACAACAAACCCACTTCACTTCCCCAAAGATTGGACTATATGCAAATAATAAAGTGACAGGGAAATATACTGGAAAGTGTATTTAACCTCCCTGAAAACAAATCAGAACAAATGCTTGTGAGATAGTCAACCACTGTCTAACTAACCTTCCTGTGAACAAATCAGAATGAATGCTCAACAAACATGTCACCTTAGAAACAAATTTTGCTGAGTCCGATGGGGCTTCCCTTGAGTAATTTTGCATAACAGGGTTAAGCTGCACAAGGCCCTTTCAGCATCAAAGTTTTGCTTCGCTAGGTAGATAATACATGCCCACTTAAAGACTATAGTCTTTAAGTGGGCATGTATTATCTACCTAGTGTGGGCAGATCATAGGTGGGCATATCAGGATCTACTGATAGATTTCTGGGTGGTTTGCAGTAGATTGGCAAGTGGTTCTGACCTTCAAGTGTTTAACTACAGCCAGAACAAAACTATTCATTCCACCTAAATTTGGCTGCTGAACCAGGTGGGGGTGGGGTGGGGTGGGGTTGTGTGAAAGCCAGAGAGCTCAGCTCTTTTCTAGTTCTGGAAATCAATCCCTAGGTTCAGAATGTGCTCAGAGGCACCCTGTTCTTTTAATGCTGTCTGTCTGTCTTTTGCACCTGACTCTAGATAGAAGAACAAAGTAGATCTCACAAGCCTGAAGTCTGCCCACCCTTTCCCTATATCCAACTCTCAGGCTTGAAAACAGCAGAGACTGGCGAATTGGCCAAGGGGGCTCTGGACCCAAGATTGATACTACCTCCAAACTGTCATTATTGAGGGGGAGGGATTCAAGTGCACATTGCTACTTTAAGTTTGCACAGTTGAAGTGGATTAAAGGGGTTTCATTGCCCTAGTGCAACAAATCTTCTTTAAAAACGAATCGGTTATTATTATTATAATTATTATAATTATTATTATTATTATTATTTTGCAGTTTGGGAAATGCATTGAAAAGCATGGGATGAATGAATGACTAACAGGAAGACGTGGGAACACCCTGCAAGCAAATCAGGGTGGATGCTCATTGTCCTATAACTGTCCCACAAACAAATCAGAACAAACTCCCAAGAAAGACCAGAAAGAATCGAACGTCCCTATGATTTTTGTACAAGCAAATGGCCGTTCAATAAACAGCTCATCCAGAGGGACTCCGGGTCATAGATACAGAGGAAGGAGCCTTATAACCTAGTCAAGACTATTGATCCATCTAGTACAGCCTTGTCTACACGGCTTGGTTAACGGATATCTAGGATTTCGGACTGAAGACTTTTCCAACTCCCCATCCAGATAGACCAGGGATTGAAACTGGGACCTCTAGGCATGCAAGCGTGTGTTCTCCTACTTAGATTTTGCTTTCACGTGCCATCCTGGGGCTGGGAGCTGGGATGCCCCATTCTCAGAACCTCCAGCTGGGGGCCGGCAAAGCAGGATGTTCGCCACGTTGAAGGTGCTTCCTCTGAGACACCGAAAGGTGCCGTTGTGTGACCCACGTGATGTTTTTTGGGGGGAGGACGACCCTCCTTCCCCCTCTTTCTCACGACCGCAACTTCCTCCTCTGAATCTGAATGCCGGAAAATTTACACTGGTGGGGGGGGGGTTGGGATGGCCTCGCTCTCCCCCTCTCTCATGCCAGCGCTCCTTTACACTCCGACCCCAAATAGGACTCTCCGCATCAGCTCGCCCCTCCCTTCCGAGGGCAGCTTGTTCCCCGTCTCGAGTTGCCCCCCCCCCTCCGGAGGAGGAAGCCGCGCCGAAGAGCTCAGGCAGCCCCGCCCCGTCCACACCCCCTCCGGCGCCGGAGCTGTCAAACCGCGCCGGCACCGACGGGGTTAATCTCTCCCCGCGCAGCTCCTGCGAGGCGAGGGAGACGAGCCCAGCCCAGCCGGGCTGGGAATTGAAGCGCCCAGTATCCGGGCAACAGGCGGCGGGAAGCCACTGGCTGCGGAGCCGCCGGAGCCGTCCTGCTCGCGCTGCCCTCCGCAGAGCGCCCCCTCTGGACAAAGAGGCGAAATGCTCCCGCCTCCGTCGACTGCCTCCTTCCGAAGGCCAGGAGGAGGCTGTGCGCTCCGGCTCTTCCGTGGAGCCTCGACGCCGCCGGGCATCGCGCAACAGAGCGCCTGGCGTGGGGAGCACAACTCGGGCTGCAGCTGTCCATGGCCCCTCTCCTCTCGCCCCCAACTTCTGGGCGGGCCCCCAGTTGCCCCTGGTGACCAGCCCCCCCCCTTGCAGGCTGCGCCTCCCAGCCCTGTCGGAGGGGAGGGGTGGCAAGAAAGAGGCCAAGACGCCCAGGCGGTGCGCGGTGCTTCCTCCCTCCCTCCCTCTCGCCCTCCCACCATCCGACCATGAGGCAGCTCGGAGCGGGCTCGGCTTCCTCCAGTTCTTTCGCAGGCGCACCTGAAGGCCGGCAAGACCCTTCGCCGTCTCTCTCCGCAGGAGCTGTGAGGAAAGTGCAGTCCCACCTGGACCCGACGACGGCCACCTCGGACAGAAAGCGCCTCTTGCCGGGAGCTTGAAGCTGCTTCTCATCAGGTGGAGGAAAGGCGAGAGGAAAGTCAGCCTTGCTTGGACATCGCGGACGCCGCGCGCCCCTCTCTCCTTCCCTGGGGGTTGCTGGAGGGGAACCAGCTCAGCCAAGCAGAAGCAGCGGCGGATGGCGCGCCTGGTTCGCTCGGCTTTCCTCGCCCGGCGGCTCACGTCTAGGAAATAAGCGGCGGCAGTGGCAGCGGCTCCTTCCTACGGTAGAGCGCGGGAGACGTCCATGATTTGCTTGTTTGTTTCTTGATTGCGCGTCTGAGCTGCCTGGGAGCCAAGGCGAAGCTCGGCAAGCCAAGACGGCAGGAAAGGCGAGACCCCGGGAGTGAGAGTTGTTTGCTGATCTGTGGAGAGAGAGAGAGAGAGAGAACCAGCGTGGGAATCCAACACTGGAGCTCTTTCAAAGTTTTAAAGTCGAGTCAAGCCCTCTTTGGGAAGACTCAGCAACCTGCTGAGGACCAGAAGAGAGAAAAGAGGAGAGGAGATGATTTCCTCCTCCTTCTGTTCCTCCTGCTGCAATATCCGTCTGATTTGTTCCTAACACGGTGTTTTTCTTTACCAGACTCCTGTGCCCTCGATAAACAAGCGCGCACCAGTTCCGTTGCCATCTGCTTTCAGTTCTGCCTCAAAGCAGGTGGGCCGAATCCTGTAGCTCTCCGGCTCGCCAGGCAGGCCCCTTTCCTTCCGTGTCTGATCTTCGGCTCCCTCTCCGTCGAGGCACTTGTTGCTGCTCGGTGGCTGAGGAACAGAAGACTTCCCGTTGGCCTCCTCCACGCACGCACACACAGAGACACGCGCGCACACAAAGACGCTCTCCCCCTCTCTCTCGGAGGACGGTGCCTGCTCCGAGCTGAATGCTAGTCCCGGCCCACCTCTGAGACCCACCGCGCCTGCCTGCCTGCCAGGAAGAGATCGAGAGCTCGCGCCCTCGTCCAGCCGCCCAGCGCAGCTCCTTGCCAGACGGGAAGGGTCATCGGAGGGCACCTGCGGGCCACCTAACCTGATCTATGATCAGCTCGGTGTGTGTCTCCTCTTACCGCGGGCGCAAATCCGGGAACAAGCCACCGTCCAAAACATGCCTGAAGGAAGAGATGGCCAAAGGCGAAGAGTCGGACAAGATCACTATCAACGTGGGGGGCACCCGGCATGAGACGTACAAGAGCACCTTGCGCACCCTGCCAGGCACCCGCCTGGCCTGGCTGGCCGACCCGGACGCCCAGAGCAACTTCGACTTCGACGGGCAGAGCAAGGAGTTCTTCTTCGACCGCCACCCAGGCATCTTCTCCTACGTGCTGAACTACTACCGGACGGGCAAGCTGCACTGCCCCGCCGACATCTGCGGGCCCCTCTTCGAAGAGGAGCTCACCTACTGGGGCATCGACGAGACCGACGTGGAGCCCTGCTGCTGGATGACCTACCGGCAGCACCGCGATGCCGAGGAAGCCTTGGATATCTTCGAGAGCCCGGAGCCCGGGGCTGGCGGGGCTGGCGAGGAGAACGAGGAAGAAGGAGCCCGGGAAATGTCTCTGCAGCGCCTGGGCATGGACGACAGGCCACCGGGGGCCACGGGAGCAGGAGGCTGTTGCCGCAGCTGGCAGCCCCGGATGTGGGCACTCTTTGAGGATCCCTATTCATCCCGGGCAGCCAGGGTGAGTTGATGGGGAAATGGTGGGGGCACCTATGGGAGCGGGGGGGGGGGCTCTCCACACACTGGCCAGACCCACAAAGGTTTGACTGGGTCCTCGCCACTCAGTTACCCTTCCTGTGCCATCCCATTGTTACGCCTTCTGTTTCTCTCCAGAGACAACAATTGCTTCACATTGCATTTTTAAAATTTGTTTCAAAATATTGTTATTAAATGATTTCCATGAGTTACATTCAGTTTGAGACATTTTTGTTATGGGCAGTATGGGATTTCATCCACTCTTGAAGGCTTTTGATTCGAGTTTCTTTCTTTTCTTTGTGATGACCCTCCTGTTCATTCGCTGCTATTTTCTCTTCCTCTTTCCCTTCATGTGACCTTCTCTCCTTGCTCTCCCTTGCTGACACAAAGTGAGAGGGAAGTGTCTCCGTTCTTATTTTATCTTTCTCTGTGTGCTTCTTTTCTTTTTATACACACACCTAGAGGAGTAAAACAGCACCCCTGAATCTGCATGGAGAGACCTTGGATGTGGCTTGCCCCCACCCCAGACAATGATCTTCCCAGCACAACTCTCAGTAGGCAAACACAAGGCCTTCAGATTCCCAAGGCAACCTTGGAGCAGTCTGTCCCAACATTACGCATGCTGTCCCCTCTTCCACTCATGGGATTCAAGATCTAAAATATTTTTAGGAAAGCCCAGTAATAATTACCTCTATCAGTGGGGATCACATAACAAAAACTACCATGGAGAGATCAAAATTTTCATAAGTAGTGGGTCCATGACTTTTGAAAAACAGGAGTCTGTAGTACTTAGCAGATTAGGAACCACTGTCCTATATATTTCCCCCCTATGCTTCTCCCAGGTTCACCACTGACTTACATGTGCCCTTTCACACATCTCTCTTGACTCGCTTACATCCATGTGCACAGAAATTCATGTGTTAAGCAGCCAAAGAAAGAAGAAGCTGGTGGTGGGAGGATGCCCTTGATGACCCGACCCAACTTTTCTTTCTATTTATTGTCCTCTTTGATCTGCTATTCAAAAACAAGCCTTCCTTTTGTTTAAGGGAGCTGTGATGCGACCCCCTGGTTTCAACCATGATAGCAGTAAATTTACTTTTCATCTCTTAGAATTCTAACTTGCAAGCAGATTAGTGATATCTGCCATTGCTACCTGTTTGCAAGTTCTGGAACAAGAAATACAGCCTGATGGGAAGCCACCTGCTACTTGCCTGCTTTTTTGCTTTGAGAGATACTTTTTCATGTGTGCTGATGGAGACACACCCACTTCATTCCCATTCAAACCCACACAAATTAATAGAGGCAATCTCCACATGCTTTTGCTTTTTAATGTACGCATAAATCAAATGCATTATTCACATCCAGCCATACGCTCTTGCTTTTATGCTCAAGAAGTAGTGGTTCATATCTCTGGTTCCTTAGTCACACCTATCATGTAAATGCTGGCACATATACTCTTAGCTCTCTCTGCCTCACATGAAGAAGCATTGCTGGCATTTAGAGGTGTAAAAAATGCAAGGGAACACTCTGAGCTCAGCCTAGATCCTGGCAGAGTTCACATTAAAATGTGTGCGTTGGTGGGGGGTTGGACTCTCTATAACCATCATAAGCAGCAAATACTCTTTTGGCACCTTAAAGACTTACAGGTTTTGGTGGGCATAAACATTCATGGATTGGGGTCCACTTCATCAGCTGCATGAAACATTATCCTCCATTGCAGGTATGGTATAGGTGTATGCACATCCATCCAACATGTTTTCTTCCAGCCAAACAGCCAAATCCTGAAACAACACATTCCAAAGATGGCATTACAGGCCCCTTCTGTAGTCTCAAAGGTCTTAGATTTCCAAAGCTCCTCTCAATTTATGAGAGGGTCCAAAATAGACTTGCTGAAAACAGCCTCCAGGGATTTTCCCACACTGCATTCGCCTGTCTCTCGTCTTCTCCTGGAAAATGCTTTCCCCAGCCATTGACCTCGGTGATGCCCGATGATACGATTATCAGAGCTAGAAACTTAAAAATCAGCCCCAATGTAGTGATAAGTACATCTGTCCCTACCTTCTCCCTGCAAACCATTTAAGAATATGATCAGCCCAGTCATTGCACCCCATGAAAATATCTTAGTACCTGTTGTTTTTTTTTTGGTGAAGGTTTCAGTTTCTTGGAGAAAGGAAAGCTAAGGGGTTCTCACTGTCACTGCCAGATGGAGAATCTGGCAGGAAATGTGACTGTCCTCTCCCAGGGACCAAGGCACAGGGCCATAGAAGAATGGCTTCGAAAAGCATTTAAATTAAAAGGGAGAGGATATGTATTAAGATTTGGCAGGCATTACCTAGATGGCATGACCTGGCGGACTGTGCTGTACTCTGGGGAAGCTGAGTGCAGTTGACCCAGGAAACTTTATTTACCCCCATCTCCAAACTTCCTTATAACTGTGATAAGGATCCTCATATGGTATAAACAGGTGCTGTTCAACTCATGTTGAATGATGAGATGCTGTTCAACTCATTTCAAGCTCTCAATACTTCCAGCAAGATTATCTCAATTTGTATCAGCTAAGTATCCGGTACTGCTAATGTTACATACTAGTGTTGAGAAGGGTGTTTTAAATGGTTCGTGAAATATGAATGGTTTGTCTTAGAAAGTGCCCTTGCGCTTCATTTAGGTGGTGTAGAAATAACTCCCCCTCCCCTTAATGGAATCCTGCTTTGAAAGAAACAAGTGTCAATGCATTGTTTGTCTCAGAAACTATATCTCTGATCTTTGTTGTCCACTAAGGCATGACTTTCCAAAGACCGCCATAGATTCCATCTTTTTCATCGCTGGAATAAATTCTAGCTGGCCTCAACTGGCCTTATTAACCCTTGTTCTTCATTGGGTACATGATGTTTTGATTTGCTTTCTCAGGCCAGAAAATGTTGTTGTTGTTTGTTAATAATAATTCTGTATTTTTCTTGACTAAGACAACATAAGGAGAAAGGTACAAAAGTGATGTCACTCAGCCTCACTACTTCAGTGTTCCTGCTCAAAAGATGTTGCCCTTTGCATGTAGTTGTATGAAAACGTGAGGAGCAAAAGACAGTCCTTTGTGGCCATGTTGTTCATTGTAATCAATATTATTCATGCTTCCCTGGAAAGCAAGAATGTCTGGGTTTTTCAAGCAGATGGCATTGGGATCAGCTTGTTGAATCTCAGCCTTTTTGACCCAGACAGGCCCCATTTCTGGCTGGACCCCATTACTCTTAGTCTGCCCCCAATCTCTCCCTCCTGCCACAAACCAACACCATAAGACATCTTGGTCTATAAGGTTGTGCTGTGAAGGGGAGGAGCCTGTGACATCATCACCCAAAGTGACAGTTGTATTGGTGCTTTGGCTGGAGCTCAGCATCCCTGCTGTGGCATTGGCTTCTGAAGGATGGGTTTTGAGAGCTGTTTTCCCCCGCACACACTTATGGAAGATATTTATCAGAACACTAAGTGGGCAATAAGGCACAGGGCAACGACAGAGTTCACGCTTCTTCCGGAATTACACTAACTCTAGTTAGGAAGTCCCTCAGCACAATTGATTCCTCCATACAAAATGCAGAGAAAAGCGGCTTTGGTTGCAGGAAGCAGCTGACTTTGGAGTAACAGTAGGAATTGGCGCTTTGTGCTGGGAAGGAGCCCTGTACCCCTGCGGTGATGAACAAAGGCATGGCATGCTAGAGACTTACACAAACAGCTGTAATCATGGACATGAAACATTGCAGCAGTCTGCTCAGCAGGAGTGAGCAGAGTTTAAAAGCCCCAAATGAAAGCAGATCTCCCACCTTAATTTCTGCTGCTCACAGCCAGACATAATTTTGCATCCTGACTCACTTGTGGACTGTGAAGAACAGTAAAGGCAGAGCTGTGTAGTGGGCAGAGCTCGCCAGGAATTCATGCAGAGGTCCTTTGCTCACACTCTGCCTGCCACTAGAAGGCAAATGTTTCAGTAGTAGCAGAGATACTAGGATCTGACAGCGTTGGCCAGTGTGATATTGTGGTAATTGTGTCAGACTAGGCACAGACAAGGGGAGATCAAGGGTCAGTTCCCCACTCAGCTATGAAGTTCACTAGGTAGCCTTGGCCTAGTTGTGCTCTGTCAGCTTAAACTATATTGCAGACTTGTTATGAGGAGAAACATTGGGGTGTGTGGGTGTATGTCCCTTAAGTTCCTCGGAGTAACAGAAGGGTGGGAATGAGATAATAAATAAAGCTGCTAGACTGTTTTTCTTGCATTGCATGCTGCATAGAAACAGAAGAGGAGGAACAATACCTGAAAAGGCTTGGCTCCACCAAAATGACACTTCCACACCTGGAATATACCCCAGGCCAAAGAGAGACAATTACAATAATGTGGTGGTGGTGGTGGGGTTTAATTCCTCTTCCTCTTCTTCTTTTCTCTGCACAGAAATGTAACAAAAAGAGCCCATCATGCTTAGTAAGAGTGTCAATCATGTTAGCTACTGTTGCTGTTGAAGGAGATGGGGGGCAGCCCTAGAAATTACAATGAGGACTCAGCTATACAGCTGTAAATAGAACCTTTTAAGTGTGTTGTGAAGTGCAATATAGAAATGTGACGCTAGATTGCGATGGTGAGCTAGGGAAAATTCAATAAATTCTTTCAAAACTTTTTTTTTATTAAAAAAAAGCATTTTCACAGCTTTTTAAAACGTGTGTAGATTCCACCTGAGTGGATAAAACCACCAAAAGAGGAAACAAACATGCCAGCAATGCATATACAAGCCACAGGAAGAGGCTTCAATGACTCTATGTGTAATCAAGAAAGCGCATGGTCTAGAAAACAGGAACAAGCACACTATATATGTGAAATTAAGGCGTTTCCCCACTCCTGTAATGTGCATCACTTCACACTTGCTTGCATTGAATTGTATTTCCAATTTTACTACTCATTCACCCAGTTTGGGGAGATCCTACTGGAGCTCTTCACAATCTCTGTTTGCTTTGTTTTAACCACCCTAAACAATCTGGTATTGTCAGCAGGTTTCCTCACTGCTCATGAACACTAGATCATCTATGGACAAGTTTAAAAGCACAGGTTCCAATGGTGGTGCTTGGGAGCCTGTGCTTTCTACATCCCTCTGTTTATCCATACTCTCTGCTTCATATTTCTTAACCAGTTACTGACCCTCTCTTATTCCACAACTGCTAAGCCTACTCAGGATTCTATGGCGAGATGAGGTACTTTGTCAAAAGCTATCTGAGAGTCTAAGTCAGGCATCCCCAAACTTCGGCCCTCCAGATGTTTTGGACTACAACTCCCATCATCCCTGACCACTGGTTTTGTTAGCTAGAGATCATGGGAGTTGTAGGCCAAAATATCTGGAGGGCCGCAATTTGTGGGTGCCTGGTCTAAGTAGACAGTGTCCGCTGGATCACTTCTATATGCCTGTTGACATTATTGAAGAACTCTGGTAGGTTATTAAGGCAGGACTTTCCCTTGTGGAAGCCATGCTGGTTCTGCTTCAGCAAGGGTATTTCTTCTGTATGGTTGGTAATTTTGCACAGTGGTACCTTGGTTTGCATACGTCTTGGATTACAAACAAGTCAAGCCCGGAAGTGCATGTCCCAGTTTGCAACTTTTTATTATTATTATTACAACCTTTTTTTTGGATTACGAACATTTTTTTTTGGAGGCCCCATTGCCGAAAGCATGCCTTGGGTTACAACCTGTTTTGGTTTACAAACGGACCTCCAGAACGGATTATGGTTGTAAACCAAGGTACCACTGTATAACAATGTTTTCTACCATTTTCTCCAGATGTTGAATACCTTGTGAAAAATGGATGTTACATTGGTCACTTTCCAGTTCGCAGGTGTGGAGATTGATCTTAGGGGCAAGTTACGTGTTTTTATTATAAAGTCAGCAGTTTCACATTTGAGTTCTTTAAGAACTCTCAAGTGATGGCTATCTGGATGCAGTGATTTGTCAGCTTTTATTTTGTCAAAAGGACATTGAACGTCATCTCTTGACATCACTATTTGCCTCAGTTTCTCAGACTCCCTTCCTGTGAAAGTTAGCCACAGGGATGTGCCTTATATGTGAAGACAAATGCAAAAAATTAATTTGGCTTACTTCATAAAATTCACTTAGGATAGTGGTTGATCCACCTTTCAGAACAGATGGGAATCAACTTTACCCCAGGTATCTAAGTGGAGATGGCTAATTTAATGGGGTTGTGCTTGTGGGCTGGGGCAATTGTTCCACGACCCCATGAAGTATTATGAAATCAACATTTTGCCTTCATATCACAGGGCTGATGAGTCTCCTCTTGAGCCAAAATCAATGATCCAATGCAATCACTAGATGTTAACTGAGGCAAAGCAGTAAAAATGAGAAGCTCTGCAAGGCTCATCCCCAGCTTGGTAAAATTGTTAGGTGCACTGATTTGTTAAATAAAGCATCAAATTATTCTGAGAGAAATGGTGTACACGTGTGTGTGCGTGCGCGCACGTGTGCTTATTTCACATTTGTTCCAGTTATTCATTTTCAGAAACATCTTGTGTACTATGGAGCTTCAGCCAAGAGTATGAATTCTTCATTAGTATGTAGAAAGGAAAGGCCATCAGCTTTGGAGGCAGGGTGTCAAAGCAGGCTGAACTATTCTTATTTTTTAATTGCTTTAAAATTTAAATATGCTTTTATTTTTATTCTAAGTTTCCATTACCTTGTGAATAGCAGAAACCTATGCATGTATATTCAGTAGCAAGTCCCACTGAAATCTCTCAAGTAACTCTTTAATTCTAAACACACTTAGCTGAGAGGATGAGGAATATTTGTGGACAGATATACATAGGACCACTCTATTACATTTCAGTGGAAATTACTCTCGGGTATGGCTGCAGCCTTAATGCCAGCTACACACACACACACACACACACACACACACACACACACACACACACACACACCACTAGCCTGCTTTAAAATTATATCTGAGTTTAATGCAAATAAATATGTTAAATATTTACAGTAATAATCTCAGGAAATTCAGTTGATAACTTTCTGTGAAACACATTGAATTAAAGGTCAACTAAGCAGGACAGGAGCGCAACAGAACTTTCTGATGTGGGATTCTCAGCAACTGGCATTCCGAGGCATATTGTCTCGACACTGGAGCTAGTACTCAGCCAATGACTAATAGCCATTGATAGCCTTTTCGTGGATTTGTCTAATCCCCTTTTAAAGCCAACTGAGTAGATGGCCAACTCATCTGGCATTTATTCCTATACCATGGAGGAAAACTGATTTGCCCAGTAACCGCCAGCCCTTGCTTCTGGAAAGTTATCAATTGCAAAGGCAGTTTGCCAAGTGACAGGGAGAGTTGTGTTGTTTGGGGAAAAGAAACTTAAAACTCCTCTGTGCTCTCTGAACTAGTTTTACTCAGGAGCCTAGCCTTAGCCTTCAAGCAAATCATCTGGCTTAGTCTGCTCTCATGTGGACAGGAAAAGCCAAACTAAAATCTGTGAATTTCACAACAGATCCCCTTGTATCTAAATGGTAGATATTGTATATATTCTGTAGTACATGTAGCCTCACAGTTTAGGGTTTTGGATTATGCTCCTAGGTAGTATGAATCATTTTAATCCATGCATTGGTTGGCAAACTAATGTGCAGGGGGGAAAACAAACAAGAATGAGGCTGGAGCACAAACACACACAAGTAGTCCCAACTGGGTAATTGAGCTCTTCCTGTTTATTGTTAGTATCAGTGGCGTGTGAGACTGGCTGGCCTTTGGGATACAGGAGAAACCAAAACTGCTGACAAGTTTCATTGCCATCAGAGGCATGGGAATTTCACATTGCCCGACAATTTGGTCCAAAAAGGACATCATAAAGCAATAAGGAAGTTGAGTATGGCATGTTCAATTCTCGCCTAATCTTGGCACATATTTATTAGTATTATTCCTTTAAGGTTAGCATAGTGTTGAAGGTAAAAAAAAAAGGAGACAGCCTGCCTGCAAGCTCATAACTTCGAGGTATGAACACTCACTGTTTCCACAGTCTCCTCCCTCCAACTTCTTTGACTGATCAATCTCACTGAGTTGGGGGTGTGGCTGGAACTGAAAACGAAATTCATTCATGAAGGAGAGGATCTATTCAAAAAAGACTCCTCCTCTCCTCAGAGAGCATGGCCACATCAAGTGAGTAGAGGAAAAACTCCAAGCTTGTCATTTGATCATGGCTATGGTGGCGCTGTGGGTTAAACCACAGAGTCTAGGGCTTCCTGATCAGAAGGTTGGCGGTTCGAATCCCTGCAACGGGGTGAGCTCCTGTTGCTCAGTCCCAGCTCCTGCCCACCTAGCAGTTTGAAAGCACATCAAAGTGCAAGTAGATAAATAGGTACCACTCTGGCGGGAAGGTAAATGGCGTTTCCTTGTGCTGCTCTGGTTCGCCAGAAGCAGCTTTGTCATGCTGGCCACATGACCTGGAAGCTGTCTGCGGACAAACGCCAGCTCCCTCGGCCTATAGAGAGAGATGAGCGCCGCAACCCCAGAGTCGGACACGACTGGACCTGATAGTCAGGGGCACCTTTACCTTTACCTATGCCTCTTCCTAGGTTCAAATCAAGCACACATCTTTATTCTGTATCTTCTTTGTAGCAATTAATAAGTGTACTGGAGAAAGAGAGAGATGTTGTTTTCTACATATATTGTTTTCCTTCTCCCATGGCCTGTTTCATTTTAATCACTGAGCTTATTTTTCTCCTCCTCCTGCAGATAATTGCTTTTGCCTCGCTTTTTTTCATTCTGGCGTCTATAACAACCTTTTGCCTGGAGACGCACGAAGCCTTCATCATAGATGTTAACGTGACTGAAACACTGGTGACGGGCAACACAACTGAGACCTTTGTGATGCGAAAGCTGGAGACAGAACCCATCCTCACCTATGTTGAGGGAGTCTGTGTCCTGTGGTTCACTCTGGAGTTCCTAGTGCGCATCGTTTGCTGCCCAGATAAATTGGTCTTCATCAAGAACCTTCTTAACATCATAGACTTTGTAGCCATCTTGCCCTTCTATTTGGAGGTGGGACTCAGCGGCCTCTCATCCAAAGCTGCACGGGATGTGCTGGGCTTCCTGAGGGTAGTACGCTTTGTCCGGATCCTGCGGATCTTCAAGTTGACACGCCATTTTGTGGGGCTTCGGGTACTGGGCCATACACTTCGGGCCAGTACCAATGAGTTCCTCCTACTTATCATCTTCCTGGCTCTGGGGGTTTTGATCTTTGCCACCATGATTTACTACGCTGAAAGGATTGGAGCCAAGCCATCTGATCCGAGTGGAAGTGAGCACACCCACTTTAAGAATATTCCCATTGGATTCTGGTGGGCAGTGGTGACCATGACCACATTGGGCTATGGCGACATGTACCCCAAAACCTGGTCAGGTATGCTGGTGGGGGCTCTTTGTGCACTGGCGGGGGTGCTTACCATTGCCATGCCCGTCCCAGTTATTGTCAACAATTTTGGAATGTATTATTCATTGGCGATGGCCAAGCAGAAGCTGCCAAAGAAGAAGAAGAAGCACATACCTCGCCCAGCGCCACTTGATTCACCAACGTACTGCAAGTCAGAAGGCAACTCACCCCGCAACAGCATTCAGAGTTATAACAGCCCTCCGGCAGCTGCACCAGCAGGGGTGATGGAGAGAAAAAGATCAGGTGAGGTACAAGATCTCGGGCTGAACCAAAGCCAGAGAGAGAGAGAAATTGGTGGTAGGAGACTAGAAGCAGCTAAACACCTTGCGGAGACTAAACAGGTAGATTCTCCATCATGTATGTTCCTCCACTAGGCCACTCATACAATGATGCTGAATTCATAGTTAAAACAGAGGTTGGCTTTGAACAATTCTCTCAGCACGTCCCTCTATTAAATGTTCCCCTTTGTGTTTATGGATCAGGGTAACTGGATATGTTTAGCCAAAGCTTCTGACTTGGTCAACATGTCAGCATGGTCTCATTCTATCTGCTAGATCTTGAGCCAAATTCTCTACTATGATGTAAATGAGAAGTAGCTTTATTCAATGAATGACTTTGTTCTCAATATCTAATGGCTCCATGTAGCGTCAAAATTAGCTAGTGTTTGCTGGTGGGGGGCAGAGATGCCTTATGATCAATGATTTGATCAATGATCAAAGACATTATGATATGTTTTCACCAATTGCCTGCTTGCACTATTTATTTAATAATTTTATTTATTTATTTATTAAATTTTTATACTGCCCTTCATCTAAGGATCAGAGGGCAGTTTACTATATAAAAAACCAACAACAATTACCATACCTTTAGAAGGCATCTTAAGGCAGCCCTGTTTGTTGTGGTTTGGTCGTTTAGTCGTGTCCGACTCTTCGTAACCCCATGGACCAGAGCACGCCAGGCACTCCTGTCTTGCACTGCCTCCCGCAGTTTGGTCAAACTCACGTTGGTAGCTTCGAGAACACTGCCCAACCATCTCGTCCTCTGTCGTCCCCTTCTCCTTGTGCTCTCCATCTTACACAACATCAGGGTCTTTTCCTGATTAGGCTTTTAATGTTTGGTGGATTTCTGTATTTTAATGTTTTGTTGGAAGCTGCCCAGAGTGGGCGGACAACAACACCCCACAGTTTAAAAGGCCATAGATTATTTAATTACCTGAAGACCTGAGAGAAGAGGAATGTTTTTGCCTGACACCTAAAGATAGGCAATAAAGGCACCAGGTAAGCCTCCCTGGGGAGAGCATTCCACAAACATGGAGCCACCGCAGAAAAGGCCCATTCTCAATTGGTTGGGACACACGAAGAAGGGCTAATTTTCCAAGTGCCAAATCACCAACAGAGATCCCTGAACTGCTGAAGAGACTGAATCCTCAGCATAACTGCTCTCATATCTCAGTGTCCCAAGCCAGTCTGTATCATGTGAAACACAAGGGAAAAGTACCTTACATGGATCACTGCAAGGGGCAATGTTGGCATGCCTCTCTCAGGGGAGTCCTGCAAGCTTCTCCTTTGGACATTACACCAAGGGTGTTCTCTTTTTTTTGAATCTGTGGGGACCCTCATCTGGATCATGCCCTGGTGGCAGGGGCAGAAGGGAGAGCTAAGCTGTTCCCGTTATGCTGTTTTCCAGTGGAAAATCACCCCCTCCCAGCTGCTATTTGCCCCCCAAAGCTGCTATTTGCTGCTGTTAATAGTGCAGCAAGATTCCACAGGGAAACAGTGGGGGGAGGGGGGAGGCATAACAATCCCCTGTTCATGGTACTCCCCACGACTGCTTTGAACCATGGGATTCAAAGAGGTTAAGCAGTTTGCGCAGTTTGACCATATAAAAGCAAAAGAAGATGCACGGTCTCCTTGCCCATCAACTTTCAATATTGTGAACCATTTGACCTTTTCTGCAGCAAGAAGTATTGATAAAGGGTGCTTTTCAGCACCCCAGAGTCAGCCCAGAAGCCCTTGATATGTGTCATGTGTGTGGAAAGCCTGTGAACATGACAGGCAGGTGTTTTGTTTCTGATTGTTGCAGTGCTTTCCCCTTTCAGCAGCTGGCACTTGTTGTTAAGTGAGGCATAGTTGCAGCCCAGGGCTGTGGCTCCCTAAGGGATTCCTCTTGCAGGCTCCTGTCTAGCAGTCGGAAGTGCTCTGGGACCTCTGTGATGATCCTAAGTGTACAGCACCACTTAAAGGGGATGAGAGAGAGAGAGAGAGAGAGAGAGAGAGAGAGCACTCTATTGTCCTTTGCAGAACACAGGCAAGAATTTGCATGCAAGAGCCTTTCCCGTAAATGAGTCCTAAAGAAACTGAGCTGGACATGTGCATGTCCACAGGCATGAATGGAACTCAGATGAGCATTGATAACAGTAGAACTGGAGCATCATATGCTTGCTGAGGATCTGCCTTGAATGGATTCTCTCTAGATTTAGATAATAACAAAGGACTTTCAGACACAGGTCTCGGTGGGGGGGGGGGAGTCCTTGGCTCATCCTCCACATCACTGCTAGCAGGAAGCCAGACTTTCAAATTGTTCTTAAGATTTTCCCATCTTGTTAGTGGCTGGATAATGCTTTTAGGCTGGCCTGTCAAAGAGGCTCAATGGCAGGCTGATTGTAGCCATTCTCAAGGGCCAATCCTGCCACCCAGATGAAGGAAGCTGGCCGGATATGCAAGCTCTGTTATTGGTGGAAAGTTGGACCAGGTATGACACAACTAGCATAACTGGCCTTCTTTAGGAATCCAAGAACATCAGAGCATGGTGGCTGAGCAGCTCACTTGGTTTCTTCAGACTGTGGCATTGGTATGAGGTAATGAGTAGCACACTTGTCTATGAACTGGAACAGGACTGTAGGGAAGGAATGTCATCAGATGCATCTTATACGAGGCTTTTAAAGTACCTGATACAGAAAGCTGTTTGCAGGAGACTCCAGTTTCTGTAGAAACCATAGAGCCATTGCCATAGCAGTAACATTTGCTATATTGGCAGGCAGTTTCTACAAGCTCTCTCTCTTTCTACAGACTTATGGGGAGGAGTTCCATCAGTGCAAGCATTTCTCTTTGCCTAATGGAACCATCTGCCCTCTCCACTCCTTGTGCCCTATTCCGGGGGCTCTAAACCCACAAACCAATTGGGGATATGGGGCATGTGAGGGCAGAGCAGAGTGGTGGGAGAGATGCCCCATTGTGCTACTGGAAGCCATTGCTTTATAGAGTCAAATTTTCCATATGCATTACATTTTCTATCACATACAGTACTTGATACAGTATTGAGGAGCATTTGGTATGGTATGTTTTGCAATGGTGAAAGAGCTGAACGCAGACCCCCACCACCACCACCACCCAAATCTGGAAGACAAGAATTTGATCCTAGATTGTATTGGAAGCATCCCAGGATCATGGCCAGACGATCAGATGGTATAAACTTGAAGGGAGATGGTGGGAGAAAACTGCCTTGTCTCCCACAGCACTGAGGGATTTCAAGTACATGATGGAGTTGCAACTTGGTAGGTCTAACCCAGGCATCCTCAAACTTGGCCCTCCAGATGTTTTGGGACTACAACTCCCATCATCCCTAGCTAACAGGACCAGTGGGCAGGGATGATGGGAATTATAGTCCCAAAACATCTGGAGGGCCAAGTTTGGGGATGCCTGGTCTAACCTGTGCTGCCCATGTAGTCTCCACACTATGGCTGCTGCTTAAGCATCAAGAGAGCACTCCCCTTCCCCACTCCCCTCCATACTGTGCAGCTGCCATGCCTGCCTCATCTTCTCCCAGGACCTTTGCCGTTGCGCATCTTCTCAGAGGTCAGCCACTGTGAGAACAGGATGCTGAACTAGATGGACCACTGGCCTGATGTAGCAGTCTCACCTTATGTTCTTAGGTCTACCTGCTTGCACAACAAAAACCTGCTTTTGTAATGGGACTTCGGCTTCTCTCCTTCCCCTCCAACCCCTTGCACATATCCCCAAATCTGCACCAGAGCCCCCCACCTTGGTGGGAACCTGGGAGAGAAGTGCAAGGGAGAAAAGGAAGGAGAAGCCCTGCTGCAAGCATGGATGCGCTGATTATGCTATGTTGGCTTTCTCGGTAGCACATGCCTAACATTGTCCAGCAAAGTGAAGATTTACTTCAGATTCACTGCCTCTCTTTTTCTCTACAGAGCTCCTCAGCTTGCAAGGCAGGCAGTGAAAGAAGAGCTGAGGGACAAAAGCCTCCCCGCCCCAACACTTCTGTTATTTATTTATTGCATTTATATCCTGCATTTTTCTCCAAGGAGCTTGAGGTGGTGTATATAGTTCTCCCTCAGTCAAATCCCACTCGACACTCTAACCACAGGCCAGCCAGCCCATTGCATCACACACTGTGGGGAGCGAACTCTCACTGAGCCTGCCAGAAGGTTTTCCAGAACCTTCTGTGTTGTTTGCTTCTTTCCCTAGTTGCCAAGCAGGTACAGATCCAGTCTCCTCCCCCCCGAAACACTTACCTCTTTGCCTATTCTTTCCCCTTTCCAAGATACCAAGCAGAACGGCGATGCCAACGTGGTGCTGTCGGACGAGGAGCAGCCTCTTTCGCCACCTCACGAGGAGAACCAGCCCATGAGGCGCTCCAGTACCAGGGACAAAAACAAGAAAGCAGCTACCTGCTTTCTTCTGAGTGCTGGAGATTTCTCTTCCGCTGCTGATGGTGGCATCCGGAAAGGTATGAAGGAGACCTAGAGGCAAACGCCGGAGGATGGAGGGGAGGTTGTGGACGAAAGGAACAAGGCACATTCATGAGGCAGGTGTCCCAGCTGGGCTGCTTTGCAGTCCTTCTCACAGCTGAAAAGGGAAGGAAACGCTGCTTTTTAAAGCCCACAACCCTTCATGCTCTTTTCCTGCCTGTGATAGAGTTGCCAGGTTGGGACCTAGAGGACGTTTATTTAAGTCTCCCAGTGAAGCAGTAAACAAAGGTCACATCCACCCCATATATTTGACCACTTTAGCAGTCACGGCTTCCCTCCAAAAGCACCCTGGGAACTGTAATTTGTTAAGTGTGCTGGGAATTGTAGCTTTGTGAGGGGTCTCCTCTCAGCACCCTTCATGAACTGCAGTTCCCAGGATGCCTTGGGGGGAAGGCACATCTGTTAAAGTATCCTAAGAGTGCTTCAGAAAATGGCATGGATGTGACCAGGGCAGCCGTGACATCTCCCTCCCTCTACGTTCTTGGTCCTGTCAACAACCCTCCTCTGACAAGCAAGACTCCAGGTATGGTTGGGAAGAGGATGGAGGGCAAGATCAGGGAGGTAATGCATGAGAGAAGCTGTAGCTGCCTTGCCCCTCACGTCAACAAGAGATTTCAAGGCATACGAACACTCGGGCTGCGGGTCCATTTGCACACAAGAAGCAATACTCTCCTCTTACATTCAGGTAGCTCATCAGAACGGACTATCTTTAACCAAAGCCACACCTGGTCTGTGCTTCTGTTCCATCTCCAACTATTTAGGCTATGTAACTCATGTCCTTGGAGCAGATTTGCCAAGATGTTCAGATTGGGTTTCATAACCTCCCACCCCACCTCCTACTTTCTTTCAATTTTCATCAAACTTTGAGAGTGGCTGTATTTGATTTTACTCTTCTTCATTCCTTCACCCATCCGCCCCACCATATGTCCACACCAAAGCCCCTTAGAGATGGTCCTTCACAGTTTCTTTCCTCATGGTTTGTTGCCCCTTGTTCTTCCTTGATGTCGCTTTAACTACTCTTTGTGCTTGCCTCTGTGTGCTTCCTCCTCTTTGACCGTAGGCTGTTATTTTGGTTAATAGCTATTTTACATGCTGAAGAGGCCCAAATAACGCCTATGTACTCTTACATTTGCACTGGAGTGTGAAAAAATATCAGGTTGCATGCAGCCTCCATCTCTGAGGGAATATAGAAACCGTTGGGGCTGTATAATGTCATGAAAAACAAACAAATAAAATGAGGTGTCTACGTGTAGGGCAGAGTATGTGGATGTATAGGCAGAAATGTGCATTGTTTTAAAGCAAAGAAAGAAGAGAAACAGTGAAAATAGAGGAGAAATGAGACAATAGGGTGAGGACATTGAGAGAGATACATACACACAAATATAGGCAATTGTTCTGGAAAGTGAGTAGCTGCTTAACTGTGGTATCAAATTTCACATGGGGGGGCAATCCTTAGAATTGTTACATTAATCAGAACGTTTCCAGACCCACCAAGCGTCTCCATTTTCCAGGGACAGTCCAGGATTTACAGAAGCCACCCCCGTTTCTGATTTGATCCCAGAATATCTTGCTTCTCCTTAGAACGTCCCTATTTTCATAGGAGAAATGTTGGAGGGTATGGAGTTATCTAACCCCCAAGCCACCTGAATGGCAGTTTCTTGCATCTGTCCCTTACATCTTTCCTTTTAGATTTGCCTTTTCAGAGAGACTCAGGTTACATGCATTTATCTGATTCCCTTCCACTTTATCTATTAAGCCCATCTACCTGTTTAGTTAACTTCCTTCAGCCTCTGCTCTATTTATGCCTGCCAGCCTTTATTCCAAATGGCTTTTTAATATCCCTTCTCAGCAATAAAAGCATATTTTCCCTCTGATTTACAACTCTTGTCCTTGTTAATATCCTATGAGTTCAGAGCAGTTGAGCTCTGATTTACACTAGCAAGCATAGGATGAGAGCAGTGGGTAGATTTTAAAAAAGAGAAGCAGTTCACAGTAACAGGGTAAGTTTATTGATTCCAATAACACCAGCAGTCAGCAGCTATTGGCAGTACTTTTAAGACAGACACAGTTGAGAAAACATAATCAAATAAGGCTGAGTCATTAGTATGAGCAGTTCTGCTGGCTCTCTGCCTCTTTGTTGAGAACTGAAAAGCAAGCCTTAGCTCAGGAACAGGGAGCCTGTGGCCCTGTTCTTGTTGCTAGACTGCAGCTCCCATCTTCCCTGATCATTGGCCAAGTCCAACGACCACGCCCCCCCAAGTTTCCCCTCCCTTCCCCAGCCGCTCAGATTTGAAGCCTTGTCAACATGCAGCAGCAGTCACACCCTGGGGAAAGGCTTTGACCGGCCGGCTAAGCCAGGTGTGCGTAGCCAATGGGTCTCAAACCCTCAGTAAGTTAGGGACGTCCTCTGCATGCAAAGAAAAGCTCCAGCGGATAAGACCAATAGTGGGTCCAATGGTCAGGGAGGCTGTATTTGCATGTGATGTAGAGGCAAGTTGGGATTTGTCCACCTTGGAAGGTTGTTCAGCTAGGAGAAGGAAAACTCTGACCCTAAACCTCCACTGCCTTGCAGATCATCTTTAGGAGAAGAAAGGGCTAAGGAGCAAACCCTCCACAAATCTGGAGTGGGATCACCAGATACTGTTTCAGTATCTGCTCACCCTTGTCTCCCAATCTGCAGGTCAGCCTGTCCTGTTCCTGTCTGACCTATGACGTTGACAGGGACCAGCATGGGGTGTGTAGCCTTCAGAGGTAGCATCCCACAGTGAACACTTGGGCTTGTCCCAAGAGGAAAGGATAGGTGTCTGTCTCAGAAAACATCTAGCTGCGTGCTCCAGTGCTCAACTGGGGACACGAGAAGCTGGCATTGGTGTCATCTACCTGCAAAGAAGTAGCAGAGGAGCTTCTGTGCTTTCATAGCATGGTGAGGTGAGCATCAACAAGGTTGCAATGATACTTTCATTTGGGACTGGTATCCAGATGAGGACTAAGAAGGGTATTTTGAGCAGGCTATTTAGATCATGACACGTTTCTATTGCTAGCTTATAACAGTCTAGTTGCCCCTACTCATCATCTGGAAAGGCCCTAACTATGAGATTTGTGGATTTTATATATTAACTATATTTAAAATGCAGATGAGCAAACCACATGTGAGACAAGGGAATGTTTGTTTGCGTAATTTGATGCACAATGTAAATCACACCATTGTTTCTGTGAGTGTAGTGGGTCTCTGTTCCAAGAAAGGACCAGTTAAAAGCATACTGAGGGTCTTGGATTCAGTCCATGATGGGCCTCCTGTGCTTGTAAATAGCTCTGCAGAACTAGGAATTATATTGGGTGCTGCTTCTCACAACAGCAGAAGGCTGCTATTGATTTTGGCAGTCCTCAGCTGAGCTCGATGGTGTATGTCTAAGTGCACATACATGGATGTGGAAGTGAGTAATTGATCATGAGGCAATGCAACTCATTTCATGTCTGTTTCTCCAGCATTAATGTATGCCCATAAATCTGTGTGCTTCTGTGTGATGAGTGCCTGCACGCTGAACCTATGAAGTATTGTGATACCAAAGAATGATCTCAGCTCCCTTCCTGGTGGCACAGATCTCTTTGTGAAATGCCTTCATGCAGTTCCCTGGCAACAAACAAAACCCATTTTTAACCGCTTAGGGTGACTTCAACCAGCGTCTGTGTGCATTGCTGGGAAAGCTGCCTGTCTAGTTAAGCTGCACTCATAGCAATTAGCAGAGCAAACAAAACAACAACAAAACAACACCTTCTCACAACCATCTATTGCTTGGCAAATTTTCTTATACTTGTTCCAGAAGTAGCTCTGGATCATGTGCTTTTTTCATATCAGTTGTTTATGTCTGGACAGGGGTTTCACTTGCTCCTTCTTGACACAGATATCAAGAGAGAAAATGCAAATAAGTGCAATCTGGTACAGTTCAATTGTATTCCAACACCATACTTGAGGTTACTGCTGTTTCGGTTCTGGCATTTCCAGGTTGGTTGTGCATTAAAGTCGTGGAATCATAGAATCGGAAATGACCACGAGGGTCATCTAGTCCAACCCCCTGCAATGCAGGAATCTCAGCTAAAGCATCCATGTCAGAAGGCCATCCAGCCTCTGCTTAAAAACATACAAGGAAGGAGAGCCCACCACCTCTTGTGGGAGTGTGTTCCACTGTGGAACAGCTCTTACTATCAGAAAGTTCTTCTTGATGTTTAGTTGGAATCTCCTGTCTTGTAACTTGAATCCATGGGTCCTTCAACCATTCCTCATAAGGCTTGGTTTCCAGACCCATTATCATCTTGGTTGCCCTCCTCTGCACATGTTCCAGCTTGTCAATATCCTTCTTAAAGGGTGGTGCCCAGAACTGGACACAATATTCCAGGTGTGGTTTATTACTTCCTTTGACCGGGACACTATACTTCTATTGATGCATCCTAGAATAGCATTCACCTTTTTTTTGCTGCTGCTGCATCATATTGTTGACTTGTGTTAAGTTTGTGGTCTTCCAAGACCCCTGGATCCCTTTCACATGTACTACTGGCAATGTGTCCCTCATCTTATATTTGTGCAGCTGGTTCTTCCTGCCTAAGTGCAGAACCTGACATTTGTCCCTATTGAAATTCATTTTGTTAGTTTTGTTAGTTTGATGGCATCCATTTCAAAACTAGGTCACACCATGGAAACAGCACAATTGCAAGCACAGTCTAAAGCAGGACTGGGAAACCTGTGGCCCTCCAGATGATGGTGAACTACAGTTCCCATCATCCCTGATTGTTGGCCACACTGGCTGAGGCTGATGGGAGTTGGAGTCCACAGCATCTGGAGGACTACAAATCCCCCACCCCTGGCTCCAAAGGCTTGTGGAGATGTAACAATGACAGCGGCTGGTGTATGCTAGCATAAGGTATACAATTTGAAGTGAGCCTTTTTTTAAAAAAAAAAAGGATAGCTGTCTTTTCAAAACACCTGCTCCATTTGCTTCCCACGCTAACAGTTTAGCTTATGAAAGCTGAACTTACGCCATGGAGAGCTATTGTTTGGACACAGCTTTAGGCACAAAAAATGAGCTGCCAACCTTTTATTCTGATTATTACTTCCCATCTATGCTGTGGAGAATGGAAATGCCTAAGAGGCTGGGCTCTGTCATGCTACATCCCCTCCTTCTACACCCACCCTCTTCCCCCACTGGTGTCTTTGCCCATCCTCCTTTCTTGCCTACTCTCAAACAAACACACAAATATTGTACTGCTGATACTTATTACCATTGCAAGCTACAGTATAGATACAAACAAACAACCAGCAGGACACCTAAGGCTGCCCCAGGGCAGGCAGGTGAGAAGGTGGCCTCTGCTTTTGCTGCCTTGCAATGGTAGTCAAACCTGCTGCCCTCGTGTTGCCTCATAGCTATCTCATACAATCCTAGAGCTGGAAGAGAGCCTGAGGATCATCTAGTCCAAGCCCTTGCAATGCAGGAATATGCAGCAGTCAGGGATTGAACCTGCAACCTTGGCATTGTCAGCAACATGCTCTAACCAACTCAGTTATCCTGTTATCTTGTTACCTCAGTTAGCATGGACATGTTTGCTGCAGCTTATGGGAGCTTTAGCCCAAAGCATTTGGAGGGGACCACGTTGGTGGAGACTGATCAAGGATTTCTAGATGGCCTGAGCTGGAAGATTCCTCAGCTTCTGCTTTCTAGCTGCACACATCCCTTTAACATCAAAGGGATGTGATGTTCTCGGATGTGGCTGAGCTTCCTGTTTCTGAAACTTGAGGAAGGTGAAAGATTAAATGCAGAGACTTCCACCAGCTTGTAATTCCTGTGCTTTGGTAGCTCTGAACGAACTCTGCATTACGCCAGTGAATAATCCGCTGCTTACATCCGGCAGGTTTGTCAGGCACTTGTTCCATAGGGGCATACTTGGCACTTGTGCAATTTTTAAAAAATTAAGTGTATTCATTTACCTATTAAGCTTGCCATTCTCAACACTTAGTGAGTCATGCAGTAAATATGCTTAATACCGCACACTCTGTTCATTGGAGAGAAATAAAATAGGATCCAGCTGATCAGAGAAATGATATATGCTGCCTGTCATCACTGTGGTGTATCTGAGAAGAATATCATTATTTGTAATTGGCTCAGCTGCACAGCACCCCAATGGGGAATAAGGCCAATTTTGCACGTCAGAAGTCACGCAGGCATGCATTTGAGGGATTGGGTGCGATACAGGTGATCAAATCCAAAGGAGGGTGTGGCATTTGGAACCTTAACAGTTACGCAGAAGAGGGAATTTTAGCAGACACAACTATTCTCAGCCCTGCAGGTCAAGTTGCACTTGCTGAAATGCTATTAAGGTACACTCAGGGCTTTCTCACCCATTGGGCCAAAATGGTCCACCACAGGTGTGCACAAGAGTCCAATCTGATCAGATGTGGGAGCTGAAATAGCACCCTTGATTAATTTAATTTTAAAATAATTGTAGGAGGTGTAGTTTGCCCAATCATATTTAAATAATCAACTGTCAGCTTTGTTAATTCCTTCTGTTTTGTTATGACACCATCATTTGGGATATTTTCAATAGATTTTTTGAAGCACCACTGAGTTGAATCAGCAAATGTTTTTTTTTAATCCTTGCTGAAATTCTTTTTTTATTGGTTTCTGCATTTCCATCTTTTGTTCATCCAAAAGGAATGGCTTAACATTGAGGGCTGCATAAAACCCCAATAATCTATATACAGGAGCCTTATTCTGCTTCACATCTCACCACCCTCATTGCTCTTGTACACTGCAGGTCTCCTCTGTGACCAGCGGGGGTGGTACAGACTTCCAGCTCTTGGTATGTAGATGCTTCTGTAGATGCCCACTTGAGGCAAGGCATTTAGATCATGCTGCTTGCACTTTCATCTGGGTGCAGTAGCACAGAACTGATGCCCAAATGAGCAATGCTGTGGACAACCTGTGGACTGATACGTTTGGTAGCTGGTTAGCCAGAACTTTTCAGCATTTGGACATAACTCAGAAACATGGGAAGAAAAGGGCACTGCTCAGTGAAAATCATAGCTGCCAAGTCCTGGTTAGAAAAATACGGGATCAGCAGCGCCGGCACCGGAAGTCGCTTCTACGCATGTCTGGACATGCGTAGAAGCGAATTCCGGTGCCCAGACATGGGCAGGGCGGCACAGGAAGAAATCCGGGGGAATTACAGGATATTTCGCCATTTGGGACGACAGCGGGAAACAGCTTTAAAAACAGGGGTTTCCCGGGGAAAAAGGGAGACTTGGCAGCTATGGTGAAAATCCCCTTGACCTTGAAACTAAAACAAAAATCAGTGTAACTTGAAGCTCCTGTCCTGTACCCTGGGTTTTTAAATGCTGGACACGCATAAATAAACTCCTATGCACTTTTACA
This sequence comes from Zootoca vivipara, assembly GCF_963506605.1. Taxonomy (NCBI): domain Eukaryota; kingdom Metazoa; phylum Chordata; class Lepidosauria; order Squamata; family Lacertidae; genus Zootoca; species Zootoca vivipara. Next base: position 47,908,137 of record NC_083282.1, on the reverse strand, counting down.
CACCCTCATTTCTATTAGCTGCCTTCCTACCTGCCATACCTGTTAGTTGAAAAATAGCTTTTGAGCAAGTTGAGGAGCTGGGAGATATCTAACTTTCAGCGGTATTCAACTAAGGTGTTTCCATCAGTACAAAGATTTTCCCTTGTGTAATGGAACTTCTTTCCTATTCCCCTGCCCCCTCCATAGATCTGCTCTGGAGGGTTTGGGGAACCTCAAAACAGATTTAAGAGACCCATGGAGGGGAAAGTTCTGTTGCACAAGCAGAAATCCTTGTGCTGATGGAAGTCTTTCTTAGTGCTACTTTGGACAAAGTCCTTAGTTTCATTATGTCTTGTTTTTATATGGGACAGTCTATTAACATAGCAAAAATGAAAATTCCCTGCTCCTTCAGAAGCTTACATTTCAACAGTTAGGGAGGACAACAAAGGAAGCAGCCAGTTGTGTTTTGTTAGAGCACCTCTGCACAACTCACAATTCCCACCCCAAAGTCCACCACAGACCTCCAGCTTTATATTGTGGCCTGTTGGGTGCACAAAACACCTCTGCTTTTGCAGTCCCAGGCAGGCAATGAAAGCAGGGAGGAAGAGGGAACCTAGGAAGTTTTATCAAGGCCCTGGTAGGCCAGCATACACAGTGGTGGTTTTGTGGTCTGACATTTTGTGGAGCTGGGCTGCTGCATATATTCCTTGATAGGTTTTTGCCAACTTGTAGAAAATTGCTGCTTAGTGTCATTTAACTGCAGGCTTCTAGCTCCCCATAGATGAGTTGCAATTATCTGTTAATATAGCAGTCAAGGGTAAAATAAGGTGTGTGTGTGTGCCCTGAGGACCAGGGGTTTAGCACAGTCACAAGCAGCTTATTCGTTACTGATGAGACAGCTGTGGCCTTTGTCAGGCAGGAAGTCCAATTAAATTACCCCAATGAGCCTTCTCCTTCACCATTCCACTTCTGTGCTTGTATGAGGTGCTTGCAGGAAACCTGGAAAAGACACTGGGATTGAAACGGATGTGGAAAATATTTTGATAGTTGTTTTCACAGGGTCTTTGGCACTGAACAAAAGAGTGGGAGCAACCAAGTGGGTTGAGGAGCCATAATTGGGCGATACATCGCCAGATGGCTTCTGTTATTGGCTTTCTGGTGTTAGATAGCCGGGGGTCTGAATCTGATTTCTGTTTGAACCAAGGACAAGCCTGTTGCTATTTGACATGGAAAATCCTCTGTGGACCAAGCATTCCTAATCAGCAAGGATAATATTGTTTCAGGCAGCGCTTATTAGAACTGACATGCAGCTCTGCTATGCAATTTTTAGACTTGGCATTATGCAACTTGGTATATAAAGCATGACTAATAGCCCTGCTGCTGTGAGAACAAAAACCAGAATTAGGGAGTGAGATACCAAGAGGCTTATTGGAAGCCTCCTCGCTGTTGATAAATCAATAGGTCTTGCTCCCCACCCTGCCCTGCTCTCCTTCTCAAGCACATAACATGTGGGGCCTGTCTGTAATATCCACACAATGGAAGTGCAAAATGTTCCTTAGATTGATCTTCCCCAAAGAGACACAGTGAGAGGAAATTTCAAGTTAAGAAGAAACTTCCATGGAATAAAATGGAAGGCCAGAGGCACAGAGTCAAAGCCACAAAAGAGGGATTACACAACCCCCATTCCCTCCTCATTATCTTCTGGTGAAGGCTGCAATTTTAAGTTTATTTATCTGAAATGTTTTCCCCTGACACCAACACACTTAGGATCCAAAGGTGAAGAAAGACTCAAGTGATCAAGATGGAGTCTCAAGGGGTTGCCAGACTGTAACTCAGCAATTACCATTAAATGTACAGATCAAGTGAAAGATAGTGGTTGATCTTACATCCCCCCCCGTCGCCTTTCATTCTTCCCCCTCCCCACTTACAGCACCAACCAGGGCCACATGGATACCCCATAGGAGGCTGTGGAGTAGGGAGGGCCAACAAAAGCCAGCAGCATCTGCAGCTACCTCACCTTCTATTTGATAGATCAATTTAAAGATAAAGGTTTACTTCTCAGCTATCTGGCTACCGTAGTCTTTGCTTGAGCACTCAGGGGCATAGCAAGGGGGGAGCAGAGGGAGCAGCCTGCTCCCAGCTCCATATTTTGGGGGGCAGCACAAGCAGCGGTGCCAGAACCCCGTTACTTAGCGCACATGCGTGCTACGTAGCGACGCCCTGCCCCCAGGTGCACATCATGTTTGCTGCTCCGGGTGCCCGAGCGACTTCCTACGCCAGTGAGAGCACTTCACCGCTGTCTTGCTAGTCCGAAAGCTCTAAATTGATCTTCAGGTTCACCTACTTTTATTGAGACCTACCAGGAAGAGGAGCAAGAGAGATGTTTGTTAGGCATGCTATGCTAAATCTGCTAATTTCAAACTTTGTGCAGGCTGTTGAACCCGAAAGGTATTTCCTTCCCTGCTAATTTAGATGGATTAGATCTCATCCCTTGGGAAAGGCCATGCTCACCCGTGCAACTGCTGATCTCCTGACCCATCCCTGGGAACAGGATGCAGCTGCCTGCAACCAATCAGCTACAAATGTGTCAAGTGACTGAGGTTTGAATGCAGAGCAGTCCCAGAGGGGCTGACCTGGGAAAGCATCTTAAGCCCATAAAACCAGAAAGACGTGCTAGTTGGGGAGGTTAACACACTTCTATACCAAGAAGGAAGTGCCTGTACTTTGTGATGGTGTTATTCTTACACTACATAGAAAACTCTCCCAGATCAGTACAAAGCAGGAAGTGGGCTCAGATTTGGTGCATACGCATTCAGGGAAAACCTTGTGCGTAAGTGGTCTAACCGAATGACAGTGACCGTCTCCGGTTGGCTATAAAAGGAGACCAGACAAATTAATGGAGGATGAGGCTATTAGTCAAATGGTTGTATACTACCAACAGGATCAGAGGCCAGTTGCTGGGGATCATGAGCAGGAGAGTCTTGTTTGTGGGCTTCTCATAAGCACCTGGTCATCCACTGTGGAAAGAGGATGATAGACTAGGTAGGCCTTTGATCTGATCTAGCCAGACTCTTCTTATGCTGTCTGCCCTCCCAATTACTATAACTATTCTTCTTTTGAAGTTACATTACTTGTGCCATTGCAACTGCCATTGCATGCAAGGGGATAATGTTGGAATTCTCCTTACCTGCACTTTGATTGGGTCTGCTTGCTTTGCTTTTGCAAATCACATTTCAGTTCACATTTAAAGGCAAGCCTACCTGATTTTGCACTTTACAAACAACATGCAAACCAAAGCACAGTCATCCTTTGAAATGTGCACTTCTCTGAATTTTGCAATGCAGTTCTCTGGCAAAGGAATACCGTATGTACAAAAATGCATATTGTTGCATGCTACCCCAATCTCTGAGCAATGCATGATTCCAGGGGTTCCAGGAGCTTAAACGGGGTTTGTTTCCTTCAAATTGTTTGGGTGAGGGTTTTATTACATTTTTAATAAACAGACTGGAGAGGGGGATACCTACAATATTGTGTGTGGAAATTGCACAAGTGTCTCTTTTGCTACATGTACATTTGCTTGAAATTTGCATCTTGCAACAGCTTCCAAGCATGTGGCTAAAACTACACGCGTGCATTTTTCACACATGAAAACCTGTAGCCCTCCAGTTGTTACTGGATCACAACTTCCAGCATCCCTCACCATTGCCCACTCTGGCTGGGGCTGTTGGGAGTTGGAGTCCAATACCATCTGGAGGGTCACAGTTTCCCCATCTCTAGTTCACACTTTCCTCACTCTACCCTTTTGGGAAAACGTTGGTTGTGAAGCAGCCCTAGTATTTTGGAGTCTCGATATGTCAAATACTGAGTCTTTGTATCAGTGCTGACATGGCTACTAAGACCTATGAATCCAGATAGCCAGCTGAGGTACCAAAAGAGCCTCTCTGTCCTGCAGAGTGAGAAGAGGTTCCTCTTCATTTTTATAAGCAACAGGAGAATTGCGTGGGAAGTCTCTTTCCTGGTAGAGGCCCCAATAAGCTTACAGCAAGTCCACACATTCATCACTTGATGGCTGCACACCACATGGTGCATTTTATGTGTGAAACAGCTATTGCAAATGAAACACCGTGGCAGAGACATCAGATCACAAACACCAGAACTTTTGATCCACGGAGTTCACACAGCCAGATGCAAATGAGAGTGTTTAGTCTTCAAGAGATGTGACATAAATGATGCGTGGCTCAGTTAGTTAGAGGGTGCTAATAACACCAAGGTTGCAGGTTCGATCCCCATATGGAACAGCTGCATATTCCTGCCTTGCAGGGGGTTGGACTGGATGGTCTTCAGGGTTACAACTCTACAGTTCTGTGATTCTTTGTGTGAATCTACCCATAGCTACTTCTGACTATGGCCAGATTAAAAGCCCACAAAAGCTTGAAGCAGAAGATACTTCATTAATGTTCATGTTCACACCCACAATTGCCACTTTCACCCTGGTTTTGCTTAATGCCTTCCAAAAGAAGTATGACAGGCAAAATTCAACAGAAGAAGCATTACCCAGCAAAAAGCTGCAATAATGGGGAGAGCAGCACTTGCTGGATAGCTCTTATAAAGCTGTTAATGGCACACACTTACATCCGTAAAAAGGGTTATGAACACACTGAAAGCTATTCTTCTCATAATTGACTGTGCTGTGATATCAGTAACAGAAGGATAACCATTAGTGGATTCCAAGCAAAGACCGGCCTGGCAATTAAGGCTGTGGATGAAAAATCCAGATATTGGCATTTAATTATTGACTGAATGCCATAAAAGCTTGGGCAAGCCACTCCATTTCTCTACACCTAAGTATCTGGCTTGTAAATTGAGGGGAATCCAGGCAATAATTTTTCTTCTCATCCAAATAGGTTCTCTGCAAGAGGCATATTCTATCTATTACTGTCTGGTTCGCAGTCATTCAGAAAAGAGAGGGTAGGAGCTGTTCATTCTAAGCGTTTTCACTTTCAATTCTCGTACCTGAAACATGATGAGAAATAGTTGCCTCAAACGGGCCCTTTTACTAAAGATATGCAAAATATTTCTATTTTGTTTGTTTATAGCATTGTCAAATATCAGAATTGTTTCAACATTTACTCTAAATATAAAATAAACTATGAGAATGTTTTCAAAATTCCTACCAAAACACCACTCTGAAAGAACATGACAATTCTGTTCTATTGATGTCCCTTTGCTTTATACTGTATATCCAGCTCTACTACTTGCCCAGGTCCTGCTAATATCTAATATAAGCTGCTTCAAAACAATTAAAAATAAAATAAATTCTCTCTCCCTCCCTCCCTCCCTTCCTCCCTCCCTCCCTTCCTTCCTTCCTTCCTTCCTTCCTTCCTTCCTTCCTTCCTTCCTTCCTTCCTTCCTTCCTTCCTTCCTTCCTAGAACTCCTGAATCAATGGTATAGAAACTAGACCAACAGTGATTATTGATTGATATGGGCATTATAACTGACAAGTGTCTTTCCAATTTACTTCCCAAGCAGCCTCTGCTGCAATTTACAGGAGCTCTTAAGCCTCAGTTTCATTTCATTCAACTGGTTTTGTGTGTGTGTGTGTGTGTGTGTGTGTGATATATATATATATATATATATATATATTCTGTTCATACATGACCTTTCTGTATAGTTAACAAGGGGGAAAGATTTGAAATATTGTATAATGAAATAGATGGGTAGAGCTGAAATATTCTGCTACTCAAAGTAAGGGCAATCTGACCCCTCAGTTGGGATAATTGGGATACCTGCCTAGGATATAATCTTAGGCTGTTTGTCCTGCATATTTTTAGTGGGCTCACTCCCAGGGGCAAATGACAGCCTAACCAGAGTGTAGAGTGCAGTGCTCAAGCCACAGAGGAATCAGGTAGAGAAATTACATGCGTCCTCAGCAAAAGGCAGTGTGTTATAAGAGCATTTATTGATGTTACTTTTTAAATACCTAATATCTACAGCAGAGAGGACGCAGGTGGTACTGTGGGTTAAACCACAGAGCCTAGGGCTTGCCGATCAGAAGGTCGGCGGTTCGAATCCCCGCGGTGGAGTGAGCTCCCGTTGCTTGGTCCCTGCTCCTGCCCACCTAGCAGTTCGAAAGCACATCAAAGTGCAAGTAGATAAATAGGTACCACTCCGGCGGGAAGGTAAACAGCGTTTCCTTGCGCTGCTCTGGTTTGCCAGAAGCAGGTTAGTCATGCTGCCCACATCACCCGGAAGCTGTACGCCGGCTCCCTTGGCCAATAATGCAAGATGAGCACCGCAACCCCAGAGTCGTCCACGACTGGACCTGATGGTCAGGGGTCCCTTTACCTTTACCTATCTACAGCAGAGTTATCAAGCTCCCCCAGCCCCATGCACACCTTTTAGGCATCAAAGGGTATGTGCTTTCGGCACAGTACCTAGGCTGAATCAACACTCTCCTGAAGTTCCATCAAGAATAAGGCTTAAGTAAATAGCCACTCCATGCAGAGCTAGTGACTTGTACAGAAATATACATGCTCCAAAATCCTTACATGAGGTCTGAAGCATGGAGTCTGTCCTGGCTTTAGACAGATGCTACTATGAAAAGAATTTTTATTCATTGGAAGGTCCTACTTCTTGTCTAAGAAATGATAATATGGTGTTAGTAGGCATTTGTCTGGGGTCAGGGGCATATAGGTAGGGTAACAATGCTTTAACCCTCTCTGTGGTTGCTTCGGCATGGTGCTGTCATTCTCCACTGAGCTTTTGTCTTCTCCCTCTGACTCAGCCAAGCTACCATATGTGCTGTCTGGGCAGTTTCTCCAGCCTTTAGAAGGCCGAATGACTCACCACCGCTCTTCCCTTTGAAGCACCTCTGGATTCTCCAGCGCACAGCTATGATTTTCTCCCTTACTATGCTTATATATATATATATATATATATATATAAGCCATTCATGTCTAGGAATCAATGGGAGGAAAAAAAGTATCTAACAGTGTTTTCAGTGCCAGGTCTCTTAAATCAAAAGAGCTGAAAAGATGCCTTCCTGTCTAACCAGCTCCGAGGAAAGCTTTTGTCATGGGACACAGAGACAAGCATAAACGAAGCATTGATTGGAAAACTATTTTCCCCCTTTTCTTTTCCCCTTTTTGGAATCTTTTACTGGGATGGAATCTGAAAATGCTTGTTTTTGCAGGACTGTTGAATCCTCAGTGACTGTCCCTAGAAGCTGGGATTGGCTCGAGCAATTATCCTGTTAGAAATGTAAACTGGGAGAATGTAAGCCGGGAGGACCTTCCTATTTGCTGTAATCCTGCTTGCTATGTATTCAATGTGTGAAAACATGTCAGAGGCATCCCAGGGATTCTCCACACTGCCAGTGTCATCATGGGCTCTCGTCCTGTACCAGCACCTGAACTCTCTTCCATCAGCAGCAACATCCTCTAATTTTTTTTATTGTGTTAACTGACTTGTTGGCTGGCATAGCTACTGAGCTCCACTGTAGTAACTTAAATGGTTCCTGGACCTTGTCATAGATGGACGTTGCTAATCTTAGATAACTTTCTTGCAGGCTCCTGCAGATGCTTCAGTATGTAAGTGCCAAGCATTGTCTGCAGCGCTTGTTTTTTTAGACTCTGCCGTATGTGCGCCAGACTTCTTCAATGGAAATGTTCCCTTTCTAAAAATGATATTCGTGGAATTGTTTGGGAACTGGAACCCACAAGACGTTGAGAGGAGAAGTCCTGACAGAGTAGCTTTGTGGACTATTATAACAGGAAAAAGGCAGGACCATTAAACTGGAGAGGTGGCTATGTTGCTTCCCCCCAGTGCTACTACTGCATCCCAGACAGTATTTAGTACTATTATCTCCTGTGCTGTACACATGCCTCTTCCTGTCAAACTGTACCTAAAATCTTAATAAAGAGATGTGGGAGCTGAATTCTAACTTTTGGGTATTCCTGCTGTTGCCTTATTCTTGGTTACTGGGAAGGTTCAAGCTACCTAGCCATTAGAGTGAAGTTCTACTGAGCTGCTGTGCCAGTGAAATGGACTGTAATTATCTAGCCAAGAAGACTCTGGTGCCCACGGCATGGTCTTCTTCTGCATCCTGCAGCAAAAGCGAAGGCACACGCCAACTCCCTTTTGCACAGCTCACTTCACGTGTTAACCCGACTTCATAGCCTCGCTTAATTGAAAGGGCTTGCGCAAGGATGTCACTGCATGCTATCTGTTTATCAGCAGCAGTGGAATTGGCTAAGTCACCTGGCAGCCTCCCTATGAAGCCTGAGAAGCTCCAGGCAGGGTGGCGGCGATGGGGCTGAGGTTGTTGTGATTCAGCCAAGAGGCAAAGCAAAGACACGCCCCTTTTCTATTTCATCCCCCAGCAATTACGTGTTTCAGCATCAAACGAGAACTCTAGCAGTTCATCCTTCCCAATACTATTATGCTAGATTGTTTGCATCGCTGGGGAATCCTCATACACAGCAACCTGGATCCAGCTCCCACAGATTGCAATGCATGAGAGCTTGCTCTGTTTGTGTTAAATGCAGGGTGTCTCAGCCGGGCGGCTTAACTCTCACAAAGCCTGAGGCTGTTCAAGGAAATGGGACTGGAACTGAGGAACGTTGCTTTAAACCCAAACCCCACTCAGCCCTGCTGCTTTCCATGAGCTGAGGTGAAATTGTAGCTTCAGTAGCATATTCCACAGGAGAGCACTATTTTCTTGCCTGCACCTTTAATCTTACAGACACACACATGGGGGCATTCTGCCCCCCGCCCCCCACTTTTTCTCCAGCTGCAAAAGTTCTAAGGCTACAATTGCTGCTTCTCAGCATCAGTTGCACCCTTGATGATCCAGATCAAGAGGACCCTGTGAGGAAGTGTCGGGAGGACCAAGGTGAGGACCCGAGCAAAGTGCGAGTAGGTGCTGTAGTTCTAGGAATGCAGCTGGTAGCCAGAGAGATTGCCAGATCCACAAGTTCCAGAGTGTGCTGCTGTTTTTCACCTCGAGTGCCAGACCTTGACTGAGAGAAATGTCATTCCAGCTTTCCTGCAACAGCCTCCTTCTCATCCTCTGCTGCAGGCAGGAAGGCAACAAGCTGCAGACAAGAGCCAGAACTGAGCTGTCCCTCAACCTTTGATCTGAGGTCCATCTTTGGCAACAACAGTAGCAGACTGGGTTCGGCCCTTATTGTATCTCCCTGCCCTAGAGACCAAGGACCTTGGAGAGCTGCCAAGGTTCTCTGGCTGCTGGCACCAGCCCTGCTCCTCCGAAGCCAAGGCCCTCAATTAAACTGGAAAGAAAAACAGCATCAAATCCTGAGCAATCCAAGCTTTGTGGCTGATGGCCAAGCGTCAATTACAGATAAAAACTCTCTGACGCACAGAGAGAAACTGTATAGTGCCCGCTGAGATGGGGAAAAGCCATTTGTAAATCCGGATGGCCTGAAAGCTGCACTGCTGGGTCCATAATGACATTGAAGGCATTGCTGGGGTGCTAATGATATTATACAGCAGGGCTTGTTTCCAAAATTGCTGCTGATCAATATAAGCAGATGCAACTTTCGATGCCGGAGAAAAATATGGGAGCTGCTCTGTACGTGGTACCAGCTTCCTCGGTGACCAAGGCACTGGTTTAAGTGCAGGTAAGTTGGAGGGCTTGTCCACATTTGAGCATTATTATTTAGCAATTTATGCACTTGTCACCCATGCAAATTAGACCAATGTGGTCCATTCCCACATGTATTTGGATGAATATTGAAGAGCAACTTCACTCTTTCCTGTTCCTACCAGTAAGCATTCCCCTTTGTGCTTGTATCCGCCTTCTGATTTGTTGATTCCATTATGCCAATTAAGTACTGACAGGCCATGCATGTGCACCTTGTTTTGTTTTTCTAGTCTACCCAAGACATGTGCAAAAGTGCACAGGAAATTGTAGATTTGCTTGTGGAGTTTTCTAGTTTCATGCAAATCTGAGGAATCCAAAGAATCACATACACAAGCTTGTGATGTGCCCCTACTAGAATGCTAGAAAAGAAATGAAAGCAGCTGTAAATTCTCAGCACACAATTTTTCAGACTGCCCAATATATGATTCTGGCATAGAAGTTTTTTATTTCGTTTGCTTGTGCAATGTTCTGGTTTTGTGCAAATCTGATGGATCAAAAGAGAAAAAAAGAAACCCCACTGGAAATCATTCCAAGCACAGCCAGAAAAGTAATGGAAGCAATGAGGAAGTAGCAGACATGGAAAGGGGAGTAGCATAAAGTGAAAATTAAGCCACACACCCCAAAAGAATGAAACAAATAGTCTGCAACCCTGAGTGAAGTGGCTGGAAGCTTGAGTCTCCACAACTTGTCACATTACCTCTATCAGGTAAACCCAAATTTACAAGGGAAGAATTATGTTGTTGGAGGGTAATGTTATGTGGACTATACAAATTAAATGGGAATGCTAACACACAGTCAACTCCAGTGTGGACAAGTCATAAGAGCTACTTAAGTACAGAATGCTCCTTAAATGAATCTGTCATGAAACTCACACTCCAGCATTCAAATCCAACTTGACACCAGTGAAAGAAAAGGAACATTAGAAAGGTGGAGGAATCGAACCATTAACCCAGGTTAGTGACTGAAAGGATACAGTTAAAAATGCAACTCTGTGCATGCTTACTTATGTATATGCTTCCATTAGGCAGAATGAGGCATCTGCCTCGAGATGCTGATTTTGGATGTCAAGGGGTTACTTAATTTATTATGATTGTATGTTTTTTTTTATTGCCATGGGGTGGTGAAAGGGCTTGGGGGACTTTGTGCTTCATGTGCCAAAATAACTTTATTTTGGGTACCATGTATGACCCCTGTAAGACAGTCACCGTTTGCTGCTGTTCCTCAAACAATACGGAACTGTATAAGCAGCACTTTTGCACCAAAACTCCACAGACTGTGCTCTTGTCTTAGTGTTTCAGGTTCCCTGTACCTCTCCCTCCTATATGCCACCTGCTCCCTGAACTTTCCTGCGGCTTCCTCCTTCCTCTTCTTACTCACCCCACCCTCAAATTTCTGTTTTACCTTTCACCTACACAAACCTTCTTTAAGTTGTCAATTGTAATTGCTCATGCAAAGACTAGAAGTCCCTGGATTCGACTAGAACATGAACATTCAGATATCTGTTGTGACCCAAAACACATAGCTCTGCAGGGGCTATGTTCCACCAGCTCCCTACATGACATTTTACTAATGCTCAACAGATACCACTGCAAAGGAAACACGTTTTTTGCAATTTCATCACCAAAGGGTAAGATATCGGGAAACACTTTCAACTCTCTGAAAAGATCTCATAGCCCAGCAAGATTGTATGTGCATTAATGACATCTCCATATGAACTTAGGAGCTGTCATTTGAATCTTCTCCAAATCTCTCTGCCTGCCAAATTTGATTGGCAGTGGAAGGAAACTCTTTTTACTTCCTTTATACATTTACACTTACTGCCTTCTACCAGCACTTAGGAATGCTTCTGTCAAACACAGTGAAGGCTTGTGCTGAGTGGAATTCAAATGGTTTGCCTTAAATTTCTCCTTACATAAAGGTGCCGAAGGTGCTAGCAGGGTGGGGTGTTAACAAAAAGCTAGGTTGCAACATGAACCATGGGACTCGGCAAACACATATATCTGGGGTAGTAATATTGTGTGTGTGTGTGTGTGTGTGTGTGTGTGTGTGTGTGTGTGGTTAGATTTGGGATGGGCCTAAGCATTTGTTTGGAGGACCTCTGTTGAAAATATTTTTATAGGGTGTGTGCTCATTACAAGATGAAACATGGTGAGGATACTAAAAGGTTCTAATATACCATGCTTAATGGTTCACTTGTGGTGGCCACACTGAGACAAAGAATTCCAGAGAATGCCCCATTCACTGCACACTGTCTCTATATACTCAAATAAATATTTCAGCTTGGTTTATTTGCAGGTCTTACTTCCTGGAACAAGAGCCTCAAGTTCGGGTTCGAAGTACCCAAACTATATACATTCGGTGTCTAAAATATCAAGCATTCCAGTCAGGCTTTAAGGGTCAGAAGCCACCCACAATGTTCTTCAGCAGCAGCTGGTAACTACTGGGCCTGGGGGAGCAGCTAACGGGGTCCCTCGAGGCCAGAGGGTCACCAGAGGGGCCCCCAACATTTTATGGTTTTCTCCCTGTCCTTCTCCTTTGCAAAGATACTATTACACACCACCCCAATCTCCTAGCAGTGTGAGATTCCAGGGGTTCCAGGCGCTTACCCAGGGTCCGTGTTTCCTTTTGGAAATGAGGCACAGCGGAGACTGGGGGGTTGTTTCTTTACACATATATACAACCTGAGCTTATGGTGGAGAGGTTCACAGTATTGACATCCCAAGAGGGTCTTGCTTCTCCCATAGTTGCACTATTGGACTCAAACTGACCTCAGCCATGATTCAGACTCTCTCTCCAGCTTGCTTCATTTTACAGAATGTCACATGTACCAGATATCATGCAAAAATGCCAAATCCTAAACTCAAATCTAAAACTCTACTTACTTCAAAACTCTCTTTTGTCTTCTAAACTACCGTAACTCTGAGTTAAGGCAGGGCCCCCTCCCATTTGGCTTTCTCAATGGCCCATTACCTTCCCAAGCGATTTGATTTAATGGCTCATCTCCCAAGCGATTTACCAGGCTGGCCTGTCTATTCTAGCAATTGAATATGCACTAGATCCAGGAATTACAAAGGGGTCCAGGCATCCAGGATATTTAAGCAGTAAAGTGCAAAATGTAGATAGGGCTTTGCCCCTGTTGACCAGGCCTCCCATGAATCTTGTATATGTTCATTTAAGTGTGCGTATGCATAAGTAGGTATTTTCTTTATGAAGATTGGGGACAGTTTTCCTTAAAAGTTCCCTCAAGGCCACAAAGCCCTGGAGGACAAATGGCAGGAATTAGCTTTTGGAATAAATTTGCCCCTAGACAATAACAAAGGAGAGTGTGTAAAGATTTGTTAAGCAGACAAAAGTAATGATTCAATTCCCAGGGAAGGAAAGGGGGCAAGCAAACTAGACAGAAGAGCAGCCTTTTGAGAGTGTTCGAATTTTACAGAGAATGTTAGGAGGAGAAGGAAGGAAGGAAATAAGTGAAACCTAAAAGGTAATGGGAGCTAGCTAGCATAGGAGATGAGATAAAAGGCCATGAGACCACAGAGGAAGAGAAAAGAAGAAAGCGCAGAAAGCAATGGAATGAATTCACAAACCCCAAAATAGAATCTTCACTCAGCATGCCTGGGTTTTTTGAACTTGTGAGTAGTTGCTGAATATAATGAGAACATTTTGGTAAAGAAAAGTACTTTGAAAGGGGGCTCAAAAGAGCTGATGAGACAAAGACTTTTGATCTAGGAAAACAACCCAAACTGTCATCTAACAGGATTGAATCCAAACAGATGTCAACTTTGTTTTTTATTTCTAGTCCACAGTTCAGACATATTTCCCCCCAATCAGAACTGAAAGACAGTATTTGTGTAGCCTAATCGCAAACTTGTGGGAAAGAATCAAAGAGAGAAACTGAAACATTCAGCCTAGATTGTGGCTGCCTTATGGGGGAAACATCATGCCATCAATTTCAGTTTGGCATGGAGAGGAGAAAACTCAGGGGTCGTATTCTTCAAATGCACACACGCCTGTCCAACCTCTGCTGCAAGACTTCCTATGGGGAAAAGGCCACCCAGCCTCTGGGCAATTACTTCCATTGCTGAACTGCTGTTGCTGTGAAGATGCTTCTACTAATGCTTCTACTAAACCACCGAGCCTCTTGGGCTTGCCGATCCTAAGGTCGGCAGTTTGAATCCGCACTACAGGGTGAGCTCCCAGTGCTTTGTCCCAGCTCCTGCCAACCTAGCAGTTCGAAAGCATACCAGCACGAGTAGATAAATAGGTACTGCTGTGGCGGGAAGGTAAAGGGCGTTTCCGTGCGCTCTGGCACTTGTCATGGTGTTCCGTGTGCCAGAAGTGGTTTAGTTATGCTGGCCACATGGCCCAGAAAAGCTGTCTGTGGACAAACGCCAGCTCCCTCGGCCTGAAAGCGGAGACGAGTGCTGCACCCTATAGTTGAATTTGACTGGACTTAACCATCCAGGGGCTGTTTACCTTTACCTTTTACCAAGAGCGTGGAGGGCAGGGCAGCAGGGAGCTTGGCACAGTGTGAATTTGGCGGCAGAGCCAATCTGACCCTCCAGCCACTGTGCCAAGCGTCCTGCTGCCTTGCTTCTTTCCCTCTTGGGAAGCAGCAGCAAGAGGTTGTGTGGGAAGCTGGGAGAGCAACACAGATCCACGCGACCTACTGCCCTCTTCTGCAAATCGCACTCTCCTCTCTATCCTCCATCCAGACAAGCAAGAGGCATTATCAGAGTTCAAAGACACATCCCAGCCAAACAGAAATATCTGGGGTGCAAAGCAGAGATTTGAGCAACTGAACTCAATTAAAGCAAGACATAACAGTGGTGGCAGTCGGTGGAGAAAAGAGCATACAGTATTTTCTTTCAGAAAACTGAAAACTGCCCAAGTGAATTTGTTCAGGTTGTCATGTTTAACCATACTACCTCTCCAAAGGCCGCTGGTCCTCCCTTCTTTCAAAGTGCCCTTAAAAGGAGAAGCAGAAAGCCACAGCTTTGTTCCATACATCTTCGCTGTGCCTTGGCACAGTGAGATGGAAACTAGAAACAAGGCCAGTGCCTGAACTTATTGCAACGTGAAATCATGTGACATTGTCACTGGAGGTGATGAATGGTCATGATCCAGCTAAGGTTAGTTGGGGCTAAGTCTTGCTTTCAGTAGGACAAAGTAAAGTCATAGGTGAGGATTCAATGCTGATCTTACTCTGAGGAGACCCACTGAAATTAATGAACCTGACTTTCTTTTCTGCCAGGCCTTTGGATCTGAATTATCTGTGGACTCCTTCAGTGGGTGTTTTAACCCTGCTTTTTTTTAAAATGAATATGTTTTAGATTCTTTTTGTTTTATACTGGTTTAAATGTATGTGTTTTCTGTTTATTGTTGTGTAATAACAACGTAGTTCTATTTATTTCAGTGGGTCTACTCTAAGTAACATTTAGTTGTTTAAATATGGCTTAGTTGGTAGAACATGAGACTGTTTAATCTCAGGGTTGTGGGTTCGAGCCCCACATTAGGCAAAAGATTCCTGCATTGCAGGGGGTTGGACTAGATGACCCTTCCAGCTCTACAATTCTATGATTCTATGGATGTAACCCAGTGGCTTTAGTCATAAAGGTGAAGGTAAAGGTAAAGGAACCCCTGACCATTAGGTCCAGTCGTGACCGACTGTGGGGTTGCGGCGCTCATCTCACGTTATTGGCCAAGGGAGCCGGCGTACAGCTTCCAGGTCATGTGGCCAGCATGACAAAGCCGCTTCTGGCTGTAGTCATACCAACACTAAAAGTTAAGCTCTGTTTAATTACCTTTGAATTATGGTGCTGGAGGAGACTCTTGAGAGTCCCATGGACTGCAAGAAGATCAAACCTATCCATTCTGAAGGAAATCAGCCCTGAGTGCTCACTGGAAGGACAGATTGTGAAGCTGAGGCTCCAATACTTTGGCCACCTCATGAGAAGAGAAGAATCCTTGGAAAAGACCCTGATGTTGGGAAAGATTGAGGGCACTAGGAGAAGGGGACGACGGAGGACGAGATGGTTGGACAGTGTTCTTGAAGCTACGAACATGAGTTTGACCAAACTGCGGGAGGCAGTGCAAGACAGGAGTGCCTGGCGTGCTATGGTCCATGGGGTCACAAAGAGTCGGACACGACTAAACAACAACAACAATTACCTTCTAGGCTGGAAGAGCACTCTCATGAGATACCCACATCACACAGTAAAAACAGATAACAACAATAAAAATAACAATAACAATTGCAGCGTACAGTCAGAAATGCTCTGGAAATATATCTATCCCAGAAACAAGAAGTACACAGTGTTATTAGTCTAGATAGATTTAACTACAATGCACCTCACTTGTTCCTGGATAAGAGCCCATTTCATTTTCCCATGAACAATGGCAAATTCTTAATCTAGTCTGCAGTTCTTTGGTTGGACGCTTCTTCACGTGTTCCATTCTGGCTTAATTGTAGCTGATTCATAGAAATTCTGAATCTCAGCAGAAGCTACAGCCAAAGCAGAGTCAGTTTAAGATGCTTACTGAAGTTCAGGAAGAGAATGAATGGTGTGTATTTTTAGCCCATGGGGTAGCTGAGTGGTATTAAAATTCAGTCTGTGTTACAGACACTTGGGTTGAATCAGTATTCCAGCATGAGTCTCGCTCTCTTCATACTAGCATTTTCAACCGAGTGTCTGAAAAGCAAGTGTTACCATGGAGACTCAGCTCCAGGGCAACAGCACTTCCTGTCAGAAAGCGGCTACACAGGTAGAAATATGGCCCAACAGAAACCTAAGCAGCTTTGAGAATGTCATACAGTCCATCTCCACAAAGCAAATGTCTTTAATAAACTCCATCTGGGAGATACAGGCTAAACAAGAATTAGGATTCTTGGTCTGAAGATCTCCTGCAGGAAAACAGGCTTCAAAAGGCATCCATTGAAGCACACTACATTTCCCCAAATTTTATTTCTCTGTTTTTTTCATACTTCCAAAAAAACCAAAGACCTTCTTGAGAAAGAGTCAAAGACATTCTTGGAAGGAATCAGAAATGTGTAGATGAAATGAGAATAGACAAGTGGCAAGATTAGAATAAGGACAACAATTTCAATATTAGAACAGCAGAAAGTTGAATGGGGTGACAACAGGAATGTTTTGCCCTGAGGCTGAACATACTTTTGCATACACCCCAGTTCTAGTGCTAGTCCGGGTTTGCTTTGCTTTGGTAGGAGGTCATTGGAGGCTTACTGGCATTGTGTAATATTTGTGTGCATTTATAAAGGTGCATGTTAAGCATTAGCACCGTGAATCTGCAACAGATGCCCCCAAACCCACTGAATCCATGTCAGATTTCATGGAGAACAACCAGCATACTAAGATTTCCTTTCCTCAGCAAGGTCAGCCCACTCCTTTGCTGCCCTGAGGTCTTCACATCAGGCAGTTGGTTAGGAAGGGCATTGAATTTGAACACCCATCACCACCATTTAGCTCTCTAGGAGTGCTGCTGCCCCCTTGTTCTTGTAGCATAGTGGTCAGCTGTGTTCCTACAGGGCTCTTCAGTAGCAGCAGATCACCCATATCTTGCTCTGAAGAAGGGTTCAGAGATTGCCTGCCCCTCTGATGCTTTGCCACAACAAATGCTGTTTAAAGTAAGGTTACCAGACATCCCCATTTCCCAGGGACTGTCCCCAGATTTACAAATCAGTTCCCATACAAAATCCATTGAAGTTGAAAATTGTCCCCAGATTCATTGAAAAAAATCTGGTAATCTTAGTTTAAGGTTTACCTGTTAATGTTTAAACTCTGCTTGCTACCCATAAATCTAAAAAGGATTTGCTGAGACAGTGCTGGCAAAACAGCACTCTTTGAGGCTGCCTGGCCCACCTTGCTCTGCTCTGCAAGGACCCCACATTCCCTAGGGTCATTCATCAGAATGAGGCTTTGCCAGCTGGGAAACCTGGATAGCCACAGAACACCTGCACTGCCACTGCTGCTGTAGCTGCAAAGTCAAGAGGAAGAGGAGGAGGAGGAGGAGGAGGAATGAGGTCAGCACTGGGAGGGAGCAGCATATGGGGTGGTGGCGGCTTTGCTTCAGGTGGTAGAATTCTTGCGTTGGCCCTGTTTCCCATTCTCCCTTTCTCCAAACTGAGATTTCTTCACACACATAGCTTGATGACATTGCCATCAAAGAAAGGCATGTTCCCTTCTCCAAAATGACTCTCCCCCTTTTACAACTGTCTCTGGCTAATAACGTACTCATCAGCTAATCCCCCCCAATAAAGGGATGGTACTGGCAGCTTTGCCAGAACTATTAACAAGTCTAAACCACTGAGCCTCTTGGGCTTGCCGAGCAGAAGGTTGGCGGTTCGAATCCACACAAAGGGGTGAGCTCCCGTTGCTCTGTCCCAGCTCCTGCCTACCTAGCAGTTCAAAAACACACCAGTGCAAGTAGATAAATAGGCACCACTGAGGTGGGAAGGTAAACAGTGTTTCTGTGCGCTCTGGTTTCCATCACGGTGTTCCGTTGCACCAGAAGGGGTATAGTCATGCTGGCCACATGACCCGGAAAGCTGACTGTGGGCAAACGCCAGCTCCCTCGGCCTGAAAATGAGATGAGCGCCATAACCCCATAGTCGCATTTGACTGGACTTAACCGTCCAGGGGTCCTTTACCTTACCTTTGCTGGCAGCTTTGCCAGAACTATTAGCAAGTCCAATGCTCTGCTCAGGTGTGCCTCAGGCAACCTACACTGATCAGAAGCCCATTCACAGAAATCTTAAGAATCACAAATCAGCCAGTTGGAAGGGATGCCAAGGGATCTAGCCCAAACCCAAACCCAGCATTACAATCAAGACATGTTGACTGTCACAAGTGTCACAGTCAGTCAAACTATGGCATAGTGCAACCATGCAAACCTGCAGCTTCCCAAAGAAGACCTCACAGCTACTTTGTTCCTCCAGCGTCTTTCCCCCCTCCCACATCATACTGAGCTTGTCCTAGCCTAGCCTAGCCTAGCCAAAAACCTTGGCTACAGTGCATGGTTATTGAAGAGGAAGCTTAACCATGAGCCTGGCTTCAGATAACACACTAAGCATGCTGTGAGAGTAAAAAAAGACCAAACCAGGCTACTCTGACACCAAATGGTCTCCATCAAAAGCATTTCCCCTTGCTTGGACCTGGAAGTCCTCCTTGCCATACATTTATTATTCCTGCTGCATTCTAAATGGTATTAGCCAGATTTACAGGAGTGTGAAATTGAGCTGGTTATCCTCCATTGCATGTTTAGTTATTCTTTCATGAGAGTTTCTTGCATTTCATTCTATTGGTTTTTCAAAGCTTACCATACCTAGGCTGGTGCAATCCCTCCATTTTTTATGCCACCTAGAGAAACATTCCACTTCAATGTATAAGTAAATCCATTTCGGCTGTTCCTAATGGCACACTACTGCTACGTGCACAAAGGGCAGCTGTTTCATATTCTAGCATATGGTTAAATACTGAAATTAAAGTGATTGGTCTATAATTTCCTGTATAATAATTTCCCCCATTTCAAAACATAGGAATTATCCTTACCTTTTCCCAGACTCCCAGCACCATGTCTAACTTCAATGAAGGCTCAAAATAACTGCCAGCGTTTCTGAGTCAGTTTGTTGTTTCAGCTTTTTGACTCCTAAGGTGTGATTTAAATCCATTCAAATGTGGCAAATATTCTCTGTTACCAGGAAGTGCGCTTCTTCCTCCCCTCCCCTCTTTATGTTAATGTTGTTGATTTGTGGCTTTACCTTCTACCTTTTTGTGACAACAGAAGTGTAATCAGCATTGAGCTTTTTTAAAATAAAAAAACACCCAGCCGGTTAGCCATAGCTGCCAAGTTATCCCTTTTAAAAAGGGATTTTCCCTTATGCTGAATAGGCTTCCTCGCGAGAAAAGGGAAAACTTGGCAGCTATGCCGGTTAGCATGTTCATGTTCCCATTATATAACTGACCCCCTTATGTTTAAGGTATATGTGTAAAAACCTGCTTCTTTTTGCTTGCAACGTCCCATTTTGGTTTTTCCTCTTTTTCGTTTTATTCAAGGGTACGTACAGATGTATATAGGAATTAATTAATAATGTAAAGGAAGTAGTCACTGCCCTATGGCACAGAATTACCACATTGTTGGCTATGTACAGAGGCAGATTTAGGGCAGTGCGAGTGGCGTGGTCACACTGCGCAGCTGAGGAAGGCACCTTCTCAAAGCCCATTTAGCACTGGACCAGCTTCAAGGAGGAGGCATAGGGCTCTCACAGGGTTCTAGAGTCCTCCTTTCTCCTTCCCAAAGCCGAGCAAGTGCTTACCAGGCTTTGGGAAGGAGGTAGGTGGGCTTTAGGACCCTGCCAGAGCCTCATGACTCCTTCCCAATGCTCAGCTTAAGTTGGCACAGACAGGGTGGTGTAATACCAAGGCAATCTATACTCTGCATTAATAAAATAAAATAAAATAAAATGTTTAGCCGTATTCTGCACCAATTCTGTGATCTGCATAAATTACGAAAATTTTACATAATTTTGCTTATTTGGAACAAGTTATTCTCTTTCTGGTAACCATAGGGTTGTCAGACTCAATAGTGGACAGGACTTCTGTGCCTTTAATTGCCCTGCTCTCTTTTGAGTCTGGAAACCTTAAAGAGAAACCAGCAGACCCTTTGTTTAATTTCCAAGCAAAGGGTCTCCTGGTTTCTCCTTAAGGTTTCCAGACTCAAAAGAGAGCAGGGCAATTAAAGGCACAGAAGTCCTGTCCTCTATTGAGTCTGGCAACCCTAGGTAACCATGGAGAGAGATGAGGAGCTATGTAAGACTGCAACACTGACCCCATTTACTTGGGACTACCCTGCATTGCATTGCATTGAGTAGGAGTTACATCTGAGTAGACATGGTTCAAATAGCACTGTAAGCCACTGAAGTCATAACTGCTGAGCACTGGGAAATTTACTGGGTTCCTCTGCAGTTTCAGAGATTTCACTGGAGGTTGCCACAAGCCAGCTTTGCAACCATGTGGCCTAGAAACTTGTTCTTAAAAATTAAATTCTGGATTCAGTACCCAGCATAGCTGCCAAGTTATCCCTTTTTTAAAGGGATTTTCCATTATGCTGAATAGGCTTCCTCGCAAGAAAAGGGAAAACTTGGCAGCTATGGTACCCAGAACCAAATTCTGTAGTTTTTTTTTGGCACTTGCCGTGGAATTCACATGCCCCCTAAATGTAGTCTGAAAGATATGGACTAATATGTAATAAGTATTTGAGTGGAATGTGCCATAGCGAGGGGTAATATAGAACAAGTGATACTATAGCATGGGAGTGGTCAGACTTTTCAACAGTCAGAACTTTTCCAGCGCAACTGTTCTTTCATTCTATAACGGATGGATCCAGATAATCCAACCAAAGTCAGAAGAGCCAAGTCCATTCTTCCAGAAAAAGAAAGAAGCAGAAAAACATCATTGAGAAAGATTAGACTTCAAATATATAAGCATGCTTATTATATGGAAATGAATAAATAAGTACACTGGAAACAACAGGGTTTGGACGGTTTGGTGGAGTTACTCTGTCTTTTGTGCGTGAACAATTTCTCTGTAGTTGTTCTCTGTTTCCTAGTTCCCTAGTTCATATGTCTGCCTTGCACTAAATGTAGCCTCTCTATGTTGGAAGAGGTGGGAATGCCCACAGTGCAAGAAAATAGAACCCCGACATTAAATGCCTTTATTCCAATCAGAGGTGACAAGGCACACATCATTAAAAAATGTCTGAGCAACAAAATAGCTTTGAAACATTTCACATTACAAAGAACACATTTCAAGATCAGGATTGGGGCGAGGGGGGGGGGACTTCTGCACATTTTGAATCGTACCTGCCAGCTCTTGTCAGGTCTAACGTTTGTTTCCAAAGGAATAAAGCACAATCTCAAACAACATGTGGGTATGACTTTATAAGTTAAAAGAAAGAGAAATTGGGGCGGTAGGGGTGGGGTGGGGAGAGAGAGAACACAATTCTCTAAAAGATTGTTTTCATTTAATTAAAGATACCCTTTTCTGTGGTGGATGTGATACCATCGTACCAGGCATTGAAGTCCAAAGAGTGTTTGTTGCTAGAAGTGAAAGGGTTTATACTAGCCTCAGAGAGATTATCCTTAGCTTTTGTTGTACAATAAATGCTTGTCCATTTATAACCCAGGTTACTGGGTAGATGGAACAATGTGGAAACGGCTGTCTCGAAGACACTGCGTATCGTATCTGGATCGAGGATCCTAATTGTGTTTTTTTTGTATTAGGCACAGTTCAATCTGCAGCAGCCAACACCATCTTGGCTCTGTGACCTTGTCAAAGCTCACCAACAAGGCAAGGTCCAGGCTCCTTCATACGGCAGGCATAGGACAGCGGCCCCAAACCATTTCTGTAACTTGACGCACATTGTATGACTGGCATATGCATGGAAATTGCTTCTTGCTGAAACCTTGAGCTAGATCCTCATGGGAGCTGTCCCATTTCTGGAAACCATGTCATCTGAATTCATCCTTGGGGTGCTTCATCAGAAACACAAGACATCAAACTCTTCTGAGAAAGTAACTTCCTGGAGTGTGCGCAGGTACAGAGCAGGTACTAGAAGTGCAATTCTAATAGTTCTGAGGAGATCACAACATCGGGGATGGCACAACTCAGGGCTGCCCCACACATGAGGCAAGGTGAGGTGACTGCCTCAGGCGTCAGGCTCCACTGGGGCAGCAGATCCCATTGTCAATCTTTCTTCCCCTTGTTCCTGATTGTAGATCTTCCCTCGCCCCTTCTTCCCTGGTGGGGAGGGGGGTTCCATTTTGAGCTCCACCTCAAGTGCCAAAATGTATTGGGCTGGCCTTTGATGCTGTTTAATGGAGGGTGCCCCACTGAAGGAAGCTAGATGGGTGGCCTTGGGTTTGATGGAAGGTATGTTTTGTATCCCCCACCTCACCCCCCAGCTGTTCTTAGCATCTGAGCTTGTTTCCTGTTGCTTGAAATTCCTGTATACATCTTAATGTGTTTTCTGAATAATTGTGTTTCCTCCTTTTGAATCAGTGGGTGGCTTCTGGCCAGAATTATTATTATTTTTACAAATGCTAAATGTGCATAGAAAACAGCTGAATACCCCTATAAATATAAAAAAGTGTGGGGTTTTTTTCTGGAGTGTGCACCCTCCGCACTGCAAAAAAAATGAGGAGTGTTGTTTGTCCACGCGAGATCGAAAGCCGGGGAAATGGAACAGAACATGCATCTAGAGGCAGAGAGTTTGATGCAGAGATTGGTTTGCACAAAAGGAGCTTTGATTAAGATGGAGCTTGAGGGTTAGGACAAGAGCTGAAGTGAGAGTCATGATGGTGTGTTTGCCCAAACAATCATAAGAGACTTCTCAGTCAGGTTAGCACACATTTTATGAGGTATTGACTTTTGTGCTAAGAAATGGGATGGGAGTGGAATGCTAATTAGATGCCAAGTGCCCAGATGACTAAAGGTTTTTACTGGCACAAAGCATCCCAAAACCCAGCTGCTTCAGACACATTGCCAGAGAAAATACTATGGCCTCTTCATCACTTCCTGCCTGAAATATCTGTGAATAACATGCATGTGTGAAAGAGCCAGAGCAGAGGTCAGATACAGTACATTTCTGAGCACAATTCAAAGTCTTGGTGCTGACCTTTAAAGCCCTAAACGGCCTTGGGCCTGTATACCTGAAGGAGTGTCTCCACCCCCATTGTCCAGCCTGGACACTGAGGTCCTCCTCAAAGGCCTTCTGGCGGTTCTCTCACTGTGAGAAGTGCGGTTACAGGGAACCAGGCAGAGAGCCTTCTCAGTGGTGGCATCCGACCTGTGGAATGCCCTCCCATCAGATGTCAAGGAAATAAACAACTATCTCACTTTTAAGAGACATCTGAAGGCAGCCCTGTTTAGGAAAGTTTTTAATGTTTGATGTTTTTATTGTATTTTTAATATTCTGTTGGGAACCGCCCAGAGTGGCTGGGGAAACAAGTGACTTTGCGATCAAGTGACTTTGCGCATGTGTGAATTGACCCACTGCCCTTTATCTATTACAATACCACCCGATCTTAGCCCAAAGGCTGAGAAGTGATGATGGGCACAGCATGAATGAGGCATGTTTTCCCACACAGCTACCAGCTTTTCTGCCCTCCCACCTGCTTAGAGCATATTGCCCCTGCTTCTCATCAGCACCCCTTAGTGAGTAGTCAGCAGGGGTTCTTTCCGCAGCTCTGGCATCTTAAAACACCCCTGGATCAGAATGTATATGAAATGCAAAGTTCTGTTTTCAGATTTGGATTGCTTCCCACTGCAGTCGCAGTGGAGACCTGCATTTCGGCTCAATTGCTGTCATTTGCAGTTCCGACAAATCGCCCTCCATACCTGCTGTTTGTACCTGTTGCCGCCTGAGACTAGGGACAGTGTGGTGTTTCAGCTTCATCCGTCTTTATATGCTCATAAGATTTTTTGGCTGTGTTTTCTGAGCCAAGGGATAAAATATCAAAGTAGGAGGCAGCGGCGGAGCATATGCCCAAGCTGCCCAGGGAGGGCGCACTCCCAAGGAGGGCGGGGCACGGAGGGTGCCCTCCCACGCACGGGATAGCCGCTCGGGTGGACAGAGCAGTACATGTGCCCTGCAGCAGAGGGCAGAGTGAGCCGCCGATGGTGGACATTTGGTGTGCCGCCCGCCCGCGACTGCCAAATGTCACCCCCCTCAGTGAAGACACTCGGGGCGGCCTGCCCCCACCGCACCCCCCTTCCTCCACCCCTGGTGGGAGATGCTATTGTTTCTCTTCTGGTGGAAAGTGTGCATGCATACAACAAACACATTGTTAAATGTAGTCATGTTAAACTGTAGCAGCAGGAACAGGAAAACCACTATGAACTAAACCATTCAAAAATCCATTATTACATCTATCAAAACTTATTTACACTGTTGAATTTATCTTAATGCTACCAGCATTTTAAAATGAAAACAGTTTTTACCCATATATTCTGTAAACATTTACCAGTCTTCTTTAAATGTGCATTCTTCTTGTTCTCTTATTCTATATGTTAAGTCTGCAAGCTGCGCATATTCCATTAGTTTAAGTTGTCATTCTTCTTTGGCTGGGACCTCACACATTTTCCATTTTTGGGCTAACTAACAAGACATAGTAGTGGTGTACATAAATAGTCTTTTTTGACACCTGGGGATTTCCCTCTGAATTATCCCCAACAAAAAGGACTTTTTTTTTTTAAAAAAAAGGGTACTTTTAAACATTTTTTTCAATTCATTATATATTATTTCCCAGTATTAGAATATTGCCAGTCAACATCCTCTTCTGGATGTGGTTGTTGTCCTTTAGCCCAGCAGTAGTGGTGGTGAAGTACTTCCGAGATGTTAAAGATAGGGCATGCACATTAATTTACAGGCATATTGAAGAGCACTATAGAGCAATGGGCAATGAAGGGCAATTAGCTAGGGCTGTGCCAAAAACTTATTCCCCATTTTCTCTGGCCATTCTCCATCAACTAATGGGAGAATTCAAGGGCTTATATATCCAATGCAGTGCTAAGGAAGCATCCCATAAGCACAAGGATTCCCACTTGCACAATGGGACATCCCCCCATCTCCTCCCCCTGCTCTCCCCAACTCTGCTCCAGAGGTTTAAGGGAACACCCAAAACAGATTTAGGGAGTGAATGGGGGGGAGGGCAGGGAGGAGCAATGGGGGGGGGAGCCTCCTGGTGCAAGTGGGAATCCTTGTGCTGATGGGATGCTAATGTAGAACTGCACTGGATACAAGCCAACCATCAAATAGGAGGGTAAATTCCAGTGGGGGTCCCATTCATAGGATGTAGGGTATTTGTTGTGCTTGCTGTGCCTTTCAGGTGACCAAGCGGCTTTCTGAGCATCATTTCTTTCATTCTCCAAATCTTATCTCCAGTGGCCTGCATTCTGCAGCCTTGCCAGGTGCCCACACTTTCTGAAAACCCCATAACTTCTGCAGATGGGCTTTCCTTTAAGCAGGAGAATCCTTGGAAGCTGTCCACCATGCTCTAGACAGCTGTTCATTTTTTAAAAAAATATCATTTTTTTCAAAGAAATCATTGTGGAACTGTTTTTAATGGTAAAAGTCTCCCCTTAGAAACAAAATCACTGAGTGCACTGAACTCAGGCGCAATAACCAGCCTCCAGCGCTTCCCACATCTTCTTCAAGCTGGGGGAAGATGTTTAGGCAACTCCTCCCATGGGGCTTTTTCAGATCAGGAAGTGTGGGCAGCTAGGGAGACTGCAAAGCAAAGGAGAAATGTTTAATGGAAAGCAGGAGGAGGAAACACACCACTCTTGGCTACCTCACAACCCAACAATAATGTAAGCTCAGTGCCAAACAGGGATATGTGAACATGTTAATTTCAATTTCTTTCGGTTTCTCATTTTTTCCAATCTTCAGTTTGCTACATTTCCACGTCAGTCTGCAAGTTGTTGTTGTTGTTGTTGTTGTTGTTCTTTTTAAAAAGTTCTCATGATGAAAATTCACCAGCATTTTCATGAGTATTTATTCTAATACTGTAAATGCATTTTTGCAATGCAAATTTCCCCAGTATCATACTTCGTTCTATATTGTTTTCACTAACAGAAACATTTCCCTTAGTGTATACATTGTTGTGCACAGTACTCTGCTGGAGAACAGCACCACAAAATTTGGAAATGTGCAGCTTTGGAAGGATGGCTGCGTTTCAGTTCCCCTTCTCTTTTGGAAAGTGTTAATTAGGCAACTTTACCTTTAAATGTGAACTGAATCAAATTTCTCCTCCATCCAGGAAATAAAGAAGATGGATCGAATGTTTCCTAATATTGGAGGCAACGTTGTGATGTTGCACTGGAGGATAACTATTGTAGACTTTTATAATTTTATTTGGAGAATATTCCTCAGACTTCTTGAATTGAAAGAATTAATGAACTGGAGAGTCCTGGATCGAAGACTGGAAAATCACCAAGCAGAGGGGGAGCTTCTGAATATGAATTTTGACTGAACATTTGACTATTCTGCAGAACTATTGAATTTATATCTGACAGACAGATAGTTAGAAGTCCTTTCTACCTTTTTCTTTTCTTTCTGTTCTTTTTTTTAATTTTAATGTTTATTGATTTTAGATATTAAATCCCTCCACCACAAGACATAAAAAGAAAACAAATCACCTCACATACAAATAATTTTTTACATAGAAAATATGATTCTTTCATATATTGTTCCATATATTGTGATTTCCATCATCCTTAATATGGGTCCATCATTACCTTGTTGACTGCACATTTGCATATATTTTTTAACTTAACGTTAATTGTCCATATTCTTGGTAGAGTATTTCGTTGCAGAAGTTATTCAAAACATGTCAAAGATTTTATCAGAGAACAATGTTCTCTTTCTGTTCTTTCTTCCTTTCTTCTCCTATTTCTTTCTTTAATAGTTTCTATTGTTCTTGCTTTATTCTTTCCTTCTCTTTAGATTAGTTTGACTTTTATTGTATTTCATGTTGCAAACTTTCAATAAAAAATTGGTTTTTTTTCTAAAAAAAATCCCCTCCATCCCTAACCCCAGATCTGAAATTCTAAAGCACCCCTGTGAATAAGACGGGGGGGAGGGGGTTAGGCTCAGCCCAATGGGAAGAAACTTGAGAAACTGGAAGAGAGGCTTTAGCACAGCACTAGTTTCAGCTGTTATTCTCTGACACCAATATGGACACACTTTAATTTTAGTGGGGCTGTACATCCAACTACAGTCTTGTCCCCAATCAGTTGTCAATCAAAGACAGGAGCTGACACAGGTAAGCAGGTAGCTAACTCAAGGAAATATAGTGGGACCTCGATTTACGAACTACTCGACATCCGACGTTTTGACTTACGAGCAGAAAAAGTGGCTGCGCGCTTACGATTTTTTTGACATCCGAATGGAAAACCCGTCCACTGCTAGATGCAGTTTCCTCGACTTCTGAATTTTTAGATGTGGTTTCCTCGACTTAACGAATTTTTTCATTTCCAATGCATTCCTATGGGAAACCGCTTTTCCTATGGGAAACTCGACTTACGAAGTTTTCGACCTATGAGTGTGCATTCGGAACGGATTAAATTCATAAGTCGAGGTCCCACTGTAGTGTTTAGTGCCAGTGAGCTTCCAAAGCCCTTCTCCTATTAAGATCAGGAGCATGTTTGCAATGATACAGCTTTTCAAACAGAAATTACAGAGCTAGTAATGGATCTGCACCATGGTTTCCAGGCAACATAGACAAATGTTGTGCATATGGCACTAGCCTTGGCAATGAAGGCTTTTGTGCATGTGGCAAAGGGGCTGATACTGCAGGAGAGCAAGAAGGGAAAGTGTGGTGGCACTGTTGTGTTCTTGGAATCCAAGGGCCATTTCCTGCATGCTATGCCACTAAATGAAAAAAAAAGACTTCTCTCTCAGGTTCATCCCACAAGTGGTAGAGTGTGCAGCCATGGCCATTCAACTCCCCCTTCCCTGCTTAAATGGCTTTAGGATGTCTCACGCATCAGGCAGTTTACCTGAGCAGGTAAGCACAGTGACAGTGTCTCGCAACAGCTATTAACAAAGCAGAATCTAAGCACAACTACACATTTCAAGCAGGCACATGCTTACTGTTGGTGTTCCCCACAACAGATGCATAGATACTCTTCCTTAATGTGTCATAGGGCTGTACCTAACCAGGGCTCCCAGACCAGTGTATATGGGTATAGGAGCAAATACGCCTGTTTTCCAACACTGCATTTTCTGCAGGAAACCACAGCCTATCTGCAGCAAACACAATTGCTGATAAAGTACCAATCCACTGTCATTTGGTGGATGACTTGTAGAACCCACCAGCCATAAGCCACTAGTGTCTCCTGTCCATCTCACTATCGTGCTTGTACAGTCAGGAACACTCACTTGCTCTCTTTTCCTTCCCCATCTCTTGCTCAACCAACTCTTGCACAAAGCAATCCCAATGCAGAAGCTGTTGCTTTGGCTGGGGGTTGGGTGGAAACCCTCGAGAATGGCTGCCTGCCAGGAATGCTTCCACACTGCTGTACATCCCTGTCAGTAAACCCCCTTGAGCAAAATGCTGCCCTTATTCCTTAGAAATGCCTCTCCTGTCCAACATGGCCAAGGAAATATGGCAAGGCTACACCAAAAGCAAGTTGGAGGCAGATTAATGGCAGTCAAAAGGCTATTTCTGATTTAAATGCCCAATGTGTTCAGGGACAGACGTTTTCTAGTGATCACATGGGCACCTCTATATAAAAGCATTACATGTAGACTAACATTACAGTATAACATCATAAATAGGATCTGTCAGGTTCTGTTCCTGGATTTAGCTCTGGAAAACTTTAATGGGTGATTAAGCATGCTATAATGGCACTCCTTGCAGGCACTGACAATATCATTTTCAAAAATGTATCAGTAAGCACACGTTTGAATTTTACCTAGATTGCTTTTGCTAATATGCCCCAGTTGAGGGCCCCCTTTCTCTCTCTCTCTAATATTCTCAAATGTCTTTTTAAAATTAGTTTTTATTTATACTTTTCAAGTTTATACATTTCATTAGTTTTACAATCAATTTAACATCTCGAAATTTGACTTCCTTCCCCCTCTTTCTGCGGTTCCTTAAATTTATTTTTAAAAATATCTTCTGCATATCCAAATTCATTTAACTTGCTCATTTAATTATCTACTGTAAACATATGCTCTTATGAAACTGCAGGTTATTACAATAACCCTGCTAATGTTTTTGTCTGTTTACAATTTATCTGTAAATATTAAATAAACCATTTCCATTCTTTTATGAAAAGTTTGTTATCTTGATTTCTTATTCTTCCAGTGAGTTTCGCCATTTCTGCATATTGCGTACGTTTTTGTATCCATTCTTCCTTTACTGGGACTTCTGCTCCTTTCCACTTTGGGACAAGTTTCCTACTCAGTCTCAGCTATGCAGAGCATGCCACCAACAGTCTGACTCAGAAACAATCCTGACATCATAATTAAAGAAGCCAAAAAAAGGGAAGGGGGCTGTCATCATAAACAAGTTGAACTACATACGAGTGTCTGAGAAGTAACTCTCCAAAAGCACATCTTATAGTCCCCTTGTCCTCATACTCAGATGAGGAGTACCAGAAGGACCTACATAACTTGATGGAGGAATTTCCTGCAAATGTGCAGGCCTAGGTCTGCATAGATAAGATACATCCCTGGAAACTCAAGGCAATCCCAGATGCCCTACAGTTTGGGGCATCAGTACTATCACAGTTGGGGTATCTGGGTATGTAGACTTTATTATCTGATCAAATGCCATCAAACTCCTAGAGTGAGATCGTGGCCCTACTTGTGAGCTTTGCATAGAGAAATGTTTGACCACTGTGAACAAGATGCTGAACTACGGTAGATGTGACTTTGATCTCATCCAGCCAGACTCTTCTTAGGTAAGTGTATTTGCTGGATGTGCCTCCAGCTACAATATTATATACAGTGGCACCATGGTAGTCGAACGGCTTGACTCCCAAATTGGCTCCCAAACACCACAAACCTGGAAGTTAGCGTTCCGATTTGCGAACGTTTTTCAGAAGCCAAATGTCTGATGCGGCTTCCGTGGCTTCCAATTGAGTGCAGGAGGCTCCTGCAGCCAATCGGAAGCTGCGCCTTGGTTTTTGAACTGTTTCGAGAGTCAAACGGACTCCTGGAACAGATTAAATTCGAGAACCAAGGAACTGGTATCACTGTACTCTTATGTCACATTGCGATGAGTGGGACTTACTGTTGTGTAACCATGCATATGATTGCACCTGATTTTCTGTTTCCAATATAGAACTTCTACCTCAGCACAAGGTGTGAATCTACATGACTTGCCTATTCTATTAGCCCTATAATTTCCCATCATTTCAATGAGAAAACATTCTGAGCACAATAGCCAGAACACAATAAAACATAAAATTAATAGCGAATACAAGAAAATCAGGAAGCAATTAATGCCAAACGGTTACCTTCAGAGCGCTCTATGATAGAAATATTCTTCACTGTAGACAAAAGCTTGGCAGGGATCAATGTAAAATTGATATATGAATGGGGGTGGGGAGCAATAAACTTATCTACCTCTCCAGAAAAAGGCTCATTTAAGGCAATACAATTAAACTGGGACATTAGTAGTACTGGTGCCTTGCCAGAAAAATGATAGGGTATTTTTCATGCAATCTATCAGGATTTTTTAAATATAAAAAACCCTTTTAATTCTGAAAAATAAACCGGTGCTTTTGGTCAAGGCTTAATTGGCACTGTTAAAACAATTCTAGCATGAGTATTCACAACATTTTCTAATACCAGCCCAAGTAGTTCCTAATTTACTATAACAATGAAGAGAAAAGTCATATAAGAAAGGAAGGGCAATTAATGCTCCAACTTTAAAGCGTTGGCACAAAGGCAGCATTACTATAAAGGTTTTTAGTAGGAGAAATCTGGAAAGAGTGAAATTTGAGCAAGAGATCAGTTCATCATTGTTGCTTAAATTGAATTTCTATTGGACCTATATCTGTCTGCATTGCAAATGAGATTTGAAGTGGTTTGGCAATGCAATGAAGACCCCTGTCAATGCCACATGTAGAGGCAGGTCCACTAAGGAGAATGGAGCACCGTTGCATCAGCCTCAGTCTGCCTTCAGTAAGGAAGAGGGGGAATTAGTTGCCCCTGCCTGCATTTGACTTCTGGCTTCACCTACTGTTTTTGGCCCAGGTGGTCCCAATAGCCAACAGCCACAACTGCATACCAGTGGGGAAGGCTGGTCCTTTAAGGCAAATGGGACAGTGCTCCACTAATCAACCTCAGTCTCCCCTTAGCCAGACCCTACCTGCCTGCCTTTTTACTTGCATCCTGTTGGGGGTGGGGGTGGGACGGCCCTACCTGTTCATTTCTTCCTTCTTAGCATCCGTCTTGGCATTATAGAACTCAGCAGGGGCAAAACTAGAATTGGCACTACCTGTCATTGGCTCTGGCTCAAAATTACTGTTGGGCTACCTGTGTTCTGCCCTACTAGCCTCAATGGGCACCAGGGACCACGGAATACCTCCTTGTTTCTCTCAATATGAAGAGCTATTGGGTCAAACTACTGCTTCTGTGGTTAACAACTGTAACAGAGCTAATAGTACAGACTTCAATAAAGAGTCATTGGGGGGTTTTGGGCGAAAAAGTGTTTAAAGAGAGGGAATGAATTTTAGCACTTCATTCGCAACGCCATCCCAATATATTTTAGACTGCTGTGCAATCTTTTGACAAATTGTGGTATGGATTTTTTTTAATTAAAAAAATCTAATTATCAACAGCTTCTAGGAAAGGAAGGAACTTCTGCCATCTTTCCGGTTCAATGAGTACTCAATTGCCTAGTGCTGCCTGTTCTGCCACTTTCCTCAACTTTTGTCCATTAGACTCAGAACACTAGAAGAAAGTGGCCAATGATTGCATTAATGGGTCTCTCATTATTTATTAAAACTCGGCACCACCAGTCGTCATTTGACTGAGCTGGGATTGGTACAATTAGGCAGAATTACTCCGGTGAGATGAGACATTTCAATAGATTTTACAGTTCTGTTTCTGGAGGCTCTTATTACTATTATCTAAGGTCAACCACAGATGGAAAAGCACATTTAGAAAAGCAACAGGGAAATTCCTACACGGTTTCTGCCCTCTGCTGGGGATTCAGTGCCAAAGAAAAAGCATAGCTGTTCCAATACTGTAAATAACATAAAGGTAAAGGTAAATGGACCCCTGACCACTAGGTCCAGTCGTGACAGACTCTGGGGTTGTGGCGCTCATCTCACGTTATTGGCCGAGGGAGCCGGCGTATAGCTTCCAGGTCATGTGGCCAGCATGACAAAGCCGCTTCTGGCAAACCAGAGCAGCACATGGAAACGCCGTTTACCTTCCCGCTGTAGCGGTTCCTATTTATCTACTTGCATTTTGACGTGCTTTCGAACTGCTAGGTTGGCAGGAGCTGGGACCAAGCAACGGGAGCTCACCCCGTCACAGGGATTCGAACTGCCGACCTTCTGATCAGCAAGCCCTAGGCTCTGTGGTTTAACCCACAGCGCCACCGCGTCCCTCTGGTACATAACATATCATGGTGCAATTGTCTACCCCAGTCATCCAGTCATAGATTCCTGAAGGGCAAGGGTTGTAGGAGGGACCCCAGCCAGGTGGAGCAGCTTGTGACGTATGCTCAGGATGACCCAGGATTTAATCTAGGTTATTATCTCAAATTAGGGAAAGTGGTTAGGTCCTTTCAACAATCAGGCATACCTGACCCAATCAGGATTGCTGCATGGATCAAAAGCCTGGCTCCTGCATGGGCCAATTAATCTTTTTGGCCCACTGCTGGCAACCCATGTGACCGCCCCTTCCTATTTTACCTGATGGGCTGAGCAGATCTCATTGCCCTCTCCCCTCATCCAGCCTCTCTTCTTCAACACCTGACTGCATCCTACATTCTGCAAGGCTTGCCCCCATCACACACCAGGGAACCTGCATTGGATAGAACATACATTGGATATGGGGGCTGTCCTGTGACACAGAGGCAGCAAATCTCCACTCCTGGCATGATGTAAGTAAAGGATTGCTCAGTAATCTTTGCACTTGGACTTTACCAATGGTTTTCTGACTGCTGAAGTACACCAGACTTGCTAATGCTGCCCCTGATAGTATTCTCTGCTCTTTCCCGGTATCTGCGGAATGGCTCTTCTCAGAAACAAAACCAACACAATGTGACACTGGACTGAAAATATTTTTAAATGTGATTTTGACAAAGGATATCCTAGATAAATATTTTTTATAATAATAATTTGCAATTGTATAAAACGTTGCATAATCACCTTCCTTGTGAATGTAAAGAAACTTACTCTAGAAGCCTTTCTAGTAATAAAATGGTCATTTTGCATCTCTCAAGACTTTAGGTACATTTGAATGTTAAACTTAAAAAAAGAAATGGGGGTGAGGAAAATGGTTGAGCCTTTGACAGATCCAGCATAATATTCAGTAATGCTGTATACAGTAATACTGTATTCAGTGATGTAGAAAGATAGGTTACAGCTGATGACAATCTGGTCTAAATCCCATTAAGATCAAAGCTAGTTGTGTATGCTTTTCTGCTATGTCATCCTTCTCCAAACCCAGTAAAGCTGCTCAAAATAGAAATTAATGGAGGCTCTGTCAATGTGATTTGAAAATAGATTCATGCAAACCATTAATTCGTTTCTATGACACCCAGTCTAACTGAGTATGTTCTTCTGCCTGTCTCCCACACAGACTCGTAAATCTTTATCCACATGAAAGTAACCTATATTGAAATATGAAGTTATTAGCTCTTATTTTCTAAGATTAATACATATCGGACTAATTCAGTGTAATATTTCAGTGTAAACTTTGTAGCCCAATTCACTTTACAGCTAAGCTAAACATACTTGCATTTAGCCCCCAAAGGAGATTTGCATCCAATTTCTACAATGGGTGAAACTTCTATGCTTGGATGGAAATTTCTCATGTATTTCACTTGGACGTTTCCCCTCCATATGACCAGGTCCGGTAAACAGATGTCACCATTCACCAATCACAGCCACAGACATCAGCTTAAATACACAAGGCTACAATACACATACCAGTTAATACTGAACTAGGCAACTTAACACCGTTATTAAACAGTGCAGGGGCTAGAACAGGATTGGGGAACCTCTGGCCTGGGGGCGAAATTCAGCCTTTCAGGCCTCTCTATCTCAAGGATACAGCCTGTTTCCCTGCCCCCCATTTCATCCCGGCAAGCTAGGAGTGTTGATGGACAAAATCCACCCAGGTAAAAGCATTTGATGAGGGCATAGTGGCTCAGGAGGCACAAGGGGCGAGGACCTCTCCCATAACACCAGTAGTAGAGACTCCCATTAGGGTCCTTGTCAATCCTGCAGTCCCTCCTGTTCCTCCATCTGCAGGCAGGGGGGGACTAAAATGCACAGCAAACACAAGGCTAGGAGGCATAACAGAAGGTGCAATATGTCCCCATCACTATCACTCTCACCCTCCACCTCTTCCCATTCCTCTGCTGGGGGCAGAAGAAGGGGGTCACACTAAGAAGTATAAAGAGATCAGTGAAGATTGGACCTGTTACATCTACCTCCCTGAAGCTCAGCACTGGCACTCCACAGGGATGCGTGCTAAGTCCATACCTGTATTCATTGTATACATATGATTGCATTTCATCTGACCCATCTACTGCAATTATTAAGTTTGCTGATGAGACTATAATGGGTTTAATTACAGGCAGAGGCAAATCTGTGTACAGGGAGGAGGTTCAAAAATGTATCCACATGGTGCTCAGAGAACAATCTGCACCTAAACATTGGAAAGACAAAGGAGATGGTGTTGGACTTTTGGAGGAAGAGGGGGGAGCTAGCCCCGTTGTATATCGGGGGGGGGGCTGTGTGGAGAGAGACTCTTCCTTTGAATACCTGGAAGTCCATCTTAGAGAAGACCTAACTTGGAAGGTCAATACAGCCCAGGTGGTTAGGAAGGCCCAACAGAGACTTCATTTCCTTAGGGTCTTGCGAAAGAACAAGGTTGGACAGCAACCGATGATTTCCTTCTATCTGCCCACAATAGAAAGTGTTCTCTCATACTGCATCACGGTGTGGTATGCTGGTTTGACAGCCATGGACAGAGTCCCTACGGTGGGTGGTCAAGACAGCATGCAACATCGCGGGCTGTCCCCTGAGTCTGCTAGATGTTATCGCGGGAGACCGTTGCCTCAGAAGAGCAAGGAACATTCTCAGGGATGACTCACACCCTGGACAGCACCTTTTAAATCTCCTGCCCTTGGGCAGGAGATAAAGAAGCATGATAAGCCACACCAACAGGATAAACAGGTATCTGAAGAAGTGTGCATGCACACGAAAGCTCATACCAAAATAAAAACTTAGTTGGTCTTTAAGGTGCTACTGAAGGAATTTTTTTTTTATTTTACTTCGATCCAGACCAACACGGCTACCTACCTGTAACCAGGATAAAGAACAGTTCCTATCCATGGGCTGTGAGGCTGCTGAACGGAAGACAGCAACATTGCGGCTGATGTTCGGGCACAGAGTGTAACAAGGACTGAGAGATTGTGGGGGAGGGAGGGGGAAGGGGGCTCATTTAATCTCACTGTAAACAAGTGGTACGGTGACAATGAAGTATTTCTACTGTATTTCTACTTCTAAATACAATACCAAGAGCAGACATGGCCAGAAGCTTAGTCTAGTCTGGAAGTAAAAAAAAAGCATGAATATCTGATGCTAGTTCCACCTTTTCTGAGAGGCTGCAACTTGTGAATCTACTGAAGTGATAAAAGGTACGCTAGCTACGCCCCTGCTACCACATGCCCTTTGGAAAGGATCCTAGTAAAGTATTATATTCCAAAATCATTGCTGTGGTTTTATTGAAGTATCTTCGTTACTTGTATGCCATCTTAGAAGGGTTTGTATCTGAAAGATGGGGGGGGGATACATATATACAGTACACACACATATAGTGTGCCCTTAACTACAGTACTGCTAATCAGTTTCATTAGATTATCCTTGGTTCTGGTATTACAGGAGATTTTGTTCCCCATCTCCACACTTCACATAATTTCCTAAATCTCCCTCATACCCTCTCCCACTTTTTTTCCTAAACAACCCCCTACCCAGTGTACTGGCCATTCCTCCTAGCAAAATTGCTCTAACTCCCTTATAATTTTTTCCAGCTGTTTTTTGAGATGGAGCAACCAGAATTGAACATGTGCTTGCACCATAGATTTATATAAGAGCATTATGATACTGGCAGAAATAGCTTTTTCTAGGTAAACTGTTCCTTTTTTCTTTTCACAGATTATCATGATCGAGATAATCACTGGACAGAACATGATTCTCAAGCTATCCATCTGCCAGGAAATTTTCCTATGGAAATCTCATTGAAATGAACCAGATCTTGTAAGAAATTATTGTCACTATGGTAGAACTCTTCCACACCTCCCACTAATTTCAGTGCAGCTTGTGTATTGAGACTGAGCTCAATGAGAGTTGCTCCTGGGTGTTATTAACACTTTTGGGGCTTGCTCCTGCATATACACAGACAGAAGACATTTAAGATGAAATGAACTTTCATAGACAGCGAGTTTTAATACAGCAAATACATTATTCACAATGTATTTTTTTAATCAATAAAAAAGGCTCAAGACAGCAAACAGTATAATTTATTCACCTATTTTTGCTTCTTTTTCTGCTTTAAAACCTTTACTAAAGAAAGAACCCACTAGCCTGAATTAGAACTAAATTAAAGCTGAACAAACATGAATTCTGTTTGAACACTTTTTGGATGTTATAAATTCTTTATTTAATTTGATACACATTGTCTAGGAATCCTTAAAAAGCCAAGTAGGAAGTCTAGGAATCCTTAAAAAGCCAAGTAAGAATTATTTTTACGAATTATATAAAATCCCTGACTCTACCTAATTACTATTAACAGCTTCCACTGTATTCAGAATGTAAGGAGTGTTTTATGTATGGTCAGATACAAAAGAAGACAGGGCACCTGCATCTTTAATACTTGTGTACAAGAGGGAGAAGCTACACATTTGATCCCTGACCTCCTTTGCATCTGGCCATTCTAACAAGACAATCTTATCTAAGTCCCACTGTGTTCAGTGGGACTTATTGCAGGCAATAATCACTTGACTCCTCCCCAGGCATCTTAAAGATGCATCAAAGTGTTAGGATTTGTTGCATTTCCAGGGTGAGTTGGTATTTATACGGATTTATGAATCCATAAACAGTACGTTATTTTTTTTGTATCAGGTTTTCCCTGCTACGAATAATGCCAAACGGTGTGACAGAGAAGTTAGTAAATCTGCCAGGAAATATTTTGATACTCCTCTTTGCGTACCATCTTATACAGTTACTTGGGGGTAAGTTCCACTAAGCTCAATGGGGCTTACTTCTAAGTATACATATAGGACCACACTGTAGATTATATGGATTATTTTTGAACGGTACAATTGCTCCTGAAAACTAAGGTTATTACCGGCCAATATTGTGTATATTGCATGGATGGAAAATTCCTGCCCAATTTCAAATGTGGTCTTCAGTGATCTCTGTGCTGCCTGTGCATCTCAGGAGGTGCATTTTATTGGTGCAAGCAGCCTAGATCACTGTAGAAAAACAGCTACCAGATTTTTAGAAGACATCTGAAGGCAGCCCTGTTTAGGGAGGCTTTTAATGTTTGTAGATTATTTTATTTCATTTTTCTGTTGGAAGCCGCCCAGAGTGGCTGGGGAAACCCACCCAGATGGGTGGGGTATAAATAATAATAATAATAATAATAATTATTATTATTACTGAGCCCTCCCCTTTCCAGGAATTGCATGTGGGGGTAATGAATCTACCACTACTGACCAGGGACCTTGGGCAGCAGGATCCACAGGGGCAGCAGGATCCACAGGGGCAGCATATCCTGTTGTAGATTGTTATGTACTGTACTGCTTGCGGACCAATCAGCAGTACATAACATACATCTTTTTCCCCTTCTTGTTCCTGATGTGAACTTTCACTCAGCCATTCTTCTTCCCTGGCAGAGAGGTTCGCCTCGGGTGTCAAAATATCTTGGGCTGCTCCTGCTCCTGGCACGCACACCAGGGCTTGTGAAAACTGTACCAGTTACTGCATGAAGCAGCCTATTTAAAATGTTCGGCAAAAAAAGAGAGAGGGAGCTGCAGCTGTCGCTAGGACTGCATGGAGGTTTAGGATCTGGGTACCACAGAAGAGTCCTCCCCAGTTGCGGAACTAGTGGTGGGCTTTAGGACCTAGGCAAAAATTTTTTATTCGTTTGGACTTTCAAAGTTAGCGTTTATTATTTCGAAGTACTGAACGTATATTTATGTTACGGTGTTTTTACTGTCCTTAACGTCTTATATACTATCGGAGCCAAGGCCGAGAGGTTTTTATGAACGTTTTATCAGTGCGGGACTCTGGGCGGGATTTCTGCAACGGAGGCAGGGCGAGTTCTGAGGGACGAAGGCCGGTGACGATGAAGGAAACACTGTGTACGGGAAACGCCAGGCTCCGAGCTTTTCCCAGCGGAACCACCAACGCCTCCTGGCCTTCGCGCCTCAGCCAAATCAAACGAGCAAGGCCGCGCCTCATCTCTAGCGACAATCGTCGACAGACCAATGAGCAGACAGCTACTGAATCCCAGCCGCCAGTTGAAACGGTCGAGTTGGGCATCGCCAACATCCAATCAAATCAAAGTTGCAGCGCGAGACCTCCCCGCCCCGCCCGGTCCCGCGCTAATAAGAACAGGGAGAGACAGGAGCCCGGATTCGAAGAAAATGGCCAATGAATGCTTGGGCGACTCGGGCTGTGACGGAGGGAGAAATAAAGACGACTGACAGGATTTTTGTCCAACCCAATCCCAGCTCCTGCTCGTACCCTCTCCATAGCCGACCTATGGTGTGACTCTCCTGCCGCCGCAGTTCAGCGGAGCTCACGGACCCTCGGAGTGACTGCCGCCTCGTCTAATGGGATGATGAGCGCTATTTAAGAAGGAGGGTTTCCGCTTCCGGGGCTCTGGGTTGATTTTCCCCTTCCCCTCGCCTCACGCTGACACACTTTTTGTGCAATGAGAATGACGGACCTCGGTTAAGTCGTCCAATGGATGCGAAGTGGGCGGAGTTGCCGTGTGCAGGAGTGTTCCAAGATGGCGGCGGGTGCGTGAGGCGCGATACTCGGCGCGCGATTCCCTCTTGCTGGCGCTCGCCGCCATGAAGGGCAAGGAGCGTTCCCCTGCCAAGGCCAAACGGTCCCGGGGCGGCGAGGACTCCTCTTCGGCGCGGAGCGAGCGGAGCAGTAAGAAGCCAAGCAACGGCGGCGGGAAGTCGGCGAGCGGCGGCGGCTCTGGCGAGGGTGGCGGCGGTGGCAGCAGTCGGCGGAGCCTTCACTTGGAAAAGGCCAGCCGGGCCAGCAGCCGCGAGTATGACTCCGCCACGGTGGGCAGCTCCGGGGGCGGCGGGAGCAGCAGCCGCCACGGCTACAGCAACAGTAGCAGCAGCAAGAACGCGGAATCGTCCTCGCGTGGCAGCCGCGGCGGCGGCGGCGATTCCCGGGCGCCCCCCTCCGACTCCGGCAGCAGCAGTGAGTACAAGACGCTGAAGATCAGCGAGTTGGGCTCTGCGCTGAGCGACGAGGCAATCGAGGACGGGCTCTTCCACGAGTTCAAGCGCTTCGGGGACGTAAGTGTCAAAATCAGCCGCCTGCCGCCCGGCACCGGCGCTGGCGACGAGCGGGTGGCCTTCGTCAATTTCCGGCGCCCCGAGGACGCCCGAGCTGCCAAGCATGCTCGCGGCCGCCTGGTTCTCTACGACCGGCCGCTGAAGATCGAGGCTGTCTACGTGGGGAGCAGCAGCGGAGGGGGGAGCGGCCGGCGTCGCGCCAGCCGTTCTCCTGCCCTTTTGGACAAGGAATCTCCCTACGGAGCCGCAGCGGTGGGTGTAGCAGGTGCGGCGCCTGCAGCTATCAGGCACCCCTCGACTGGGGCTACTCAGAGGGCGCTTTCTCCTGCTGGTGGAGGAGCTGGCTTGGGGTACAGAGACTTCAGGCTACAGCAGCTTGCCCTCGGCCGCTTGCCACCACCGCCACCACCTCTGCCTAGGGAATTGGAAAGAGAACGAGATTATGGGGGCTTCTATGACCGTGTGAGGCCCGCTTACAGTCTGGATCGAGTTGCCGGGGTGGCGGCAGCTGCATTTCGTGGGGTTGGTGGCACTGGAACAGCCAGCGAGGAAGAGATTAGCCCCGAAGATGACCAGAGAGCCAATCGTACCCTGTTCCTCGGCAATCTGGACATATCGGTGACTGAATCGGATCTACGTCGAGGTTTTGACCGCTTTGGGGTTATCACTGAGGTGGACATCAAGCGGTCATCCCGAGGTCAAACTAGCACCTATGGATTTCTCAAGTTTGAAAACTTGGATATGGCCCACCGGGCTAAAATTGCTATGTCCGGTAAAGTGCTGCTGCGTAACCCTATCAAAATTGGCTATGGTAAGGCCACCCCAACCACACGACTTTGGGTGGGTGGTCTGGGGCCTTGGGTACCATTGGCTGCTCTTGCCAGGGAGTTTGACCGTTTTGGCACTATTCGCACCATTGACTATCGTAAAGGTGACTCATGGGCTTACATCCAGTATGAGAGCTTGGATGCTGCACAAGCTGCTTGTAGCCACATGCGTGGTTTTCCTTTGGGTGGGCAAGACCGCCGTCTCCGGGTGGACTTTGCTGACACTGAGCATCGTTATCAGCAACCTTATTTGCAGACATTGCCACTCCCACCCCCTCCTCACTATGATCTGGTAGCAGAGACATCTGCCTTTGGGGCACATCGTGGAGCCCCGTCTGATCCACTCCGAGGTGCTCGGGATAGGACTCCACCCCTAGTGTATGGCGATCGTGACAGAGATCTCTATCCTGAGACGGAGTGGGTGCCTCCCCCACCTCCAGTTCGGGACAGGGGGAGCAGAGCAACTGTTTATGATACACTAGAAAGTTTGGAACGTCGGCGAGATGGTTGGTCTCTAGAAAGAACTCGTGGGGAAAGGGAGTTAGTCATAAGCAGTAGGGATCTACCCAGGAAGCGAAGGCTAGTGGAGGATGGGGGGCGGCATTTGGATCGTTCTCCGGATAGTGAACGATCATCTTCATCTCGCAAACGTCACTGTCCTGCTGCAGCCTCTCCACAAGATCGTAGTCCTGAGCCAAGTATGGGCAGAGACCGCTATAGTAGTGATGCAGAACGACCAACCTCTCGTTTACTGTTACTGGAGCGCCCTTCACCCATCCGAGAGCCACGCAGGGGTAGCTTGGAGCGAAGCCAGAGTGAGAAGCGTGACCGCAAAAGCTCTGAAAGGGAACGAAAGCATCGCACACTTACCACTGCTACCACCCAAGAATGCAAGAGTCCAGCTAAAAAGGATGAGCATGCATCCGAAGGCAGCAGTGGTGGAGGATCTAGGTTGAAACCTCCACCTCAAAAGCAACAACAGCAGGATGGAACCTCAAAGTCTGGGTCATCCCCCAAACTATGCCTCGCCTGGCAAGGAATGCTTCTATTGAAGAACAGCAACTTTCCGTCTAACATGCACCTACTTCAAGGGGATCTGAGTGTGGCCAGCAGTCTCCTGGTGGAAGGAGCAACTGGTGGCAAAGTGGCCCAGCTAAAGATCACACAGCGCCTCCGTTTGGACCAGCCCAAGCTGGATGAAGTTACCCGTCGTATCAAAGTGGCAGGGCCCAATGGATATGCTATTCTCCTGGCTGTGCCTGGTACCACAGACAACCGTGCCTCATCTGGGGCTGGTGAAGCTAACACCACCTCTACACAGCGGCCGCTCAGAAACCTGGTGTCCTATCTTAAACAAAAACAGGCAGCTGGGGTGATAAGCCTCCCAGTAGGGGGCAATAAAGACAAAGAAAACAGCGGGGTCTTGCATGCTTTCCCACCCTGTGATTTTTCTCAGCAGTTCCTGGATTCTACAGCCAAGGCCCTGGCTAAATCAGAGGATGACTATTTGGTCATGATCATTGTCCGTGGTGCATCTTAAAGCCCTAATACTTTCTATGCTCTCTCCTGCTGCTTTACACAGCCCCCCTCCCCTCTGTTCCAGTGTCTGCCAGGTGCTATGCGATAAGCCTTAGCCACTTCCCCAAGTATAATTTTTAATTAGATATGTAGTTAATCTTACCTCCCCTCAGTTTTCTATAAACTCTCTAGAAGGCAGACTTGTTAGCTGTTCTTTAGTATGGCTAGGCTACCATGACTGTCTTGCTGATGTGCAGGTAGCAGGAATGGAAGGTCTGCTTCAACTAAAATATGAATCCCAGAACAAGCGTATTTCTTTCTTCCCCCCCCCTTTTTAAAAATACCCTTTAACTTCTTGTCCTCTTTCATTTCATAACTTTAAAGTAGACATAAAAACATCCCTACATTTACAAATCTAAATGGCCAGATTTAAAACATTTGTGGCTCATACAGAATCACATGCCTAAAGCAAATGCCCATTGTGAGCCGTATGGTCCAGTGAAGGCCTTGGGCTTGTAGCCTTGAAATCAAAATAATCCCTCCATCAAGAACCTGAAAATAACATCTGAGTTTGAATTGATTCAGGATTGATTTTCCCCAAGGCAGATGATACTTTATCTTTTGTGGTACACTAGGCTTCTTTCACTGGGTATTAGTTTTGTTGCCAAGTTCATAGAAGTGCATGCACACAAAGAATGTGTACACAGGTGAACTTTTGAATCTTACTCATTTGGGGTTATAGTTGTGATACATGATAAAGAACCAAGAGCGTTGCTATAATCCATGAACATCTTGCACTTCAGTATGTAAGAAGCAGGTGCTTTTAAGACAACTGTGATTACTTGCATTTTTGTTATTGCCCTTTGCTAATTGTGTTAGGGACAGTGAATTCCAAAATGTAACTTGGAAATATAATTTTCAGAGATGGCACTTAACTTTTGTAAAAAGTTCCGCCACATAACCATTTCAATATCATTTTATAGCCATGAAAATAGAAATGAATGCTACCTGGTAGTTACTTTCAGGTAAATATGGGCATTATGCAAGGTTTTATAGTCTGGATTGCACTGTTTTAATCTTGACATTTTTGCAGTCTTGTGTTTCCAAGTGTTGGGGAAGCAGTTCAGTTTATTCAAAGAACATAATTTGTTTTTTGGGGAAATGAGGTTTTTTAAACTCCACAAAAACATCCTGATATAGATAGGGGGAAGTAGTTCAGACATGTGGCTTCATTTTTCTAATCTTTTCATTCAAACATTTTATTAACCCTCTAAGGCATTGTACCAGCCTCTGAGTAATGAAGAGTGCTGTTTTCCACTTGGTGTAAAATGGTTTTGCCCAGGTATAAAGGTTTACATTCTTTGAAAGGTGACATGTTGCTCATTGTAAGCTTAAATTGAGAAGCACGTTAAAGTCACTTTTTAGAGTGAAGCCTCATTTCTGAAATCAGTCAATCCTTTCACTTTTTAAGAAAAACAGCTTTAGCACCCTAAACCCCATTGATGAGTAATTGCAAATTTCAAATAACCACCAGCACACACTGAAAATGTCTGCTGTCCT
Source organism: Zootoca vivipara (assembly GCF_963506605.1). NCBI lineage: Eukaryota > Metazoa > Chordata > Lepidosauria > Squamata > Lacertidae > Zootoca > Zootoca vivipara. The sequence continues at coordinate 47,864,257 of NC_083282.1, read as the reverse complement.
GTAATAAAGGAAGAAAACCTTGAACTGTGGGCTGAAGAGCCCTTCAATGTGCATGCAAAATCTAGCCACTTTCCTTACTTTTAATGAGAATTGTGTAGGGAGTTGTTTCATATATTCTCTGCTTCCAGACGAAGTCTCAGTAAGATAGGCCTATGTTGCCAGTTGGTGCATAACATGACTGTTGCTGAGTTATCCATGTTACTGCACTTGTCAAGCACTGGTGGCATATAGAATGGATTCTCTTGCGGTTTTTGTAACAGCTTGATCTCTATGTTAGACTTCTGAGTCATTTATGGAAGGCCACCTATGTAACCCTTCAAAACCTTTATACTTGTGAACAATAGTACCATTTCTCCAATATGCAGTGCTCACTTTTGAGAAAAGCCCTACAGAACTTGAATTTGCAATAAATTGTATGAATAGTCTTGCTTACTAGCAAGCCACTGACAACTGGTGTCAGAAAAACTCAACACCATGGGGGTTTTCCTCTTTGAAAATGGAAACAAATTATGTTCATTGCTGCTTATCTTCATGACTTGAAGTATGTTAAGGTTATGTGAAATGGGCAATTTCAATTTCCAAATCCTTACTTAGATTTTTTTTTAAGTAAAAAATCTGGTTCATTTGTTAACTAGAAAAGGAAACCTAGCATTTTAGGAGCCCTTTGTAGGGTAAAATAAATGACAAGCAACATTAAATGTCACAGCACTTAGTTAAAACCGCCATAAAATCTAAATACAAGTTTGGGGGCTGTATTTACTTTTGAGTGTGCATAGCAGAGTGATTATCCGTTTGAGCCATCTGGGTAAGAGTTCAGCACTAGCAAATGTTGCATTTAATGCCACTTATACACAACAGATCAGAGTTAGTTTCTCTGTATATGGCATTATGGAGCTTCAGTATGAGCGAAGCACACTTGATTGGTGCATATATTCACAACTGTTTTCATTCATTACAGTGTATTGCGTTAGAATGGAGAATTATCTTTTTCTGATAGATCATTTAATAGCCACTTTTTGTTGCTTGGGGAAAAACCTTTAAGTGGCATATTGCCATTAATACTTTTTTTTTTAACAATTGGAAACTTTAAACAGCGGTTTGGCTGTTAGCCAGTGACTGCATGCTTGAAAGTTCAGCATAAAGACTGCTGTTGGCTGGCAACATGGCATGAATTTAAGGCTACCTCATTATTGTGAGATCCACTTCTGTGTTCTGTAGAATGGCTTCCTACATGGGCAGTCCAAATGGGAGCAATGGAAGTGGAGGCAAGATTATAGCATTTTTAAAGCAATCTTCAGTGTGGATCACTTCCCTAGGAGTATAATAGGCAAAAGAAATAACTTATTTGGGTGTCTTAAGCAAGCAGCTGGAGCGTGGCCATGATTTAGAGTGAAAAGGTGCATGGAAAAACCTCATGGAATTAGATGGTTAAATGGAAAAGCTAGAGGTTACCACTAAAGTGTATTCAGGAACTATACTTGGGCACTTGATAAAATTTGAATAATTAGAAGTGAAGAAATCAATGTAAAAATAAGATGTGTAGTAATTTACCCTGGCTTCCATTTATTTTGTGTAGATAAGAATAGATACTCCAGATGTGTCATGGAATGTAAACATTTCCAGTTGTATTTGACCAAACTGCAATACTTTAGAAAAACCGGGGAGGGGTGCAGATGTAATTTGGTGGAATTTGATGTATATCATTGGCTTCCCCTCTTTCCTGCAGTTAGTGAGCTTGCTGCTGGTAATATGCAGTAAAGTGAGAAAATACACATACAAACAGAACAGTTAACTTTCATGTTCTTGTTTGAGTTGCCTTTTTGAAAAAGTGAAATTGTGTGACTTGATTTTCCTCCTGGGTTTTTACCTTTTTTACCAGTTCAGTTGAATAACTTCAAACTGTATTTTACGTTGTAAAACCCCTGGGCTATTCATTGTGCATCTATATATAGATGTTAATTCATTTCAAAAGTTTTGTGCCAGTGAAGGGTGATTGGTGCTTTCAGACTTCCCCTAGAATATTCAGGAAAAGCCTTGTAGTTCTATAAATTATCTGTTAATGTAGGGAGAGGACAACTCTGTTGTAAACACTTGTACTGAATAACCTCTTCTTTCCTCCTGAAAGCAAGGCTGTTGAACTGCCGAAGACAACAAGGGATTCCAAGCTCTAATGGACCTTTGCGAAGAAAAGCTCTGGCTTGCGTGGAATTTACATGGGCCTCGTGGAAGAAAGCTTATCTGTTTAGTATTTGTGCATTTTACTAAAATGGCAGCTTAAAAAAAGTTGTGTATCTGCTATTGTGATGCCAATGCCCGTGTTTTAAGTGGAAAATTGACCTCTTTGCTTTGTGCTGTGTACACAAGATTTCTGCAAAAGTAAAGGAAAAAAACCTTTTTATGGCTCACACAGCTTAAACTAGCTGTCACTCAAAACATGCGCTCACAGTCGAGCTAATTTTGTTTCATTCTAAATAAATTGTTTCTTTTGAGGAAAGTGGTTTTTCTGCCTGGAAATGAATTGACAACAAACCTTTGACCCCTTTGTTTGCAGCTGTGGGGGTATTTTGCTGCTGCTGCTGCCGCCGCTGCTGCTGCCGCTCCTCCTCCTCCTCGATCTGATAGTTGTGGGTCTCAGACAAGAAGCAGGGAGACCTACGCATTGATATTGACCATCCTGTTGTATCAGATCTGAAGAATCTAGTCTGTTGTGTTGCTGTGTCCCATTGTTTACAGTGAATGGGGATCAATGGCTGCTATCTCCTCATCTTTACGAGGAAATGGTGCTGTTGCTGGCATGCAAGAAGCAGGGAAAGCATCTTAAGTCTCAGAACAGTGTACAAATCTGGGACTTCATTGATTTTGAAGAGCTGGAGTTCCTGAATTTTAAGTTCTTGATTTGTTTTGTTCACCTAACTTGTTTGGCCTTAGTTCTGATTTTAGTTTGAAGAAAGTTTGAAATTGCTTTGCATCTTGCGCATAGAAACCTTTTCACCAAATTGGAAAAAAAGAAAAAGTAACTCAAAATTTTTTAAGGGATAGCGCGTTTCCAGACACACTTGAAAGAGCTCCTCCGCATCCAGGGGCTTTTCACCAGAGTTGTGCAGTCCTGGGTGTAGTTCTGAATGGATGAAGAGTTCCTGAGAGCTAGAATGCTGTCATTAAAACCTGTACCATTGGTATTGGTGCTCTTGACCAGTTTTGAAGCAAATTGTCTACACACCTTGGATGTGCATGCAACCGTGATCGTTTCCTAGGTACCACTGCAAACTTGTAGTTTGTAGTACAGATGATGAGAGGAGGAAAAAAGTGGTGACACTTTGAAAAATGTGTCCCTGCATTTGGGGACCTTGAGCTTTGGAAAGCTGTTCCCACTGTGCAGGAGTACAACTCTTTGCTGCAGGAGACTTCGGGGCATGGTTGACGTCACACCACCAGAGGTCAAGAGGAAGCGAACAGTGCTGCACCTGCACCGTGGCTGCAGAAACCGCATATGTTTGCCATTCTGTCTTAGAATTAACTAGTTGCCATTTGACATGCAGATGGAAGACATCTTGAAATACAAGCTTGCTCTGGTTGCCTTGAAATATTTAACCTATTGTGGATAAAGAACACTAGCACTGTCCTGTATTCACGCAGGATGACTGCTAGGCAGCAGGTGCTTATCAACACACGGATGCAACGATTGTGTTCCACAAATTATGTGTTCCCAAGGCAAACTGCTGTTTAAAACACTTAAACAGGTAAGGGATTTTAAGAGGTCAAACTAAATTGTAATTCTAGGGAGCTGGGTTTACTGCTTTTAGGCTTTTCTCATTATATTGTAGCCTTCCAAGTCCTTAGGTAACTGATATATCTCTTACTAACTCACTTTTACCCAAAGTGCAATGACTTCCAGGATGCCTGAGTACTAATTCAAACTTGTCATTTAATGTCACTTTTAGTTGATTTCTGATTTCCTTTTTTTAAATCTGCAAATTGTTGAGCAGTCAACCTTTTGGGTGGTATCCAACTTAGTAGTTCTGAGAATAAACTCATTTACTGGTAAATCAATGGACTTAAGTTAATCATGACTGACTTAAGTCTGTTGATTTCAGTGGGCCTACCAAGTATGACTAGTTTGATACCACCCATTGTTCCTAATAATAAATGCGGATATTTCTGTTGGGTAAATTAAAGTACTGGCTCAAAGGGCTGCTTCACACATGACTTTCTATATGGTCTACTTTTCTGTATTAAAATCAATGCAGTCATGTGAAAATGCACACTTGGTGTTGTGTGCCTACCTAGAAACAAGCAGATGCTCGTCATTTGATCATGCCTTTTCCTACATGGAATATATATAGGAAGGTCATTGAATGTGAAGAGATAGTCATACTTAGATTTTAAGTGATTCAGAACTTTCTTTTTATTGTGAGGATATTGAATTCTGGCAAGTGATACAACAGATCTGATTGAGGAATGCTGGAGCATATTAGAACACAGCTTCTTGGTATCAACAGGCACAGTTTAAAATTTTGTCACAACTGTCCTGGTTTTGGCAAGTAATTTGAATTTCCCCTCAATTGTCTTTTAAGTATTGTAAGAAAACAGACCTTTTAACTAAAGAAATGGAAAGAGGTGGTTACACATCCTTTATCAAAATCTGAGTAATTGGGACCATCAGCAGCACAATCCTGTGCATGACTCCTTGGAAGTAAATCCTGTAAAGTTCAGTGGAACTTACTTCCAAGTAAGTGTGTGTAGGATTGCAGCCTACTTTGATGGTGCGAATGCCACAGCTGATTTAGATGTTCACACTTGAAATGCAGTCTGCTATATTTGCAGTATTCCTTTAATGGTTTTTCCTTAGAGGATTGTTCAGGTGAATTGAGTTGATTCACTTTGAATTAAAACTACACAGTCGTTTGTACTTTCCCTCTTATTGTTTACCCCAGTATCTTTTAATTGCAGTTCATTTGTGATGCTGGGGGATGCTCTAATGGCTGCTCCATAATAGTGAGTTATTTCTTCACAGGATTGGTCAGCCCCTCTGGATTGGTTAGAGGGACATCTTTGTCTGAAAGGTAAACTGTACATTTTTCTTAACATACTGAATTCCTGCTGCTTAAGTTGGCTTGGGCTATGGCATATAAGAATATGAAAAAATGGATTTAAGCACACTGTAAGCGTACCAAGCAGACAGAAAAGTATTTAAATACTGAACCTGCTTCTTTATAACTATGCATTCTATGGTAAGAATGTTTTTGAAGTTCTTTGCTTCTCTTGAACTGCACACCGAGTTTGCCATTCAGTATATTAAGAGCGTGATCCAGCAAAAGTTAAGCCCCATTAATAGACTTTCATTAAGGGGGATGAAGAGTATACGTATTTTCTCTCAGAAATCAATGGGACTGAAAAGTGCTTAGCCATTGCTCTTTAGCATTAGTTAATTTTCATAAGAAAACGATTACAAACAGGAAAACATTTAAAAATAATGTACAATCAACTTAAAAAATATAACTGACACAATTGAAAGTGGATTGGTAGATAAGTGTTTAAGGTTCTAAATCTTCAAGCTAAGCATTTCATTATAAAATGTATAAAAGATACACCAAACAATATAAAATATTTCTGCACCTCAATAAGAGATGGTTTGTAGTTGTATACAAACTCTTACTTCTACATTCTGCCTCTGAATATTTGACAAATAACAATTACTTACACTTCACATTTAGTAGTGTCTGAAGGAGGACTGGGAAAAACACCTATTCTTAATTATAAGAAGTATCAATTAGATCCCCATAGAATTCACACACCAGTGTATAGTTCTAGATGTTATGTTACCTTTTCGCAACAAGAGCTATAAAGAACTTTCTCTGTATTCATAGGATGGTATCCAACTCTGAGTTGACTACAGATCAGTGGACTTGGGTATAACTTAGTTGGACACCTCCTATTGCTATTTTGTTAGGTTGTAAAGGAAAATTGATTGGTTGAAAGCTATTATCAATGGAAGCTTATCCAAAGTGTCCCATCTAATACAAATTTTAAGTTTAGCAATTGGTAAAATGTAGAGGTATGGACATGTTAGTGTCTCTTGAGTTATTCTGTTCCAGGTAATTTGTTAAAACTAAGACGATAAAAAGTATAAAATCTGGACAATATATTCTGGCAGTTGCTAATAGCAGAAAGTAGGCTGTGATCTGTCAGTGGTCATAGACCACTGATTATTTTCTGGCAAATCTTGTGCCTGCTGCTTTCTGGGATTATTTGAAAGAAAGCTGGGAGCAGGGCACTTATTGCACAGGATAGGATACTCTTAAGTATGTACTTTTGCTTTGTAAATTTAAAAGAAGTTGGTTGGCCATGGGGATCCATGGTTAGACCTAACTTTGTGACTTCCAGCTGTTTTGGACAGATAGAAGTTGCAGTCCAAAATATCTGGCATGCACTAGGTTGGTGAAGACTAGATTAGATTGAACATATAAGAAAGACTAACATTGTTCTTCCCTTAGCTTTAGAGCCTTGTGCTCTGTAAAGCGTCTTCTCCAACCTTTTCCCCCAAGATGTTATTGGACTAGTGATTTCCTCATCCTTGACAGTTGCCCAACTGATGGGATGATGGAAGTTGTTGGACCACAATGTTTGAGGAACAAGGTTGGGGAAGGCTGCTTTAGAACATTGGATCATGAGAAATAAGTTACAATTAGCACTAGATCAGGGATGGAAAACTTTAGCACTCTAGCTGTTGTTGGGTTTTTAGCCAGTATGGCCATTGGTGAGGGATTGTGGAAGTTGTGTACAGGTTCCACATCTGCATTATAGATTGTCAGTACTGCATTTGAACCCGAGAAGATTGTGTGAGCTTTATGGATCCCATTTTGGACATCCTAACAATGTGAGGACTTTGCCTTCTGATGTTTCCTGATCTGGGGCTTTGAATCAGAAGAGAGTGATCCAATTAATTGATCTTTATATGTAGAGGAGAATGAGCGCATAAGGTATGCCAGGTTTCTTACTTGAAGAGTACAGTGGTGCCTCGATTTACTAATTTAATCCATTCCGAAGCCACCTTCGTAGGTCGAAAAATTCGTAAGTCGAAAAACGCCATTGGAAACGCGATTTCCCATAGGAATGCACTGGAAACATAGCTGCCAAGTTATCCCTTTTTTTAAGGGATTTTCCCTTATGCTGAATAGGCTTCCTCGCGAGAAAAGGGAAAACTTGGCAGCTATGACTGGAAACGGAAAAATTCGTAAGTTGAAGCAACCCTATCTAAAAATTCCTAAGTCAAAAAATCCCTATCTAAAACCACCGTGGTTTTCTTTCGGATGTCGAGACATTCGTAAGCGCACGGCCATTACCCCCATTCGTAAGTCGAAAAATTCAGTTGTCGAGTCGTTCGTAAGTCGAGGTACCACTGTATATCAAACAAGCAGGTAATACTAACAAGGAGGGCTTAAAAGTGTTTATCCAAATAACAGAGGGTCTTTTGGTAAGAAATCAACCTTGTGTGTGAAATTACTTATATCTTGGCAACTTAATGTCAGGGATGTCTACAGTTATAGGCTGCATCCATTTACAGCTTTTATTGGGCATGATGTGGCCCTCCAGGCCTCTCTAACTAGCACTCGGGACTCTCTCCAGGCCGCACTCCCTCCTGAGTCACACTTCTCATCAGTCCTGCTTTGCACTCTCCTTTGAGTACTTTTGCCTGGCTGGAATGTTTTTGATAATGCTCCTTGCTTCTCTGGCTGGAATGTAGTAAGGGATATGTGGATGTGAAGAAATTAGCCTAGTACACAAAAGTAAAAGTTCACATGCATTGCTTTGCCTGCTTTTTCCTTCTGGGCATCCCCAACAGTGGCACGTGGCTTCTGGAAAGTTGTCTAGACTGGAATGTGGACCTTGGGTGGAAAAATGTTCCCCACCTCTGGCTAATATTCAGACCTTTGTTGCACATAATGCATCCACGCTGCAGTCTCCTTTGGGGCAACACTAGATGTATTCAGGGTTTTGTGTGTGCTGTAATCCTGCACAGAGGCAGATTTTAAATATTCTGCCCAGAAGGCAGCATCCTTCTGCTTTCATGGTTTAAAGTGGGAGTGAAGATGTGTACAGACATGCCTACTACATCTTTAGTAGATGAGGGGACATGTGAATAGGATTCCCACTGGTTAGAAGGGTAGGGTTTTGATGCCCTGTGTAGATACTTGTTCCTCATTAATAATTGAACCAAAATAAATTATGCAATATAAGCAAGTATATGTAAGCATGAATAATTTATAGTTAGCTAAATTTAGATTTTCTGAGTACAGAATTTTGATTTTAGTGCACACAGCCCTCCATTTACAGGCAGTCAGAATTTAATCTGTGGCACCTTCGTCTGTGGCACCTGAGCTTCTGAGAAAATGTAAATGCAAGAAAATGTCATATTCGTTTTCCTACATTAACCTGCTGTGTTTTTCTGATCACTTGGACCTCTTTCACTGCTTAGGTCAGGAGACAAGAAGCTCAGGTGTGCACCAAGCTGTGTTGCATAGCTTGCATATCCATTTCTGCTTTCAATCCAGCCTTGCATGCTGGAGGTAGATTTTTAGTCTGCTTGGTGTGCGTTTCTGACATTGGGACTGCAAATCTACCGTAATTGGAACAGTTGTAAAAATGAAAGGCTACCGCAGGTGAGATTCTGGTTGCAGTTGAGCTGTTTTATCCAGTAGCCACCAGTCAGTGATATATTGAACACTAGCAATATAGTGCATTTCTCTTACTTCCTATTCTGGGCACCAAGGATTGGGGGATCTGAGAACCATCCCAGTTTTTAACTGAATACAGAATGGATTTGGGAGCATTCTGCTTTTTCATATTCAGTACTCTAGGAAAAGAGAAATAATTATTCTTTTATCAGCCTAGTTGATGGTAAGGGAGAAGAGGTATCATGAAGGTCAAGGATTTCTGTAGCTCAGGGGTAGGGAACCTGGTGCCCTCCAGATCAGGCATCGGCAACCTCCGGCCCATGGATACCGTTTATCCGGCCCACGGGCTGCCCGTGAACCGGTGCAACGCGGCACGGGAACTCGCCGAGTGGTGCCGGAAATTGCGTCTATGCAGCCGCAGAAGCGATTTCTGGCGCTGCGGAAATTTTGGAAATGGGCAGCCAGCACCGGAAATCGCTTCTGCGCAGCTGTGGACATGCACAGAAGCCATTTCCGGTGTTCTGGACATGGACAGCGCGGCACCGGAAATTGGCCCATGTCCGGCCCACGGACAATAGTCCGTGGGAATCCTCCGGCCCACGGGCAGAAAACGGCGACGCCTGCTCCAGATGTTACTAGAAAACAACTCATCATCCCTGAACATTGTCCATGCTGGCTATCACTGATTGAGTCCAAAAATAAATTCCCCACCCCTCCTCCAGCTGCTTCATACCCTAATTCTATTCTAAACACCTCACCTTGACATCTTGACAGTCTTGCAGAGTTTGAGAATTTTTGCTCTGGGGAGTGAATGAATGGGGGTGGGAGAGGAATTAGCAGTCAATTGCTATTTTAATGGGAAGTGGAAGAGAGCAAAGTGTGTAGAAAAGCACTTTAAGGGCATGGTGATGCTCTGGTCATTTGCTTCTGCTGTGTAACACAGGACCAGTAGTGAGCAAAACAACAGACCATAATTTGTTTATTACAAAATCTGGTTGTGTAAAGAACAGTGTTTCTTCTGAAGGAGCCAACCAGGCATTGGGGCAGTGAGGTGGAGCATACCCTGTTTCTCATATTTTAAGACATACCCATAAAATAAGCCATAGCAGGATTTTTAAGCATTCAAGGAATATAAGACATACCCCGAAAATAAGACATAGTGATAGGTGCAGCAGCAATGCCGGCCGCGGCAGGAGGAGAAGGGAAAAAATAAGACATCCCTTGAAAATAAGCCATAGTGTGTTTTTTTGAGGAAAAAATAAATATAAGACATGTCTTATAATATGAGAAACACGGTAGGACAAGTGTCTTTAAAAATGCCCTAGTCATAAAAAAAGAAAATGTGCTAAAAGGTTGTGACATAGAGTTATGTTCATGGAATTAGAGGTCTTGGTGCCTTAGGTTATTTTGGATATTTCCCAAATACTGGTTCAGTAAATGCGGATGCAAGCATTTCAAGGAAGACCTGGGACTCTTGGAGCCCTTGGTCATTTTGGATCTTTCTTCTCTAGTTGCTTGGACTGCCGCGTGTAGCAGGACCCACTAGGAACCAATACTTACAGTCGTACCTCTACTTACGTATCCCTCCAGATACGTAAACTTCAGCTTGCGAATGCAGCAAAGTGCTCAGAAGCGGTGCCTTCGGATACGGACTTTTCAGGTTGTGGACGGACCCCTGGAACAAATTAAGTTTGTATCCGGAGGGTCCATTGTACTGGTAAAAAAATGGATACTCTGGCTATAGATTGTGAGAGAACTTTATTGTCATTCAACTTTGGGAGGCACAAATGCCCCCCCCTCCTTTCTACACGGTGGGCAGGTTAGTTTGGTTGTTCCTGGAAAGCTTCAGGAGTTATGATATACTCCTAGGGTTCTGAAATCTTACTATCAGTCTCATGGTTGCATATAATAAATGGCAGAGCAAGGACTACAATCCAGGCATTCATGAGTAGCAGTGCCCACCAGTTATGCTGTGTTTGATGTGACTGGTTTATGGAAGACCTGAATGACTGGGAAGGGAGACTATTGCTGCAATAAAAGCATCAAAGATATCATTGCTGCTTTCTGTAGTGTGCGAATTGGCAGAAAGTTCCAGTTAGCAAATAGATGTGTGAATTTGAGCTTTGCATACTCAGGAACTATGCATTTCTACACACACTTGCTGTTATTGTGTATACCACTTTCAGTTTGCTTCAAAGGATTCTCTTTTACGTATAAAACGCACAATATCAGAGGTTCAGTATTACACTGCGTACTCTGATATATGGGATGTCTCTTGTCAATTAAAGTCATTCCTCTCCTGGCTGACAAGGCATTGAAAAGTGGAGTCCTTTGTTTGGAAGTTAATTTTTCAAGGAGGTCTTGAGTAATGAGCAGCTGCTCATTGCTTTCCTAGGCCATTAACCTGTAAAGTCCTTCCAGATGGAGAAAGATGGGGTTTGGAGCAGTATACTGTAACAGCACCAAGCTGTTTCTTTTTTTCATCCAAATCAGATACTTCAATCTTGATACTCACTCTGTTTGGAGAATACTGACTGCAGTGGAGTAATTAATCAGACATAGCCAAAATAAACATGGTTGGCACCAAACATTCAGTGATAATGCCTGCTTGTGGAATGGAAATGGACTTTTGGTTTCTCTTCTTCCCTGCAGATCCCAACAATCTAGTTTCTTTGTCCCCTCTCCAGTGCCCTGCATTCCCCCCCCCCCTCACTGATATATGATTTGGGGTTTGTGCAAAGGGCTTCAGGGGAAGGTAATAAAGGGAAATCCCCAATGTGTAAGTGGACACTCACATTGGATCTCACCCTGTATTACTCAGGATGGACCATGATTTAGAGTGGGGATAAATTGTGATGTAACTAGTGCAATTATTCAGGGTGACGAAAGAGCAATGTCAGGAGATTTCGTGTTAAGTGGGAAGGTAAATGGCGTTTCCGTGTGCTGCTCTGGTTCGCCAGAAGCGGCTTTGTCATACTGGCCACATGACCTGGAAGCTGTACGCAGGCTCCCTCGGCCAATAACGCGAGATGAGCGCCGCAACCCCAGAGTCGGTCACGACTGGACCTAATGGTCAGGGGTCCCTTTACCTTTTTTACAGAGGCAGTATACAGGGAAAAGTTATTGAGTTAGTGCAAGGAATCCTGTCTGTGCAACAGAATTTCCTCTCTTCTCCCTGTCTGTTCCTCCACCCTCAAATCTCTTTTGGGGGGTTCCCCCCAACCCTCCAGAGCAGATTTGCAGATGATGTGCCAGGAGAAGGAGAGCGATTTATCTTGTCCATAGAGAAGTCCTTGGACAAATGGGATTACTTCATTGGATACAAACCATGGAGATACACTTGCAGTTAAGGTAGAATTTTTCTTCTCCATTGGACTATATGTGACTACCTATTGACACATACGGTAGGATCTTTAGTGACTAAGTCAGTTTAACAAAGGTGGGAAATTCAGTTTTGGGAAAGAGACTGAACATAAAACAGACATTTCAATACATTTATGGTACAGATATATTTAGGGTATTTATTCAGTGGTTCAGAAAGATATGAATTTGGCCAGGGTCTTTTTAAAAACTGTTTAAATTAGTAGCTGTTACATGTTAACTAAAAGTATCCCTATGTCTGTCCTGAATCTACTTCTAGTCAACTTTGTTGGGTGATGTCAATTTCTAGTAGTGAGAGAGAAGAAAAACAATTCACAAGTTTCTACTTCTCTATAGTATTCAATTTTTTTTAGAAATTACAATGATTAATTTAAAATAATTTTTATAAACTGTCAACTCATAAAAAATATCCAAGTGATGTAAAATGAAGTCACTTAAACATAACATTAAAGATAAGGAACAAAATCCAACACTGAATTGAATTAAACCAAATTAAGTGATTCCATTTTCTTCCCTCTTCCCCACTTTATAAACTATAAGGCCACAAATGTTTTACCATTTCTTCTTAAGGGAGAGCCATCATCCCATTACATCATTCCAGTTCCTTCTCTGTTACTTTCTATCTACAATACATGTTTTCTAGTTAAGTTGCCTGAGCTGTACATGAAATTCTAAACGTTTCTGTGCTATGTATCTATGTAATGGCATGTCTGGACCGTAAAGTTTTACAGTATTTTCATTAATTTATCCAATACTGTGCTTAACTTTGAACTTGCCCTTTTCAGTGCTATGATACCCTGAGCGAAGTTCTTCTATGACCTTAAAACATTTCCTGGAGAGTTACTGTGAATTTAGATCAACATCATCTTAATGTGTAAAATTAGAGGGTGTGGTACTTAGGTATGTCATTTACACTGAATAAGATTGAGGGCTCTGCTCAGAAGAAAAAAACGTACTTGGTGATTTACGAAGCAGGTTGGTTTACCTTGTACCACTTCAGAGAATCCCAGGTTGGATTTGGGTCCGAAGCAGAGCCTTGCTGCAGAAAATCTAAAGCTTTCCAGTGAACATGGTGGGGTAATCAACAACTAGCTCTTTCCCCACTCTTTGCAATTAGATGAAGTTAGCCTCTTCTAAGTAGATAAAGCTTGCCAAATTTCATACAGAAAGGTGCAGGGGGTTGTTTTGCTAGACCCCCTTTAAAGTTGTGGGGTGGATTTGAACTGAACTTGGCACTTTTGCTGCTCCTCCCAGTAACTGCCTTGGGGCAATGTGAACTTTACACCCTCCTGCTTTTTCCTTGACGGAGTGGATGACATTTTCCTGAAGCATGGAAGTATACTGCTTGTCAACAATGATAACATCATAGTCTTCAGGTGCTCAAAAAACAGGCACAGGTGAGAAGGGGACGTGTGCATACTTCTCCTGCACCCGATGTCGTTGCTTGCTCCACTCCCTGCTTGCTGCACTCACAACCTCCTTGTGTGAAGTGGAAGGTCTGAATGGGGCTTGGTAAGCACATTCAAGCCCCCTTCAGACCCACTTTTTTGGAGGTGGGGAGGAGAGTAGGGACATGGGGGTGAGGACCTCTATGCATGTCCTTGCACCACCTTTGAATACCTGAAAAGGGCACACTCACACATAACAAAGCACACAGGAAGATTACAGTAGCGTACTACCCTAACATAATTTTCCCCCCCTTTTTTGTAATGCTGAACTTAAATGCATGTACAACTTGGGTCACAATGAGGGAGTCAGAGGTGAAGGCAAGTGACTTCAATATAGGAACACAGGAAGCTGCCTTACACTGAATTAGGCCATTGGTTTATCTAGCTTAGTACTGATTGGCAGTGGCTGTCCAGCATTTCTGACATGAAGGCTCTCTGAGCCCTACCCGGAAATGGAACCTGGGACATTTTGCATTAAAGGAGCTGCTCTTCCAGTGAGCTATGGCCCTGCCTCGCAATAATAAATGCCCCACTAATATGAATAATGAGAAGGACACAGTAAGTGAAATGAAAAATTAAGAGCACAAGGGAATTAGGGAATGACTTTGAGAATCATTTCTCTGGATATAGGAAATGACTGGTTGGGATTGGAATAAAAGAAGTTTAGGTTGGATGGGGAACCTGTGGCCCTCCAGATGTTGACTAATGTGCCTATTGTTCTTGGCAATAGGCCATGCTCGTTGGAGCTAATGGGGGTTGGGGGCACAGGAGGGCCATATGTCCCCCAGCCCTGGTTTAGATCATGTAGGACAAAAAGCAACCACCAACACTTAACCATAAACTCCTTTGTGATCTTCAGATGAAGGCCGGTATAGAAATTTAATAACCAAATAGTAAAGTAGTTACTGTTTCTAAGAGTGAACTAGCAAACAATGAAGATGGGTGGAATTGTTCAGATACATCACTCCTAAAAGCAGACATGAGTAAGCCCTAAAAATGGAAGGTGGAGCTGCTAATCACAAAACTTCACCCTCTCTTCATACAGGGTGCTTTCTCTTTCTGGAGAGCTTTGCTGTATTAACATTTAACTGACTGCTTTGGGGTGTCTATTTCACTCTCCATCCTGCTGACTCCAGATCATTCAGGAATATATTCAGGGACACCAGTGCTAAGACATATCAATGAAACTTCTGCTTACTTACCAAAAGTTAGTTGCACTTGTAGGATTCCTGTGTGCTTCTTTTCTTACCCCACTGTTATTAAACTAACCTACTTACCTACCACGTATCACTAAACCTGTCCTCCTTAAGCACTGGATTGGAGGATAACCAATGCAACAGCCAATTTATAAAACAAGATGCAGGAGGAGAACCAGGAACTTATGCACCTATCAGTGTAATGTTGGTCCCTTCTCTACTGTAAATCCGCTTTGCCACAATGTCTTCATCAACCTTAAAAAAAGGTAAAGGGACCCCTGACCATTAGGTCCAGTCGTGACCGACTCTGGGGTTGCGCGCTCATCTCGCATTATAACCATTGTTAAAATGAGGCCAATGAGATTCCCTGTTAAGCAGGGGTTGAAGTAGTTTTGCAAGACTAGAGTTAAAAGAGTGTTTGGTTAGTAACAATAGTTAATGTCATGGCAGCCGTATGGTTATGGCTTTGAAGGGAAGAGCAGAGATTTATAGATCAACATATTATGGCTGCAGTGACTTTCAGAAGCAGAACTATGCAAAGGAAGAGAAGCCACTGCGCAGTTAACATTCTTCCAGATGAAATCAGTAGGCATAATTAAGAAACGGCAGGGCATAGTCTACTAAGGCAGGTCCTGTCTGCAGCATAAATATTATAGAAAACCTTGTCCATTATTTATGAATATACCTTTCACTTTTTATTATTAGAAAAAAATAGGATTTGAGGCTTTTGAAATACTGAAGAACCTAGAGGGGGAGGGGCGGTAATGATGCTAATGTTTTAAAATACAGCAAAATGTGGGCAATAACCAGGTAGCATCTTCCCCTCCTGCTGCTTCATATACAAGAATTTCCTTGTTCTACCAGGTGGCGCTGTGGGTTAAACCACAGAATCTAGGGCTTGCAGATCAGAAGGTCGGCGGTTCGAATCCCTGCAATGGAGTGAGCTCCCATTGCTCGGTCCCAGCTCCTGCCCACCTAGTTCGAAAGCACATCAAAGTGCAAGTAGATAAATAGGGACCGCTCCGGCGGGAAGGTAAACGGCGTTTCCATGTGCTGCTCTGGTTCGCCAGAAGCAGCTTTGTCATGCTGGCCACATGACCCGGAAGCTGTCTGCGGACAAACGCTGGCTCCCTCGGCCTATAGAGCGAGATGAGCGCCGCAACCCCAGAGTCGGACACGACTGGACCTGATGGTCAGGGGTCCCTTTACCTTTACCTTTTTACCTACCACCATCAGTAGCATGCAATCTCTACTCATTTTCAGTTCTTACATGGTTCTTTGTCTGGAAGTTGCAGGCTTTTGTTTTGCTGAAATGACATGGATTATATACAATTATTTCCGTAGAGATGTTTGTACATTAGTTGCACTATAGCAAAAGATGGGGTTATGGGGACTTAAGACAATATTGTAAAGTAGCTGAGTTCTAGTACAGTGGTACCTTGGTTTAAGTGCACAATTGGTTCCGGAAGTCTGTACTTAACCTGAAGCGGACTTTCCCATTGAAAGTAATGGAAAGTGGATTAATCCGTTCCAGACGGGTCCGCGGAGTACTCAACCTGAAGCGTCCTTAACCCGAAGTATGAGTGTAATTGGTTCTGGAAGTCCGTACTTAACCTGAAGCGAACTTTCCTACTGAAAGTAATGGAAAGTGGATTAATCCATTCCAGATGGGTCCGCAGTAGTTAAACTGAGGTATGACTGTATTATGAAACGGTCAGTTGCACATCAGATAAATTAGCATGATATCTACAGTGAATAAATGCACAAGAAAATACATTTGAAAAGGAAGTTGCCAAGAAGGAGAGGTCTCTTTAAACTAGTTGTGGCATGTTTGTCTTCTTTAATGACAGATGTCTACACAGCTCCCCCAAAGTGAAGCAGTGTTACAGAAAAAGGGTGACCAATATTACATTATGGTGTAGTTGACAGCACATCGTGTATTTATTAGCAGTAGATCATATGAAAAACAGCTGATCTAGTTTCATGCACACATACACATTCTGGTGAGGACAGGGAGCTGATGATTCCATGGATGCATTGGCTACACACAGCCCTGAAAATAGCTAGCAAATGAGCTATCACCCAAAGCAAAGAAGAAGTGTGTATCAGCATAAACACAAACAACAGAAACTAGACTGGTTTTGCCATCTTAGTGCGACTTAATGTTTAGGTGGAAGGTATAGGATGCTTTTGAGATGAAGCAAGATTTTTGGCCAGAATTTGTTTTCATATTGCCATGCTGATGTTGAACATCTGGGAACGGTGCATTTCTCTGGAACATATATTTCTAGTAAACAAGGTAGCAGCCCGCTGTTGGAATAAACTGGATATCTGTTTTGGTGTCCTTGTTAAACTGTGTCTATACAGATGGTACATATCAGGAATCCTTCCTCTTTGCTGGACAAGGTCTGCCCAGCTTGGGATTGCTGGTGATGGGGTTCCCTTCTATATCTTTTTGTCTGCAATTCAACACCACTCTACCTCTACCTCTATTTAGAAGCACCTTCAGATCTGGCCTGTAAACTTAACTGCAAAGTGTCAAGTCGAGGTAAATATGAATGATCCCAGTTTCCTTCATATCTTTGTTGTATTTGCATGTTTCTCTGTTTGGCTCATTCCATTATTTTACTGAAACATCTTTAGTAGCATAGTTAATGAGACCAACTCAAATGAAACTAAGATCAGCAGGCCACCTTTTCTAATGCTGTCTGTTACCAGCCTGCACAATGAAAGACTTTGCAAGTCAAACCCAGCCCACCTGTCATGAATGGTGATCCACTTGGCCGCGATAAAACTAGTGTCTGGAACTGGGAAAGCAGATTGTCAAGTGTGTGACAAGCCACAATTCCTGTCTGTAGGGATACATTAGATTTTTAGCTGGAGTTGCCTGAGACCTTATATAAAAGTATCCACCATATTATTGGCTTGTGCCACCTTACAGGGTTTAATACCTCACATTTTGGTCAGTTCACCCTCATGGCTAGGAAGTTTTAAATGCCTGCATGAAGTTAATTAAAAATGGTAATTCTCTCTGTGCATCCCATTACATTGGGAAGACAATTTGGGTAGCAGCATTATGTACAAGGATAGATATTCCATTGGATATTTGCTGGTGGGGTATTCACAGGGGTGATTAGCAAAGTGGATACTTCATTCTTGCTGCCTGGTAAAAATGTTCTCACATGGAGCCACTTGACATGTTACAAACTTCCTACATGAAAGAACATTGATTTATATTTGATATAAGAATTATTACATTTTATAATCACTACTACTAATAGGTGGGAAACTACCTCACAGCAGGTGATACTTTTGTCCCTGACGCCTTGTGCTGCGTGCTCTGATTGGTAGTGTCTTAGGCAGAGGTTTCCCCTGCCACTGAATCACCTACTGTTTGACTTTTAACATTGGAAATGCGAGGCATTGAATCTGGGACCTTCTGTATGAAAAGCATATGCTTCACTTCTGAGCTATGGTCCCTTCCCATACAATACGAAACATGAGTGTCTCAGTCTTAAGTTTATGCCAAGAAGTGGTGATTTGTGTGTTTATGTACATGCAGCAAAATGTGTGTGTGATGATCAGAAATGACTCTGGGCATTTGTAACCTGTGAACTAAACAAATTAAGGGGTCTGTTCACAGATTTCCTTATTCATTTTGTGTGATAGCCCCTGTAGGTCATCGGAAGTGACATGATCGTTGATCTTTTTCTGGCTCTTGTTTCCTTTTGAGTATAGGAAATATGCTTTCAGACAGTTTGTATTTTGCAAATTACTATTGAAATGGAATTGACTTTCGGAGGCGGGAGGGGGGCATTTGCTGTTAAATGTATTTCATCCCCTTAAGCAGCTTTTCCTCCTTGGGTTTTCTGCTTAATCTTTAAGTAGTGACCTCTGACTTTCACACTTTTAGATTGCTAGTATTTGGACCTTCAGAGGTGAGTTAGCTTTTCCTGTGTTTGGGGATTTTGGGAAGGAATGGGATACCAGGCTTGTTAGACTTAGCTATTAAAAATGTTTCTTGCAATGTTGTTTGTACCTAACAATGTGGTAAAAACTCGGTTTTATGGCAGAGGCATTCAATTGTATGTTTAGGATTCGAAGTATACTTAATTTCAGTTTTCATAGTATATAAATTTACTATCAAACTGGTATGTTAAGGCACAACAGCTTCAAAAAGATATATTTTGGAAAAGTCCTTTAATTTATTTCTTTTTAATACATAGTCAACAAACTATTATAAATGTTACATGGTATGGCTTCTTCCAATTGCTGCAGAATTTTGCTTGCTTATGTAGTCAGTTCAGCTTTCTTCTTGCCTCCATTTTTGGGCTACTGGTGCAAGGAATAGTGAAAGGGAAGAAACGAGGTAACAGCTGCCCGCAAAAACGAAGGAGTAAGCATATGTCTGAGTGTAATCATGTAGCCAACCTGTAGGAGGGAATCAGGGTTCACTTACTTAAGTTTTTGATATTTCAGTTAAATATCACTTCATTTTCCACAACATTACTACTGCAGAGCCTATATAGAAGAGCCAAGGAAAATAGTTGAGAATTTAAATGTTTATTCTGCAAGACTATAGAAGTCCACAGTACAATACCTTTTTGTCCCACCCAAAGCATTTGTTGTACAATACATTTTGGAGCATGAAACAAACACCAGTCTGACCACACAGCAATCAGATGAGATACGCTCTGACTTTGCGATATCTGATTGGTGCGCTATACATACATACAAATCAACCGATCAATCCCTGTGTCCTTTTTTTAAAAGTAACTCTACCAGTTTTTCTCTGAGCAATATTTTTGTCCTCTGCCAAGGTGTTCTTAAAATGTGCCACCAGAGGGCCCACTCTTTTTTCTTCACTGGAATAATAGATGTCTGTTTCAAGGTACTGTACTGTATTCTGAAATGAACTCCCAATGGAGGACAGTTTATACAGATTTCCATTCATGCGGTGCTTCCACATGCAAGTAGATCTACCCCATTCAGGGGCCAATTGGCATTCAGAGGCAGGCTCCATTTAGCTATCAAGGCTAATACCGGTAGTTGCTGATGGAGTTTTATGAATCTGGTTTTTCTGTGCAGTTCTATGCTGGTTTACTTTGGAAATAAGTCTTGCTGTGTTTTATGGGGCTTATTTCCAAGAAAGTGTGCATAGGATTGCAGCCTTACCCCTTAAGTTAACTGCATTATGTGAAAGACTACTCCCTTCTGAATCTACTGTGTATCCATTTTGCTGATTGACTCCATGAAATAATTACTTTTTTATCAACTTCCTCTACACCATGCATGATTTTTATAAACCTCTTTTATGCCACACCATAGTCAACTTCTCCCACCAAACTAAAACACCTTAAAGCCTTAAATCTTTATTATAGGGAAGTTTATCCAGCCCCTATCATTTCAGTTGTTGTTTTTTGTACCCCTTCCAGTCCTTTTTGAATTGTACACAATATTGCAAATGCTGCCAACTAGATTTATACCAAAGAGAGAGACAGCGACCGTTTTAGTTCTTTTCCTAATAATACTCAACATTTCGTGTTTTATTGCTACTGTGTCCTGAGCTAACATTTTCAGTGAGCTGTGCACTCAAGCAAATGCATTTTCCCCTCATTAGTTTCAGTTAAGACCCCATTGCTGTGTATAAGAAGTTTTGCACTTACTCAGAATTGCCGTTGCTATTCTTCTGTTCACCATTCACTCAGTTTAGAGAGATCTTTCTAGAGTTGATCACAACCTGTGTTGAGTTTCACCACCCTGAGTAATTTTGTGTTATCCACAGTCCTGACAGCTCCACTGCTCACCCTTGACTCCAGGTTTATAAAGTTAATATTTATGAAGTTAAATAGCATCGGCCTCAATGCAGATCCTTTGAGCACCCCACTGCTCCATTGTGAGAACCATCTTTGTGAGAACCATCTATAAAGTATTATATTCTCGCCTTCCTGTTCTTTAGCCATGTTAGCAGTTCAAATCACCCCCTTATCTCAAGCTAAGTTTACTTTGCCTTTTGTGATGCTATAATGGCTGTACGATTTCTCCTATCTGCTGCTTTTTACCCAAATAATTCTAATTTGATTTTAGTCTTTTAACTTGATTGTTACACACACACATGCACACACACACACACACAAAATTAGTCACCTTGAAAGTGCTAGTAAAAGGGGTGCTATCAGTGACCAATATATGCATGTTCAGTAATTTCATGTTCTTTCTTTTAAGAACTCTCAGGTAATGTGACCGGGTTGCGCTCCAATGACTTGTTAATTTGTAATTTGTCAGTTAGCTTTAAACATCTTCATTTGTTGCCTGTATTGACACAGCTCCTCAAATGCCCTCCAAGATAACAATAGATTCTGATTTGGATCTCTCTGCAGCTTCTACCACAGTGACTAATGATGCAAAGATTCTGTTTCACCTCTGCAATCTCCCTCTCCTTATTCAGTACTTCTTTTATGCCTTTCATTAAGGTACTATGTCTCCCTGGTTGGTTTCCTGCACCTGCTGCATTTAAATACATGTTTTGCTCATGCCTTTAGCAGCTTTCTCTTCATTGCTTTAATTGTTTGCTTTCTTGTTGCTTGATCCCCCCCCTCCCCCGGACCTTGTGTTCTTTATTTTCCTCAATAGGGCAAGTCTTTCACTTTTAAAAGTGCAGGTAGCCAGTGTAGTACCCTTCAGTTGCTACTGGACTAGAGCTCCCATCAGCCCCAGGCAGCATGACCAAGGTTCAGAGGTGGTGGGTGTTGTAGTTCACAACATTTGGAGGGCACCAAGTTGCCTCTTTCTTCACGCTGTTGTTTAACCATGCCAGTATCCTGTTGGACTTGCATGCCACAGGTTAGAAAGGGAACGAACATTTTATCTGAGTTTCTATTACAATGGTTTTTAAACAAACTCCAAGGTTACTGAAGGGATTTGGCCATCCTTTCAACTTCCATTTTATGTTTTCGATTCTGCTTCCTACATACGGTAAGTCACGAGGCAACATATAGCCATTTTGAAAAACAGATCAAAGACTAAAATCACACACAAAACAGGCAACTCGGGCCAGAGTTAAAAAGCATAGCAGCTTCCTGGAGATGAGCACCAGCAAAGGCCTGGGAGCACAGATGTGTTTTTAGAAGATGCAAAAATGACATTAACTTTGGCATTTCCCTGAACTCAGAGGGCATGTGGTTCCACAACACGAACACCACCACAGGAAATGTGAAACTACCCAGTTCCAGGAATGTGAATGTGGGGTTGTAGGTGTGCTTCCCCATCCACATTCTCACCCAGTCATGCAGGACTAAAGACAGCTTGAGGTGAAAGTCTCAAATTTGCCAGCGTTACAGGACAAGCCAGCATTGGCGGGTTGCCTGGGCAAATGGGATTTATTTTCT
This sequence comes from Zootoca vivipara, assembly GCF_963506605.1. Classification (NCBI taxonomy): domain Eukaryota; kingdom Metazoa; phylum Chordata; class Lepidosauria; order Squamata; family Lacertidae; genus Zootoca; species Zootoca vivipara. The sequence goes on along the minus strand of NC_083282.1, from coordinate 47,842,169 downwards.
CTTTTCTTCCCCTCCCCTTTTCTCTTTGTCTATCACATGCAGGCTGCTCAGAGGGCAACGAGGTGCCTTTATATTCTCTCCTGTATTTAGGCCTTTTGCTAAATCTCACTTGGTGTGGGGTGCTGTGACATCATTAAGTGTGTATATTTGTTAGGTTGCTATGCCCTCCAGCAGGTTCCCAGAGCATTTTCTGATAGCAAACTGTGGCTAACTGCATTGCTTTCTTCTTAGAAAATGCTTCATAGTCCATTGCCCCAGATAATTGTTTTCTTTCTATTTAGAGATGACATGACAAGAGGGTCCTGTGTGCAGGTTTCTATAATCTGGCGTAGCTTTCGTGGGACTTTATAACCTTTTGGAAATTTGTATTTCTGGCTTTGAATGGGTCTGTACCACCTTAAAAATCAAACAAGTCAAGTACATTGAATGTCACAGAAATATTAAAGGGGCCTTGTATTCCTCTAGTCCCTGCGAGGGCAGAAAGGGAGAGCCAACATTGGGTGCCTACTTCCTGCTGCTATGGAAATCACTGCAGGGTGTTGGGAGCAGACCAAGGGAAGAATTGGATCCAAATCCTTTTTTAGTCCCCTGACAGCCTCTCAATTTAGGGAGGAAACTGTCAGCCCTATAGCTAGCACAGTGAGAGTGCTCCTCCACCTTTTCTCTCACCTTGCTGGCAAGCCCTAGCAGGAAAGTAGATGTGACTGTTTGCCTTCCCTTCTCCTTTTTTTAAAAAAGGATTCCAGCCTCATTGAATTCAGTGGGGCTTACATCTCAATAGGCATGCAAGGGATTTGAACTGTCAATGTCTGAAAATAGAGATTATTTCCCCCCGCCCCGCCCCGCCCCCCGTCCAGCTTTTCTGGATTATGTCATTTTGTTCCTGGCTGCTTCCTATGCTGCTGCAAGTTGCTTGGCTAACAGGTACATATGTTCCTTTTACTGGTGTGTTAGTTACATGCTAGAGATGTATTAAGTTTTTCCCCAGGGGAATGAGGGAAAAGAACCCTTTATCACATGGGGATGTGAGATGGGATTTAGGGCCTTATTCCATGATCATAATTTATCCTAATGTGCCAATTAATTCTATTCCAGAGGACTCTACACGGAAAAGGGAAAGACAAAGTAGGGAAAAGCCTAGTCCATGGAGATAACCAACATGATTCCCTCCAGACGTTGTTGAACTCCCAACTCCTACCAGCCTCAGCCAGCGTGGCCAGTGATCAGTGACGATGGGAGCTGCAGCTCAACACCCAGAGGTCACTACTGGAATAGACAGTCTAGGAAAGACCATGAGAGCGAGAGAGGGCCAGGGCTGTGAAAACGGAAGGTAGGAGGCAAATACCCAGCCTGCATCAACTGTGAGCAATATTTTTCCTTACTATTGTTATTTATATTGCATTATCCATGTACCTGGAGTTTCACAAAGGTGAGGAGAGGTTGCTTTCCCAAAGGGCTTTACAATAGACAAAAGGGAAACCCAATACAGGATATGAGATTGTTTAACATTTAAACAGATGGTGCTACACAGTTGCTGTTGCTTATTTCCCTTGTGGGTGGGCAACAGTTCCTGTTACTTCCTAAGGATTTCCCCCCCCCCCCTTCTAGAGAGCTTTACCCCACAGGCAAGAGGAAGGATTAAAAACACAAGTGCATGCTTTATTTTCCTTTTCCACACACCTTGAACGGGGTTAAGGAAAACCCTTTTTGTGTGCTGACTTTTAAGATAAAATGAATGAAAGTCCATAAATAGGTTGGTCTGTTGATAGTGTTTTGGAGGGGGAAACCCAATACAGAATTAGGGTTGAATCCAATGAAGTCGTCGTGTGAGTGGAACGGCTTAACACTCGTGCAACTGAACTTTCCCTTCCTTCTCCTCTCCTAGTGGACTCCTAGCGCCTTTTAAAATCTGCTGGGGGAATCATCAGAGCAGATATCAGGGGATGTGGAGCGGAAGCAGCTGGAGGAGGGAAGGGAAGTTTAGTGGCATGAGTGGAAGTCATTCAGTTTGTGGAGTTACAGGTAGGTAGCCGTGTTGGTGTGAGTCGAAGCAAAATAAAAAAATTCCTTCAGTAGCACCTTAAAGACCAACTAAGTTTATATTTTGGTATGAGCTTTCGTGTGCATGCACACTTCTTCAGATACACACTTCTTCAGTTTGTGGAGTGACCTTGTTGGATGCAAATTTTACTCAGCCTTGCTTTTGACAAGAAAGGAATTCTAGCACTCTTTCAATGGAAGGAAGAGGTTGTTTTAAGTTACCTGCAATAGGAGGTCCAGCGAGGACTGCAGGGCCAGCAATGAATGAGGCATGTCCCAAAGCACTGTGGAATCTGGAGGCTCCTACAAACTCTACCTGTTGAAGCAATCAGTGTTACAGTAATTATTTATATGTTTTATAAATATTTTCTACACATTGTCCCCCATTTTGAAAACAGTTTGCATGTTGCCTTCATTTGCATGTTTAGAAATACATTTTTAAAGATAATAATAAAAATAAACCATCTAGCCTCTGCAATTAAGCCCATAGGTGACCTATCTCTGGCACAGCCCGTAGAGGCTTATGAGATGTGAAAGGCACATGGGTATTTCTCTGGCATAGACTTGAGTGGGGGTGACAAACCTTTTCCAGCCAGAGGGCTACATCCTGACCCTTCACATACCCCAAGGGCTACTTTGGCATCTGATGCTCTTATGGTGATGTCAGGGGACAACTTCAAAAGAGCTCACTGTCAGCCCCAATCAGCTTCTTGGTGCCCACAGTGAGTCTCACTTTTTTCATTTGCAGATTCTGTTTGGATTCAAACTGCACCTACAGATGGAGACTTTTCTGCCACAGACAGGCAAAGCTATCCCTGACCACTGGTCCTGTTAGCTAGGGATGATGGGAGTTGTAGTCCCCAAAACATCTGGAGGGCCGAGTTTGCCTATGCCTGAATTACAGGTGTATAAACTACACTTGCAGCGGACGTACAACTTCAATTGGGCTTACTCTCAGCAAGCCTCATTTGATGAGGAACAATCTGAAGCACATTTTAAGCTCCAGATCACAACCGTATGTTTACCTATCCACAGAACAAATTAGGGTCTAATTTGTTCTGTTGGTTGGAAGTTCCCCATGCCTGGACTAGAATCGTATCTCTACTCCTCCCTGTTTATCCAGTGTTGTACTGCTGCATTCTCCCCAGCTCAGTACAGTGGAACCTCGGTTTATGAACACCTCGGTTTATGAATTTTCGGTTTATGAACGCCGCGGACCCATCTGGAACGGATTAATTCACTTTCCATTACTTTTAATGGGAAAGTTCGCTTCAGTTTATGAACGCTTCAGTTTATGAACAGACTTCCGGAACCAATTACACCCATGTTTCAGTTTATGAACGCTTCAGTTTAAGTACTTCGCGGACCCGTCTGGAACGGATTAATCCACTTTCCATTACTTTCAATGGAAAAGTTCGCTTCAGTTTATGAACGGTTACTCCGCGGACCATCTGGAACAGATTAATCCACTTTCCATTACTTTCAATGGGAAAGTTCGCTTCAGTTTATGAACGCTTCAGTTTATGAACAGACTTCCGGAACCAATTGTGTTCATAAACCGAGGTACCACTGTATATAATATTTGAGGTCAAACCAACCCAAGGCACAGTGGACTATAAATGAATGTAGCTTGCAGTAGAGTGGAACAGTCTCATATTTTAGACCTGTGACATGCTTGCTAAAAAAGAGTGGCCACCACAGGTTTAAACAATCTGAAATTAGAGGGGATGAATATGAAGGGGATGGTTTTCATCAGGGAGAGGAGAGGGCAATCTAGACTGGGAGAACATTTCATATCAGAGCCCTACAACTGATCCCCCCACCCTGCCCAAGTCAAAGGGGTTTCAATTAAGCAGACTTTCAAAAGTGTGACAAAAGTCATGTGTAGTTTGGTTCTGAGGTTGTACAGAATACTTAATTAATGCTTTGGAGGAAGAGTCACAGACTCAAAATGCATTGGGTCCAATCAAATAGATCTGCAGAGCATCTGTAAGGTTTTCTCTCTCATGTTCCTATGTATAAATGAAGCGTCAAGTATATCTTGTTCAAAGCATTTTTAATTTTCTGGTTTATCCTCGGTGTACTGAAGTAGGTGAAAGTTTTGGATGGGCTGTGCTTTATAAAAATTCTGGATCGCCTTGCGATGATTACTTGCTTTCTTCTGCTTACCAGTACAGGAAGTAACAGAGCCATGTATGCACCACTGAAAATGGCAAAGACTACAGAATAGGTCATAAGTAATGGGAAGGTTGTGGCAAGAGGACACAGCAGGTTAGTGACACCACAAAAAATGAGGTACGTCTTGTGGTAATGATACTTCTTGATCCAGTTCTGATCTGCAATCCAACCAGAGAGCAAAAGGCTGACTGTCTCTGTTATACCTAAAGGGAAGCAGAAAAATAATGAATTTTCAAACTATTTATGTAGAAGCTTTGAAAAACACAGATAAAAGGTCAGAAAGGAAAGAGTTTGTACCCTTCTTTTATTTCTGTAAAATAAATGTGAAAATTTAAAATTTCAGGCACAGAGGTTGGTGGCAGTTTACATGAAAAAAAAAGAATGTTATTTTAATATCTTTTATTTCTTTAACATTTAGTATTTCCTTGCAGAGATCTAATACTTTTTTATATACTAATACTTTTTATATACTTTTTATATAAAAAAGGATTATGATTTAAAGAACAGTTAAGAACATACATTAAGTATTGTCAGAAGAATCCTTCTTATTTGTCGATAAAATTGAGGATAGCTCGGTTGTATTTATTTGTGCAATTTTAAAATATCCTCCCAAAATAAAATAAAAACAGCTCAGGTAACTTTCTGTCTTTTTTATGCCACTTCTAATTTGGCTTACTTGGTATTCTTATGAAAACATCAGTAGCTCACATTGATTGTTTTTGTTTTAGTTCAGGACTAATTTGTTGATCTGCTTAATTGAAAGGTAAGTGCCATCCATTAGAATTTTGTATTTCATCACTACCAATTGCCAACAGTGATATCCTGGTAATCTACCCATGGGGGGGGGGGATATTTTATGAACAAATACTAAAAATATTTTCAAAGTCCTGGCTGTCATTTCCCCTCCTTTCATTTTACAACAAAGTATACTGGCTGTAGTCTAGCAAACTTGTTTATGTTAAAAGGTTACATGTATGCATGCAGCCAGTTTCTTTGTTTTTTGTTTTTTTGTTAAGAGAAAGTTTGCACAATTGAAATTATGGCAATTTGCCATTACCTTCAGTCTGCACGACTCATATTTTGTATCCCTGCTCAGTAACGCTTTCTTAAAACAGTCACTTAGTTGCATGCAATTGTTGGGTTAGGGCCCAAGTCTCCAACTCCTACCTCTTGAAATTGCTTGCTGACAAGTACATTTGCCCTTCATATGCCACTCTTGGTTTTCGGTTGGCAAATTTCAGATTGGAGGGAAGGGGAGTATTTTGGGTGGGTGACTGGATTTGGGCTTGGAACTTCTACTTGCTGATCCCTATTATGTATCATTGTCGTACAATGGGAGAAAATGGCTTCATTTAATAAAGTCTTCATAATTATTGAAGTTTGTTTCTTATTACATAATACTAATATCAAATAAGGAGGGGAACAGATTCTGTTCAGAACAATTTACTTAGAAGTTCATAAAGACACTTTTTTTTAAAATAGATGAGGTGGCAGATTAAACACACCAGTTGGCATATAAAACACACATTTGAGACAAAGAGATGAGATATATTCCATATTATTCAAAGTACTGTATTTACTATTAACAACACTCCTTTACATTCTTGATGGCTGCAGCACACAGCACACAAGGTCAATGTTTCTAGGGAGCTATTTATTAATCCAAAATCAGATTCAATTTCCCCAGTATCATTTCTGTTGTGTTGTAATTTTTTTATCCTTTCTTGTATTGCTATGAGACCTTTTTATAACTAATATTTTGATTTCATAATTAAAAACAACAGGTCTCTGGGTGTTGTTTTTTTAAAAGAGTTGTATGTTGAGCCATAAGCAGTTTTACATTTTTTTCTACAGGAATTAGTTTCTCTTCACCCAAAGTGAATTATTAGTGAAGCTGTCATGCAGAGATCTTAAGAAAGCCACTTTAAAAGTTGAGTTTTTCTTACCAGCCACTGAAATGATGTAAGCAGTATCCATTGGTGCGATACCCAGTGTTTTAGCTCTGGCTGCAAGGTGGAAAGTGGGGATAAAGTAGGCTAGCTGGCTGAAGAGAAAAGACCATGTGAAAATGTAGAAGAAAGGGTTTTTTAGCTGGGAAAAATCAACATGGCATAGCTTGCAAGAAAAAGGCTGCGGCTTGGAATTTCCTTCCTTGTTTGTTGGAAAGCAGTTTTGATTACCATTCCGATTGGGATGTTTGTTCTTGTGGCTCCCGTCCTCTGGCATTTCAGAACACTTGTCGTTTTCTGGGGCTAATTGTACTCCAACCTGCTTTAGATTGTTCATACTGATGCATTCTTGATCGAGGGGATCTGCTCTGTTCGGTTCTATGGTGCCAGTTTTATCTAGGCTGTCTTCAATAGTCTCTACAATTTTTAGGTGCCCAGCTGTTTGTTTGTCTTCATGTACAATACTTAAAACTTTCGTTTTCATCATATTAATCGGTCGTAGTAGCATGCTAGAAGGAACAAGGTTCAACATCACGCCACCATATATCAGGAGGGCACCTAAATGATTAGACAGAGATTGAGATGTGACATTATGTTGCAATAACAGGGAAATAGAAATGTTAATAAATTCTATTAGCACCCCCTCTGAAGGAACATTTTTGGTGACTTTCAGAGGGTCTAAAATAAGTTAATTTTCAGTCATGCTGGGAGAATTGGCATTCTTTTAGGCAAGATATCAGAGGCTTTTCTCCTTCCTTCCCGACTCCCCAAGGAGTCTTCTTCCACTTGCAAAAGGTTTTCCTGGCTACTGAGATCATTTGGGCCTCTAATAACAAAGACACACACCGGAGTACCCCAAAGCTATGCGCTTGTTCCTTTAAGGAGCAAAGTATACTCCCTCAATGCTACTCTCTGGACTTGACTGTGCAGGTGGGAATGAATCTACTAATAAAGTGCCTTCCTGACCAGGAAGATACCATGGTCAATAGTATAAAAAGCCACTGAGAGATTGAATAAGAGTAGCAGGGTTGCACTCCCCTGTCCCACTCTCAAAGCCAATACACATGAGGTGGTAATTACAATGAAATGTGGGAAGTGAAATCTACCAACCTTGCCATCCATACATTTCTATCAGGACTTGAACAAATGGTGTTAGTATAACACTCAGTCCCATTCCTGAACGGCTGATTGCATTGGCTAGAGCCAGGCGTTTCTTGAAGTACTTTACAATCATCACAGCTGCTATCTGATACAAGCTAGCAAAACCCAATCCTAAAATGAAAAGAAACACGTAAGAAAGATACTCCTTCTCCTGGGCCCATCCAAAATCTTCTGTGAAGGGTGGTAAGGTAAATGTAAAAGGGGCCCCTGACCATTAGGTCCAGTCGTGACCGACTATGGGGTTGCAGCGCTCATCTCACGTTATTGGCCGAGTGAGCTGGTGTACAGCTTCCAGGTCATGTGGCCAGCATGACAAAGCCGCTTCTGGCGAACCAGAGCAGCACATGGAAACGCCGTTTACCTTCCCGCCGGAGCGGTACCTGTTTATCTACTTGCACTTTGACGTGCTTTCGAACTGCTAGGTTGGCAGGAGCAGGGACCGAGCAATGGGAGCTCACTCCGTCGCAGGGATTCCAGCCGCTGACCTTCTGATCGGCAAGCCCTAGGCTCTGTGGTTTAACCCACAGCGCAGCCTGGGTCCTGTGATGGGTGGTAGACAACCCTAGATTTGGGTGCCACACAACGAAAGGAGAGGGAGGGAAGCTTCTGTCATACAGGCTCAAGTCATTCAGCGAGTGGAACAATTTTGTTGGATACAGCCCAAAATGTTAAATATATATTCAATTTCAAAAGTAATCTTAAGAGCTGACAAAAAACTCCAGATGATGTCTTTCTCACCTTCTTCAATGTACTGGTAATTTTTATTTTATTTTTTACGGGAGGGCATGTGCAACAAAACATTTTTGTCTTACCTACTGGGGCACATATGAATGAAAGGGGGCACTTGCCTGTAGGTGCCTCCAGTAGCCCAACAGGTAGAGTACCTCCCTTTGATTATCCTTAACTTTTTCTAAATTGGGCCCTGTGTCTCAGCAGTGCAGGGAGACCATTATTCATTCTGGTGGGGAAGGCCTTTGCAAAAAATAAACAAAAGCCCCCCCCCCCCCGCTCAACCCAACATTAACCTGACTGTTACTCAGTTTTTCTATTTCCATTAAGACTTTTCTGTTATTGTGGCTGATTTTTAAACATATGGTCAAGGTACGCTCACCTGTCAGGAATCCCATGGACACACAAAGAAAGGGGATGTTTGTAGCCAATATGCTGATAAGACAACCAAAGCCGACCAGGCAAGCCCCAATCACTGATGCTGGTCGTTCTCCTATAATATCACTTACTATAGTTACCAGTGGTGCTGCAACAAAGAAGAAAAACGGCTTCATGGTGGCTTGGGGAAAGGGGTGCAACTGGCAGAAGGAGAGATTCGGAGGTAGGCATTTTTGCCAGTTTTAGAGAACCTGGCATATGCTTATTTATTGAACCTGGCATATGCTTAACTTTTGCAAATTATATCATAGAGCTGTCAGGAGAATGTTTTCTGCTGCCTAAACAGAGCTGAGGAAAAAAACTTGCTTCAGCATGGCTGATGAGAGTAGTCCTTAATATTAGTGGGCTTACTTATCACATATACTTATCACTTATCTTTTCTCCAGGGAGTTCGGAGTTGTATGCATGACATTTCCCCTTTCTGTCCTTCTATGTGAGATAGATGAGGCTGACAGAGAGTGATTAACCCAGTAGGTTCTGTGGGCAGCCTGAAGATTTCAGTGCAGGTGTCCCCAATTTAAGTCCGGCACTATTCACTACATCAGGGGTGGCCCAAAGGTAGACTGGGATCTACTGGTTTATCTCTGGGCAATTTGTGGGAGACCAGCTGCAGTTTATGTCCTCCCTGTCTCCACTGGGGAGACCTTAGGGTTCAAGGAAAAAATGAAGTAGATCCCCTAACCCTGAAGTCTGCCACCATATTGACAGTATGGATGCCATTGATGGTAATTTACGCATTGTTTGTTCTTACATTCTGGTCATAGATGCTTATAAGCTTCCAAGTGTTTTCAGGACTGCTGTATACATAGGCACCCCTCCCCTTAATGGACAGTAGTTACTTAGGCTTTGCTTTCTTACTTACTGTGAGCAACCCATGGGGCAGCAAACAAATGCGCTAAGTGTGTAAAAAGTACCACTAAAAGTGTTTCGGGACTATTTCTTCAAATAAAGTAGTATTTCTTCACCAAGTCATATTCAACCATATTTGTGCTAACCTGCTAGGAATCGAAGTGAGGACATGATAGAGCCAATCCAGCTGATTTGTTCAGAAGAACCGCCAACATCCTCTTGAAAGGCCACAAAGAAAATGGCAAAGTTTTTCGCTGTTCCCATTGTACATACATTTACCTTAAAAGAAACAAAACATCCAGTAAAATTGAAGCACGTGAATTGCCTGCTGCCACTTGTCCCTGCCCTACAGAATGTAGCATTTTCCATTTTTAGAATAACACCTGTTATTCCCTGGGCAAATTTGTGATGGCTTTTAACTTTGGATAACTCACAGTTGAGGTGAAACTAAATGAAATGGTTCTGAACTCCAGTGAGATTTCCCCAAGCCCAGAAATTAGCTGACCTAGGAGAAAAAGTCGCCTGGAAGGAGAGGAATGGGAAGAGAGGGATGGATGGCGCAACATCCCCTCCCAACTCTCCACTTCTCATTCCCTGACCCATCCACTGTGCTCAATTTATGGCTGTTAAGCAAGCATCAAAAGACACAGATTTGCAGCTGGTGGTCTAGTTCCATCCTGGCAAATTGAAAGGGAAATTTTCTTATGCATGAGTATTGAAAGTGTCCCATAGGCTGCACAAGGAAGTTACTGGGAATGGCTTTACTAGTGCAGACCAGCACTGAAAGGGAGCCCTACTTGCCAAGGAGCAATTGGGAGCACACTTTTAAGCTCAAGGTTGCTCCTTTTCAGCCATGTCTTTACCTGCCTGCATAGGTTGTCCAGTGTTGGGTAGATGGGTCTGGTCTGGGGAAATGTCTCACAAGCCATATTGGGACCCCTGCTGGGTCTGAGGTCTCCCCCACCACTCTGTGATTATAAAATGTTAGGTGGGAGATTTAATCTCATGGTGTGCATGAGATTCTCTTCTTGGCTATTAATATGTTTTGGGGGGTTGAGCATTCAAATTCTATCCACCCCCCTTCCGCTGCCCCCAATTTTATTCTGTGGCTTCTGAAAATATACAGAGTGGCATTCAACTAAGTGGCTGCATGCATGGAACAAAGTCCACTTGTGTAATGGAACACCGCCCCTATGTACCCCCTGTACCCCCTTAAATTTGTGGGGAGGGTTAAGAAACCCAAAAAAAGTCTTAGGGTGCACATAGGGGATGAGGACAGTAAAGGCTCATTGCATGTGTGGACCTCATTCCCTGTGCAAATACCCCCATTTTTTTATGTAAAATGCCATATACAGTCATACCTCGGTTTAAGTAAGCCTCGGTTTGAGTATTTTCAGTTTAAGTGCTCCGCGGACCTGTCTGGAACGGATTAATCCACTTTCCATTACTTTCAATGGGAAAGTACGCTTCAGGTTAGGTATGCTTCAGGTTAAGTGCAGACTTCCGGAACCAATTGTGTTTGTAAACCGAGGTACCACTGTACATAACGATGAAGCACTGTAGCTCAGTGGCAGAGCGTTAGTCTCCTATGCAGAAGATCTCAGATTCAATCCCTGGTGTCTCCTGTCTGAAACCCCGAAAAGCCTCTGCCAATCAGTGTAGAGAATACTGAGCTGGCTCGGTATAAGGCAGCTTCCTTTGTTCCAAAACCAAACCTCCACAGACTATGTCACATTTCTTTCTTACCAGAAAAAAGTTAAGCATAATCATCCACCCCCAGCCTCCATCGGGAGCTTCTGCAGCGTCATGTTGTTTGGTGCTTTCTTCAGCTTCTGGCTCACCCTCTGTTCTCTCCATTCCTGCTGCAGATTTGAGCTCCAGCAAGTAGCTGAAATTGACCTTGTCAAAGTGCTCTTACACCCAAAAGATAATAGTCCACATTGCTGACAAACCCTCAGAATAAAAGCTGCCATTGCTGCTTTAACACGCTCCTGCAGTTTTTCAACTTAAACATTAACCCAATGTTTTTAAACACTAAAATGCTGGTATCACCCTAGTGAACAAGATGGACCTCTTAATTTTACTGCTTTTCTAGTTGTTTTTGACTGCTTCGACATTAAAAGAAATATATATCAGAGTGGTTTTGTTTTTTAAAAGCTCTGTGGCGGTTCAGGGTGCATGTTTTGTCAGCTAACACTTTTGCAGCAAGATCCTTCTGCCTGACAAGGGAGGCCTCGGAAGTAAATGCCCTGTGTCAGAAACTGCTCTGTATTGTGAGTCACAGAACTGCTTCCTCTCAAGGGAAAAGCTTCTGAATTGACCCTAGTTCATCCTGGGCAGGAAGTAACACAAAAGGCTTGTCTCCATAGTGCTTTGCTGAAGCCTAGGCTCTAGCATGTCTTGCATGCTTTTTAATTCAAACTCCAGACTTCTCTTTCATCTTAATTGTGCTTTGGCCAGGACTTCTGGTTTCAGCATACCCCTTGTGAGCAAAAAAATCCAGGCAGCCAGTAGGCATTAGTTTAAAAAAACAGCCCCAGCACCTGAAAAGAAGGCTTGTTGAAGAGGACAAGAAGCAGTTACTGTTCTTTTGCACAGGCTTTTGAAGCAACTGCTTTCTGCCTCAACTAACTTCTACCAGGCCCTGCTTATTTACTAGCTTCCCCTGCTCAGGTCCCTCTCCCCACCAAGGTGGGCTAACAGCAGAGGCAGGAGCCTGGCCATGCCTCCTGCATTCTTCTTAATTCCTTCCTGCTAGAGGGTTCAGGAGCAAGGCAGGATTCATTTCTATAGAATCACTGAATTGTAGACTTGGAAGGGACCACAAGGGTCATCTAGTTCATGAGTAGGCAAACTAAGGCCCGGGGGCCGGATGCGGCCCAATCGCCTTCTAAATCCAGCCCGCAGACGGTCCGGGAATCAGCGTGTTTTTACATGAGTAAAATGTGTCCTTTTATTTAAAATGCATCTCTGGGTTATTTGTGGGGCATAGGAATTCATTCGTTGTTTCCCCCAAAAAATATAGTTCGGCCCCCCACAAGGTCTGAGGGACAGTGGACCGGCCCCCTGCTGAAAAAGTTTGCTGACCCCTGTTCAACCTCCTGCATGCAGGAATCTTTTGCCCAACATAGGGCACAATCCTGAGATTAAGAGTCTCATGCTCCACTGACTGAGCGATCCTTTTTGTTCAGTGTTCCATTTTAAAGGCCTCCCTGCCCCTGTAGAAGCTATAAAGAGAACCCACTGTGCCAGGACCCCTACTAGGAAATGTGTTTGGACTAGTTATGCAATGTTCTTTGGTATGAAAGTAAATAATTGCAAAATAACTGACAGGTAAAAAAACACTGGCCATTTCCTCTTAATGGCTCCATTGTACCTTTAAAATAATAAACCCTGCATGTTTGAAGGTCAGCAGCTGGAACCTAGCTTCAGGGGAAGCCCTCTGTTCCCTGATTATAAGAGTCTTGATATCATTGGCGAAAACAATGTATTTTTTCCTACAAGTGGATTGAGCCAGTGCCCCTGGAGGTAAAGCCCTTGTCCTGGCTCCCTTTAAATTATTTCTTAAAAAAGAAATAGCTCAGCATACCACCATCAGCATGTTTTATTTATTTATAGATTACACAATAAAAATATTCTCTAGCATATGAAAAGGTAGATTGGTTGTCATCTTGAGGAATATGTGATATTTCCTTCTTTAAACAAGTACCTGTAAAAAATAAATTTATTCAAGTATTCTAGGTTAGAAATGTGTTCCTGTTTTTTTTTAATCCTACAGAAAAGATTTATCCCCCAGGGGTAAACACTTCATTTTACAGTGGTTACATCCAAAATACAAGTTGGATTGTATTTTTCATGCAGCTATCAGAAGATCAACAGCAAGGAGCCTGTGTAGAATGTCAACTACTTCAAATGGATTAGATCAGGCATCCCCAAACTTCGGCCCTCCAGATGTTTTGGACTACAATTCCCATCTTCCCCAACCACTGGTCCTGTTAGCTAGGAATCATGGGAGTTGTAGGCCAAAACATCTGGAGGGCCGCAGTTTGGGGATGCCTGGATTAGATCAGTGTTTCCCAAACTTGGACCTCCCATCATCCTTAGCTAGCAGGACCAGTGGTCAGGGATGATGGGAGCTGTAGTCCAAAAACAGCTGAAGACCCAAATTTGGGAAACACTCGATTAGATTAAAAAGTGAAATGGAGCAGAGGCTAATGAACCTTGGCATACTCCACACAACTGCCACAAGGAACCCAGTTTCCAGAACTTCCCTACCAGGTAGGAACAACCAGGACAGCTTTGAATCCAAACCCAGACAGATGGTCCAGGAACATATGGTTAATAAGGAAACGCTGAAAGGAGAATCAACAGAATCACCTTCATCTTGTATTTTCTGGCATAGTAATCTGCTAGAGCAGCTAATACATTTTACTTCAACTGGGATGGAAGCTAGATGGAAAAAGATTCTGTTATGTGCCATGGTTATCCTGCTGCCCTTCATCCTGGGTTGTACTTGAGAAAGTGTTCTGATGAGCACAAACCCCACATTCCACACTTGACATGAGACCCTGCACTATTTTCTTACACACTGTAGTCATGTGCCTTATACTTCTGGCTCTAGTAACACTTTCCACCATTTAACCTATGGCAGAGTTTGCTCTGAAATGTATAGGTTCTCAGGACTCCAGAGGGGATTCTGATTTGTTCGTTCTTAGGATATCCTAAATGCTAGATGTATAGGTCTCTGGAACTAGACCATAAAATTGAGAACTGTAGAGCTGGAAGGAAGCATGAGGGTCGTCTAGTCCAACGTCCTGCAATGCAGGAATCATTTGCCTGTGGAGCTCAAACCTGCAACTCTTGAGATTAAGAGTCCCATGCTCTACTGACTGAACTATCCCTGATCCATGAAATAGCCAGGTTTACTATCAACCCTATGTGCATCTCTTGATCAGCTAGTGGAATTCAAGAAAGTCAGAAGAGAGAGCTTTGCAGATGGTAGCTAATACACTGCCATCAGCTAACAAGCAGATGACACAAAACAGTTTGTCTCATTAGTCATGCAACTATTATGGTCAAGTCCCTTTTAAATATGTGATTGTTAGTTTTGTACATGGAAGGCAGCTGAGTATACCAAACAACTACATTTTCTTAAGACAACTGAATGTCATTGCCTGGCTAGACATGCCAAATAAAACAACATTAAGTCAAATGGAAGTGAACAAGCAGTGTGTTCTAGTTTATTGATTGATTGATTTATTGAGTATTGGGGCCACCTGACAAGGTGTTCTCCCCAGCCATGTAACAGGAAAACATTCCACACATGATAATATGAAATGGCACAAGTTCAGAGCAATTAAGATTCCATACCAACTTGGGAGAATGTTTACAGTCCAATCCAGCTAGGTTCTACCTAGGGATACTGGATATTCAACCTGTATTAATCTGTAGAAGAGTAGTCCGCAAAGGTGCATAAATGTCGAAGAGCAAGGAGTATTGTGGATATATAAGGTTAAGATGCCATTTTGTGTACTGCTACTGTGATGCCATCATGCTTCTGGATCATGATATTGCTGAAAGAAACAGAAGGTTTGTTTTTAAACACACCACTTTCACAGAATGAAACAAGTCCCAAATGTTAACCAAAATAACTGCAGCCCACTGTTATTGCCTTTAGATCTGCTGCTTTTCATATCACAAATAGATTCTCTTCGCTTGTCATCATTAGTAATACAGCTATAGACATTTTGATGACACCCCTTTAATCACCACTTATTTCAAATATTAGCAAAATCAGGTAGACTTTAAATCCAGAATTATTTATTAAACCTTTTTCCTTGTAAACCTTATCAGTGCCCTGTTTGGGCATGGGCTCTACTCACATGTTAACCAACATGGGAGGTGGGGTGCATCACCACATTTAGAGCCCTTCAAAAGTTTTGAGGCTCCACACACACACACACACACACACACAATTTAAAGCCTTGGGCTACTGGAGATCTAAATCTATAGGGAGACTCTGTAAGTAGAAGCTTCCCACCTCAGACCTTCACCCTCAAATTCATGGAAGGCTCCAAATGTGGTCATGGTGGCATGCTGGAGGGGACAAGGCTTGGAAGCACACCCCTGCTTACAAGAAACTTAACACAGCCTTATATTTGTGCCCTAGCCTGGTACCCATTTCATGCAGGCAACTGAGTGAACTGGCAGAGGAGGGGTGGTACACTCCATCCCTCATCAATGCCCAACACAGAATGCAGCTCTTCACTTCTTCACTTCACCCCTGCCAGCCCCAGGCAGACTAGTAACTGGGAGGTGTATTTACAAGGCTCCAATAAGTATATGTTTAAAGCCTAAAATTAGTCCTGCAGAACTCCAAAGTCAGCGAAGCCACATGCACCAAGGAAGAATCCTTCAATTTATTCCATGATATCAGCATCCTAAACAGATGATCCTATTTCCTCTTATGTTTGCCACAACCCATTAGCAGAAGAGCAAATTATTTCATAGCAGGGGGGAAACTACAAGGACGAGGCTCTTGCAACATGCAATATGATCAAGGGAGGTGCAGCACTATAGCTAAGAAAAATGGGAGGAACAATAACCTACTTCCCAGCTACACGGAGAGCCTGATGGCAAAACACATTAACTGAGGCTAGTTAAGATCTTTGTGTCTTCACTCTTAAGAGCACTTTTGCAAGCCAGCTCAAAATCCAAGAACAAAAGATCAGAAACTGAAGCTGTTCTTTCCAAACAAGTTACCATGCACATGGAAGACAGAACAGAACCCAGAGAGCAGCGAGAATTAACCAACTTATCCATATGAGAAGGCAACTTAAGCAATGGGTCTGTCATGTCAGTTAATTTGTCTTAAGTAAAGGAAGTAATAGCTCCAAATACACATACCCAGTATCTGATTCGAGGCACACTACAGGAATATCTGTTGGATCAGATGTCAATTTGGCTGCTTGCTGGGCTAGAACAGATATCACACCTGCATGTTCATCTGAGAGGGTACCACGACCTAGAAGACAATGGTTTATCATTTAAAATGAGTAAAGAAATAAAAGGATGTGGTCAGCTCAGGGATGCAAAACAAAAAATGCTGACTGAAAAGGGGGAAATCAAATGTAGTCCTTGACCAGAGAATTTTCAATTCCATAAACTGAAAACAATAACGAAGAATGGATGCCAATTGCAGTATTATGGAAGCTTGGCAGTTACAAAGTAATTATTAATGTTTTTCAGGCAATCATCTCAGTGCTAGCATTTTACATTTTTATGAATATTCCAGTAAATACTTTTACACAATATAACATTTAAACCACATTAAATGGGCTCTTAATTTCCCCCATCAACTATTTCAAATTAAATATATGAAAGTACTGAGACAAAAAATCAAAGTACTGAAGGTTTTTAAAGCTTTGTTTACTTAATATATGTAAAATAAACATACTAAGTTGCATCACTCTCTAAGGCAACAAAAATTCCTGATTCAATTTACCCTAATAGGCAAATATTTTTTCCCAATTAAAAAATATTTAGAAAACCCAAATAGCTATTCATTTCCTACTTCTTCTGCCCTTCTTTCTCACTCCCATTCCATATCCCATTTTACCACCATTTCCTTCTCACTTCACTTTTCTCTTTCCTCATATTTCCTTTTCCTCCTGCCTGCCCGCTATCTGACAGTCTGACTTGATTACAGCTGCTAG
This sequence comes from Zootoca vivipara, assembly GCF_963506605.1. Taxonomy (NCBI): domain Eukaryota; kingdom Metazoa; phylum Chordata; class Lepidosauria; order Squamata; family Lacertidae; genus Zootoca; species Zootoca vivipara. The sequence goes on along the minus strand of NC_083282.1, from coordinate 47,825,110 downwards.
GGAATAGTTAAGTGAAGGCCAAGAAGGTCTCAGATATAAGGAACACCTGTCAGTTTTCTAGGACACATAGATTTTATAGAGGCAGCCTTAAGAAACAGAGCCACTTGAGGAAGAAAGATGATATGCAAGATCTGTTAGTGTTGTTGCATAAGAAAGTGGATAGCGTGTGCATAGGAGGTTAAGGTATAAATGAGCTCAATCAAGAGAGAAGGAGAACTAAGTCCCTGCCTTGCTATAGTGATCCCTGTGTCCTCACTTTTACAGGTCACCTTTAAAGAAAACTAATAGCAAGAATTTTGTAGCTGTGTCAGGTTAGTGATTATTAACTAGCAGTATGTTTTAATTTGCCATGCCTTCACAATTCTTAAATAGCAGTGTTCAGAAGATACAGGAGCATCCATTACTGATTTACTTGAAGCTAGCTGGCTGATCTAAAGTCACTCACTATAGCTGTGCACTTTAGAACTATGCAATACAAGGAGATTGTATTAAGTTGTGCAAGTCGTCTAGATAGCAATGCAACTACCACATAAGCAAGCAATAGGAGGTATCTTATTAGTTTCTCTTTGCTGTTAATGCTATAACTACCAATCTGACTTTTAAATAATTTCTTTGTATACACAGCACTTTAGATTAAAACAAGGTTTTAATCATTGCCTAATTTAAACTAGTAAAAACAATGAATGCTCAGAATTTATGTAGATCTCTCTTCAGGCACCATCTTGATGACATTTGGCAAAAAGGATGTAGATGCCACAGATACATTTATCACTGCTTTTCAATTACATATGTAACTATTATTTATGCATATACACCCAACCAGTGCTTTTTTTCCTTAAAAAAATGTTGAGGGGTGCTCTCATTTGCCTACTCATATTGAAATACTGCCCCTCAATGCGGCCAAACTTAGATTCACAAAATGTTTAGGGGTATGCGTACCCCTGCATACCCCCAGAAAAAAGCACTGCACCTAACACCACCCACCCTACTAAGTTCCCAGTTGTGGGCAAACGTAGCATTTTGGTAAACAAACCATCTGGGTTTCTCCTCTTACCCAATAAGTGTATCTCATTAATTCAATAAGAGACCAGGCTAGGTGCTTGAAGAGCCCTACCTTGGTCTGACACTAGGAGGAGACGAGAGGAGAGAACAAGTTGAGGTAGAACCACAGAGGAAGGCAAGGGATCTTCAAGGGGGTAGCAAGCTATTTTTAAAAACACAGACAGCATCTTTGGCGTTATGGGAACATGCAAACAACAAGGTGTCGGCGTTACTTACAGCCCAGGTTTAGGCCCTGGGAATCGGTGCACAGGACTCCTGCAATGGAGGGGTTCTTCATTCTAACGGAGGAGGAGGAGGAAACGGCAGAGATCAGAGACTGCTACTGTACCGGATGCACCCGAGGAGAGAACCCCGTCACCCTCCCCGCCGCCCCACGACTCCTCCGACGGCCCTTTGGCAAAAGGGAGAAGGCTCGCCCGCCGCCTCCTGCCCTCCCCAGCACGTACGTGTCTTCTAAATGATGCTCCAACGCCCCCTCCATCTTGCCGAGCACAGCGATTACTTCCGCATGCGGGAGTGTGGTTTTTTGTCAGCTGACTTGTAATCACATGATGGCAAGGGGCTGGTAGGGTGGCTCAACAGGGTCAGAATTCCTGGAGGCGAAGCGTTTGCTGATGGGGCTGCATGAGTTTAAAAATCGGCTCGGCTCTCGGGAATAATAAGGGGGTAAAGTGTCCTTCCTTTTCCTTTTGGGAGAAAGGAAGCTTTCTCCCAAAAACCCATCAGTGGAGCTTATTTCCCAAAGAACATGTTTAGTAACGGGGTGTCACTGAACTTCATACCACAGTTCTTCTTTCGTTTACGAGCCTGTTTATTTTTATCCCGTCTTTTCGGGCAAAGCCGCTCACATCAATAAAACAGGAGGCCAGACCCTGACACCAGGCGTGCAGATTTAAAGGATTTTACTCTCAGGAAAGGGGAGTGGCTGGGAAATGTAGGAAAGATTCTTATGCCCCAAAGTAGAGAGCCGTAACAGATATTTTCTATCTGTTTCAGGCCAGGCGGCTGATACTCAGTGCGTATAAGCTAAACAAGCTATAGCTTAGGGCCCCACTCTTGGGGGCCCACCAAAAAATTAAAAGTATTTCACTTAACATTCTTCTTCTTAATTGTATTTCAGTTCAACAATTATTTTGATAAAATACATATTTTGTTATATGCAAATGGCTTTAGATACCTGTTAGGTCCATACATTATAGCAGGCATGTCCAAAGTCAGTCTCGGGGGCTTAATCCGGCCCGCCGGTCAGTTTAATTCAGCCCCTGTGGCAGTTTATTTCCTGGGGTAAAATCGTAAAAAAAAAAAAAGCTCAACTTCAACCCTAAAAAAGGTCAACAACTTTGGTCGGCCCTCACACATGTTCACTTAATCAAATCTGGCCCTCTTTGGAAAAAGTTTGGGCACCCTGGCCATATTATAGCATATATTCAACACAAAAAACAGTGACAATTTGTTGTTGACAAAGGACAGCTGGACATATAAAGGGCCCTATTACCTTCAGTAGCTTAGGGCCTCATCAAACCTAAATCTGGCCCTGTGGATACTTCTAATGATATATATTGGAAATTTGTGTTTCTATAGCAAATTTCAAGCATGCAAATTAATTCAGAGGCCTATTCTCAACAATCGTTACAACCCCTGTATAAAGGAGGCCAGTATTTACTAAGGATGGCGAGTGGGGTAGGGTAGCGCTCTGAGAAGTGGTGGCTATGAAGCTATTTGGACCAGTGATCCCCTTTACGGACACTACATCAGCACAGAGATCATGAAACAGAAGGTTGTTCTTAGATCCCTATTCACTTAAAAGTGCAGATAATAGTTTGAATAGGGAACTCTTGTCTTTAACAGCTCCATGCCACACAAAAACACACACTGTGCATTTAACACACAGAGAGAAGAATCCTTATAACTGTGGCTTCCTCCTCACAGAGCTACAATTCCCAGCACCCTTAACAAGCTGCACTTCCCGGGATTCTGTGGATGGATGCTTTAAATATATGGTGTGTATGCAATCCCAAATTACTCAGGATCCCATTGACTCACCTATGAATATGTAATAATAAAAAAACGAAACAAAAAATAGCAAGCAATCTTGCTCAAATTTTCTTTTTTATGCTGCCCCAAATGTTATGTTCATACTCTCCCTCTGTGGCTCAGGCAGAACAAAATATGATTGCAAGCTTCTTCTTTTTTAAAACTTACTTTTGTTTAGATTTCCTACCTCAAATGTAGGGATATTTAGTTCTATGCTTCTGAGATGGATGTATTTTAAAACTAAGATTCATGCTCACTCTTTTCTCTTAAAAATGGCTAATCTGAGAACTGATTTTACAAACTCCTTAGCAGAATCAGGCTGCAATCCCCGCTCCTTTACAGCTCTAGCTGACTTGCCCCCAAAGCCATATGTCATTACTGGAATTGAGTACTGGGTTCTGTGTATTAAATCAAGTGCCACATTAATTCTTTTGCTTCAGCACTCTTTCCCTGATGAGCTTGTCAGAAGCAAAAAGAGTGATGTCTCTATTGATACTCCCAATCGTCTAAGAGGATGTAAGATGTACATAATTCCATCCATCTTAACAGCACAGGCCGAGAGTGAAAAACCAATTGAATTACTTGGGGAAAATAAAGGTTTATCATTTTGTGGACAAGTAACTATGAACAAGAGAGAAACTTCCTCCATCATTCTCCGCAGTCCAGAATTCTGTGTGTTAAACAGCTCTGGAAACAGCTCTGATCTCTACCCCAGCAGCTATACTGTATGAGGCCACTCAGCTGACAAACAACATCCGAAAAAGATGTTTCACCTATGCACACTGGATACCCAAACATGAAAATCCATATATATTCCACCTCATTCTCATGTGCAGCATACAAACGCATTCTGATTACAGCAAGCTAAACATTTACTGCAACTATCTGCTCAACTGATTTATATCAACAAGGTGCTATTCCAAATCATATACTGCTTTTTAGCAGCAGCAACAAAAAATTCCAAAGTGGTTTCTATCATAAAATAGGGTCTATCCAAAGCAAGACTTAAAACTCATAAAAATCTAAACTCAACTTTAATACTTTAAATCAGCTAAAGGAAAAGCAAGATACAAAGGGGGAGGGGGAGGAGGGGGAGGAGAGGAAGAAGAAGAAGAAGAAGAAGAAGAAGAAGAAGAAGAAGAAGAAGAAGAAGAAGAAGAAGAAGAAGAAGAAGAAGAAGAAGCGCCTCATAAGTCTGTCAGATAAAATATATATGATAAAGCTGTTTGTGAACGGTTGCCAAAGAAGGTTACAAGCAGCCTTCCCCCAAGAGGGCATTCCACGATACTGGAGGCACATCAAAGAAAGCCCTGTTCCTATTAGATGACATTTTAACATGCAGTCCAGTAGTATGGCCACACAGGTAGATCTAAAAGCTTTAGTTTTATGAGGCTGTATTTAACAGAAATTGCACACAGACCTTCGAATTATTACCCTAAAATCTCCAAGGTAGCATTTAGTGACATGGCCTGAGTTTATTTATCTCTCTGTGATATCAGAGGAGCTAGGGCAGTGCATACGCAGATGACAGATTCATTAACTAGAAGTTGGTGGGGAGGTGCAGACATGGGGAAACAAATCAGGTTATGCAGTGGAAACATCCCTGTTGTGTACAGCAGGGGAAAAATAAGACTTGAAATGCAGTGGGGGCTGCTGGTGGTGGTGGTGGTTGAGCGCACAACCTCATTGGTTTCAAACTGCTAATGTGTTCATAGCTGTAGTGCAGCTGAGTAATTTATTATTTGGGGTTAACACAAAATCCAACTTGGACACAGATTTATCTCTCAAACAAGCATGAAGGTTGCTAAAAGAAAAACACATCTGGATAAAACAGAACAAAATGCTTTCAGATAACAAGATAAAGTGTAAAGCCCAAATAAGCCCCCAATATATATTTTTCCTTTGTTTTCTTTGACATGGGCAGGATAAGAATCTCACCTGCTTATCCTCTTAAATCCATCAATCTGTGCCATACATACTTTTATAGAAGGCTCTCTTTTCAGGCATCAATATTACACCTGTGTGGTCCTAACCTCCAGAGCAGGAGAAAACAAGCTTGCTCCATCTTCCGTGTGGCAACCCTTTAGATGTTTGAAGATGGCCATAACATCTGCTGAGTCTCCTCTTTACTAGACAAAGCATACCAAATTCCTTAAACTGTTCCTCATAAGGCTTGGATTCCAGACCCTTTATCATCTTGGTTACCTTCCTCTGTATATTCCCACTTACATTGTGGCACCCGGAACTGGATACAGTATTCCAGGTGTGGTCTGACCAAGGCAGAATTAAGCAGGTCTTACTTCCCGCTGTGGGTTAAACCACAGAGACTAGGGCTTGCCGATCAGAAGGTTGGCAGTTTGAATCCCTGCGATGAGGTGAGCTCCCGTTGCTCGGTCCCAGCTCCTGCCAACCTAGCAGTTCGAAAGCACGTCAAAGTGCAAGTAGATAGATAGGTACCGCTACAGTGGGAAGGTAAATGGCATTTCTGTGTGCTGGTCTGGTTCACCAGAAGCTGCTTTGTCATGCTGGCCACATGACCTGGAAGCTGTACACTAGCTCCCTCGGTCAATAATGCGAGATGAGCGCCGCAACCCCAGAGTCGGTCACGACTGGACCTAATGGTCAGAGGTCACTTTACCTTTACCTTACTTCCCTTGATCTGGACACTATTCTTCTATTGATGCAGCCTAGAATAGCAGTAGGTTTTTTTGCTGCTGCATCACACTATTGACTTGTGTTAAGCTTGTGATTTTCTGAGAGTCCTTGATCCTTTTCACATGTACTTGCAAGCCAGGTACCCCCCATCTTATATTTGTGTAGTTGGCTCTTCCCTCCTAAGTGTAGAACCTTACATTTGTCCCTATTGAAATTCATTTTCTTACTTTTGGCCCAGTTCTTCAACCTGTTCAGATCATCTTGAATCCCTATTCCATCTTCTGCAGTATTGGCTACTCCAGGCATCCCCAAACTTCGGCCCTCCAGATGTTTTGGACTACAATTCCCATCTTCCCCAACCACTAGTCCTGTTAGCTAGGGATCATGGGAACTGTAGGCCAAAACATCTGGAGGGCCACAGTTTGGGGATGCCTGGGCTACTCCTTCCAGTTTGGTGACATCTGCAAATCTGATGAGTGTCCCTTCAATACCTTGATCCAAGGCATTATAAAGATGTTGAACAACAATGAGGGACCTGCAGGATCCCTCTTGTCCATTTTTTCCAGGATGACAAGGAACCATTAGCAAACACTCTTTGGGTTTGGTCAGTCAACCAGCTACAAATCCACCTATAACAGTAGCTTCAACCAGCCCACATTTTACTAGCTTCTCCACAAGAATATCGCTGGAGACTTCGTCAAAAGCCTTCCTGAAATCAAGATACAAGACGTATTTGCATTTCCCTGATCCACGAAGCTTGAAACTCTATCAAAAGCAGAAATGATTGATTTTTATACCGCTTAATAATCATTTAAAAATCTCAATGTGGTTTACATAAAATGGTATGAAATTTTAACTAAACATAGCAATAAAAGCAGACTTTTAAAACCATTGTTGTTGTTTAGTCATTTAGTCGTGTCCGACTCTTCGTGACCCATAAAGTTATCAAAATTTAAATAAAATCAAGAGGGTTTTTTTTTTAAGGTAGACTTGCCTAAACAAAAAAAGTTCTTAGCAAGTGCCAAAACATTGCAAAGAAGGCATCTGCCTAATATTAATAGACAGGGAATGCCAGAATATAAGTGCTGCTTCACTGAAAGATTGATTTCTGCTGCTTCTCTGCTCTCCCTCAGGGCAAGAAGCCCCTGTTGTAACAGTTGGAGGAAGGAGGAACCATAACTGGGCACTAGATGGCGGAAGTTTCCAAATTGTTTCAAATTCTCTTTGAGTAGCAACAACAACTATGAGAACATCATGGGATATATTGGTTGAGAGTGCATCAGCCATTAGGTACCATCGCTACATACACTTTTTTATTTTTATTTTTTACAGTTTCTTAAATACTGTTTCTAAAGTTCCTTAACAGTTGCAACAGGTAGCAGACAAGAATAAATAAAAAACCGCTTAAAGGTTTTATGTTCAAACAAGTGGTATATAATGGTTCTTAATTAAAATAAATTGAAAGAAAGAATATTAAAAGAAAGAATATTCTTCTCTGTCCCATCCCAGGAATACCCTAGAACAGCACTACACTGAATACAACCCATTGTCTTTGCTCCTGGGCTTTTTGAACACGAGTTTTGCATCATGTCTCCTGCATTGACTGCCACATGCTTAAGTTTTTTCATGTTCCTCCAGTCCATCTCAGGCCTACCTAACAGCATGTACCAACAATCTTCAACCTGCTTAGTATGGTCAAAGGCAAAACAATGTGGTTGCTTTGCAAGAAGGATGAATACAGCTGCTACTGTGATTGCCAAGTGGGCCAGGATTGTTGTGTGAATATAACCGCATCAATATGGCCTAATTTCCCCAGGGGCATTATAAGAAGCTCTGCTGCTTAATCCTGCCCTTTCCTCCATTCTGACTCTGACCTTCCAAATCAGGTGGGGCCACCAGTAGATTTTAACTGATGAGTTTCTGGTGCTTCCTTTACAATGCAGCTCTTCAAATTTCCAGAGAGACCCAACCAGGGTGATGCCTAACAATTCATCATTGAATATTTCCAACAGAGAGTAGATGTTCACCTCACACTGCGAGGTGTCAAAGGCACCTTATTTAATTGCAGCTGAACTTCAGATGATTTAAAGGAGTTCTAGGAAGAACTGCATGAACACAGAGAACCGACTAAACAATAGCAACTTCGGTTTTAGTGTGTGATAAGCCAGTAACAATCCCCCCCCCCCAGGATGTTCTCATTTGGTGCTGCAGCTATAGCTGGAAGCAGTTTTCTGTTATAACACTTTAGACTGTGTAGTATTTAAATAGTGCCTAGTGTGGTGGGACAGAACTGTTGAACTGTTCTCACTTCCTTACTCTGACAAGGTGAGACAGGATGGTGGCATCCTTCATTGTCTGCCTGTGTTTATTTGGCAAAGGTTTGTTCTCCTGTTCTCATATTGACAAGACTTCCATTTTCTGAAGCCTTCTTACCACTAAAAGCTTCCTTGACTCTTCATTAACCAATGTGGCACCCTCTTGGCCTTGGTGGTCCATTTCCTGATGTGAGGCGTACATTCTAGGCCTGCAGTTGAAGAAAATGGCTCTGTTGCCAGTGCATCTAGTCAGGAGCTAAGCTAATATAGCTTTTATGAAAACACATTTGCTTACATGAGCTGTTTAAATTGGCCTTTTGGTGCCGTCTTCTTTTCGTGGCGGGAAATACATTTTCATTGGCTTATCCAATGTAGATGACTTACTGTTGCTGTTAGATGGAGCCTGAGCAGTTAAAGCTGCTTCCTGTAATTCACTTCATTAAGTCAGAAGCAAAGTGCTTTGAAATACATTGATGCTGCACTAAAATAAGTCTTTTCTTTGCAATTGTGCCTATCACTGTGAAGAAGATATTGCTGTAGCAGAACTTGCCAAGGAATGATGCATCTATTTGATATAGGGGATTGTATGCTGGTCAGGAAGGTTCCAGTTGCAATCCTATTTATGCTTACCAATGAGTAAGTCCCAGTTTACTTCTGAGTAAACATGCACAATACCTTCTTAGCCCCAAATTTTCTGGGTGGCCTTGGGCATGTTTCGTGAGCCTGTTAAAATGTCTGTCTGCCAAAGTGGATGGAAGGATAGGGTTTTAGATTTGGAAGGGTCCATGGTGGATCATCTATTAGATCCTCCTGCTCAATGCAGGATCTAAAATGCAGGATACAACACCAGCATCTCTTGAAGAATGCTATGTGAATTCTGCGTAAATAGCACCAGCATAGATGCCACCGCCATCTCCCAAAGCAGTTTGGTCCAGTGTCAAACACATCCTATTTAGGAAGGTTTTCCTCTCATTTAGCCAAGATCTGCTTCTCTGCATCTTCCACCCATTGGTTCTCATGCTGCCCTCTGGAGCAACCAAGAACAAATTCCCTTCATCTTCTACCTGACAGCCCTTCAGATATTTGAAGACAGTTATCATATCCTCACTGGGGAGGGCATTCCGTAGTTGGGGTGCCACTACAGAAAAGGCCATTTCTTCACTGCATCTCCCTCATTTCAACAGAACCTGTGCAGGAGAACTTCCCAGTGGATTTCCACCCCTCGCAGCTGAGAATACAGTTATGTTTTATCCATTCTCATTTCTTTTTACTGTAGATTCAATCTCCGCAAAGCAAATAATTTTTTAAGCTTCTCTCAGACTCAAGCAATGTTGTTGTTTTTCAGAAGGCAGACTGAAAAAAAACACGGCAAGCCAGTAAGGTTCTTCTTCTCAGAAAGTAAATGTGCAGAGTCAAAGATAGATACAAATAGACTGCAAGTTACAGTAAATTCCCATCTTGTGTGTCAATAGGATCCAGCCTTGTCAGATGAGAAAATTAAAATGTTATTCATCAGGGAAACTTAGGAAAGCTTTTAAGAAACTCTCTGTTTGAAAAATGCTCCTTGTTCTGCCTTGCCAGGGCAGGTGCCTGGTTGAAGAGGCACTGGGCAAAGCGTCCTTTGGGCACCCTTTTGGTCCCCCACCCCAGAGTCAGGTGTGGTGTGGATGATGCCATTGCAGCAGGCAGCAAGAGCAGCAGGCAGGTTTTCTCAGTATAGCAAATGCCTCTTCTGAGGCAAGTGATCTCATTCCGCCACACACACAACACACAACACACAGGCAGGTCAGTGCCTCCATGTCATACTTGTGGACGTTCCAGAAGCAATTGGTTGGCCACTATTAGAAACAAGACTACATGGTGCTTTCTCTGAGCACGCAAGACTCTTTTTGGTTCTCTTCCTCTTTAGGACTATTTTGAGGTGGGGAACCTTTTTTTTTGCCCTGAAAGCTACATTCATTTCTGGGCAGCATTCTGAGGGCCGCATGCTAGTGGTGGGCAGGGCCAGAGGCAAAAAATGGGCAGAGCAATGAATGGCAATTTTACCTTTGTACAAGAAGCTAGGTTATATGCGCACTCTCTCACCCCTCCCTTAACCTCCATCCAGACAAGCAAGAGGTGTTATCAGAGTTCAAGTTCACACTCCAGCTGGGCAAAAGCACTAGTGGGGGGGGGGGAGTAGGACCAGTGAGGGATGTGGCCTGAGGAAATTTCTGAGGGCCAGATGGACTGCCTGGAGGGCCACATTCTACGCCCAGGCCTGATGTTCCTCACCTTTGAACTAGGTCATGCTCAGAGAGTGATTTTCATTTGTTTCCAGTGCTTTTCTTCTAGAAAAAAGGTGCCAGTACTGTGTACCCTTGAGTAAAAAACAATGTCTTGAGTAAAAAACAATGTCTGTTTCTTTAATAGAATAGTGGCGTCCTCCCTGTGGAACACTCTCCCTTCAGATGTCAAAGATAAAGAACTACATAACTTTTAGAAGACGTCTGAAGGCAGCCCTGTATCGGGAAGTTTTTAATGTTTGATGCTTTATTATGTTTTGATATATGCTGTAAGCCACCCAGAATGGCTGGGGAAACCCAGCCAGATGGGCAGGGAATAATAATAATAATAATAATAATAATAATAATAATAATAATAATAAATGGACATCATAGACTGGATGAATGGTGTGTGTGTGTGTGTGTGTGTGTGTGTGTGTGTGTTCATGCATGTATGTGAATTATCTCATTTGTGAATGACTAGAACACAACCTCCAAGGGCGGGGTCACTTGCCTTTACAATCCATTGATCCCAGTTCATAAATTAAATGAAGGAAGTGTGGTTGCCAATGGGATGAGAAACCCTAACCACAGGACACAACATAGGCAACAGGTCAGCTTTGCCTCACAGGATGTACCTTTGTATTGCCACATTTTATTTCTGCTCACTTGCTGGGATAAGCCCTTATTTGCTTGGTTTCTTCGGTGGTTCGCGGTAATTAACTCACAGCCATGCACCCTGGGATGGTATTGAAGCACCAGGGCAATCTAAAAAGTCCCATCTTCTAAATAATTACTGGTTCCCAGCAGAGAAAGTTGCTGATGCACTTTTAGAGAACTGGGTAATTAAACATGGCATGTGAGCATCTAAATTAGGAACAGGAAATGTGCTTCCAGCTATATAGTCCAACTATCTAGCATATATTCCATTGGTGTCAAATCTGTTGCTAAATTTCCAGTAGATTTCTAACTGCAATAAACATGAAAAAGGCTTGACTATAAGCTCCATTCTGATATTTCCCCCTCCTCAAGCTAAACAGTTTTGATAGTTTGCTTTAGTTTTGTTTTCAGGTTCCATCCATAGCCCTGGTCTTTCCATTTCAATTGTTAACAAACAAAGGAGTTCATTCTTTCCTTTCTTTTGAATTTCCTTTCTGTTTTGGTTCGTTCTTTTGCTTTGCTTCATGTTGCATTACTATGATACTATTTTACAACACAAGCCCATGCAGAACTACTCGGAATTAAGCCCCATTGAGTTCAATGGGGCATACTGCAAGGTAAGTAAAAGCAGGGTGTTCCTACTAAACATCAGAAAAAACTTTCTGACAGTAAGAGCTGTTCAACAGTGGAACGGTCTCCCTTAGGAAGTTATGCTTTTAAAGCAGAGGTTGGGTGTCATGGATGCTTTAGCTGAGATTCCTGCATTGCAGGGGGCTGGACTAGAGATGACTCTCGGGGTCCCATCCAATTCTACAGTTCTATGTTTCTATGATTTTATGACTTGACTGTAAAAAAAAAAAACCACAACCACCTTCATAGAGGTTTACAAATAAGATAAACTAATAAGGCTTAATAAAATTACAAATGTCTAGTTTGACCCTCACCTAATTTAAGGTTAAATTGTTATAAATTAATTTTGGCATGTTTCTTTTCTTCCCCTACCTTAATTTATTTTGTTTTTTGTAATACACCATGTTACACAATATACTAGATTACAAGACCATCTAGGCATGATCTATTTTTCTTAGGCTTATATCTTTTAGGTGTTCAATAAATTCTGAATATTGGTATTAAACACATCAGTTTCAACTGAGTTATCTTTAAAGAATTATGCTGAGTCCATCAGACTCCTTCATGCATTGCTTTGTACCCATATATCTGGTTGGTCTAGTAAACATATTAAACAAGGATTTCTCTGACATATTACCATTCCCTAATTACTTTGGAGTAAGACTTGGAACTTGCCTTATCAATCACAAACTGAGTAATACACCATATTACACAGCGTCTGATGATCTTCTGAGGAGTCCTACATACCTGAACGTTTTCTTAGTGTATATTAATATGCAATTCCCAACCCAATGAAGAGACAGGAACTGGATTGAATGGAGAAATTTGTACCCCCACAATTTACAGATGGTTTGCCCTTTAAGGATCTGAGTTCAATACAATGAGGCAGAGCCTGGAAGAAGTAGTCTGGGGCAGGGGTTCAGAAAGAGGCTTTGTCTGAGCAGGCTTCAGGACCATGGATAGCTGTATCAGAGCTATCCATGGTCCTGGAACTCCTGATTAATCTTGCCTTGTGGTATATGGCATCCAACCAGAATACACCACTTTTTATGTTCTTATTGACTCACTAGGGTTCAAACTATCTCCTCATATTCTGCGATTCTTTTCTTCACATGTTAAAGCTAAACTAGCCTGTGGCGAGCCAAGTCTCCTCTTTCAGAGGACAGAGCTGGGACGGAGGAGAAAATCAATGGAGGGAAAGACAGGAGAAAGGAGGAGGAGGAGGAGGAGGAGGAGGAGGAGGAGGAGGAGGAGGAGGAGGAGGAGGATAATCATATGTGCTGAAAACAAATTAAGCGGGTCTCTTGGTGTAGGTGGGTACAAATGGTGGGCATTGGTTATGAAAAAGATAGAGCCTAATGCTATAGAAGGACAGGATTGTTGTCAGTGATTATGGTGAAGGTGGGAATGAAAAGAATGAGCAGCAGCAGCCTCTACCGATCCAGGATCCCACTGTAGGATTTCAGTGCTGGCAAAAAGCAAGTAAGGTCAGTTGAAAATAAATGTCATCCTAAGGCAAATGCCAGGAAGATTAATAGGAGGAGTCTAGGGGCTCCTGGCTTATAATTCTAATTCTAATTACTGACTCATCAGGATGCTGCAATATAAATACATCAGTGGTTTATTTATTACCTGTTCTGACTTAAGCAGATAGGTGGGTACTCACAAATGACTTATAATAAAATGGAAACATTTCTCTCCACAGTTAACTAATTTGTGCTTGCAATGCTCTTGCACATAGTCAACCATACTTTGCATGTTATTGTGCAATTGGCCCTTGGAACCCTGTGGACGAGTTGCATAAGGTTGCTCTTTTTCCACATTTATCCATGCCCCTCCAGATTACATGTAATGCTACAGAAAACACCAGCAAAACAAAACTCCATTCTGGAGGGGCCCTTACAGCATTGAGTTGTGACTTCTGCTTATGGCTCTCCAGTATTAAATGGTAGGCAACTTCTACTGTTAACTCAGTGACTATCCACAAATACAATGAAATGCACTTCACCTTAAGAAAGTTGCTCAGTTGAGCAAGATACTACATTGTTGCATGAACTCCCCTTCTTATCTCAGACAGCAGTGACCCCCACCTCAGGCATATAGAGTGCTTCTCACAATTAGGGCCAAATTAGATGTAACATTAAATGCATTTAATGCAAAGATACATCGTAGTAGTTCATGATCACTTAAAAAAAAAAAGTAAATACTGCACCCTGGGGAAGGCTCCCTGAAAACTATCAGAATGACAGCAGGTAGAAAGGCAAAATATAACTTTAAAATGGCTGTTTGCATTGGTGCCAAAAGGAGATTTCCACCCAATATGGGGTTTCCTCCCAATGCAAATTGCAGTTTCAGATGAGCAATTTTAGTTTTGATTGAAGCTGCAATTCTGATAATTAACAACAACCACCCCCAAAACGTTATGTGCATTTTTTAAAAAAGCTGTTCATGGTGAATGCAGACACATTTATTGACCCAGAGTATAACTTCTGCCTTTGCCATCAGCTACTTGGGGTGAGTGAGAGGTGTCCACCATTTTCTCGTCCATTCTTCTTTCCTAGCTGCACTTCTATATGAGGGAAGCAGCTTTCAAACTACCTAGGTAAGTTAAGAAGGAAGGGACCCCTCTCAGCCCACTGCTACTTAGTGGTAGTGGGGCACTAAGTTTGCATTGTTTGTTGCAACAATGACAGTAAAGCACAGAAATCGTATGTGCTCTTGGACTACCCAGTTCATGTTCTCCCTTGAGATTTGCTGGCCACACTAGATACTGTAACCAGGCCATCCAAATTGGTAGCACTCTGAAAAACCCTGAATTCATGAATATTTTGCAAGGAAGAGGTCCCATAGGGAGACCATTGTTTCTCACAAGTGAAGCCTCACTTCTCTGAGAATAATATTTCTTTCTTTTTTTCAAATAATTTTATTAAATTTTCCAAATAAACAAACAAAACAAAAACCATTTTTTTCCATACAATTCATCTTACGTTCACCCATCTCAGTTCATTTCGCTCTGCCAAGCTGTGACTTCCCTCCCTCCCATCATTCGGCTTTATTTTTCACTCTTATCTCACAGTTCCTTTTTACCTACATTTTAACCAGTTCATAGATTTATTTCAGTCCTGCAAGTGTCTTTAAACTTCTACAGTTCTTCTCCATATAGTCAATGAATTTACTCCATTCCCTTTGGAACTTTGTCTCTCCCTGGTCACGAATCCCGCAGGTCAACTTTGCTAACTCTACATAGTCTATCATTTTCGTCTGCCACTCCTCAATCGTCTGTATCTCTTGTAATTTCCATTTTTGGGCTAATAAAGTCCTTGCTGTGGTTGTAGCATACATAAATAATCTCTGGTCTCCTTTTGCTATTTCCTCTCCCATTAGTCCCAATAGAAAAGCTTCAGGTTTTTTGGGAAAGGTATACCTAAACATCTTTTTCAATTCATTATATATCATTTCCCAAAATCTTTTTACTTTTTCGCATGTCCACCACATATGGTAAAATTCACCATCTTTATCTTTACATTTCCAGCATAGTTTACTACTCATTCTATACATTTTAGCTAATTTTACTGGTGTTAGGTACCATCTATACATCATTTTCATTATATTTTCTTTCAAAGCGGTACATGCAGTAAATTTCAATGTTTCACTCCACAATTTAAACCACGTGTCATATTCAATATTGTATCCAAAGTCTCTTGCCCATTTTATCATCACATCTTTTGTCATTTCATCTTTCGTAAACCACTCTAACAAAAAATTATACATTTTCGATAACAATTTCACTCTGCCTTCCAACAATTCTATTTGAAATTTGGACCTTTTATCAAAACCTATTTTCCTGTCATTTAACAATACATCATTCACTTGGTGGTACTGCAACCATCCAGTCAAAACCTCTTTTATTTCTTCATATGGTTTTCATTTCCAACCTCTATCTGATTTCATCAAAATCTCCTTGTAGGTGGCCCTCCTCCCCCCCCCCCCATATTTATCTTTTTAACAGTTAACACCTCTACAGGTGAAATCCACCATGGGGGTCTCTCTGGGAATAATATTTCAGGAGGATGTCTTGGAAATATTGGTTCCTCAGAAGAAGAAGGGGTGATGGGTGCAGTGGTGATACTGCTCGATCAAAGCACCCTTTTAGAATGGAGATTGAAAGAGGTGAGCTAGTGGAACCTATCCTGCTCTCTAAGTCTCAGAGCTCTAACAGAACTCCAAGGGATCAAAACACGGGCCAGAGTGGCCATGTGTCGAACTTTAGAAACAACAGCTCTGTCTTTGAAGGGCTGTGTCCAACTTCAAGAGAAAGAGGCATCAGACGGGAGAGCTTCAGGGGCTTTGAAGTTGCCCATCATAAGTCAGCACCGGGACAGCAAACACACAGCAAAAGCCCCCTGGTCACAGTCTTTCCCACTATGGTGAGATGCAGTGCATTTCCAGTTAGATTCTAGTGTTTTCTTTCTGAATTTGAATCTCTATGTATAAATTAATATGTGCTCAGAGCTGTGCCCCATTTTGCCCTTATTGGCTGTTCATAACTAATGTTGAAGTTCAACTGCCAAAGCAGCAGAAATGGGGGAAGGGTGCCATCATTTTGCCCTTCACACCAGGCAGTAAAATGTCTTAGCCTAGCCCTGCTTTGTTGCACCTCTGTATGCAGAAGGCCTCAGATATAGCTCTGGACATCTCCAGTTAAAAGAACCGGGTAGACAGCAATGTAAAATTCCTCTGTTTGAGACCCAAGGAAGCCATTTCTAGAGTAGACATCTATGGGCTAGGAGCTGGTATAAGGTAGATTTCTTTGCTTCTAACCATGTGCCGGCCTCAGTAGAGAATTTGCCTGTTACTTATTGGATAGGACTAGAAGGCTGAGATTCTCTTTCCAGGTACAGAGTTCTCAACCTTTAGCTATGGTGGTGTAACCTACTGCTTATGCCAACTCAGCTACTCCACATCAATTAGTGTGACAAGGGACATGGATGGCGCTGTGGGTTAAACCGCAGAGTCTAGGGCTTGCCGATCAGAAGGTTGGCGGTTCAAATCCCTGCGACGGGGTGAGCTCCCGTTGCTCGGTCCCTGCTCCTGCCAACCTAGCAGTTAGAAAGCATATCAAAGTGCAAGTAGATAAATAGGTACCACTACAGTGGGAAGGTAAACGGCGCTTCCATGTGCTGCTCTGGTTCGCCAGAAGCGGCTTTGTCATGCTGGCCACATGACCTGGAACCCTCGGCCAATAACATGAGATGAGCGCCGCAACCCCAGAGTCGGTCACGACTGGACCTAATGGTCAGGGGTCCCTTTGCCTTTAACCACTGTTGTCTCTGAGGAGACCATGTACTTCTAGTTTATATTCCACCCACTCCTTTCCAAATGCCTAAAGGTGCACAGATGGACATAACACTGGTGATCCATTGTAATGTAATAGTGTGTCAGAGTAGGAACTGGGAGACCAGGGTTCAAATCCCCACTCAGTCAATTCAGTGGGTGACCTTGGGCCAGTCACTGTCTCTCAACCTAACCTACCTCACAGGGTTGTTGTGATGGCAAATGTTTGCCACCTTAAACTCCTTGGAGGACAGTTGAGATATAAAAGTAATGATAATAAATGACAGCAAATTGGTAAATTCATGCAAATGAATAATTAAAGCCACAGGACTTCAACATCTTGTAAATCCACCAACATTACATTAAAAATAAAGCAATCTTAAAAATGATGTGTGATTTAATTCCACGTGCAATAAATCTTTCAAAGCCCCCAGACTGCTGTCAACATCCTTCTCCTCCTGTTTTGCTATGTTATGGATACGAGCCTTATATCGGGGATCATCATAGCAAGTCTCACATCAGTAAAAGAGATTGAATGGGGCTGAGAAGATGTTAAATAGAGAGGCAGGAGAGGGGTGTGTGATCAGCTCTCGTTGAGAACCTAACAAGGCAGGAGGGAGAAGAGGGACTCGTGACACCACAGTGCAGCCGTGACATGAAAGAGAGGCTGTGAAGAGGAGGAAAAAGACAAGGATCTCCTTATTCTTTCAAGCACCATGAAAATAACTATCCAAATCATGTGCATCTTTCTGTTGATAACCTTGTATGAGTGTGCGGTAATCACAGGAGTAAGTTGTTCTTTTCTTTCTACTTTTCTTGTCTGATTCTAATTGTGGCAGAAGGTCTGGCTGGGATGTGTGGAAACTTGTGCCCCATTTGCTAGGAAGATGGGAGCATGTTTTTGGCAAGTGTGGGGCAGAAGCAAACAGGAAGCCTGATCTCCAGAGCAGAGGTCTTCTTGGCAGAAGCCCCAAATCTGCATTTTAAAAACTAAAATTGCTATTATTTAAGGTCATGGCAATACTTACAGTAGCAATTAGAAAGCTGTGTTACCTTCTATTGTCAGCTGATATAAATGGCCATGCTTAATTCAGATTTGGGCTCCACTACTTAGGTCTAACCACTGCACTGGTAAAGTTGATGGGGCAAGCCTGACTGAAACAAGTGAACTGTGATTTGCATGTTAATATGTTTAGAGCCAGGGTGGAAGAAATGAAGGGGTGGCTTTCCTTTTTTAATATGACAGTAAAATTGTTACTTTACCCTTTATTAAGGACATACATCCATTTAATGCAACTTCAGGATTGAAAAGGGGGGGGGACAAATCTCACCCTGCAAAATGACAACAAAAGAAATCAAACATCAAAAGAAATGGACAAGAGTGACACAAGCTATTTGAATTATTTAAGGCTTGCTGTATTTTCAGCTTCACAAAGCTCCAGGTCCTGGAGTCATGGAACTGGGTGCAAATATTTTGCTTGAACTTATATTGAAGTTTTGTGGGGAGGAGGGTGGGGAATTAAAATGTGACCCTAACCCATTTATGTAATGGTTCAAGAGTTTAGTGTGCAAGCTAAATGAATGTCAAATTATTTTTCATCTTAGTTTTTAAAAACAACAATACTGAATTTGACTAGCAATACTGAATAGTAAGAATTGCTTTTTTTGTCTGTGATGCAGAATAGTTCTCTAAAATTTCACTATAAACACAACCTTAATTATAGAAATGCTTTTCTTCCTTGATAGTGCATGGAATCATACTAAATCAATTCAGAGCAAATCTATCAAAATTAACGGACCTAAGTTATGTCCATTACTTTCAGTAGGTCTACTTGAAGTAGAACTAACATTGGATACATTTGAAGAAGTGTGCATGCACACGAAAGCTCATACCAAAATAAAAACTTAGTTGGTCTTTAAGGTGCTACTGAAGGAATTTTTTCTTTTGATTAGATACATTGTTTGCCACTCAGTATTACTGATTCTGTCAAATTTATTTCCAATATAGAATTTCCTACTCAAAATGGTGAGAAAACTCCCCACCCCCAAATGCTGCTATTTCACAACTTAAAGTAGCTTTAAATTGCTTTAAAATGCCTATTATTACCAGAGCTGGTGCAAATTTTATATTTTAAGTATATTTTAACACCTAATTAATACCTCCATGTGTTAATTAAGGCCTTTATAGAAGATTGCAGCAGTTTATTCTGTGTTTAGAAAAATGGCATCTTACCATAGCTGCCAAGTTTTCCCTTTTCTCGCGAGGAAGCCTATTCAGCATAAGGGAAAATCCCTTTAAAAAAGGGATAACTTGGCAGCTATGCATCTTACCATTATTTCTAATGGCAAAGGTAGCCCCAGAGATGTTTCATAAGTCTCAGTATTGCATGTTACACTTCTCATGTGAGAAGAGCACTTGCGTGAGCAGTTATTTCCACACAGCAGCTGATTTCTACATCAGCTCTAAGGCGAAATTCTGTTTGTGGTTGAAGAAGGGCTGTAGGTCCATGGTAGATTGTCTGCTTTGCATGCAGAGGGTTGCAGGTTCAATCCCCAGCATCTCCAGGTATGGCTTGGGAGAAATCTCTGCCTGTCATCCCAGAAAGTAGATGCCAGCCAGTGTTGAGAATACAAAGCCAGATAGAGCAATGGTCTGATGCAATATAAGGCAGCTTCCTATGAAGCTGCTGGGAAATCTCTTTAGAACTGAAGACTGCTTAAGTGTTTAGAAAGCTGCTGTTATATATACAGTATATAAAGATGGCACAGAGGTGGCAGAAAACCCAGCTGATAAAACAGCAACAAAGCATTAATAAGGTGGCTTTCTAAGGCTCAAGGCAGCTTGTGCTAAAACTGATGTAAAAGCACAGCATGGAAAGTAGGCAGGGTAACCACCCAAGCATTTCAACGCATCTATAAGTGAAAATAGTGTATAAAAGCACCATATTATGGGAAATTGCTTTGCAAAAATGTGTAACTATCAGTGGGATTCGCCTAAGGAGCCCCGTCAGTGGAAGCAGATGCAAAGACTTCCACTTCTTCAATGGGCAAAAATATTACGCGGTTTGGAGTAGCCTATTCTTCTGAGAAAAAAATCAGTATTCTTCTGTGAAAAATAAAGTTGCTTCCAAAGATACGGAGCACTTATTTAGATGTGGCATAGATTTTTTGTGATATAAATGCTTTTAACTAAATTAATAAATTCTCTATAAAGTTCTAAAACAAGCAGAACTCAGATCAATCCAAAGTCTGTTTCATCAACACTCCATCACAGTTGTCCTCCCCAGCCCCCCGTCTCAAACAAGGATGAAACTGCCAAACTTCATATTCTAATAACTGGGTTGTGGTAGTTTCATTATTGATGGGTTACTTCCTGTTCCTTAAATAATTCTGATGGCTTCAACGTGATGTCTCATGAATAAGCTTGGCAGAACTTGATTTTTATTTGTGTGGCATTTCCTTGAATGAGACTGATACTTATTTTCCTCATCTTTACTTAATTTAAACTATTTGAATTTTAACAGATGCAGGAAATTGCATTATTACATATTTGTCCTGACTTTTATCTATTTAAATTGTCACAGCTGTGTGAGTGAGTCAGATGGTTTTTGAATGACAGTGGAAGTAAATGTTTTAAAAAGATCAACCCACTTTAAGGCTACATCTATAAACCAATAACCATTTTAAATAATAATAATAATAATAATTATGCAAGGTTATAGCTAGAATGGATCTTATGACATATTATCCAATGGAATGCTCAAGAGCAGGATCCATTATGTTCACCCCATCTTTCAGAGGGTGGAATCCAATGTAGCACTGAGTTTCTCCTCCACTCCTTCTCCACATGCCCCCTAGATCTTTTCAAAGATGTTTCCCCAACCCTCTAGATTTGGGGAGAGTGTAGGGCAGGCACGGGTGTGTGTGTGGAGTTCCCATTACACAAGCGGAAATCATTGTGCCAATGGGACACCAAACACAGTCCAGTGTAATCAATTCATCAGATTTTCATCCTCCAAAAGGAAAAGGAAAACAAGGAGTAGTCAGGTGGGATTGCAGATCAGAGAGAAAAATATTTAGTAAGAGCTGCACCAAAGGCAAATTAGAGATGAACTTGCAGTATCTCCAAATCTGGGAGAGTTGTGTACAGCTATTGACAAAATGAAAAACAACAGAGCCAGCGGACCTGATGGGATACCTGCCAATGTCTTCAAAGTGTGTGGAATTGAACACACAACAACTTCACAAGCTCATCCAAAAAATCTGGGAGAAAGAGATCCCAGCAGGGCCGGCCCTAAGGCAAGGCTGGATGGCGCAATGCGCCAGGGTGCCAGGCTGCCAGGGGGCCCCCCGTGCTGCTGCACCCACCAGACAGCTGCACTGTGAAACAGGGCGGGGGGCGGGCGCCGGAGCGATCTTCGCACCACGGCGCCAGGGCGCCAGATATGCTTAAGACGGCCCTGGATCCCAGCAGACTTCAGGGATGCCAAAATTATCAATTTCTTTTAAAAAGGTGATAGAACGGATTGGAGAAACTATCGAGGCATCTCTTTATTAGCTGCAGCTGGCAACATTCTTAGCAAACTGTCTCTTAACAATATCTAAGGCTACTCTTCCTGAATCCCAAAATGGTTTTAGACCTCCTAGAGGGACAGTGGAATGCTTCAAGAGAGAAAAACCAACCGCTGTATATGGTGTTTATTGACCTGACTAAGGCCTTCGACACTGTAAATAATAATGCCCTGTGGACTGTCCTTCTGAAAATCAGCTGCCCAGATAAATTTGTGAACATCCTTCAGCTCCTCTATGTTAATATAGCAGCAACAATCCTAGATAATAATGGCTCTCAAAATGAACCATTCATAGTGGGATCAGGGGTTAAACAGGGTTGTGTTATCACCCCAATTCTATTTATTATTTTCATTGCCATAATCCTACTTTGTTGAAGGGAAACTTCCCAATGGTGTAGAAATCATATATTGAACAGATGGAAAGTTCTTTAATCTGAGTAGGCTGAAAGCAAAGAGTAAGGTTACCATAACGTCCGTCATAGAGCTTCAGTATGCTGATGACAATGTAGTTTGTGTACACTCAGAGGATGACCTCCAAACTATCCTAAATATTTTTATTGAAGCTTATGAAAAGCTTGGTCTATAGCTCAACATCCAAAAAACCAAAGTGCTGCACCAACAAGCACAAAACAACCCCTCTGCAGCGCCACAAATCCAACTTAGTGGTATAATGTTGGAAAGTGTCAATCACTTCTCCTGCTTGGGCAGTTATCTTTCCACAAGGGCCGACATTGATGCCAAAATCCAGAGCTCTGTAAGTGAAGCTTTCCCCGGATTGAAATGCAGAGTGTTTGAGGACCGTCAACAATCACAGGGAAACCAAAATGCTTGTTTACAAAGCTATTGTACTACCAACCTTACTGTATGCTTTTGAAACATGGACCACTTATAAACGCCATCTCCAACTCCTCGAAAGATTCCATCAATGGTGTCTCCGAATTTTTTTTTACATATCGCTTGGGAAGACAGGCAAACTAATGATTTTTCAACATCAACTTCATTGGACTGGTCATGTTGTTCGGATGCCCGATTATCGTCTTCCAAAGCAGCTACTCTATTCCAAACTTTAAAATGGAAAGCATAATGCTGGTAGTCAACAAAAGAGGGTTAAAGACTGTCTCAAGGCAAATCTTTAAAAATGTAGTATAAACACTGACAATTGGGAAACACTGGCCTGCGAGTGCTCCAATTGGAGAACGGCCTTTACCAAAGGTGTCGTGGACTTTGAAGACACACAAACTCAGGAAGAAATGGAGAAACGTGTTAAGAGGAAGGCACGTTTGGTGAACTCCTGCTCGGAAACCTACATTCCCATTGTGGAAAGACGTGTCAATCCAGAATTAGCCTCCACAGTCACTTACGCACTCACTGTTAAGGATCCATGTTCATGGAAGACAATCTTACTTGGCTCTGAGTGATCACCAAAGAAGAAGCACTGACTTCTGCCTTTTTCATACCACGTTTAGTTTCATGCTACCCAGACAGACCATAAAGTAAAAGATGTCATTGAATGTTGTCATCATCTACACACGAGGTTGGTGGCAACACCAGGCATCCTCGGTCAGCGGCTGGGGATCTAGCACCTTGGCAGGGTCCAACAACGTAAATGCTTGCTTTGGGATGAGACTAGGCCCAGCCATTCACCAATCTTCTTCTGTCCCTGTGACTGGGATTACAGGGTAGCAGCAATAGCAAGGAGTTGGGAAGCCACTTTCTGGATGTTCCCACAATGCCACAGAGAGATGCTACATCAAGGCCTTTGGGGGGAAATAGAAACAATGGGCAGCTCACAGGCACCCACCACAGATTGCTGCAATGCTGTTGCTGTTGTCTCCAGGAGAGGAGCTACTGGAGAAGGCACACTGGGAGGCACTTTATCAGAAAGTCCCTTGTGCTTGGTGCCAGCCTTGTCTAAATGTTACTACTGGTTACAAAAACCTGTGCCCCTATAATCACCACCAACATGGCTACTCTTCCTACTCCGCCAGTGTGGTGTAGTGGTTAAGAGTGGTAGACTCCTAATCTGGGGAGCCGGGTTCGCGTCTCCACTCCTCCACATGCAGCTGCTGGGTGACCTTGGGCTAGTCACACTTCTCTGAAGTCTCTCGGCCCCACCCACCTCACAGGGTGTCTGTTGTGGGGGAGGAAGGAAAAGGAGAATGTTAGCCGCTTTGAGACTCCTTCGGGTAGTGATAAAGCGGGATATCAAATCCAAACTCTTCTTCTTCTTCTTCCGCAATGTCTCCGAGACATTATGGTTTCCTTTCTAGCCTAAAAAGCTCTTCACCAGAGATTGGCACCTTTACATTTCCTAGATACAATCGCATCTCCAGACAAGTCAGTTTGCTACCAGGAATAGTAGTTTCCTCCATGTTGCTAATTCATACTACTGTGGTGTATCTTTCTTCTAGGCCTGTGAAAGGGACCTCCAGTGTGGAGCTGGAACATGCTGCGCCATCAGCTTGTGGCTCCGGGGGCTCCGGATGTGCACGCCATTAGGGCAAGAGGGAGATGAATGCCACCCCATCAGTCATAAGGTATTTGCAAGTGGCCATGGCCCACAAACCAACATCATTTGTTTTAAATGTTCTTAATGACTGCTGATGCACTTTTTGTTTTTTTTACATAGTTGGTCAGATGGAGGGGAGCGCATTTGGACAGGGTGCTGCCATGCTTGAAGGGGTGTGGAATGTCTCTAAGCAGTGGTTGGCTTGTCTGTCTGCTTGTCTTCAGGCATGGAGGCAAGGGCAGAGTGGAGACAGAAGAGGGACAGAAGGAGAGGGACATGATACATCTGATGCGGTTGCTTTCTGTCTGATCTTTGTACATATCTGCTGGCTAGTATTAGAGTCCAATTTGTAGTATTTGTAGATGTCTATTTGTACTCATATTTGCATTTTAGTCCAGTGAATTTGGGATGCAATAGTTAATTGCTTCCACCACTTGAGCCAGATCTGGATGTGGACCTGGGAGTTCTAGCAAAAACACAAAGTAGATTCCACAAGTCTGCCAGCTCTGTTCTAAAGCATTTACCTTGGGTTTCACTGATAGCATATTATTAACATTCTTCATTTTGTGTTTTCTCTGAAAGGTCCCTTTCTTTGGAAAACGGCAACATCATACCTGTCCATGTTTGCCAAACTTCATATGCTCCAAATTCATTGATGGCCGATACCGATGTTCAATAGACTTCAAGAGCATGGACTTTTAATGGAAAGGAAAGCTGCATAGGCCTTCCTACCCTGCAGTGCATAGTAAACACATCCTTGTTTCTTTGACATCCTATGAGAAAAAATCAGTGTCCATTTACACAAGCATTGTCCATTGACTTTAATGGAGTTCAGCAGCCAGTGATTTATCAACACAGAATAATTGTGCTCACAAATGAGTCAGGGGAGATTTTTGAATATAATTGAAAAAAGGTATGGGGAATTGCTGTTTGCACTCCATCCTAAAAAGGCTTTTGATTGGTTGGGTTTGTCTAGAGCAGACTCTCCAACCCTGCGCATGTTTCAGACTACATCTCCCATCAACCTCAGTCACTGGGTTTTTAAGCTTTTCACGTGCCACACTGAGTGTGTGTGGGAAGGAAATCAAATCATATCAGGATTGCAGTGTGGGAGGTTCAAATCTTTCCCCCTATAGATTTCCCCCAATAAAATCTCCTCTGCAACTTCCAGTTGCCCTGTAGGACAAAATCTGTAGGTACGTTCCCCTAGTACTGTGGTCTTGGTTATATTTATTCCTCCTCCTCCATGACTGCTATTAATTTTTTAAGTTCAAAGTCCCATCTAGTTTGGCACTGCCCCAATTTTACGTTATTAAGGCCTGATTAAGTATTATTTTTCTATAGTAATGAATGCCCATGATGGCCAAATAAATCAGGCATAAGGTTCCATGGAGATACAATTTGAAGTAGTTACTTCATGAAAAAGTGCTTGTGTGGGGACATATCTTCCTGCAGCAAGTTTTTCTGCTACTGGGTGCATGACATGCACACTTCTACTGACATATATGGTACTGGAAGAATATAACACTATATATATAGTGTTGTGTTCTTCCAGTACCAGTTTCCAGGCTTCCATAGGCTGCTCTGGACAGACTTTTACTTCTAATCTTAAACACTCTTCCACCTCCCACCCCCAGGAACTCGGCCAGTGGAATTGTTTTTCCTGTTTGTGTAGATACCACCTCACAGATTATTTTAACAATTATTAAAATAAGAAGCCAATCCTTAAAATAAATAAATAAAAGCATTGAAATATTCCTCAGGGGGATGGCTGGAGGGAAAGAGAAAGGCAAGTGATATGGTTGCCACAAGGACTGACCACATCTGCATTCCACACAGCTAGTTCCCACTGGAATCAAGGGGAAAGCCTCACCTTTTATCTTGACTCAGTTTGACAATGTGTACATCCATTGAAAAATGGGCTGAGCGTGAATTCCTAGCAGGCTCACTGCTGAAGATGTGTATATCCGAATCGCAGCCTCAAGAACATTGCTTTGACTGTGGATTGAAGCCCAGAATTATGGGGCCTGAATATGCCATATAACACGGAATGTTTCTCTGTAATGTGTACATTTGTTTCTTTAACCATCAAGTGTTGCTGTATTGTACTTTGAATTCTTTTCCTGCAGTTATTCATAATATTATATATGTATGGAACTTCTGTCTCATTGTGAAATTGTGGTGTTGTTTTTGGAACTCTTTGGCTGGAGCCAGAAGTTCAAAGCCTTTTCATAGATGCTTGAAAAAGAGGCCACTTCTCGTGACACGGGCACTTCTCCTACTTTGGCCACTGATAAATAGGTTTTGCTGTTTTTGTACAGCTTCACAAACCTGTTTCACCAATAGGGAAAAAAAGAAATTGTGTGTACGCACTATGGGAAGAAGACCCTGCAGGAGCAGGCCAATGGCCCATCTAGTCCAACATCCTGTTCTCTCAATGGCCAACCAGATGCTTGTGGGAAGCCTGGCAAGCAGGAATTGACCACTCTTCCCACCTGCATTTCTGAGCAACAGTATTTGGAGGCATACTGTGTCTGTCAGTGGCAGTAGAATATCACCATCATGGCTAGTAGCCATTGGTAGCCTTGTCCTTTATGAATTTGCCTACTGCTGTGCTGGCTGGTCCTGCTATCAGCCCTGTCTGCAATATGGATAAAACTGGGCTGAGATTGAACTAGT
Organism: Zootoca vivipara; assembly: GCF_963506605.1. Lineage (NCBI taxonomy): Eukaryota > Metazoa > Chordata > Lepidosauria > Squamata > Lacertidae > Zootoca > Zootoca vivipara. Next base: position 47,798,397 of record NC_083282.1, on the reverse strand, counting down.
CTCTTACCCAGAAGTCTAAGGAGCAGGTAAATGGCCCGTGTGCCTGTGTTTGTGGCCTATAGATATCCCTGTTGTCTATCCCTCTGGCAAGCCTGGGTTCACGTTCCACCCTGTCCTTGCAAGTCTCCATTTTTTCACTCGGCTCTCCATCTGTAAAATGTGAATAATAGTGGTGTTCCTCACATTATCATTTTGAAAGTGACAACTTTGCACATTTTAAATATCATGCAATAACCTGCCCTCCATGTGCCAGACAATGAGAAGTTTGTGCAAGAGGAGTTGACCTGCTAAGTGAATCCATACTTGCCACGTACAACATCCTAAGAAGGTTGCTTTGTAGAAAAGGTGACCTACAGCACCAGAGCTCTTGTCTCATTCTTTGTTTATTCGCTAAGATAAAGTTGGTAACTAATGTGCTTTGACTTATTTAAGCACTTCAGTGTCAAATTCAAATGACCTGTTGCGTCATGACAAGTCATGCACAAATCTAATAAGGGAAATAGGCAATAAATTTGAATTGAGGAAATAGGACAAGAGCATAGGGAGCCCTGTTGGATCAGACCAAATGTTTGTTTAGTCCAAATGCAACAGTATCTTGTACCAAGTTGAAGACTAAAAGTGCGAGGAGAGGGAGGATAATCCCATTGCATGGACAGAAATCCTTGTACTGATGGGACAAGGGATAGGAATATCACCCAGAGTTCTTGTTCTGCAGTTCTGTGAGGGCACTGGCAATGAAAAGTAAGTATTCACCAAACATCAGATCTCAATCCCTAAAATCTGCTGAGATTTAAACAATCTGTCCAGCTGTGGGGCACAGCTGTGCGGGACGAAATACCCTTCTGGTGTTAAGAACGTCAGAGCAGCCCTGCTGAATCAGACCAAAGACCTATTTTTAGTCCAGCATCCTGTTTTTCACAATGACAAACCAGACGCCTATGTGAATCACAAACAGTAGCACTCTCTTGCGCGTGACCCCGTTACTGATATTCATCCGAGTAATTATGTCAACCATAAGCATGTGATAGAATTTTTTTGGAGGCTGTATCACAGAGATGAGCATCATAACTGATAACTCCAGGTAATGTGTAGTCAACAACACTAGTAACCATTGATAGCCAGCCACTTTATCCTCCACGAAGTCATCTAAACTGGTGGCCCTGAGCATACCCTGTGATAGCGAATTTCATAAACTATGCACTTTTTTATCTAGAAACTAAGATAGATTAGAATCACTGTGTTCATTCACAAACATTTAAAAAAGAAGACTCAATCATGTAATATTTGTCACAAAATGCAGTTACAAAATGGCAAGGAGGGGGTCACATGCAATATATAACACTAGTCACTGGAACTCCTGTAACCACATTCCACACTGCAATGAATGTGCTAACAAGAGAAGGGACCTCATTTTCCTATCAACATTGAAGTCTGCAAGTTCTGAAGATGTGATATTATTGCACCAGAAGATCAAATTGAATGGAATATTTGAGAAATGAGAAGCAGTACCACATACTTTGCATTAAAACGGGTCATTCCTACCAATAATGTTTCTGGAGTGCAAACAGATGCTCGTGGAGAACGTCCATCTGACTGGTATACAAAATTAGTTGGAGCCACATCATGGCACAAAAAAATGTCAGTGAGAAACAACCTGTATGAGGCGAATGTTTTGGAGGATGGATGAATAGGTGGAAATGCTTTTTTATGTTACTCTGAAACAACAGGAACATTCAGATACTGGAGGAGCAATGGAGGAATAAAGGTTGGGAGGAGACAGGGCTATATATTTGCATACACTTAAATGAATGAATACAAATATTATTTATTTGTGTAGCAGAAGACATTACAAAAAGCAAAATACATAAAACAGAACAAAATACACCATACAGTTAAAATAATTATTAAAACCAGGCATTCTGTCAGATAAGAGTTTGCTCTCTTGAAGAATGTAGCTTATCTCTACATTTTTTTCTCCTTGAAATTGCTGCTCTAAAGGCAAAACAAGCCACTTTTTCAGAGGTGCAGGGTGACTTTTGTCCTTTCATAATTCTTAGTTTTTCCTGCATTGCCAGTTGACTAATTTTTTTCAGAAGTCTTCTTAAACCTTGTTGTGTTTGAGACAATTGAATAGCACACACTTGAAAGACATTTACCCAGCAGGTTTGGACTTTAACACCTTGGAGGTAGAGCAGAATTCAGGATGTTGTGCAGAAGCTCATCACAGGACATTCAGATTCGGTGCAAATCCATGAGAAAGAATTGGATCGCATATACCCTAACACACACATAGAGACACAAGTAGCACTGTGGTCTAAACCACTGAGCCTCTTGGGCTTGCTGATCAGAAGGTTGGCGGTTTGAATCCCCGCGACGGGGTGAGCTCCCATTGCTCTGTCCCAGCTTCTACCAACCTACCAGCACAAGTAGATAAATAGGTACTACTGTGGCGGGAAGGTAAACAGTGTTCTGTCATGCCAGAAAGCAGTTTAGTCATGCTGGCCACATGATCTGGAAAGCTGTCTCCATGCAAACCCTGGCTCGCTCAGCCTGAAAAGCAAGATGAGCGCTGCAACCCCATAGTCGCCTTTGACTGGACTTAGGCATCCTGGGGTCCTTTACCTTCACCTTTTACCTAACACGCACCTGCAAAGGTATTGAGAAGCTTATCTCATTCCAGTTTGAGCAGCTTATCAAATTTCCATTAGACTGCTTAGTCCAATAGCAGTGTTAAATATGTACATTTGTTATTAATAAGACATCAAAGTGATTGTGCTCAAATATATGTGTTGAGGACCTCAGACAAGAGTAGTAAATTTGTTCTTTGGACATACAATGCCTGTAAATATACCCATCAAGGGCATGAGAACATTGGCTGATATAATGTAGGTGGACTAATAGCTTGGATCTGTATAAGGGAGCTTTCTCTGTTCCTAATTCACTGGCTGCCTCTACCCCTTCCATTTTGCCCCTGTAAATTTGCTGCCGTCACAGGAGATGTCAGAAGGTACAAATTTCACTGTGTGGAGGAAATTACACCTTTTTCCTGTTTTGTTTTCACTGCTGTACTTTTCCACAACGTCTTCTGATGAACCCAGTAACCCATCATTCCAGTATAGCACCCTTAAGGAAATGATGAAAATAAGATTGATTCATTTCCTTTTGTGCAATTTCAGGTCCTTTCTGGCAACCCCTTATTATTATTATTATTATTATGCATTTATGATATTTGTGCTCATGTGCTATTGAGGTGGTCACATGTGGTCATGATTTTAATTATGTTTGCACATGAAAAATTTCTGGAGTGTCACAGTGCTTCATTTGCAAGCAGTACATATTCTGAAATCACACACACACACACACACACACACACACACACACACACACACACACCACCACCACCACCACCACTAATGCACCATTGTTGTGTCAATACACCTGCAAGAATAGATGGCACCACATTTTCTTGTGTTTTTTGTCCCTTTCATTTTTCAGTCTTTTTTTATAGCAAAAACTATTTTTACTGCCCATATGGTTCTCATGGTTCATCTAGCAGCTAAGTAAAAAGGAAATGCAATCAACATTTGTTGTTGTTGTTGAGTCGTTTAGTCGTGTCCGACTCTTCGTGACCCCATGGACCATAGCACACCAGACACTCCTGTCTTGCACTGCCTCCCGCAGTTTGGTCAAACTCATGTTCGTAGCTTCGAGAACACTGTCCAACCATCTCGTCCTCTGTGGTCCCCTTCTCCTAGTGCCCTCCATCTTTCCCAGCATCAGGGTCTTTTCCAGGGACTCTTCTCTTCTCACTCAAATATCACAGTGCAATGCACAACATATAAATAGAAAATGACAACACAAAATATGTAATAAATCAAAATCAAATCAAATCAAATCAATAACCCTCCTCCCTGTAATGACCTGATCTTAAGTGTCATCAAGTATATGAAACATTTCATGGTTGAGGACTGGAGCGCAGAATGTATGTTTTGTGTGTGTTGCCCTTCTTGCATTTGGGTCGCCTGCCTTTTCCCTGTGGCAGAAGGCAAGGCGTGTTATGGTACTCCCTACTGTGGAAAGTGTTGGGAGAGGGGTCAGAAGCAAAACCAGCTACGGCTATGCTCTTGAGTTCTTAATGTTTTGATAATGTAAACGTTCTAAGTTTTGTACCAAATTTGTATATATTTTACTAAATGACATTGTATACATTGCAGCAGCCTTTGGCTATAAGCAACAAACTTGATACCATACCATGCCATACCAACATGAGTCTGACCAAACTGTGGGAGGCAGTGGAAGACAGGAGTGCCTGGCGTGCTCTGTTCCATGGTGTCACGAAGTGTTGGACATGAATAAACAACAACAACAACATTTCAATGAAGGGTGGTATACAAATTTAAATGATAAAAATACACTATTTAATACAGAGTGAGACCATTGGTCCCTCTAGTTCAGCATAGCCTGTCATCAGTTTTCCAAAATTTCAGACAGGAGATGAAACCAGAATGCATTGCAACACATTCACTGACTTCATTGATATTTATATTTACACTATGCTGGACGTATAACTTCCGCTTTCATTGTGTTTACAAAGCAAGGTGACTGATTACTTCTCGTTTCCAAGAATGGGCGGGACTTTCTGTGATGAAATATGATCTTTAGATGATGGTGGGCACTTCTCAAGCAGCTATAAAATAACAGAGTTTCCCCAACAAGCACCAGAAAAACTAGAGCAGCCCCCACTGGACAAGCAGGATGAAGTACCTTGCAGTACTCTTCACCATTGTTGCTCTCGCCGAATGTCTCGTTAAGTAAGTTATCGTTTTGTTGCTGATATTTACTCTTCTGACAGCTATACTTTCTGATTAACTAATGAAGAGGAGAGGGACTGTGAATTATGACTTCAAATCTTATAGAATTTTTCAGATATATACATATATATAAACACATACACACAGCTGAGAGGAGATCAGTAAATGCAAAATGGTCCTCTGGCAGCAATTACAAGGGTAGAAACACATAAGGTAAAGGTAAAGGGACCCCTGACAATTAAGTCGAGTCACGAATGACTCTGGGGTTGCGGCACTCATTTCATTTTAAAGACCTAGGGAGCTGGCGTTTGTCCGCTTCCGCAGACAGTTTTTCCAGGTCATGTGGCCAGCATGACTAAGCCACTTCTGGCGAAACCAGAGCAGCGCACGGAAACACCATCTACCTTCCCGCCGGAGTGGTACCTATTTATCTACTTGCAAGGTGTGCTTTCGAACTTCTAGGTTGGCAGGAGCTGGGACCGAACAACGGGAGCTCACCCCGTCACAGGGATTCGAACCACTGACCTTTTGATCGGCAAGCACAGTGGTTTAACCCACAGTGCCTCACTGAAAAAAGCATGGCTAACATCTAATTTGAGATGGAACAATATTTTGGGGCATTTGTGTGTGTGCTTTTTTTAGCCCAATAGGTCTCCTTGCCTTCAGTAGCGCAGTAACAGGATGATGATCAGCACCTGACGCTCACCACAGCATGTCCGAAGTGACTAGAGAAAGTGGAATGGTCATAATGTTCTTTGTAATCAATTGAAGGCACAACAGCACACCTTAAAGTGCTGCTGACACTACTTGAAACAAACGGAGTCTAAAAAATGGGCTGCAAAGAATTCATTTTATGTCCTTAGATTAATTCAGCTATCTTCCTTAAATTAATTGAGAGATGAAGCAGATTAACATCATTGTCATGTATCACAGCAGGAGCTGGGATCCTAGCGCTCCATATGTTGCTGGACTCGAACCCCCACCATCCCTGACTAGTTGGTTGGGGCTGATGGGACATGGAGTTCAACAACCTCTGGAAATCCCCACTGGCTTCTTTGCCCTGCATTAAAGCTGTTCAAATCCCATCCATGTCTATGGAAAAGATGCATGAATGAATGTGTGCAAGATTATAGGCTATATTACTATTTCTTGATGCTAAAAAAAGACTTTGATTGCATTGAGTGGGTGCGAACTTTCAGTTCAATTTCCTAAGTACCCCCCCTTTTTTTAGTAGCTTAGATCTAGTAGTTAAGGGAGTTTAGATGAGGTGGTGATATTAAACCTATTATTATGTTTGGAGTTATGGAGTGGAAAGACAGGTTGCAAAATCAGCAAATTTTAGGGAGACAGAAAATCCAAACCAAGCATTTTGTTTCTTATGTTCCAGGATCCCCTTGCAGAGAGGGACAAAAGTAAGAGACACTCTCAAGGAGAAAAATCTGCTGGACAATCTTCTTCAGAAACACCATTATGACATTGGTACAAAATACAACTCAGCTTTTTCCAAGGCTGCCCTGGTGGCTGATGAACCACTTCTGAACTCCTTGGATGTGAGTTGATGCTTTGCTCTTAGCAATTTGCTGTGCTGCGGAACATTTCCCCAAAGTTTTCATGATGCTCAGTTGAGATACTTCTTCATATTTCTCCTGACACCCAGAGGTTATCAACATAATACAGTGGTACCTCGGGTTACAAACACTTCGGGTTGCAAACTCCGCTAACCTGGAAGTAGTACTACGGGTTGCGAACTTTGCCCCAGGATGACAACGAAAATTGCGTGCTGGCGGTGCAGCGGCAGTGGGGGCTCCATTAACAAAAGCATGCCTCAGGTTAAGAACAGTTTCGGGTTAAGAACGGACCTCCGAAATGAATTAAGTTTGTAACCTGAGGTACCACTGTATGTTGGATGCATTTAGCACTTAGATTTACAGTGATTACCTTGCATATCTGTGAGAAAGTAAAATGTTCAAAAGCCTAAAAAGAAGGAAAGTTTTACAAATTGTGTTTGTTTTATGAATTAACAGACTGAATACTATGGAACAATCTACATTGGAACCCCACCACAGAAGTTCACTGTACACATTTTCAATGTACACATTTTCAATTATAACAAAAAGAAAAACATTTCACAAATCAATCAACAGTAATTGTGACACTTTGAATCTCGACTTCCCTCCCCCTTTTCCTGTGGTACCTTAAAAAAAAAACATCTTTCCCTGCATACCCCAAATTGTCTCAATCTATTCTTTTTTAAAAAAATCTATATTATAAAATATTATATATTTTAGAAACTGCAGGTTTTTACAATAGCACTTATTTGTTATGCACAGAAGTTATTTGAAGAGTGGGGGAATTGTCAGTTCTTCTGCTGTATTTCTCCTGTTTGTGAGTTACGTTAAAGCACATGCCGCTTTTACATTATGTCATTTATTATTTGTTTATTTGAACAATTCCCTTTTCACATTATCCCACTTTTGACAGGAAATAAATTTCTCCTTTCTAACTATTTTTTTTAAAATGTAGCACTTAGATTTACAGTGATTACCTTGCATATCTGTGAAAAAGTAAAATGTTCAAAAGCCTAAAAAGAAGGAAAGTTTTACAAATTGTGTTTGTTTTATGAATTAACAGACTGAATACTATGGAACAATCTACATTGGAACCCCACCACAGAAGTTCACTGTTGTGTTTGACACTGGATCATCCAATCTCTGGGTACCCTCTGTCTATTGCAGTAGTCCAGCATGCCGTAAGTAACTGACTATAAAAAAAAGTCTTCAAGCATGACACTCTGATATTAAAAATGGGCTGGGAGGGCCTATGAAGTGGTGTAAAAGGAATGGATTCATTATTTCATAATCCAGCATTGATTGCAGACTCAGGTCATAATTCTATTTATCTATGAGTAAGGTTGATTGAACTCAGTGAGGCCAACTTCTAAATAAATATGTGTGGAATTGAATGTGGGCTTGCAACCCTATACCCACTTACCTGGGAGTAAGCTCCTTCAGATTCAATTATGGGGCATGCTTCTGAGTAAACTTGCGTAAAACTTTACTCCAAATCATGTGGACTTGGTTTTGCAAAACTTAATTCCCATTTTTTTGTCCACAATTATTTTTAGTAATGTATACAAAAACGAAAATGCTAAAAAGAATGTGCTTTTTTGAATATATGAGTTTTTCTGCTGCCAGTTTTATTTCACTTTTCCTGTTAGTAGACTAACAAAATCCCTAAGATTTACTAGATATGTTCCAAATGCCCTACACTTTAAATTGTTCCAACAGTTTTCTTCAAGCAACCAAATTTATGCTGTAGTCTTATATCTATGATTAAAAGCCGTTTTTACGTTAATTAAACACTCTTTTCTTTTTATGTTTAGGAAAGCACCAGAGGTTTAACCCATCTTGGTCTTCTACTTTTCAAAGCACTCAACAGACCATATCCATTCAGTATGGGACAGGAAGCATGGAAGGCTACTTGGGATATGATACAGTCAAGGTAATTCAACTCAGTTCAGTTGCATTACATGAGTACAGCACAAACTGAGAAGACAATGTTATTGTTATAGGCTTCTCTAGAACCAGTGCAATTCAGTCTGCTTGAATGCTGGAACTGGAAAGCAGCTTTTCCTCTAAAGATGTGTAGAAGGATGCACATCAAGTAATTCAGAACAAACCATCTCTTATCCAAATAGTGTAAATTTTAATGGCCATTTTGAGAATCAGAGCCGTGCGATATTAAAGCTGGAGTCCTTAAGTCATAGGATCCTAAAGTAAATTTCAGTGAAAGAGATGGGACTTCCTTCTGAATTAACAGATGGAAGAAGAGGATGCAAGCATGTTAAACAGAAACAAACATTGATGAACAAATATAAGACACATACTCTGACAAAAGGGAAGACTCCCAAATGAGGGCTACATAGGAGGACGTTATTGATTCACGTACAAAATGTAAAGACACAGTTGGCCTTATAAAGAAGTTTCATCTTCAAGAAAAAAGCAAGTTTAAAAGAGCCACTACTTGCTCTGCACCTTTTTACAGATTAACCCTGTTCTATGGTTAAAAGAAAAAGAAATAAACCCTACCGGGTTTAGTTTGCTTGCATACATCACTAGTAAAAGCCTGCTCTGTAGATCACAGCTTGACATAAAAGTAAAGGTCTACTCTGTTTCTCTCCTAGGTATCCGGTCTTTCCGTTTCAGATCAGCCATTTGGCTTGAGCAGCAGTGAGCCAGGCATCATATTTCTCTATTCTAAGTTTGATGGGATCCTGGGCTTAGGCTACCCAAACATTGCTGTTGATGAAGTGACTCCAGTCTTTGATAACATGGTGGAACAAGGCTTAGTTCAGCAAAACCTGTTTTCTGTTTATCTCACCCGGTAAATAGTATTTTTTAAATCTCTTGGAAATATTATTTGTTTTGTATAGATGGGAGGAATCATGTACCTGATCTGAAATGGCTTGTCTATTGGCTATTGCTCTGGCTGTTGTATTGTAAAACAGGCTGGCCTACCCTGTACTCTAAGTAAGATGGCTGCCACTGTGCTGCCCTTGCATTGGTATAAGGCAGGGACCCCAAAAGGTGATTGGCAGAAGGGTTTGAAAGCCCCACTGAATTGGCCAGGGGGCTGAGCCCCTCCAGAGGTGAATGATCTATTGTAGTCAAGGCCACTTGATGAAGAAGGAAAGGTCCATCCAGTTTTCTAGGACGTAACAGCTGACTGCACCCTCTTGCTTGTTGTGCCTTGAGAGCAGGGCTTTGCTATGAAGAGAGGGGCCAAGCTCAGGTAAGCTAAGTGTTAATGTAGAAGAGAGGGAGGTAGACAGAGTTGAGCAGGGAGAGAAGAGGCTTCTAATTCATTTACTATTCTATAATTTGTGAAAATAGAATAGAATAATTAATTAAGTACTATGTCATCAGTAGAGTTAATATCCCTTTTGATTTCAATTGAACCACCTTGATATCCCTGTAAAAACATTAATGGAGTCTTTGCTCCAAATCACAAACTTACCCCATCCAGAATAACTGGAGGGCATTCTTGCAAAGATAATTTCACCTATTTCTGAGGTAGAGGAGTCAACAAAAAGTGTCAATATTTCCCCCTCACCATGTGTATAATATGCAGCCCAGTTCTATATATGTCAGCTTAGAAGTCAGTGCTACTCATGAGTTAGTGTGCACAGGACTGAAGTCTTGTGAAAGGAAGACTGCAATCTTCCAGGTGGTGACAATTCTAGTTCTTGTCCTCTTTCTGGCTGAGAACTATAAGGGCAACACTGAGACCAATGACAAACTTAGTTGGTCTCTAGGGTGCTACTGGAAAGAATTTTTTTATTTTGTTTCGACAGACACTATGGAGGAGGAAACTGAAAAATATTATGAGATTATGAAGGGGGAAATCAGTTTGTGATATACAGACCAGAGTTGCCAATATTATGATGTACTTGACAAGACTGGAGAAATGTATTAACAGAATATGCCTTTCGAAATACGCTAACCACCAATAGATACTTATTCATTGTGAGATATTATACACCTTCTCTCTCTCTCGTTCTCTCTTAATGGGAATTGGGACAGAGGTACAGAAATAAGTGACATTCACATTTTAAATGTGCAGTTTATCTTATTCTGAATGAATGGATTGCCAATAGCACACCATATATTTTTGTTTCAGAGAAGCAAGTGGGAGCATGGTCATTTTTGGTGGAGTTGATCACTCTTACTTTACTGGTCCTATTAACTGGATTCCTGTCACTCAGGAAGGTTATTGGCAGATTGCAGTGGACAGGTAAGCAGAAATTCCTGCTGCTACTATTACTATTACTACAGAAGTACAAAAATACAGAAGTGCAGAAAGAAAGGAAGAAATAGAGGACAGTGAGATGTGAATACTAATGTTCAGTTTACTTTGTACAGTATTTGCTAGCTGGCAGTTAGGTTGAATTGACTAGTTATTATCTAATTATATAGAATCCTCATTAACAGCACTTTTACAGAGTGTATGAAGACAGGTCCCTGCCCAGAATAGCTTGCAAACTATAGTTCCTGTGGTCTTATTGCCTTCTACAATTTCCAATGATGTAATATTGGCTAACACAGGAGAGAATGTTTCCTTAATGAGAATGGATAGCTACCTTAAGGCAGTTACCACATCCTGCTATCCATGTTATTGTAAGTTCATGTTTGGGGGAAGGTCCATTGAAGAAGAAGAAGAAGAAGAAGAAGAAGAAGAAGAAGAAGAAGAAGAAGAAGAAGAAGAAGAAGAAGAAGAAGAGGAGGAGGAGGAGGAGGAGGAGGAGGAGGAGGAGGAGTTTGGATTTGATATCCCACTTTATCACTACCCAAAGGAGTCTCAAAGCAGCTAACATTCTCCTTTCCCTTCCTCCCCCACAACAAACACTCTGTGAGGTGAGTGGGGCCGAGAGACTTCAGAGAAGTGTGACTAGCCCAAGGTCACCCAGCAGCTGCATGTGGAGGAGCGGAGACGCGAACCCGGTTCACCAGATTACGAGTCCACCACTCTTAACCACTACACCACACTGGCTCTCATTGCTCAGTGGCAGAGCATTTTTATTTTGCATGCAAAAGGTTACAGGTTCAATAACTTCAAGTAAGGCTAGGAGGAAGCCTTATCTGAAACACTGATGAGCCCCTGGTAGTCAGCTTGGAGTTTACTCAGTGAGATGGACTAATGGTCTGATTCTGTATATGTCAGTTTTGTATGTTCCATGTCTGAATCTAATGATTTCCAATTTCTCAGCATTCTAGTGAATGGTCAGACAATTGCCTGCAGTGGTGGCTGTCAAGCAATTGTTGACACTGGGACGTCCCTCTTGGCTGGTCCGGGATATGAAATTAGCAAACTCCAAAATGCCATTGGAGCTACCGCAGCACAGTATGGGCAGGTAAGATTTATTCTCCCACACCAATTCTCTTCACTTTGCGGCATCCACAATCAATACTCAAATCTTTAGCCAGAGTTTGGATTTCAGATATGCGCAACATAAGATGGTTAGGTTTAGACTTGATCCCAGTTTCCTCCTGGACTACAGCTGCTGGCATCTCAGTCCCATGCTTCATGTTTCTTCATGATACTGCAGAAGCAAACAAATGTGCACAAGCATAAGGAAATGCGGCGTGTAAGACTGGAGTGGTAACATCCCTTGTGAGCATGTATAAAGGATGCAGAAGGAAGAGACAACGGCAATGGTAGGAAAAGGAAACAAGCTGAGGTTTGGCTGAGCCAGGGTGACATCCAGGGAAAGAAACAGCTCCAGTGGGCCTAATACTGAATTCTGAAGAAGTGTGCATGCACACGAAAGCTCATACCAAAATAAAAACTTAGTTGGTCTTTAAGGTGCTACTGAAGGAATTTTTTTATTTGAATTCACAAAGTTAGCTGAAAAGATGGCACTCATTCGGAAAGGCTTGTTGACTCTTGGTAAATTGCCCTCTGTTGTTAGATCCTGATGTAATGAGAGGATGATCTGTGAAATCTTCTATCTGACTGACTGGAATTTCACATGTTTCCTTGCCGTTATCATATGATAAGGGTAACCTGAGAATGTCCCATGAGTTTATTGGACTGTTGTGTGTGCTTGGGGCTGCCTGGATATCCTTTGCTCTATGCAGAGTTCTGAGAAGGGTTTACAATTTTTTATATTGTAATTTTTTTTTTACATTTTACACCTTTTATAGTTGTGTAGAAGAGGGATTTTCAGTAGGTGTAAGCTAGCATGACAGGCTAAGTCTTCTGACATTCACAAGAGCAGGGGCAGGCAATCTAAGGCCCAATCGCCTTCTCAATCTGGCCCGTGGACAGTCTGGGAATCGGCGTGTTTTTACATGAGCAGAATGTGTCCTTTTATTTAAAATGCACCTCTGGGTTATTTGTGGGGCCTGCCTGGTATTTTAACATGAGTAGAATGTGTGCTTTTATTTAAAATGCATCTTTGGGTTATTTGTGGGGCATAGGAATTTGTTCATTCCCCCCCCCCAAATAGAGTCCGGCCCACCACATGATCTGAGGGATGGTGGACCGGCCCACGGCTGAAAAAGGTTGCTGACCCCTGCACAAGAGCCCTGTTCAATTCTGCATCTGACCACACTACCCGCAGAGAGAGAAAAAGAGGGACACCTTACTGTCATTAATTTGTACTATTGTCTCTCTTCAAAATACCCTGACTGGTAATTGTGAAAAGGGGTCCTTTCCCTCAAACAGTGTTCTTCAGCACAGAGCATACCTAGGCATTCATTACTTCAGCATGCAAATAGCTCCACCTTCAGAATTAGGAACTGAGACTCAGGCCAGAGTTCAAAATGCAGTGCTGTATTATCTGAATTGGTTGGGGCACACATGGTTGTATGTATGAAGATTAGATGAGAAGTTTTAGGTTGCTTTACTTGTAGTCTTCAGTGAGTTGCTTTGCTTTTATGTCACAATGTTCCGCTCAGGCCTGTGGGTTATACCAGATGCTTATCTGAGTGAAGTCCAGAAGTTTCAGAGTTTCACTTCAAGTGGAAGGTTTGGTTTCCTGAGGCAGACTTTTTTTTTGGGGGGGGGGAGACTACTACATTTCTTGAGCAAACCTGAGGTTTGCCTGTTCATTTCCTTCAGAATAACTCAACACTCCTCCTTATCTTTTTCAGTATGACATCGACTGCAGTAACCTCCCCGATATGCCTGATGTTGTTTTTGTAATCAACGGAATCCAGTATCCTCTCACCCCTTCAGCCTATACTAATCAGGTACAAAACAGATTCAGAATTGTATTTACTCATCACGACTGTGCAGGTTCAAAAGGGTTTGGGGGTTTATCAGCAGGGCAAAATCTTTATGAACAAATGGGCTGCAAACCAGAAAAAAGGAAATAAATCTTTGGGAAGAAATATTATTAGATATACAGACACTGTCAGAAGAGCTGGGTTGATACCTGTGTATCTCACACACAAAAATGGTCAACCCAGGTACAGAAGATGGCTCGGTCCTGTCAAGGATCAAGAGACTCTCCAACAACATCGTTTCATGACTGTTAATATTGCATCTCTGACCACAGACGATTCCCATCCTGGAAAGGTGCCCCATTAACGTGGAAGACCTGGGTGCCCGATTGTTCCCAGGAGGACTCACACTACACCTGCCACCAAAAATAGCCTCCTGAGATCAAGCTATAAATACAGTGCTCAAGTGCTACAAGTTATTTGTTTTCCTGTTGCAGAGATGGCAGAATGTGGAAATATGCTCTGTTTTTCTCCCCTTCTTTCCCCTTATCAGATATTGTGCAATCCAGAGAATTTCAAAATCTCACTCCCTGCATTATCCTATTCCCCAATGCATCAAATTTAACCTCGGAAACACAATGCAAGAGAAAGGGCCTCTTTGCACCCGCTGCCCCTGACTGCTCCATCCGTAATAGCTCCTCTATTTCCACACCAAGGGCTTGAAGGCAAAGCGTTGCCCTAAAGCATTGATAGGAAACCTGTGGCCTTCCCAATGAGGTGTGACCCCAGCTCCCATCACCTCTGACCATTGGTCATGCTGTCTGGGGTTGATGGGAGTTGGGAGTCTAACAACATCTGAGAGCCACAATTTCCCCACTCCATCCTAAAGGGGGGGGGAAATAACCTAGATACAGCAGCAACATAACATAATACGAACCCTAGCATACAATATGTTTTCAATATAGGATGCCTGGCAGATTGATTCTATGATTGTGCTGTGCCAGGTAATTGTCACTTGCATTGACTTGAATCCTGTCCTTTGATGTAGCAGAGGCAGGTGGGAGGAAGCAAGTAGCATTTAATAGAATCATAGAATTGGAAGCAACCCCCAAGGGTCATCTAGTCCAACCCCCTGCAATGCAGGAATCAATGCTTTTTTTTCTTGGGCCCTCCACTGACTCCACAAGGAAGGGTCGTAGCTCACTGCTAGAGCATCTACATCGCATGCTAAAGGCCCCAGGTTCAATTTGTGGCATCTTCCATTTGTGGCATCTCCGAAACCCTGAAGAATTGCTACCAGTCAGTGTATACAATAATAGGTTGGATGAACCAATGGTCTGTCTCAGTATAAGGCAGCTCCCTATCTTCCTATGACTTCAATGGAAGTATTCCCCCCCCCCCTTTAGATAACTTCTTTTGCGGGCATATTGTCACATTCTGTTGTCATCCAACTAAGCTCTTCTCCCTATCAAGTGCCCTCCCCCCCCCTTGTGGTGGTGGTGGTGTCAGCCAGGAATAAGGTTAATGTCAGTGCAGCAGTGCAAATTCGCCACACTGACATGACCGTTTCCCTACACAAATTTCAAGGATAGGATTGCATTTCCATTCAATGACTGTTTTCAACAGAGCAGAACAAAAGCAATGTCAGAATCATAGCTGCCAAGTTATCCCTTTTTTTAAGGGATTTTCCATTATGCTGAATAGGCTTCCTCGCGAGAAAAGGGAAAACTTGGCAGCTATGGTCAGAATCATGATTTCCTATAACTTTTAAATACTATCCTTTGCTTATTTGAATTGATTAGGATATTGAATTATTTCTTGATAGAGTGAATACATAATGTGAACCATTCTCTCTTGTTGAATTTGCATTATTTCTCTCCATTTCTTTTGAGACTTTTTCAGAGAATAGCCTGCAGCTTCCTTTTTTAAATGTTGAAATGTTACCCTATGCATTTTTACCTAGATGGGTATTTATGTAGAATAACCCCTATCTGATGGCTGTCCTTTTCTTCCCTTCTAGGTGACGCAAGCAGGTTGCACTAGCGGTTTCCAAAACACATCTGGGGACCTCTGGATCCTAGGAGATGTGTTCATCCGGGAATACTACAGTATTTTTGACCGGGAGAACAACCAAGTTGGACTGGCAAAGGCAGTCTAGAATAATTGTGCTTTTAAACAACAGCGCGGGCTGTAATTGCTCATCTAATCAACTTACTCAGATTGCATCTTAACTTCATAGCTATTTATTTGAGCAAATAGCAGCAACTCCAGTTATGTACTTTTAAAAGTAATTACTATCTAATGTCTTTAAATAACCTGCAGATGATAGCACTGTTATGCCATATACAATCTGAAAATGGTGAATTTCAAATTAATAAACTGTCCTAAAGTGAAGTTTTTTTGTTAGCGATTTCTGTGCAAAGTGCAAAAGCCTAGCGTTAATGTGAGTCGGGGTGCCAACTTGAATAAAATATGGGGGGCAGGTAAACCCCACCCTGCATAATCAATCATATGATGCAGTGTGCACACACTATTTGAATAGCAATGCCCATTAATTTTTTGGGGGGGGCTCAAATATTTTATTGGGGGACCAAAGGGACCCCGGTGCCTAGGAGTTGGCCCCTATGATATGAGTGAAGTTGGGGTGCCATTTCAAAGGTCAGCAAGCAGAGCAGGGGAGGGAAAAGGCACGGGCCAAGGACCCACTCTAAGAATCACTCCAGTGCAAGTTATAAGGAGGAAAAAAACACATCAATATACTTTATTTGTTTTTATTTCTTTTCTACTGCACAATAAAACAAAACAAAAAACAATGCACAGAATTAGAGAGTGACCAGAGATATAGGAGCTCCTAATTCAGGAATGGGGAACCTGTGCCCGCCCCCTCCCCATAGCATAGCTGTCAAGTTTTCCCTTTTCTTGCGAGGAAGCCTATTCAGCATAAGGGAATTTCCCTTTAAAAAAGGGAGAACTTGACAGCTATGCCGCATATGTGAGTTGTAGTCCAGCAACATCCGAAGGACCAAAGGTTCGCCAACTCTATTCCTAATTGATCATCACATTTTGCCCTAAAGTGGGTGGAGAGGATACAACAGTGTCACCTTGCTGACCTAATAGTTTCAGGTGATTCCTATCTTAGTTATCCTTAGAGCCACCTTGTTAGGTAGGCAAGAACAGTTTGAAAAGTGAATGTATAATCAGATGTTGGTCATAATCCAGAATGCGACAGCTTACTGGTGACTGGGAGCGGCCTCCGGGACCACATAACACCGGTCCTGAGAAATCTACACTGGCTCCCAGTATGTTTCCGAGCACAATTCAAAGTGTTGGTGTTGACCTTTAAAGCCCTAAACGGCCTTGGTCCTGTATACCTGAAGGAGCGTCTCCACCCCCACCGTTCAGCCCGGACACTGAGATCCAGCACCGAGGGCCTTCTGGCGGTTCCCTCATTGCGAGAAGTGAGGTTACAGGGAACCAGACAGAGGGCCTTCTCAGTAGCAGCACCCGCCCTGTGGAATGCCCTTCCATCAGATGTCAAGGAAATAAGCAACTATCCTAATTTTAAAAAACATCTGAAGGCAGCCCTCTTTAGGGAAGCTTTTAATATTTAATGCTGTATTGTTTTAATATTTAATTGGGAGCCGCCCAGAGTGGCTGGGGAGACTCAGCCAGATGGGCGGGGTATAAATAAATTATTATTATTATTATTATTATATAACATCTGGATTAACTGAACATTTGGATTAATTGAAATACGACCATATTTGGATCCTGTACGGGAAACATCCTTTCTCCAGGGAGCCTCACCACTAGGGATGGCCAAATCCATCCATTTAGCTTTCTCCCAGTTTCTTCCTTTTTCAGCCTTAACTTCAGTTCTCCACATTTCCACAATTAAAAAAAATGTGTTCATGAAAATTTACATAATTTTAGTTCTAATGTCTCCTAATATGCACGTTTGCATGCCATTTTGCCAAATATGCATATTTCCCCCAAGCAAAAGTGTGTTTTTCTATGCTACTCTCACCAATACATTACCCTGGTATGTGGATTTTAATTTTTTTGCACGCATTGCTTTGCGGGAGAATTGTCCTGCAAAATTTGGAGTAGTCCAACTCCTGAAAGGTGGCTGCATTTTGGCATTTGTTGGGTGGCCTTTCAATGTGAACAGAATCGAATTTTCCCCCCAACTCTGCTCACCACTTCATGTGCATTTCTACTGGGAAATCCACAGCTGCTATGGCATGCTGAAAGACTGACACAAATTGCTCATTAAATAAGCACCTAGGTTTTTGCGCATCCTGTTTTGCACAGCTTTTCCCCACGAGCCCATCAGATAGGCAAGATACTGGGCAAAACCTTGCCTGGTATTTTGCTGCAAAGGCGTCCCGTGCCTATTGGGTGTGGAGTGAGGCATGCAAGATGAATATTAACCAAACAGAGCTTTAAGTTTTTAGAGGCTTTTTATTTAAAAATATATAGAACAACTGAATTTCAAAAGAAAAATCTAATCCACTAAAATATATTGTAAGTCGCCCCCCCCCCATGATAAGTAATTACTTTATACAGAAAATTATGATACTTTAGGAAGAAAAAATTAAAGTAGATCCCTTTCTGCCTTTCTAAAAGTACTAGTTACAGGTAGGTAGCCGGGTTGGTCTGACACAGTCAAAATGAATATAAAAAATCCTTCCAGTAGCACCTTAGAGACCAACTAAGTTTGTCATAGGTATGAGCTTTCATGTGCATGCACACTTAGGACCCAGGTGGCGCTGTGGGTTAAACCACTGACCCTAGGGCTTGCTGATCAGAAGGTCAGCGGTTCGAATCCCTGTGACGGGGTGAGCTCCCATTGCTCGGTCCCAGCTCCTGCCAACCTAGCAGTTCGAAAGCACGTCAAAGTGCAAGTAGATAAATAGGAACCGCTACAGCGGGAAGGTAAACGGCGTTTCCGTGTGCTGCTCTGGTTTGCCAGAAGCGGCTTTGTCATGCTGGCCACATGACCTGGAAGCTGTAGGCTGGCTCCCTCGGCCAATAATGCGAGATGAGTGCGCAACCCCAGAGTCGGTCACTACTGGACCTAATGGTCAGGGGTCCCTTTACCTTTAAGGTGCTACTGGAAGGATTTTTTATTTTTTCTAACAGTAATAAGTTTAAAGTGCCTGTAGGTGGAAGCATTGCTATGGCACAGACAATCTGAAAATTATGAATTATGAAACTGGCTCAAAGCTTGGTTTTCTGTAGTGATTCATGTGCAGAAGCCTATAGTTAATGTGAGTCTATAGTTAATGCCAATGAACTGGATGAATTGCTCTGTTCCAGCCTCTGCCAACCTACCAGTGCAAGTAGATAAATAGGTACTACTGCGGTGGGAAGGTAAACAGTGTTCTGTTGCTCCAGAAGCGGTTTAGTCATGCTGACCACACAATCCGGAAAGCTGTCTCCATACAAACTCTGGCTCCCTCAGCCTGAAAAGCGAAATGAGCGCTGCAACCCCATAGTCATAGAATCATAGAATCATAGAGTTGGAAGAGACCACAAGGGCCATCCAGTCCAACCCCCTGCCAAGCAGGAAACACCATCAAAGCATTCCTGACAGATGGCTGTCAAGCCTCTGCTTAAAGACCTCCAAAGAAGGAGACTCCACCACACTCCTTGGCAGCAAATTCCACTGCCGAACAGCTCTTACTGTCAGGAAGTTCTTCCTAATGTTTAGGTGGAATTTTCTTTCTTGTAGTTTGAATCCGTTGCTCCGTGTCCGCTTCTCTGGAGCAGCAGAAAACAACCTTTCTCCCTCCTCTATATGACATCCTTTTATATATTTGAACATGGTTATCATATCACCCCTTAACCTTCTCTTCTCCAGGCTAAACATACCCAGCTCGCTAAGCCGTTCCTCATAAGGCATCGTTTCCAGGCCTTTGACCATTTTGGTTGCCCTCTTCTGGACACGTTCCAGCTTATCAGTATCCTTCTTGAACTGTGGTGCCCAGAACTGGACACAGTACTCCAGGTGAGGTCTGACCAGAGCAGAATACAGTGGTACTATTACTTCCCTTGATCTAGATGCTGTACTCCTATTGATGCAGCCCAGAATTGCATTGGCTTTTTTAGCTGCTGCATCACACTGCTGACTCATGTCAAGTTTGTGGTCTACCAAGACTCCTAGATCCTTTTCACATGTACTGCTCTCAAGCCAGGTTTAACTGAACATTTGTCTGGACTTAAGCATTCAGGGGTCCTTTACCTTTTACCTAATACACACCTGCTAAGTTATTGAGAAGCTTATCTCATTCCATTTTGAGCAGCTTATCAAATTTCCACCAGACTGCTTAGTCCAATAGCAGTGTTAAATATGTACATTCGTTATTAATAAGACATCAAAGTGATTGTGCTCAAATATATGTGTTGAGGACCTCAGATAAGAGTAGTAAATTTGTTCTTTGGACATACAATGCCTGTAAATATACCCATCAAGGACATGAGAACATTGGCTGATATAATGTAGGTGGACTAACATCTTGGATCTGTATAAGGGAGCTTTCTCTGTTCCTAAATGGCTGGTATAGCACCCTTAAGGAAATGACAACCCCCAAAATAAGATTTATTCATTTCTTTTTCTGCAATTTCAGGTCCTTCCTGGCATCCCTTTTTCTTCTTCTTTTTCCATTCATGATTATTTGTGCTCATTTGATTGAGGTGGTCACATGTGGTCATGATTTTAATTATGTTTGCACATAAAAAAATTCTGGACTGTCACAGTGCTTCGTTTGCAAGCAGTGCATATTCTGAAATCACACACACACACACACACACACACACACAGTCTTTCGTTCAACATTCTTGCTCAGGTAGACCTTTCTAGAAGAATGTGTAGCCTCCTTTTTCTTCCTTTAAGTTGTCCCTCACCTGCTCTTCGAGTTTCTTGAAGCGCTGTAATATCAATGTTAAAACGTTGCAGCTCCCTTGCAATGATGGCAGTTCTGCGCTTGGGATGCTCATTGTCTGTGTTACCCAAAATATTCCACCTTCCAAAAACAATTGTCTTTTACAACCGCTGGGTGGTGACTCCACTGGGAATGGTAATCCAGTCAGGGAAAAAGGGAGGCAGACTAGAATCATACAGTTGGAAGAGACCACAAGGACCATCCAGTCCAACCCCCTGCCAAGCAAGAAACACCATCAAAGCATTCTTGACATACGGCTGTCAAGCCTCTGCTTAAAGACCTCCAAAGAAGGAGACTCCACCATACTCCTTGGCAGCAAATTCCACTGTTGAACAGCTCTTACTGTCAGGAAGTTCTTCCTAATGTTTAGGTGGAATCTTCTTTCTTGTAGCTTGTATCCATTGCTTCGTGTCCGCTTCTCTGGAGCAGCAGAAAACAACCTTTCACCCTCTTCTATATGGCATCCTTTTATATATTTGAACATATAGTAGCACCTTAAAGACCAACTAAGTTTATATTTTGGTATGAGCTTTCGTGTGCATGCACACTTCTTCAGATACACGTGTATCTGAAGAAGTGTGCATGCACACGAAAGCTCATACCAAAATATAAACTTAGTTGGTCTTTAAGGTGCTACTGAAGGAATTTTTTTATTGCTTCGACTCAGACCAACACGGCTACCTACCTGTAACTATATTTGAACATGGCTATCAAATCACCCCTTAACCTTCTCTTCTCCAGGCTATGGTTAGGACAACTTTTCTAGCCTCTCCCCCTTTTTGGGGTGAACTGAGTGGATCCCATATAGAGCTGCTCAGTCATGGATACAGCTGCTGAGCTGCTCAACTGCCTCGTTCCTTGAGTCAGAGTGACTGAATCTGTATCCAGTGATCATGTGCCAGTTCGTGACTAGGGCCTTCCAGATTTTACGGTCCTGCCCCAGTTACCATTTGCCAATGGCCATGGGACTTTGGGGGTTTGGGTTTGGGGTGGATTTTTGGAAGAAACCTGTGTGTGAATTTGTTTTATGTATGCAGTTCATCCTGACCAACGCTTAGTCTTCTCAGTAAGGCTCTATTTCGATGGCTTGAGTACCACGATGACCGGTAGATTCTTATCTGCTGCAGCCTTTATCCACCTTCACAGCCATTGTAACATACCTTGTTATCTTCCACCTGTTCATCTTTTGAGGACTTTTTGGATCATTCTTTGTCTAGCTCCTCCCCTTTGACCTAACCGTCTTGGGTGACTCTGCTGGGAGTACGAGACTCCTGATGGCGTTGCTCACAAGGGTCATAGGAAGGTGCAAACCCACTCTCCCCAACACGGTGACAATCCAGCGAGTGAGATATTTACAATATTATATGCTGGATACATGACTTCCTCTTAGGTATGATTTCATTGTGTTTACAAAGCAAGGTGACTGATTACTTCTCATTTCCAAGAATGGGCTGGACTTTCTGTGATGAAATATGATCTTTAGATGATGGTGGGCACTTCTCAAGCAGCTATAAAATAACAGAGTTTTCCCCCAACAAGCACCAGAAAAACTAGAGCAGCCCCCATTGGTCAAGCAGGATGAAGTACCTTGCAGTACTCTTCACCATTGTTGCTTTCTCCGAATGTCTCGTTAAGTAAGTTATCGTTTTGTTGCTGATATTTACTCATCTGACAGCTATACTTTCTGATTAACTAATGAAGAGGAGAGGGAGTGTGAATTATAACTTCAAATCTTAAAGAATTTTAAAGATATATACATATATATATATAAACAAATAAATACATACACACAGCTGAGAGGAGATCAATAAATGCAAAATGGTCTTCTGGCAGCAATTACAAGGGTAGAAACACATAGACTCACTGAAAAGAAAGCATGGCTAACATCTAATTTGAGAGGGAACAATATTTTGGGGCATTTGTGTGTGTGGTTTTTTTTTTTTTTTAGCTCAATAGGTCTCCTTGCCTTCAGTAGCGCAGTAACAGGATGATGCTCAGCACCTGACGCTCCCCACAGCATGTCCAAAGTGACAAGAGAAAGTAGAATTGTCAAACTGTTCTTTGTAATCAGCAAATTAAGGCACAACAGCACACCTTAAAGTGCTGCTGACACTACTTGAAACAAAAGGAGTCTAAAAAATGGGCTGCAAAGAATTCATTTTATGTCAGTCAAATATTGAACACTCTACACACCTACAGTTGTTGTTTTTTCCTTTCAGATATCTTCCTTTAATTAATTGAGAGATGAAGCAGATTATCATCCCTGTCATGCAGGGGACTAGGATCCTAACACTCCATATGTTTCTGGACTTGAACCCCCACCGTCCCTGACTATTTGCCGTGCTGGTTGGGGCTGATGGGACATAGAATCATAGAATCATAGAGTTGGAAGAGACCACAAGGGCCATCCAGTCCAACCCCCTGCCAAGCAGGAAACACCATCAAAGCATTCTTGACAGATGGCTGTCAAACCTCCGCTTAAAGACCTCCAAAGAAGGAGACTCCACCACAATCCTTGGCAGCAAATTCCACTGTCGAACAGCTCTTACTGTCAGGAAGTTCTTCCTAATGTTTAGGTGGAATCTTCTTTCCTGTAGCTTGAACCAATGCTCCGTGTCTGTTTGGAGTTATGGAGTGTAAAGACAGGTTGCAAAATAGGCAAATTTTAGGGAGACAGAAAATCCAAACCTAGTAATTTTGTTTCCTGTGTTCCAGGATTCCCTTGCAGAGAGGGACAAATGTAAGAGACACTCTCAAGGAGAAAAATCTGCTGGAAAATCTTCTTCAGAAACACCGTTATGACACTGGTACAAAATACAACTCAGATATTTCTAATGCTGCCCAGGTGGCTGAAGAACCACTTCTGAACTCTTTTGAGGTGAGGTGATGCTTTGCTCTTATCAATTTACTGTGCTGCTGAACAACATTTCCTCAAAGTTTTCATGATGCTCAGTTGAGATACTTCTTCATATTTCTCCTGACACCCAGAGTTTATTAACATATGTTAGATGCAATTCAGCAAAACACAGCCACAACTCAATCACACTATGGGACTTAGCCATGACTATCACAAAGCCCTGTTGTTTTCAACATAAGAGGTTGCAACTAACTTTTGCTGGATTGTGACCCATAGAGGAGTTATGATCCAGCCAGTTACATTGAAATCCCATTGACACCTAGGGTAGCCAGAGTAGAGAACAGGGTTCTTGCACCTTTAATAGTTGTGTAGAAGAGGGAATTTCAGCAGGTTGTGGCTTTTCATTCAAGTTCACAGATGCTGAGTGCCCCTTTATTACAACTATTCAAGGTGTGAGAACCTGTTCTTTTTTGCATCTAGCCATCTTATTAAAGGGCAGGGCAGGAAAATGATGAAGCCACGATGTTGTGTAGGCCAGAAAAATAGTACTTTAGCTTGCTTTTTGTGGTGAACATTGTGAGAGCTCCTCTATGGCAATAAATGGTACTTTAAAAATATTTATAATTTTCAATTATAACAAAAAGGAAAACATTTCACAAATCAATCAACAGTAATTGTGACACTTTGAATCTCGACTTCCCCTTTTCCTGTGGTGCCGTAAAATTGTTTTCATCTTTCCCTGCATAGCCCAAATTGTCTCAATCTATTCTTTTTTTTAAAAAAATCTGTTATTATATATTTTAGAAACTACAGGTTTTTTACAATAGCATTATTTGTTATGCACAGAAGTTATTTGAAGAGTGGGGAAAATGTCAGTTCTTCCGCTGTATTTCTCCTGTTTGTGAGTTACGTTAAAGCACATACCTCTTTTACATTATGTCATTTATTATTTGTTTATTTGAACAATTCCCTTTTCACATTATCCCACTTTTGACAGGAAATAATTCCCTCCTTTCTAACTATTTTTTTTTTAAAAATGTAGCACTTAGATTTACAGTGATTACCTTGCATATCTGTGAAGAAGTAAAATGTTCAAAAGCCTAAAAAGAAGGAAAGTTTTACAAATTGTGTTTGTTTTATGAATTAACAGACCGAATACTATGGAACAATCTACATTGGAACCCCACCACAGAAGTTCACTGTTGTGTTTGACACTGGATCATCTACTCTCTGGGTACCCTCTGTCTATTGCAGTAGTCCAGCATGCCGTAAGTAACGGACTATAAAATAAAAAGTCTTCAAGCATGTCACTCTGATATTAAAAATGGGCTGGGAGGGCCTATGAAGTGGTGTAAGGGAATGGATTCATTATTTCACAATCCAGCATTGATTGCAGACTCAGGTCATAATTCTATTTATCTATGAGTAAGGTTGATTGAACTCAGTGAGGCCAACTTCTAAATAAATATGTGCGGAATTGAATGTGGGCTTGCAATCCTATACCCACTTACCTGATGTGTCACCAGTTTAAGTAAGGGTGGCAGTGGAGGGGGAGAGGCAGGGTAGTAGGGGGGGGGCACATCCCATTATGCTTCAAGTGGCAAAACAGGACACTCCACTGCTGGAGAGAGAGAGATCCCAGTTTTTAATGATCAGGTGTAATGATCTCAGGCAGGCAAACGAGCTCCAAAAAGAAGTAATGAGCTTTTTGGAAGATTTACAGTACATTTATTTACAATTAATACGCCATTCTCAGCTACGAGGTGCTCAGTCTGAGTCCCTGCGTTGAATGCAACACGAAGGCTGACAATGTCCGGTCCTTCCCCTCTTGTCCTTCTGTTGTATCTTAACCCTTTGCACCCCTTCTGGTGTTATCCTGTACCCCAGGAACTCTACTTCAGGGATGTGGAATTGGCATTTCTCCAACCATGTAAAGCTGGTGCTCTCTCAGCCGCTGTAGCACCTCTGTCATGTTTCTGAGCTTTCTGAGTAGATCAGAAGATCATCCAAATAATTAATCATGAACATGTCCACTAGGCTCCCTAGAATGTGGTTGATGAAGGCTTGAAACATTGCTGTCCCCGACTGCAGCCCCAAAGGCATGACCAGGTATTTCAAGCTGCCATACCTGGTGCAAAACATTGTATTCCATTCATCTCCCTCTCACACACATATCAAGTTATAAGTCCAGCTTAATGGAAATTTTCGCTGACCTCAGCCTCTCTAATAAATCTCCAGTGCATGTAAGGGGTAGTGATTTGGCTCCATTATACTGTTTTTATTTTCCTAAAACCAACACAAAGTCTCAATTCAGGTGTGTTTTTCTTCTTAACAAAGCACACGGGGAACCCCCTGGCGCTTTGGATGGCCTGATGAAACCCTGTGCCAGATTTTTCTCTAAAAACTCATTCGAAGTGGCCATCTCTGTCTCAGACATTGAATAGAGGTGACTTATAGGCATCTGAGCCACTGGCAGGATGTCTAGCTATCTTACAGTCATAAGACCTGTTGGGGGGGGGGGCAGCTTGTCCGCTTCCTTCTCACAGAACACATCCCAGTAGGCCTTGTATTGCAGAGGCAACTGCTCTTCCTGTCCTGTTAGGGGTCCCAATACCTCCACCCCCTAACTGCTGCCACTACTGGGGCCTCAATACCTAGGCAGAGAAGGTGGCAATAATCTGAAGGAAACTTTATGGACCACTGCCCCCACGCTATGGCTGGATCGTGTCTGTTTTCTTTTTACTTTTAGAAAGACACCATAGATTTGACCCACGCAAGTCTTCTACCTTCCATGGAACAGGAAAGCCATTCTCCATTAAGTATGGGAAAGGAAGCATGGAAGGGATCTTCGGACTTGATACAGTCAAGGTAAACTAATAGTATTTTATAGATACAGGACAAGTTGAGAATACAAGCTTATAAAAATATCAAATCTTCTGTGCATTTCCAAGGCCAATGCTTCTCAATGTTTTTGAATCCTGGAAAATGTAAAGCAGTAAAAACTGAACCAGCCCTTTATATTCTGTGGAGGTATTTATGTACAGTATATATACATTGATGGCTGCTCCTCAAGGAATTCAGAACACAGTATGTGGTAACCAAGAAGTTTATTTAAAATCGTTGTTGTTACAATCAAAGTAGTACAAATTAAAGCTGCAGTACTAAGGTTATGCAATGCTGAAGTAAATATCAATGAAATTGATGAGACCTACCTCTGAATAAACAGGTTTAAAACTGGGACCTAATTTGCTCTTGCCCACTATCCATAGGAACCAATTCCTATGGGTCATGGTCCCTTCATCCCCCAAAGTTTGCGCCCCAAAGTTAATGGGCTTTGCTATTCAAATGGTGTGCATGGACTTTGTCTTGTGATCAATCATGCAGGATGGGACTTCCCTACCGCCCCCAATATTTTGTTACCTGCCACTATCCATGTTTGAATATTATTGTCTGAAAGGTCAAATGAGGTTCCCTCTCATGTTAACACAGGATTGTAGCCTGAATGCATCGCTCGTAAAACCTCTGTACTTCACAACTTGATACAGAAGTAAGGGAATACTTTGTTTTTCTCCTAGATATCTGATCTTACCATTTCCGATTTGGAATTCGGCTTGAGTACCAGTGAGTCAGAAGACCCATTTTCCAGAACTAAATATGATGGGATCCTCGGCTTAAACCCTTGGAAAAAAAGTTCATTCTTTGATAACCTGATGAAGAAAGGCTTGCTTGAGAAAGACGAATTTTCTGTTTATCTCAGCGGGTAAAGACTATTTTGCTTTACTGCTAAGAAGATTTGTTGCATGTTGATGGAGGACTCATGGAAGGAAACCGTGCCTGAGATTACTTTACAGGTTGGCTAATGCTTTGCCTGCTAAATATTGTAGAACAGGTTGTACAATCCAGTCTGCCACTGTGCTTTGTTTGCACAGAGGTTGATGGGCAGAGGGGAATGGAACCCCCATCCCCAAATTGGTCAGAGTGCTGAGCCCCTCCGGCTCCAGGGATGAATAAGCTCTTGTAGCCAAGGCTACTTGATGATGAAGAAGAAAAGGTCCCTCCAGTTTTCTAGGACCCAGCAGTCGACTGCACCATCTTGCTTGTTGTGCCTTGAGAGCACAGCAGAGCAGGGGCCAAGCTCAGGTGAGCTAAGTGTTAATGTGGGAAGAGAGGGAGGTAGACAGTGTTGAGGCAGAACCACTGCTTCTTTTACTATTCTGTAATGCATGGAAATACGGAATTAATATATACGTGTGTGTGTGTGTGTGTGTGTGTGTGTGTGTGTGTGTGGACGTGGGTAGCGCTGTGGTCTAAACCACAGAGCCTAGGGCTTGCTGATCAGAAGGTTGGTGGTTCGAATCCCCGTGATGGGGTGAGCTCCCGTTGCTCAGTCCCTGCTCCTGCCAACCTAGCAGCTCAAAAGCACATCAAAGTGCAAGTAGATAAATAGGTAAGATAAACAGCATTTCCGTGCGCTGCTCTGGTTCACCAGAAGTTGCTTAGTCATGCTGGCCACATGATCCGGAAGCTGTACGACAGCTCCCTCGGCCAGTAAAGCGTGATGAGTGCCACGACCCCAGAGTCTTTCGTGACTGGACCTAAAGGTCAAGGGTCCCTTTACCCCTTTACAGAAAAGGCTACCTTCCCTTTTCATTTTCATTTAATACTGGACCAACTAGAGACCTCCCCCCCCAAAAAAAAAACACTTTAGAGATTTGAAGTTTTTGCTCCAAATCACAATCCTACCCCATACAGAATAACTGGAGGATAGTATCACAAAGACCATTTCACCTGACTATTTTGAGGGCAGATCAAGAACTAAAGGGTATAAATTGCTTCCTCTCTTCAGGTGGCTAATATGCTGCCCATCCTGTACATGTCAGCTCAGTGCTATAGTGCCTGGCACTGCAGCCTTAATGGTTTTTTGAAAGGGAGGTAGCAAGCCTTTCTAGGGCAGAAGGCAGAAAGGGAAGCAGTAGGTAGAAGCAGTAGGTAGAAGCAGAGCCAGCCACAAATAAAGCTGATTTTGCCCGCATTCTCCACTGAGCTGAGGATATATTGGGAGCAATTAGACTGTCTAAGGAGGAGGAATCTGACAGGCAGTGACACACACTCCCTGGACTCGGTGCAAGCAGGCAGGCAGGCAAGCAGATGAGGTTGGCTGGAGGTAGGCTGAGGTTGGTGGAGTAGAGGCCCTTTCCACAGAATGGCTTCCACTGCCCCAGACTGGCTTGCTTAAAATCACAATGAAAAGAAATTAGAAGGACAAAATTTATGAAGATTATGAAGGAGGAAGTCAGCGTGTTGTATACAGAGCTGAACATGAAGCATGGTGATATGGAGAACAAAACAGGAATAGTATATTAACAGCATTCACCTTTCAAAATCTTAGAGCCTTCATTGTCCAGTGTTCACCAGTAGATACTGGTGCAAAAGTTCTATTCTCTCTCTCTTTTTCTCTAATTTGGACAGAGGTACAAGAACATGATACACACACTTTTTAAATATGCAGTCCAGCTTATTCTGAATGAATGACCTCACAACAGTGCACTGTATACCGTATCTATGTTTCAGAAAAACAGATGGGAGCATGATCATTTTTGGTGGAATTGATCAATCTTATTTCACTGGTCCTATTAACTGGATTCCTGCCACATATAAGAAATTTAAGATTGCAGTGGACAGGTAAGCAGGAATTATTCTTATTAGTAGTATTAGCAACTATTGTTAATCTGAACATATTGACTGGGTACAATAAAACTGAAAAGTTTTTCTGAATAATTTTAATGGCTACTAGTTAGCTAAACAGGAAGAGATGGAGGGCAATAAAATGCAAATACGAATGCGCAATTTACTATACTTTGTGTTTTCTAGTTGTCTGTTGCTATATATAGAACCGTTGTTGTACATGGCATTTACAGAGCACATGAGGGTAGGTCCTTGCCCTGAGCAGATTACAATCTGTAGTTCATGAGTTTTGTTTTATGCCTTGTTTTATGCTGCCCCCAGGGACATGGCGTGCGTTCTGGGGGCGGGGCAGGCACGTGTTATGAGCGGGGCACACATTTGGGGCGGGGCACACTCAGGGGGGCACGCGTTTGGGGGCGGGGCGGGCAGCCGCGATGGCACCCCTGGGATCGTGCCACCCGGGGCAGCACGCCCACCAACACCCCCATCTTCCTACGCTACTGAATGCAGCTTCCCGAAAGTACTTATCACATCCCACCCTCCAGTTAAAAAAACAAACCCTACCTCAGGGCCCTACCTCAGCTGAGGACCATTTGCTTTGCAAGCAGAATCCTCCAGGGACACACCTATACAGCTGTTTTAAGTGTGTTTTAAGTGAAATACACAATGTGACGCTAGATGTTGTCGGTGAGCCTTATGGAAAATTCAATGCTATTTTTTAAAACTTTTTTTTAAAAGCATTTTCAGAACGGTTTTTATATTCCACCTGGGTTGCTTAACTGATATTTCCAGGCAGTGCTATGAGAACTCCCTCTCTGAACTCCTGGAGAGCTGCTCCATACAATGTGGCTTTTTAATGTTTCATGTCAGAATCTAAAGAATCTAATGATGTCCAATTTCTCAGCATTCTAGTGTATGGTCAGGCAGTTGCCTGCAGAGATGGCTGTGAAGCACTTCTTGACACGGGGACATCCTTCTTACTCGGCCCAGCATCTGAAATTAGCCAAATCCAACAAGCCATTGGAGTTACAACAGTAAGATTGACTTTTGCTGGTTGTCTTCATACTGTAGCTGAAGAGGCCCTGTACCATCCTATTCACTCCAGCATCCACACCCCATACTCTAATTCAGGCTTCCTCAACCTCGGCCCTCCAGATGATTTGAGACTACAATTCCCATCATCCCTGACCACTGGTCCTGCTAGCTAGGGATCATGGGAGTTGTAGGCCAAAAACATTTGGAGGGCTGAGGTTGAGGAAGCCTGCTCTAATTGTTAGCCAAAGCTCAAGTTTCAGAGGCACACAACCGAAGGTGGTGAGGATTAGGCTTGACCTAGGATATCACCTGGACTGCAACTGCTGAAACCTCAGTGCCAGGCTTCATAGTTCTTCATGACACTGCACATGCATGCAAATGTATCATGAGCATACACATTATGACCATGGAAATGGCAGGAAAAGAAAACAATCTGGGAGGGTGACGTCCAGTAAAATAAACACTTCCAGTGGGCCTAATCAGTGGTGAAGCTGCATGCTCCGGCACCGGGGGTGGAGAGTAGGCAGGGGCACGGCTGGAGCGCATGCCGGGGGCGTGGCACACGTCCCAGAGGTGTGGTACACCATCCTGCGGGATGTGATTTGCATGCGTCCTGGGGGCGTGGCATGCTGCCCACAGGGGCGTGGCACCTGGTGCAGTGGGGGGATGCACAGCGCATGTTGGTGGGGCGGCCGCGATGGTACCCCCCCTCCCCGATGGTGCCAGAGGAGGTGCGCTCCCCCCGCTCCCCCCTTCCTCTGCGCAGCTCTCGCTAGAAAATTATTATTTTTCTTGTTTTCCTCCACTAAAAACTAGGTGTGTCTTATGGTCAGGTGTGTCTTATGGAGCAAAAAAATACGGTACATTGAGGGACAGCTGTGAGGGCTTTATTTCCCCCAAACAACATCTCTCAAAACAGATTCAGTACATCCGTGTGCCCTCAGCACCAATTTTAGAATGGAGAATTTGGTCTCATACTGGACTTTAAAAATGGATTGCATCACCTTCATTGCTTTAGACTGCGAGTTTTTTATATGAAGTGTTGAGATGATTTATTTGTAATATTCAGCAGCATGCCTTGCTTCTGTGCTACAGTGTTCTACAGTGTGCTGTTCAAGTGAGTTACAGTAGATGGTTATTAGGTCCTCACACTTAAAGTGGTACGTTTGCTTTCCTGAGATTGGCTCAGGGACAAATCCACTACATTCTCAAGCAAACTTGAGGTTTGCTGGTTCAATTCCTTCATGATCAGAATAATGCCCAAACTCAACTCTTTTCCTTATCTCTTTCAGCATTCCTTCAACTGCAGAAACCTCCACAATATGCCAGATGTTGTTTATGTAATCAACGGAATTCAATATCCTTTGACTCCACAAGCCTATACTCATAAGGTACATGATAGAACTGGAATATTATCTACTTGCCATAATAATGCAGGTTAAAACAGTTTGGGGCAGATTAGAAGTGCAAAATATTTATGAGCACATGAGCTAAAGACAAGAAAAAATGGAATACATTTTGGGGCAGAAAGCCTATTAGATATGCTAAGCTGGTCAGAAGAGCTGGACCCAAACTTGCATGTCTTAAGCAAAAGGCCAATGCAAATTCCCCAACATAGTTTCATGACAGTTTAGTATAGTATCTCTGACTACAGATGATTCCTAGCCCAGGAAGGTTGCCCCTGATATGTTGTATAACATAGGCGCCTGTTCACCCCCAGAAGGACTTAAACCTTCCATCACATATAGCAACATATATATGCAGCTCTCAGATGTGTTTGCTTGGCAGTTGCAGATATGGAAGAATTTTGAAGCAAATGATGTTCTTTCTCCCCTCGTTTCCTCTTTGTAGTGATGACACAATCTAGAGAGTTTCTAAATCTCACTCTCAGCAGCATCCTAAGCACCCAAAGAAGGGCTTCTATTGCAGAGGGACACAGTGCTCCGATCCTTTACAGATAGCAGGAGAGGCGGAGTGAGGAGGAGATGGAAAATAATTTTCTTGTGATCTCCATTTACTCCATAGAGGGGCCCATAGCTCAGTGACGTAGAGAATTTGCTTTGTACAATTTAGTTGTTCATTATTAAGGTATTATGCTAATTATTATAGGCTGAATACACAATTTACAATATTGTACGCTATTACGATTGTCCTAGTGTTACATCTACAATATTTATCTCCTTTTGAGACTCCCCCCCCCCCAGGAAAAATCCTTCATCGTCCTTCTTTATGTTGGAATGTTACCTTATGCTAGGGTTTAAAATATGGAAACCCTACCTTGTGCATTTTTACCTAGATTAATTTCTTGGTTGATATGGATGTCAAATCACCCACATCTTAAGGATATCCTTTCCTTTCCTTCTAGGATAACGACCATTGCAAGAGTGGCTTTAGCTCTGGCAGCAAAGATTATGATCACTTGATACTAGGAGATATGTTCCTCAGAGAATACTACAGTATTTTTGACCGGGAGAATGACCAAGTTGGACTGGCAAAGGCGGTGTAAAAAAAAATTCTGCATTTAAACTATGCAAGCACTGTATTTGCTCATTTAATCAACTAATGCCAATGACATCGTCACTTCGTAGCAATATATTTGAACTAATACTATCACTTAATATCCTATTAAAAATTATTTGTCAGATGTCTTCAAAGAAGGTGCAGGTGGTAGCATTGTTGTGGCATATATGATCTGAAAATTATGTATTTCAAATTAATAAACTGTTCCATGGCTAAGCTTTTGGATGTGATTTGTGCACAATACCCTATTATTAATGTGAGTGAAGCTGAGGTGCCATTTCTGAGGTCGATGGGGAGGGAAAAGGCAAGGGCAAAGGGCCCACTCTCAGGATCACTCAAGTTTAAGTTATGGAGAGAAAGAGAGAATAAAAAGCCACCAAGATACATTAACAGTATTTGTACTCATTTATTTTCTTTTTTGTGCCCTATAAATAATACACAGCAAGTACTGTACACTAATACCACGCGCAGAACTGGAGAGTTGTCACAGATACAAGCACTCCTCTTGCAGGGACAGGGAACCGGTGGGCCCCCATACGTTGTTGAGCTGCAGTTCAGCCCTAACCTGCATGGTCAGTGTTCAGGGATGATGGGACTGTAGGGTCAAAAGTTCTCCATGCCTGCCCTTTTTGATAATCACATATTGTCCTAAACTGTGTGGCGGTGACAGGACTGTGCCCCCTCACCATCTAGTGGTTTCTCTGGAGCAACATCTGCTTTCACTGCCTCCTTTCACAATTTCACATTCTGACCAGATGAGGCATGTGATTCAAGGGCCAAACTTGGCAGCCTTTTCAACTTGCTTGGACATTGGGGAGTTTCTTGATCAATGAGTTTTTTAGGTTGCTTCACTACCCACTGACTGTATACTACAGATCAGGAAAGATACAGTACCATGAAAGCCCAAAGGATACCAGCATGGTTAACAAGCCATGTTGAATATGAGGATTTCCGTGTTTTTTTTTAATCCTGGTACATTAAAAAGCTGGAAGGCAACCAAACAAGGAATAATTGTCTGGATATGAAAAATTCATGTAGTTCGTCCAGTTTCATTCATTTGTATTTTGGATACAGAAAGAAGAGACCAAAACATGGTATTTGATTATGGCTGTGCCCCCCATCCCACCATCTGTTGATTCCCTGAAGCGGTGCTTTCCTCGTTCCTCTGCAAAAGATAAGGAAAGAAGTTCCTTAGGTCACAGGCTATGATACATAAGCAAAACAGTGCAAAATTCAGAATATGTGAGTCCGTCTACTTTTAACATAGAAACCTATCGGCCCCTTCTGCCTTTAAGAAACCAATAAGACACTTTCCGCATTTAACAGCAGGGAGAATTTTCTACAACACCCAACCTGCAACTCTAATAGTAAAAAGCAGTCCTTTTAAAAACTGTAATCCAGAATATCTGAACACATTTCCTATGAAACATTCCATGAAATACTGGATCTCTAAAACACATCTGCAACAAAGCACTCCAAACCCCCTTTACACGGGGGCACCAGGGGCTTGGGCCAAGGTGTCTCCACACTCAGCCCTGCCAACATCCATATACAGAATGACACCAGTGTCACACTGACAGGACAGAGTCCCCCCTTTCATTTGCTGAAGTGTTTCCTGCCAACAACAGCTAGCTGAAATCTCTGAGCTGCGACAGGGAGGGACTGAGGTGGCCAAAATCTGTTGCATCCCAGTTTGCCTGCACTGCAATCACACGATGGTATTGGGACCAATTAGGGCGCAATTGCTGTGCGAGCTCCAGGCTGGCGCAATGAACAACATGTTCCTCCCACCATCTCTGATTAAACCATGCAAGGCAGTGATCAGCACTAGGGTTATACACCAAATAGTTTATTAAAATATGAGCCTGAAATTAAGGCTGGGCTGAAAATCCCTTTCAGTGGGTGTGGCCAGTGGGAAGCTGCAGTAGGAGCTTTGCAGCATTTCAGCAGAATGGGAATTTTAAAAAAAAGGAAAGAAAAAAGCTTGAATAAGGAAAACCTTTGGCCACCTGGTGAGCTTAAGCAAAGGAAACCCCTCTCAAAACTTCCAAGAAATTTCTTTTCTCCACCCCATGATATTTTGGGAGTCTTTCATTCTCATGCAATGAATGGTTGAAAAGAAAATTTCAAAAAGTCCAGCACAGCACAGCTCAAAGTGATGTTTTTTTTTTTTATTACAGGCAGAGCTCTGATTGCTCTCTAGAGTTCATCAAAGTTGCATCGAGGTTTCACTTGACTGAGCAATTTACTGCTGAATCAGAAAGTTGGAGAGAAACTCCCAGAAATGAAGGTACAACATCATGCAGAGCATACACCAGCATTTCTCTTTCTGGCCAGGTATATAATAATCCCACAACAGCTTAGCTATCTGTGAATAGATGGTACCGTATTTCATAGGAGGAGGAACAAATGTCCCGGAGAAGCAAATCCATCACCTATAAAGGGCAGATGTCCTAAGAATGTGAAATTCTGTGAATATTAGGGGCTGATAGATGCAAGGTTAACCATAGCCTTGCTGGTTAGAGAAAATCTCTGGATCATGCAGCTGTCTTACCATGGGGACAATGACAGGCACAGAAGTCATAGTCATCCCAGAACCTGCCCCAGCATTACTCTTTCTAGCCAGGCTTATGATACCCAGATGATGGCCAGCTATCTTCTCCCAATTACAATCTGTGGAGAGATTATGTTTCTACTAGGAGGATCAATAAGTAAGTTGGAGTTCTTGCCTAGGAATCACACAAAAACGATAAGAGGACAAGAACTCAGGCCACTGTAATAATAAGGTCCTTTTTGTGATACAAATGATGCGATCATTTCAAAAAGTCTCTTCTATATGAAGAGAATATTTGAAACAGGGCCCTGTCCTGATCTGATATCTGACATACCTGATATGCACGCTTCATCTGATAAATAAATCCCCATATAGAAGAGACTTTTTGAAATCATTGCATCATTTGAATCACAAAAGGACCTTATTATTACAGTGGCCTGAGTTCTTGTCCTCTACTTGGAGGGTGGCATGTGCTGGAGAAGCATATCAGCCCCCTAAATGTGCAGTTATCCTATGGAATTCCATGAATACATGACGGAAGCAAGGGTAACCATATCATTATTGCTAAAATATCAGGATTAGGCACCTTTCTTACCATGGGATTGGTGATGGGGACAGAAGTCATTGTCATCTCAGAAACAGGAGACTTGATATCTTTCTTGCAAGAAATCAAATGCCAGTATGTTTCTCTCACCTGAGGATTCAAAATACAAAGCTACTAGGAAGAGATTTCTAGTCTCCCCATAAAAACACTCCCTTGCATAGCTGCCCCTTCTTCTCACATGATGCTGAGTGACAATTGTGACTATCTAACCTTTCTCCTCTCCCCATTTAATTGCCCCATGTCACACTTTCTGCAAACTAATTTTCCTTTTGAAGTATGTGCTTGTTTCTTCCCCACTGCCCCTCTCCTATTTGATTTTTCCTTTCAGATTTTGATGTATGCCCTTCCTTCTTGAGTACTTCAGTATTCACACTGGTGACCATAGATTCCTCTTTTTCTCAGTGCCTCCTTTGATATCCATCCTTAGACTTCCCTATTTGGGGCCTGTCTTTGACCCCCATCCTTTGCAGAGGGCTATTTTACCTAAACTTGTACATCACTTGTTAACACTTTGCTTGATGTCTCATCACTCCATGATTCACAGCTGCAGGTCTGAACCGTCTCTATTGAGCCCACTGTTCTTTTTCTCATCCATCTCCGGAATGCACCTCTCTAGCCAACACCACATCTCCGTTCATGTGTCTCAGTGGCTGTAGGCTTTCCCTTCTAGCACACATCCTTTGTCTCATTTCCAATACATTCACAATGTTTAGTTTTCTCCTGCTTCTCCCCACTCTCAACCTATTGTCTCTCATCTTTTTTTTTATTAAAAAGAATTTTATTGGTTTCCATTTAAAAATCACAGTGCACAACAGTGTTACAAAAACGATAATCACAATATACAGAAATACAAACAAATAAAGATATATACCTCGTCTAACAAGCTCAGAGACGACGAGGCAAAAATAAAGATAAGCTAAAGGAAAAACTAAAGTAAAGAAAAAGAAAGAAAAAGGGAAAAGGAAGAAAGAAAAAGGAAAGATTGAGGTTTGTCTTCCAGTTACTTATCTGTACCTCATCAATTACATTCATTTTCATGGCACGATTCTTGATTTATCTACAATATTAGTCTTCAGATATTCTATTTTGGGCTCAGGTATGCTCTACTGGTTGGCTTAATTATTTATTATTTAATTTGATTCCAGGTATTCATAAAATAATCTCCATTCCATTTTAGTTTTTTGTTTCGTCTGTCCTCTAATTCTTCCTGTAAATTTTGCAAGCTGTGCATATTCTTTCATTAATGATTGCCACTCGAGTTTGCTGGGTATGTTGTTGCTTTTCCAAATTCTCGCTAACAGTATTCTTGCCGCCACTATTCCGTACATCATCAACGTTCTGTTAGCGCTTTTTACATTTTCAGGTATTATATTCAATAAGAAAACCTCTGGTTTCTTTTTAAATGTTGTTTTTATCATTTTCTTAAGTTCCTCATAGATCGTATTCCAATATTTGTTTATCATGGGACATTTCCACCACATATGTATTTGTGTACCTGCTTCTATTCCGCACCTCCAGCATTTATCAGATTGGTTTTTATACATTTTGGCTAATCTATCTGGTGTTTGATACCACCTGTACATCATTTTAAAGATATTTTCTTTTAAATTGTAACAGGCAGTAAACTTCATGTCCTGTTTCCACAGCCTCTCCCATTGCTCCATGAGGATGTTATACCCAAAATCTTGGGCCCATCTCACCATTGATGTTTTGGTTTGTTCTTCTATAAGGTCCCACTCGAGCAATAAATCATATATCTGTGAGATATGTTTCCCTTCTTTATTCATTAAGATTTTTTCAAATTTAGACTTTTCTTTAGCAATACCCAATTTTTTGTCCTCATTAAATCTTTGATTTATTTCAAAGTATTGGAGCCATACCGAAAGGTGATCTTTGATTTCCTCATATTGTTTCAATTTAATTTCATTTTGGTTTATTTCCAATAGATCATGGTAGGTAGCTCTTTTCTCATCCATGTTTGTTTTTTAACTGTTATCATATTTATTGGGGAGGCCCACAGAGGTATGTTTTTTTCTAAAATTCCTCTATATTTTATCCAAATTGTATATAAAGATTTTCTTACCAAATGATTTAAGAAACCCCTGTGAGCTTTAACCTTCTCATGTAGCAAATATGAGTGCCACCCAAAGCGATTATCAACTCCCTCCAAGTCTAGGAGTTCTGGGTTTTCCAGGGTTATCCATTCTTTCACCCATACTAACCCTGCTGCTGCGTGATATAATTCAAGGTTAGGCAGCGCGAAGCCCCCTCTTTCTTTTTTATCAGTGAGTAGTTGATATTTAATACGGGGTCTCTTACCACTCCAAATGAATTTCGTTATGTCTTTGCGCTATTCTATAAAACATTTCATTCCTCCCAGTATTGGTATTACCTGAAATAAATACATTAGCCTAGGGAGTACATTCATTTTGATTACTGATACTCTGCCCCATAGTGATAATTGTAGCTTACTCCACTGCTCCATGTCCTTTTTTACCTCGTTCCACACTTTTTTGTAGTTATTTTCATACAGATTTAGGCTCTTCGCTGTAATCCAGACCCCCAGGTATTTGACTTTCTTTCTTATTTCTAGACTTGTTAGTTGTTGTAATTCTTCCTTTTCTTTTTTATCCAGATTTTTTGTTAATAACATAGTTTTCTTATAATTCACTTTTAGCCCTGCTACCTTCCCATATTCGTTAATGATTTCCAATACTTTCGGGATGCATTTAATAGGGTCCTGTGATGTTATAATTATATCATCCGCGAACGCACGAACCTTATATGACCTTTTGCCGACCGTTATGCCTTTCACCATCTCTTCATTTCTGATGTTATTTAATAATACTTCTAGTACCATTATAAATAGCAAGGGGGATAATGGGCACCCCTGTCTTGTGCCCTTTGTTATCAGGAAGCTGTCCGTCACATCTCCACTCAATATTAACCTGGCTTTTTGTTGGTTATAGATAGCTCCTATGGCATTTTGTATTTTTTCTTTAAACCCCATCATCTCTATTTGTTTTCTTAAGAACTCCCAGGAGACATTATCAAATGCCTTCTCGGCGTCTAATAACAATAATGCTGCTTTTTTATCAATTTTAAATTCCAGGTATTCTAAAATATCAATTACATTTCTTGTATTGCTCGCTATCTGCCTTCCTGGTAAAAATCCTGCCTGGTTTGGATGTATTACTTCTTTAAGGATGTTTTTTACTCGTTGTGCTATTATCCCTGCGAAGATCTTATAGTCGCTATTTAAAAGGGATATCGGACGGTAGTTTGCTATTATCTCTGTGTCTACATCTGTTTTTGGTAATAACGTAATATATGCTTCCTTCCACGACTCTGGTGTTAGTCCCTTTTCTAGTGTCTGGTTCATTAGGTCTTTTAACGGATTGAGGAGAATACCTTCCATTTTTTTATAATACTCAACCGGAAGTCCATCTGGACCCGGTGATTTTCCTGGTTTACTTTTCTTCATTATGCTTTTATTTCCTGTATTGTGATTGGATTTTCTATCTCTTTTGTTTTTTCTTCTATATTTATTTTCAATCTGTGTAACTCTAGATATTGTTTTATTTTTTCCCTATCCTCCTCTTTTTGTTTGTATAATTCTCCATAATATTTCACAAATTTCTTCATTATCTCCTGTGGCTTATCTATTGTCTTTCCCCCTTCTCTTATTCTATTTATCATTCTCTCGCTTTTTCTTTTCTTTAATTGCCAAGCCAAATATTTGCTCGGCTTATTGCCAAATTCGAAGGTGTTCTGTTTCCATGATCTTATCTTCCAATCCATTTCTTGTTCTATTTTAGCTTTATAATCTACTCGTAACATATTAATTTCTTTCTTTAATCTTTCATTATTTGGATTTTTGTTTAGATCTTTCTCTTTTTTCTCTAGCTCATCTATTATTTTCTTTTTTTCTTTTTCTTTGGCTTTATTTACTATGGCATTTTGTTTTATAAAGTAACCCCTGATTACAGCCTTGCTGGCATCCCACACAGTTCTATTTTCCACTTCTTTGTTGTTATTCAATTCAAAAAATTCTCTTAGAGTTTCTTTGGCTCCTTCTATTATTTTCTCATCGTACAACAATGATTCATTCAATTTCCACCTCCTCATTCCAACTTTCCACTCTGGTTTCAGCTGTAAAGTTATTGGGTTATGATCTATTGTCTCTCATCTTAACTCTCAGGCCCTCTCTTAACTACATCCTGTCTTCCCTCTCCTTGCTTCTCTAAAATAAATCTGAGAGTTGTGCTCATTGTCCTCACTTTTGAGAACTCCAGTACAGTGGAACCTCGGTTTAGGAACACCTCGGTTTACAAATTTTTGGTTTACGAATGCCGCGGACCCATCTGGAACGGATTAATTCACTTTCTATTACTTTCAATGGGAAAGTTCGCTTCAGTTTATGAACACTTCAGTTTATGAACAGACTTCCAGAACCAATTGTGTTCATAAACCAAGGTACCACTGTACGCTTCGGTTTGAGTATTTTCAGTTTAAGTACTCCACGGACCCGTCTGGAATGGATTAATCCACTTTACATTACTTTCAATGGGAACGTTCACTTCAGGTAAAGTACGCTTCAGGTTAAGTACGGACTTCCAGAACCAATTACACTCATACTTCGGTTTAAGTACGCTTCAGGTTGAGTACTCCGCGGACCCGTCTGGAACGGATTAATCCACTTTCCATTACTTTCAATGGGAAAGTTCGCTTCAGTTTATGAATGCTTCAGTTTAAGTACTCCGCGGATCGTCTGGAACAGATTAATCCACTTTCCATTACTTTCAATGGGAAAGTTCGCTTCAGTTTATGAACACTTCAGTTTATGAACGCTTCAGTTTATGAACAGACTTCCAGAACCAATTGTGTTCATAAACCGAAGTACCACTGTATTGCCTGATTGCACAATGGAGAGTGAAAAACTTCCAGAAAGAAAAAAAAAGAGAGGGAATAGAGTAGTGCAGATGCTAGCTGCTGACTAAAGGTCTAGCCTCAGTCAAAACCTCCTAGTCTCTGCAGTCACTAGAGTAGCCATCTCCAAACTTCGGCGCTCCAGATATTTTGAACTACAATTCCCGTCTCCCCCGACCACTGGAACTGTTAGCTAGGGATCATGGGAGTTGTAGGCCAAAACATCTGGAGGGCCGCAGTTAGGGGATGCCTGCACTAGAGGATAGCTTATGTTGCATGCATGTAACAAGCAAGCAAAATGGGACAGATTATTAAAAGTGATTTATACACTCTTAATTAGGTTATAGGAAGATGAGAGTGCAAAACAAAAAGAAAGAAAACAGAATGGCACAGATTAAGTTTTACCATCTACCATCTCTGCAATAACCTTTGTTGTTGTTGTTTAGTTGTTTAGTCGTGTCCGACTCTTCGTGACCCCATGGACCATAGCACGCCAGGCACTCCTGTCTTGCACTGCCTCTCGCAGTTTGGTCAAACTCATGTTCGTAGCTTCGAGAACACTGTCCAACCATCTTGTCCTCTGACGTCCCCTTCTCCTAGTGCCCTCAATCTTTCCCAACATCAGGGTCTTTTCCAAGGATTCTTCTCTTCTCATGAGGTGGCCAAAGTATTGGAGCCTCAGCTTCACGATCTGTCCTTCCAGTGAGCACTCAGGGCTGATTTCCTTAAGAATGGATAGGTTTGATCTTCTAGCAGTCCATGGGACTCTCAAGAGTCTCCTCCAGCACCATAATTCAAAAGCATCAATTCTTCGGCGATCAGCCTTCTTTATGGTCCAGCTCTCACTTCCATACATCACTACTGGGAAAACCATAGCTTTAACTATACGGACCTTTGTCGGCAAGGTGATGTCTCTGCTTTTTAAGATGCTGTCTAGGTTTGTCATTGCTATTCTCCCAAGAAGCAGGCGTCTTTTAATTTTGTGACTGCTGTCACCATCTGCAGTGATCAAGGAGCCCAAGAAAGTAAAATCTCTCACTGCCTCCATTTCTTCCCCTTCTATTTGCCAGGAGGTGATGGGACCAGTGGCCATGATCTTGGTTTTTTTGATGTTGAGCTTCAGACCATATTTTGCGCTCTCCTCTTTCACCCTCATTAAAAGGTTCTTTAATTCCTCCTCGCTTTCTGCCATCAAGGTTGTGTCATCTGCATATCTGAAGTTGTTGATATTTCTTCCGGCAATCTTAATTCCGGCTTGGGATTCATCTAGTCCAGCCTTTCGCATGATGAATTCTGCATATAAGTTAAATAAGCAAGGAGACAATATACAACCTTGTCGTACTCCTTTCCCAATTTTGAACCAATCAGTTGTTCCATATCCAGTTCTAACTGTAGCTTCTTGTCCCACATAGAGATTTCTCAGGAGACAGATGAGGTGATCAGGCACTCCCATTTCTTTAAGAACTTGCCATAGTTTGCTGAGGTCGACACAGTCAAAGGCTTTTGCATAGTCAATGAAGCAGAAGTAGACGTTTTTCTGGAACTCTCTAGCTTTCTCCATAATCCAGCGCATGTTTGCTATTTGGTCTCTGGTTCCTCTGCCCTTTCGAAATCCAGCTTGCACTTCTGGGAGTTCTCGGTCCACATACTGCCTAAGCCTGCCTTGTAGAATTTTAAGCATAACCTTGCTAGCGTGTGAAATGAGTGCAATTGTGCGGTAGTTGGAGCATTCTTTGGCACTGCCCTTCTTTGGAATTGGGATGTAGACTGATCTTCTCCAATCCTCTGGCCATTGCTGAGTTTTCCAAACTTGCTGGCATATTGGGTGTAGCACCTTAACAGCATCATCTTTTAAAATTTTAAATAGTTCAGCTGGAATATCATCACTTCCACTGGCCTTGTTATTAGCAGTGCTTTCTAAGGCCCATTTGACTTCACTCTCCAAGATGTCTGGCTCAAGGTCAGCAACCACACTACCTGGGGTGTACGAGACCTCCATATCTTTCTGGTATAATTCCTCTGTGTATTCTTGCCACCTCTTCTTGATGTCTTCTGCTTCTGTTAGGTCCTTACCACTTTTGTCCTTGATTAAATCAAGGACAAAAGTGGCAATAACCTTTAAACAAATGCAAGGAGGTGAGGGTGCTTCAAACAGTGCTTTTGATAAGCACTTTAAGGCAGCTTCTGCACCGACATTAGAGCTGAAAGAGGATAGTGGAGGCTACTTCAAAGTGTTTCTCAAAAGCACTATTTGAAGTAGCTTGCATGCTTTCCATGCAAGCAGGCAGGCAGCAGCGCGGGGGGAGGTTGTTGTCACAGTTGCCCAGCCACTCACTTCATAGGAGCATGAGCTGCTTCAAACAGTGCTTTTGAGCAAGATTTAATCCCTACTCATCAGACGATGAGCGGAGATTAAACCCTGCTGCCTTGGCTGTGTGAACTTTCTTCCTCCTGGGAACAGGGCACACAGCCAAGGCAGGATTAAACATTGCCCTCCCAACCATCATCACCTGATGGGTAGGTGGGTGCATTTTGGGGGAAATGACCTCCTCACATGCCAAATTGGATGCCTAGTAAACCCAGAACAGCTCCCAGACTGTTGGTTCCCCATCCCTGCACTAGAGCATAACCTATATTGCATGCATGTAACAGCCAGCCAAATGGAAGGAAATTGTTCAATGTGATTTATATACTCTTAATTAGGCTTCATAAATTCATTCCACTTGCGCCAGTTGAGAGGAGGAAGGGGACAAGCGCTGTCAAAAGTGAGGAGTTTAGTTCTGAATACCTGTAGTAGCAATATAAATGGTCATTGGGGAGTCATAAGAGGAGGAGGAGGAGGAAGGAAGTTTCTGATTCTGAACCCAAGGTGCACTTGCAGAGCTGATCTGCTCAGTATTGGCTGCCAGGGCCACACAACAATCTCATTCTGTTTCTTTGAGTATTGCAGGGAGCAAGGAACAAAATTGTCCCTTGTTCAACGGTCCACAAACCAGGAGTCAGCCTTGAAAAT
Source organism: Zootoca vivipara (assembly GCF_963506605.1). NCBI lineage: Eukaryota > Metazoa > Chordata > Lepidosauria > Squamata > Lacertidae > Zootoca > Zootoca vivipara. Next base: position 47,754,716 of record NC_083282.1, on the reverse strand, counting down.
TTGCACTAAGTTATATCTTCTTGTCAATTTACATTTCTTAGTACAGAAAGTATTGATCTGATGTGTAGAGATCTTTCCTATTCTACTTAGTTCAAGAGGATTCTGGAAGCTTCTCAGTGTGGAGGAATCTTCATGGTGTTTGAGAAGCTGAGTACAGCTGGTTTAAACTGGTTCTGTTATCTCTTTCTGTCAAGGTCATGCCGACTATAATAGTAGGGCCAGAAGGAGTCTGGGTTTCACTTACTTTCTCTTTCTATCTCTTTTCCGTCTGGTGTGGTGTTCTGTATGCTTAGTGTTAAGTTTTAGACTTATTATAAGTATTGTAAGTTTAAGTTAAGTCTGCTGCAACTGGATTTGTTATGGGCAGTGCCAGTCCTGAATGTATTGGATTTGTGACCATTATGCTCATTTGCCTTCTATAGCAGTAAAGCTCTGCTGGATGAAATATTCATTGCCTCTGGTCTAAGTTTTTTCCCTGCTAACTATTCATTGGAATCTGCTCTGGATCAATATTGAGCAGAATTTAAATGACACCTGTATCCCATTGCCCCACATTTTATTTGATATTGCTTGCTCTAAGTGCTGCTCTCTCTTGTTCCATACATTACCTTCTTGTTCAGCAAGCAGTGCACCAGGAAGATGAAGAATCCCTGCACACTGTTGGTGATTGTGAACAGGTATGCCATTACGTCAGCCAGAGGGCCAAACTGAAAGAGGCCTAGACACCAAGTCACGCCCAGGATGAATACATGGGCCATTGCCTTAAATGTCAGTGACCTATAAAAGAGGAAGGCAACAGCATGGATGTCATGAAGAGGTAAAGGCTGTACTGGGATGTTTAATAGAAGGAAATCACAGCTTCATAAGACAGGAAAACTTGTGGGTAGCGATGGAAAGCAGTTAAGATTTGTTATAATCTGAATTTTTCCAGTAACTCAGGGGCCAATCACCAAGTCCATTTTTTAAAATCACCACTTAAAACTGGGCAGCTGGATTTTGCACTACTATGTGGTTTATCTTACCTGCTATTTCTGAGGGTAGTTATCTCTGAATTGAGAGATGCAAGTTTCTTACGCAAGATCATCAGAATAAGGCAGAAAAACATAATGTTGATCTGAGAAAAAGAGAAATGATTTGAGAAAGGATAAAAAGTGTTCCACTGGAAAATGCAAAGCATAATTCTTAGGGCTGTTGCATTTTGTGAGTGGGAGTCAATTGCAAAGCAGTACATTTATGTTGGGCAATGAAAACAAATTTAGTGCTTACGTGCAATATACCCACTTGTAAAACACACACACACCAGACCTTTTGCAGGAAAGAAAAAGATGGGGCAATGTACTGGTAACTCATGTAACTGCACCATGAGCTAAGCAGAAATAATAAACTGGGTCATTGTATAACCTTCCCGCAAATATTGTGAAAACCAATCAGGATGACATTTCAATGAACAAACTCTATGGAAGTCACTTTAGTTCATATCCAGTTTCGAAATGAGGGATGCAGATTCACTGTCAGTTTGAAAAAGTTTCTAGTGACATTGCGAAATTATTCCTAGCCCATATGAGTGTAGTAAAAGGGAGCTATTGCACAGTATTGATAACTAATTAAACTGAAGGCATGAGGGCAAATATAGAAGTAACTCTCAGGGCTCTTGAGGGAAATATAAGGCTGCAGTGTCTGACGCCTTTCAAGTATTAGATGAAGCCAAAGACCTGGCCTAGATCTGGCTGACAACAAGAATGATGAATTCTGTCCCTCAGCCCATAAAAGATTTCCTTTCCTTTAGCAGTTATAAAGCAGGGAGATGTTCAACAAGCAGTCTGTGTTTTCTTGTGTTTTTGCCCCATTTTCCTGTGGGGTGTTTTTTTTAGAGAATGAAACTATTTTTACTGACCATGATTATGGCACAGACAGGTCCCAGGAAACTCCAGATAAAACCTTTCTCATGGTTAAGCCAGCAGCTAAGGAAAAAGAAATACCATCAACATAACTCTTGGAAAACCCACAAGCACCAAAAATGTGGTTACACCTGGAAACATGGCTACATGTACACAACATTATAGTTTACATTCAGTGCTCACTCAGCTTGTTTTTTTCTCCCTACCTAGTCCCACACAGTCTAGAACTATTGCTTACTATATACCCCTCAAAAACACTTTTTCATAAACTTAGTTTCATTCTGAAAGTAAAAACGCAATGCAGATTGATTCTGTTTTATGTCTAATGCCCAGTACGGTATGTCCATTTGATTATAGATGGAAGAGGATCCAGCGATTGCAGGGGGGGTGAGATCCACATCTGCCCAGTGACGTTCTAACTAAGTTCACAGTTACCACTTCCTTATTGTGTTGGGGTATGTGGAAAGGGCTTGGAAAACCTTAGTTGGTCTTTGTGTCTGTTAGCCCACAAACCTGGGTCTGTAGAGTGATAATAAAACCCATCATTCAAGATTGAGGTGCAATAGTTACATGGGCAATCCAATTATTTTAAACAGAGGACTTCAAAGGAAGATCTCCCTGTCTATCTTCTAAAACAGACACTTACTGATAATGGGTCCCATATGAGCCAGGTGAAATTGCTGCAGAAGTGCCAACTATCATGGCAGGGAGCCCATAGCCACAGAGGTACATGGATATCTTCATGCCCTTGCTGGCACCACCATAATTTGCCACTTTCAGGTTCTTGACGATGATGAAGAGGTTCACGCCTTCCAAGAACATCCACACAAAACAGGCCAGGAAGAGGTACTGCAGTGTCCCAGCTATGACTGAGCATAGGATCTGGAATGGAAATGAAAGGGGCCCTTTTGTCAGTACTCAGTACTAGATTCCTGTACTGCTTTGGATCAGAGGGCATGACTGGATGGGGTAGTGAGCAGAGTTATCGAGTCTCCCCCATATCCTTCAAGGACACGCCAAAATACCTTGTTGTATGTTTTGTCAATTCCGATTAAGAAGAGGAGGTCAGCAAAGAAGAGGCACAAACTCAGCTGCAGGTGGATGAAGGTGCTGCTGTTTTGGACGGAGTGGCAAAAGAGAAAGGTAACAATGGACAGGAAGAGGCAGATGAGCGAGATGGTGAGTCCAATGTAGCTGATAATGGAGAGGATCAGAGCTCCCTGTAACACAGGACAGTTGCTCTCAGAACCAAAAACTGACTTTTGATAAACATGGGTTTTTGACACTGCATCTAGCAGATTTTGATTCCATAAAGGAACAAAATCATCAGCTTCCACAAACTCCAGTGATTTCATAAGGGAAATTAAAGTGATGCTGAGCATCTTGCTGAAATGTCATTCATATATATATAAATCACCTAATAGTTATGCCTTAAATATAATAAAAAGTTGATGTGCAGCACCTCAGCCTGATTCCACCCCCTCACCAGGTGTACAAATTGCCCTTTTAACCATTAATGATGACAGAGAATCACAGGTGCCTAGTCTCCCGTATTCCCCGGGAAACCCCCGTTTTTCCAGCTGTTCCCAGCTGGAAAAACGGATTTTTTTGTTTTTCCCCGGTTTACTTACCGGCTGGGGGAGGCTCCTTCTGCGCATGTCTGGAGTCTCTGGACATGCGCAGAAGCAATTTCAGGCGTGGTGGCCATTTTGGAACTGGGCGGAGCATGCTCAGAAGCGACTTTCAATGCTGCTCTGCCCAGTTCCAAAATGGCCGCAGCGAAACTTCCGGCATGGTGGCCATTTTGGAACTGGGCAGAGCAGCATTGAAAGTCGCTTCTGAGCATGCTTCGCCCAGTTCCAAAATGGCGGCAGCGCTACTTCCGGTCTGCCGATCCCTTATTTTTCCAGCAGGAACTTGGCAGGTATGCAGAGAATCCTGCAGCAGTTTTAAGAAGTATTCTATGAACGTGTTTTTCCACCACTAACTCTAGAGTAGCCTCACACTATCTAATCCATGAAATACTATAACAAGACCCAAAATAAATGGATTAGTGGTGACTTAGGGTCTAGTGTTTCACTCTTTCCTCCGTTAGAGAACTCAGACATTGTCGGGCCTAAGTCTGACTTACCTGCTTGGGAGTGGGGGCCATCAGCACAGCAAAGTTGGACAGGTACTGACAGCTGCATTCTGAATGAGTGCTGTTAGACTGGAGGAGACGGCAGCCCTCAGGGGACCAGGCACCACTTCTGCTTGCAGAGTCCCAGTGGACACAAACCACTTTTTCCTGGGGAACTTTATTCTGAAAGGAAGGAGAAGGGTTGGAGGAAGACGGGGAGAAAGTCCACTGAAACCTATGCATCTTTCTGATGCAAAGAATAGGAGCCACCAAGTAAGATTAACAGGTAATGAATACATGACAAGCAGAAGGAATTATGTCTATGACAACATTTCTGGTAAACTAGGATACCTGCCTGTGAATCTGAGTGTACAGAGTATACAGAGAGTTCAGCTGGGGGTCTTGGCCCAACTCTACATTTTCCTTGATATTTGGGGGAGGGGTCTCTCTCATGTCTTAATAGATATTCACAGTATGAATAGAAAAAAAAACCCACTTCCCTGATTTCCTCTACAGAATTCATTTGCACACCTCAAGGTGACGAAAAGTGAGGTTGACAGGGCTGGAAATATTCCTCGCCCAGTGGCTGGTGGAAACGCTTAGCATCCTGGAGTTCATGTGGAAGATTTCTCCCAGAATTCCCCTGCTCTGCTGAGTCTCATCCTGCAAAAGAATCCCACTCAGGAGTGATCCCAGTCCACTGTATGACATAAAGGCCACAGCAACAGGACCTGCAAGAGACAGAAGGAATATCGGAGGCAGAATAGTGAAAATACATGTCCCATACCAAAGATTGCCTCAGTATACGCACATGTACTTTTCTTTGGTAGAATCGAGTGTTGCAGGAGTGAGAACTTGATTGTCCCTTAGGCAATTCCACACATATAAATTTTTCTTGCTGCTGTCTGTCCAAAGCACTCTTAGTCCCTGGCACAGGGACACCACATCCTGATGCCAGCCACAAGGGAGTCATATTTTCTAGTTGTCCTTCCACAAGTCTCAGTTTCTCATTTCCCAGCCAGGGCCAGTGGTTTGTATCTGAAGCCTGGACCTCCTTCTCAAATATGTACAATTAGGTTGCACTTTGTTACTGCTAAGAAATACAGGTCACACTGATGCTGACAGTCAATGAAACTAGTTAAAAGAACATGGTAAAGATAGTAAAACGTTTGGTGTGTCTGAAGAAAGAGAATATTCGAGGTACTTTTCTAAGGGATTTAGAAGCGCTGTGATAAGTTGCTATTCTTTATCTTGAACAAGTCTTATCTGAGAAATGAGCAGAAAGCATACCTTCGGTGAACCTGTCAATCACTGCCCTGGGATCAATGTCCAATTGGTCTTCTTGAGCCTCTAAATGCAGAGCTTCATTTTTTGAAATAACCTCTTCACTGATTATGTGGGTTTGGATCACTACAATGAGCAAAGAAAGGACATGGGTTCTTAGCATAGCTGCCAAGTTATCCCTTTTTTACAGGGATTTTCCCTTATGCTGAATAGGCTTCCTCACGAGAAAAGCGAAAACTTGGCAGCTATGGTTCTTAGATACATATCATGATGACTAACTATGTGTTTGTGGGGCAATGAAAAAGCAAGTCCCAGAAGGGACTGCAACAACAGGCATGCAAGCAGGAGCACACATACACCAACATTATGTGCTGACCTTTGTGGAAAACACAAGCCATGAAACACTGACTTTTCCAAACACTAACCATGAAAGTTCACAAAGAGCCTAGCTCATTCCCGATCTAGCCAATGCGAGCTCACCCATCACTATAAATGACTAGGGGTGTATGGATCAGCTTATTTCCATTTAAGTGACGGTTTCACATGCATTCAATAAAAAGTCTGTTGCATCCCATTTACTGCACTTTTTTTTTTAAGAAGAAAAATGTTTGTGTGGTTTCATTCATTTTCTCCTAATATACACATTTTGTACTTATCCCCCATCCCCCTTTGCATGCAGGGGAGTTTTTAACTGTGTTCCACTCAATGTATAAGTTTGTTAATGTTCTGTTTAAAGTAAGGTTACCAGATTTTTTTCAATGAATCCAGGGACCCTTTAATTAATTAATTACTACACATTCGGGACATTGGTGCTGCAGCAATGGCGATGGCAGAGGGGCCACCACCGCCTTGACCTCAACCGCCACATTTTCCTTTCCTCTGAGGCTTCTATCTCCTTTCTCCATGAGCCTGGGCAGCCCCTGAGTTGTTTGTTCTTTGGTGGAGGAGGAGTGGTGAGGAAGCAGTGCTTGGTGGGTCAGGCGTGGATCACGGAGAAGGAGGGCCGAGAGCAGTGGCGGCGGCGAGGCTCGGGCAGTGTGATGCCTCCCTTCCCATCGGAGCAGCCCCAATCCCATTCCTACTTGCGTGCAAGCAGGAGGGGGTGGGGATCCCTCAGCTGGGAAGGGAGGCTTCACACTGCCTTTCGGAGGGAAGGTGGAGGCAGCCCAGAAGCTGCATCTTAGAGCCCCTGCACCACCATCATATGGGGACTTCCGAGCAGCTCCTGAAGCCAGCCAGCAGAGCCAACTGCTCCGGGCTGCTGAGATTGCCGCTGCTGCATTTCACGGGGACATGAGATGAAATCTGGGGGCATTCCGGGGATGGGGACATCTGGTAACCCTAGTTTAAAGTGCAGACCAAACAGAATTCTCTTCCATCCCTATGTGTGACAAACCTTTCGAAATCTCCAAACCTTCCTTCTAAACCTTCCAATATAGTTGGTAAAAAAAAAATCCCCAATCATGGCTTACTGTTAGCATCACAACAGAAATACAAGGAAACAGAATGAAGGAAGGAAAGGGGAAGCAGAATTTCATCCACTGGGTTTCAGCAATATAAAATGAAGACGAACAAAACATTTCTCCTGCTGCTGCTGCTGCTTTGAAAACCCTCTTAATTCTCCTTACCTATTGAGTTAGTAACCACAGTCTGACGTTGGTGCTCTGGAGATGCAATAGCTTTTGCAACTGCGACTGAGGCCAGTCCGTCCAAAACCAATGTCACAGCTGATACACGCTCTTCATTAGTTTCAATACTCTGTAGGGAACTGCTGACAAGAAGTTCGTCAAAGGAGCCCACTGTGTCCTGCAGCATTAGAAGAAGCAAAGAAACGACATGACCATTCAAAACCTTGCTTGCCTTTTTACAATCATTTCATCAAGAGAGGCAGGAGGGTAGCAAACACGAGAACAGGCCTTCTCTGCAGTGGCTCCTCATCTATGGAATGCTCTCCCCAGGGAAGTTCACCTGGCGCCTTCATTGTACACCTTTAGGTGCCAGGCAAAAATGTTCCTTTTTAACCAGGCCTTTGACTGACCTAATCAACATCCTATACCCTTTAAAATGTGACTTTCGGGAGGGGAATGTTATTGGACTATTGTTTTTACTTTGATTTCATATATTGCGATCTCTTTTGTGAACCGCCCTGACACCTCCAGGTATAGGGCGGTATATAAATTCAATAAATAAAAGAATGAATTCTCAGAATATGTACAGAGCACAGTAGATTTTGTACGGCTCAATGGGTGTACATTATCCTAGAGCAAAAGAAAATATCTACCTGTCTGTCTGTTCTTTAATTGTGAAACAACAAACAACAATTGTGAAACAACAAACAAACAACAAAATTTACAATTTATTATCAACTACATAGACCACTTCAAGACCGAAAAATATTATCTTTCTTTCTATATCCTTCTTCCATGGATAATGGGTAAGGATGATACGGTAGGAGTTCTAGTCCAATAACATCTGCAGGGCCACATGATCTCCGTATTTTTATTTGTTTGAAATTAAACAGTTTTGAACTTTGAAAGCCTTGTCTGTGTAAACTGTCATAGATCCACCCCATCATTCATTGACCACAGTACACAGTAGAAACCACACAGTCTTGCAAACAGGAAGACACAGAACTTCTCAGGAAGGAGACGCTATGGCTAAATGTTGCCTCAGTTCTTGGGAAGCCTTACCTGCAAGGAAGTTGGTGTCACACTGCCATTTTCACAGAAGGATAACAAAACGTCGAAGGCTGGCCCTACCACTGAGCAGTAGAAACTGTTGTTATGACTGAAGTGATTCTAAGAGAAGAGAAGAATCGTGTGTTGGCAGAGATCAGCTGACAAGGAAATACAACGAAATACCTACAAAGTTATATAGGCTGGGATTACGTCAAATGGTCTGATATCGCCTCAGGCATGAGCAGAAAATTTTTTCCTGGGCTAAATAGTGGTTATAATGGTTGCACTGGGATTGGAGATACCCAGATTCAAATCCCCTCTTAGCTAGGAAGCTCGCTGCCTTTTGCTGGGCAGATCAATCAAGCATTTAAAGAAAATTACTGCCCCCAAAGAATCCTAGGAACTGTAATTCCCCCCTCCCAGGGCTGCTATTTGCAGAATCCTTAACAAACTACAATTCCCAGGATTTTGTGAAGAAAGATGTGTTTATTATTGCCCATTGAATATGTTTTAAATGTATGGGGTGGATCTGCCCATTATCTCTCAGCCAGACCTACTTCACAGAGATGTTGGGCAGATAAGACCTATTTCAGTTTCCTCCCTTTGCTTCCAGCAGCTCTTCACAAAAACAGTGGTTCTTTCACAACCCTCCCCCAGCCCCTTTCTTAACACACCCTTTTCTTCAACATCAGGGTGAGGTCTGCAACATAATAATAATAATAATTTTTATTACATTTATTAGTGACAAACATAAAAGTCTCAATAATAGAATACAACAAAAGGATTTTAAAATCAGGAAACTTTATAACAACGAACAATACAAAATATATACTATATATATGAATGCATATGAATACCTCTGTGGATATATAGAGTAACAACAACAACAACAACAACAACAACAACAACAACAACAACAACATAAAGTATTACTTCCCCATATAGAAATCATAAGCAGGTTGCCTCCCACACATGCTTAGCCCAGGCTTTTCATTTTGTGTTCTAATAATTATTTTTCTAATCAGTTAAAAATGGTTTTCCACACCTGCCCAACTGAAAAAAACAACTTTCCAGCAGAGGGGAAGGAAGCACTTCAACATTTTTCAAATGTCCTTTATCCATAAAGTAAAAGAGTAAGTAGAACATGAACTAAGAATTTTCCTTGTTCAATTCCCTCCTTCCCTGTTCCCTCAATTTTCAACAGATTGGGAGAATGAGGGTGAGTTAGCTAACAATAAAAACATCTAATTTTCATTTAGCACTACTGTTCCAGTGGGGAGAATCACCATTTGCATTTCAAAGAAGAAACATTGACAGTGTTAGCACACCAGCCAACCTGGTAAGGTTAAGCATATCAGATTTAAAGGTAAAGGGACCCCTGACCATTAGGTCCAGTCATGACCGACTCTGGGGCATAGCTGCCAAGTTATCCCTTTTCTCACGAGGAAGCCTATTCAGCATAAGGGAATTTCCCTTTAAAAAAAGGGAGAACTTGGCAGCTATGCTCTGGGGTTGCGGCACTCACCTCACGTTATTGGCCAAGGGAGCCGGCATACAGCTTCCAGGTCATGTGGCCAGCATGACAAAGCTGCTTCTGGCGAACCAGAGCAGCACACAGAAACGGCGTTTACCTTCCCGCTGTAGTGGTACCTATTTATCTACTTGCACTTTGACGTGCTTTCGAACTGCTAGGTTGGCAGGAGCTGGGACCGAGCAACGGGAGCTCACCCCGTTACAGGGATTTGAAACGCCAACCTTCTGATCGGCAAGCCCTAGGCTCTGTGGTTTAACAGAATTGTATTAATTTCACACATACCTCTGGTTTTGTTGCATTGAAACACACATCATTTTGTCTTACAATATCTGGTTGGCAGTGGTAGGGAATTTCTGTAAAGAAAACATAATGTACAACTAACATGCAATGGAAGGGGTCCATGTAAACCTGTATGATTTGTGTGCTTGTTATGTGTGTGGAGATGACAGTTTGTGCCACCATTATTTTTTCTGATCAAAAATTATATCTTCTAGTTATTTCTGAACGTATTGAACTGGTGAGTTCAGGTTTCTAAATACTAAACACTTTTGGCGTGGATTGCTTTTGTATAACAATCATTTAAGCTTATATGTGTAAGAGAAGACTGCTATGGGTGAAGAATATATTGCAGCCGCCACCCTCAACCCACCAGGTGTTGCTGCAATCCTCTGCTTTTATCTGTGCCTAAAGAGCTTCGGGTTCTGATCCTGACAGATGCACAATTCTTCCAGAAACAGAATCGGAGTTTCATTGATAATAAAGAAATGCTTTCTACCTTTTGGGATGATTGAAACCACAGTGTTATTTATTAACTTACATGCTTCCTGTATTCCAGAATGGCTTGCAAGCAGTTTACAGCTATAGAATCAATTAGGACATTCATTCGTGATTATAATACACAATAGCAATTCAATAAGAGAGGAATGAAATGTCATTTATTAAAACATACAATAAAGAAGCCAGCTGAAACCATGACAATTACAACCCTTTGAGAAACAGTTTAGAATTGACAGAACAATAATCGAGAATTGCCATTGGTTATTACATTAGCAACGGCTGAAAATTGAATTTCCATTCATCACTGTGCAGCTCAAGAAGATGCCATTTAAAGGATCTGAGAATTAACACACTTACTCTCATAATTGGTCTGACCAGTTCCCAAAGTTGTCATTTCCCTGTATCCTTCTTCACAAACACAGCTGGATTTATTATGTGAAACAGAATTAGGACAACAGTCGATGGATACGCCACTGCCATTGGTAGTACTGTCTTCATCATCCACAGAAACTAAACAGATGAAAACATAAATATGGTATTCCACATACAATAAAGAAGCCAGTTGAAACCATGACAATTAAAACCCTTTGAGAAACAGTTTAGAATCGACAGAACAATAATGGAGAATTGCCATTGGTTATTACATTAGCAACGGCTGAAAATTGAATTTCCATTCATCACTGTGCAGCTCAAGAAGATGCCATTTAAAGGATCTGAGAATTAACACACTTACTCTCATAATTGGTCTGACCAGTTCCCAAAGTTGTCATTTCCCTGTATCCTTCTTCACAAACACAGCTGGATTTATTATGTGAAACAGAATTAGGACAACAGTCGATGGATACGCCACTGCCATTGGTAGTACTGTCTTCATCATCCACAGAAACTAAACAGATGAAAACATAAATATGGTATCCCACGGGCAAGCTGTGCTCTCCTGCACTGAGGGCAGAGAAGAACTGGTTGGTCTTGGGAAGATGTGGACAAGGAACAAATATTTAAGCCGCAAGTTTATAAGCAGTGTTACTTAGCAAGTGCTAACTAGCACAATGACAAGTATATAAACAGTATGAGTGCACTGATTTGCATACAAAACACTTTTGGAAAGAGAACTGTCACCAGCTAGCTATGCAATATTTTCAAACCCTCTCCATTTTATAATGGCTTGATTGTCTCTGAGAGGGTCAGGGCTCTACATCATTATACCAACAGGCATAACATGGTGGCAGCCAAGGGCATAGCCAGGATTTATTTGGTTGGGGGGGGCAGGCTTAATGTTAGGGGGACAAGATTTATGTTGGGGCGGGGAGAACCGAGTTATAGTGGTACCTGGGGTTAAGAACTTAATTTGTTCCGGAGGTCCGTTCTTAACCTGAAACCGTTCTTAACCTGAGGTACCACTTTAGCTAATGGGGCCTCCTGCTGCTGCCGTGCCACCGCCGCGCGATTTTTGTTCTTATCCTAGTACCCAAGGTACTATTTCTGGGTTAGCAGAGTCTGTAACCTGAAGCATCTGTAACCTGAAGCGTCTGTAACCTGAGGTACCACTGTATTTGCGACACAATTGGTCAGTTAAATCAGTCTGATCCAAGGTGAGGCAAGGCTCACACTGCCACCCAGGTCACTATCCTTTAGGCTGTTGTATTAACTTTAAAGTTGATTCTGTCGTGGTTTAATGCGTACATACTCAGTGGAAGAATGGCAGTTGAAAATGATGGAATATATGGAATTAGCTGAAATTAGGGAAATTAGCAGAAGTATTGTAATATTAATTAGTATGAAATGGATCTCGAAATACATAAAATGCTGTAGTTTAGGAATTTGTTTTAGGATTAAGGAAAATATGAAAATATGATAGATAATGGTTTAGAATTAAAAATAAGTATAAATAGAAAATATGACAAAAGATTAAGAAATAGAAATTGCTAAAGAGGATTTGCTGTGAATCGCAGTATGGGTGGTTCGAGGATGTCACCCTAAAATGATTAGAAAAGAGGTTAAAAAGGTAAAGGGGCCCCTGACCATCAGGCCCAGTCGTGCCCGACTCTGGGGTTGCGGCGCTCATGTCGCTCTATAGGCCGAGGGAGCCGGCGTTTGTCCGCAGACAGCTTCCGGGTCATGTGACCAGCATGGCAAAGCTGCTTCTGGCAAACCAGAGCAGCGCACAAAAACGCCGTTTACCTTCCCGCCGGAGCAGTCCCTATTTATCTACTTGCACTTTGATGTGCTTTCGAACTGCTAGGTGGGCAGGAGCTGGGACCGAGCAACGGGAGCTCACCCCGTTGCAGGGATTCGAACCGCCAATCTTCTGATCAGCAAGCCCTAGACTCTGTGGTTTAACCCACAGCGCCACCTGGGTCCCTTAGAAAAGAGGTTAAGTTTATGAAATTTTGTATTTTTGTTGTTGCTGTTTATTTGTTTTTGTTTTTTCTTGTATTTTTCTTCTGTATTTTCTGTTTTGTATTTGTGTATTGTGGATGTAGTGTTTTGTTTCTAATAGATGTTTATAAAATTAATTAAAAATTTGGAAAAATAATAATAATGCGTACATACTGTAACAATCAAATGCATGCCAATGGCCTACACGTTTTTGTCTAATTCTACTGTGTGAAGGGGTTGCTTGTACATGCCTTCGTATAACATTTACTTCATAACAAGTGCAAATGCAGTGTTGTTCCGTGTCGGGCTCCACTTCACGGAGCAATGTGCATTGTTACCCTTTCAATTGCTCCAGCACGGGATTTACAGGTGCTAACAACGCGGACATGGTCCAAAACATACCATTACCATAAAGCTTCCATAATTCGTCTAATCGCCATTGTCGTGGACCACCTGACCCTACAAAGAAGCAGCAATTGTTAACATTTTTTAAAGAAGCAGAGTCCCATGAACAAGATATGTTTACATGGAAGTACTTCCTAGTGCATTTGAGGATAGGATGTGCACATAATATAGACACTATGGACTATTCAGCAGATAAAGGAAAGAAAGAGGGATTAACCTTTGTCCCTGGGCTTCAGCTAAGGAGCTGACTGCTGCCTATATTAATTCTCCCCATCTCACTTTCTGTCTGGATCTTGCAGTTGCAAATTAGCTACCCATCTTCTGAAGTGAAACCCATGCATCAGGAATTATCCACCCTTTTATTTTCATTCCAAAGTCTGGTACAGAGGACAATGCATGTGCAGTTTGACACAACTTTCAGTTCCTGTGTTATGGTCAAACAAGCATACAGTGTGTGTGTATATATATATATATGTGGTTCATATATTAAGTCTATATTTGACCCATAAAATTATTTAAAAGCCACAAATTGAGGTCTATTATTCAGAAATTTTCTTCATTTGTACTCTTTTGCAAGACCATCACATGTGCTGATAGATCATTTGATTAAATACATTTGCACAGTCAGGTGGAGTCCCCCCGAGTCCCCAGGGCAGTCCCGAGTGGAATAATGACACAAGACCACGTTTTATGGGATTAAAATTGGCCACAGCTTTATTAAAATTCAGATGTAGGAAGACCTTGGCGCAGGCATTGGGTGTATATCCCTCCCAGCTCCCAGCCGGGGGTGGGGTGATCTTCAGGGTTGTCCAGCATGTGTGGGGGTTGAGCTAACTCTGGAGAACATATGTTCAAGCAGATAGCCCGCCCCCCCTCGATCGCCACTGCTGGAAGGGGAGGGCAATAACAGCCAATTGGCATCGCCAAATGCCCCCCCTGGAGCCCCGTTTACGGGAACCCTGTTATTGCCGCCGCAATAGGGCGGGGGGTCGCCGCCCCACGCCCCTCCCCTTTATGTAAATGACTAAAGGATTCTTCCCAAGGCCTGCATCCGCCAAAGTTGTGACAAATTGCTACGGGAAAGGCGAAACCTGCCAATGCAGGGAAATTACTTTCCAGCCCTTTAACAGCAGCCGGTCATAGCAGCGCCTGCGTGTGTGTACACCTGTGGAAGTAAGAACCTGTAAAGCAAGCAGCCTGTGGAAGTAAATAACCTGTAAATCAAGCATAAAATTAGGGAGTGGAGGGTGGGAAAGCTCTGAAGCCGTCGGCTGCTTCCCAGGAATGGCTCCTCTTCTTTGTGTGCAGGTAAGCCTACCTGAACCTACCTGGCCAATCCCCCTGGCATGCCTCCCCTTGGCTGGATTGGTCGGCTAACGGAGTGGGCGGCGACACCAGCCTCCAGCCTCAGGTAGGCAGTGCCAGCTTCCAAACTCCAGAACTGCCTCAGGGATCCCAGGAGGGGGGGGCTGCACGCGACTGCACAAAATGCGCCTCCACTTTTATGTTGGGGAAACGGTCATTCTTAAATAGATGAATACCTGCAAGGAGTAGGGGCCAATCACATTGCCCTCTTCAACAACATTAAAATAATAGTAAACAATAGTAAAAATTGAATCAATAATTGCTCCCAATTTTTTCCAATGATTCTCCAGGAGAAAATAATTTTTACCTCTTTCATCTTTGTGCACGACAAATCCAAGACAAATCCCTTGACGAATAACAAATCCTAGGACCAATATTTAAAAAAACGATGTTAAAAACAGCTGTTTGCCGGGATAGAAAGCCCCATACTGAGTTGCTTTTAAAAAAAGAAAAGAAAGAAACATTGCTGAGGCAGCAAATGTCTAAAGCAGAAAGTTCTTCCTTATAAAATTCCGTACATTCATCTTTAAAATGCCAGAGACTTCTTCACATTTTGCAGAAACGGATTTCCTCTAACGTTTTTTTGGTTGTTCCAGGTTTGTGTCTGTCCCTTTCCTCTCCCTGCTTCCGTCTTAATCATAATTACAAAGGGTTGTAATCAGCAAAGCACCAAGGACAAGGTTCTGTCAAAGTAAGGATTTCTTCCTATGCAGCAGAATGCCCCCCTCCTATGCCCCCTTAGTCTCTTCTGTAGGTTTATCCAACCTTCCAAAGCTGAGTTTGGGGTGTGCAGTGTGCAGTGCATACAGAGGTAGGAGGGGGGAGGTCCAATTGCATTAGTGCTCACCCTTGTACTAGTGCTTTTATTTAGTTGAATGCCACCCAGAATATCAGGGTCTGCCACTTGAGTTGGAAATGGGGTGTGATGGAGGCTTTGGCTAAATGGTCTTCACAGCAGTTCATTCTACGCCAGTCCTAACAACACACCCTCCGACATTTCTCCAGTGAAAATAGGGGGTCTTTCACATCACCCGCTACAGTGGTACCTCGCAAGACGAATTTAATTCGTTCCGCGAGTCAATTCGTTTTGCGAAAAATTCGTCTTGCGAATCGCGGTTTCCCATAGGAATGCATTGAAATTTTTTTTTTTGCCCATAGGAACACATTAATTAAATTTCAATGCATTCCTATGGGAAACGGTGATTTGCAAGACGAATTTTTCGCAAAATGAATTTGTCTTGCGAGTCACCATCAGATCGCAAGACGCATTCGTCTTGCAAAAAATTCATCTTGCAGGGCATTTGTCTTGCGAGGCACCACTGTAATATCTAACCTGTCTAACTGTACATACATACTACCATGTGTTTATAACACACTTAAAGCACATCCCCTTGCAGAAAAGAGAGAGAGAGAGAAGAATCCTGAGAAATTTTGCTTCTTGATGGTGCTGGGAATTGTAGCATAAACTACCATGCCCAGAACCATTTGGGGGTGAATGTGTTTTAAATATGCCTTTAAATATATGGGGCATATGCAGTCTGAATCAATTCAACTTTCCGCATGCAGTGCATTTGTTCTGCCTCTCAGCTATTTCTCCTTGCTTATGTTGAATTTCTTAGCCTATCCATTTCCTACTCACCCAGAAGAAGGCAGCTGCATGTGGTCCTCATGGTCTTGTTGGGACTGAGGTAATGAATGGTTTGTTTAGGTTGGTGACCAGAAGTTAAAGCATAAAGGAACTAAGAAATGCTGAAACCACAAGTTTAAAACAGTTCCCATAAGTAGTATTCAAGTTCAGTCCCCACTATGTCCCCAAGATCTCTTTCCTGGTCAGCTGAGAGTATACGCAAAATTTCAATTTTTTTATACTTGCTTACATTGAACTGCATTTGCCATTTTACTGACTGTTCATCCCATTTGGAGAGAATCTTTTGGAGCTTTTCACAAAAACAGCACTGAACTATTTGCTTCCATCAGCAACTTCACCACCTCACTCCTAACTCCATACCATTATTCATTCATTTATTACTAACAATAATAGTAATAATAATAATAACAACAACCCACCCTTTACTCTAAGGTCACAGGGCAGGTTACAACAATTAAAACACAATCTTAAATATAGTTTAAAACAACTTAGATTCACAGAAATAAAGTGGGTCCGAAAAATATGTCAAAGGCAAGAGGAAAGAGGTGCTTCTTCAGCATTTGCCAAAGGCTATAGAATGAAGTCTCCAGGCACACTTCTATGGAGAGTTCCACAACATAGGGAGAGAATGCCATCCATCCCCTGAGTCACCATTCTCCAATCTTCTGAATAAGTTTTTTTATTAAAAAAAACCAGGTCTAAATACCAAACCTGGGTGGACTCTACTTTCCACATTACTCTACTTCTTGGTCCCAGCAGCAGTTGGCATAGGATCCAGCAGAGGCCCCCACTAAGGATGGAAGGATGTGCCAATTTCAGTTCTCTCTCTGAACTGCTGACCTTACAATCAGCAAGTCCAAGAGGCTCAGTGGTGTAGACCACCGCATTCCTATTGCTATTTTTGTGAATACTGGTAGGTTGCAGAACTGCGTTGCAAAATGCTGATAACAGAATTCTGAAGGATAGCTGTGCTTCAGTTTGCATATTGTTTCAAAAAGTGTAAAATTGATAGATTTGGCTTCAAATGCAAACTAATTCAAGTTTTCCCCCTATCCCTAACCCCTTCCCCACCTCACACACCATGTTTTGGGGTTTTTGTATTGGCTAGTGCCAGCGAGGAAGCAACCTTCCCACTCCAAAATGGCAGATTGGGGGTTTGAATTCTTCTGTCCAAGACCCTATTAACTGGTGATGACCAGAACCTAGAACCTTATGGACACAAGGTATGTGCTCCACAACATAGCAATTAAGAATATGGGTTAGGGAGCTAGTTCCGAGCCCCATTTCTACAATTAAGAACAACTTCCTTATTTATCTAACTGGAGTGTGAGATGAGGAACTATTTCTGTATGCACACTGCACTGTGACCATTTTAGTTCCTGTTGGGTTTTCCCCTCCGTAAGGAACCAGAAGGGTTACTAGCAATTATCGTGGCAGTGAGGGTTTGAGGGGCGTAGCTTTGGATGCCACACTGCCTGCCCTGTGACCCCTAAACTAGCCTGCTGCCCTCAAATATGGTGGAGGGCATTGCCCCATCACTAGTGTTGAAGTAAAAGTGCCCATCTTATTGAATTATGTGCATTAAATGGAGAATAGGGTGCGTTCTTGTCTTTCACCTCAGGCAGCAAAATGTCTTGGGCTAGCCTGGCACGGCATCATTGTGGCACTTGGGCAACACTGTGGCACTAAGCACAACTTGGCTAAATAGATATCTAAAATCTCAGTATATTGTTTGGAGAGCTGTGTGGCATTCTGAAGTTGTTGTACACTAAGAATTTCATTGTTGTTGTTTATAAATTTTGTTTAAACCAGGAGTGTATGTTTTTTTTTACCTTCAATTCTATCAAAATTGGAATTTAGTGCTTTTTTAAAAAAAGTTGTTTAGAGGCTCCTGGATTGGCAAAGGCACTGCAGAATAACTGTACCTTTAAGCAACGGCAAGGGCTATACTGTAATGGTTCGTTTAATCAACTTAACTCAAATTGCATTTTAACTTCAGAGCCATGTATTTGAGCTAAAAATAGCAGCTCCAATGGTGTCCTTTTAAAATTTGTATTTGCTTGATGTCTTTAAAGAACTTGCAAGTCATGGCACTGGCAAATATGACCTGAAAACTGTTAATTCCAAATTAATAAACTGCACCAGAGCTAAGCTTTTTGTAAGTAATCCATGTGCAAAAGCCGGGCAGGGGAGAAAAACACCAAAATATGTTAAATTCCTTTCCTGTGATTTATTTTCTTTTTCATGCCGTATTAATAATGCATAGCAACTACTGTGCAATACAGTGTGAGATACAGGCACTCCTCATGCAGGAAGGAGGACCTTGTTGCCCTCCATATGCTGTTGGACTATGGCCAATGCTCAGGGATTATGGGAGTTGTAGTCCAGCAACATCTGGAGGGCCACAGGTTCCCCATACCTGCCCTCATTGGTAATCACATGTTGCCATAAACTGGCTAGAGGGGATAGGACTGTGTCTCCTTGTTCTCCCATTAGTTTATCTTAGTTATCCTCATATTCATCTCAGAAGGCAGACCAGTATGATTTGGAAAGTGGAGTCTATAATTAGTTGGTGCTCCTAATAATCCATTCACATTCATTGGAATCAAAGCACATTGGAATCCTGGACTGAAAAGGGCCAGTTTCCAAGCAGATTACCCACATGTGTACTGGTCCTAGATAACACTGAATTGGCATTGGGAAAGAGTTAGATGAATCGCTCATTAGATCAAGGGGATTGACCTCTAAAGTCCATCCATGCAAAGCCCCAATGCAGTCCAATATATCCATTCACGATCTTCATTTATCACACATTTCAACAACCCAAGCACACACTCAAGGATCACCATGTGTGTGTGTGTGTGTGTGTGTGTGTGTGTGTGTGAGAGAGAGAGAGAGAGAGAGAGAGAGAGAGAGAGAGAGAGAGAGAGAGAGAGAGAGAGATTGCCAATAGTGTGCTGCTGCCAAGGCACTACTGAGCAGCTCCAATAATAGTGATGTATTCTCTCTGCAGTGTTTCTTCAATCCATTGCTTTCTTAAGAGCTCACACTGTCCCATCGAAAATTGAATGTGCAAGAGGAATGTTAGAGATCTAGAAAAGATATTGGTGTTTTTTTTTAAAGTTACAGAGAGAAAATGCTAATAGCAATAGGAAATGTCTTGGAGTTCAGCATCTGCATGGTTCTGGAATCCTGGTACATCGAAAAGATGAGAGCATCTTGACTACATGGAGGTACTCTTGTGGTGGAAAGGGAGCGTCTTCTTCTATGTTACGTCTACAAAAATGCAAAATAATCTTTTCTTTAAAAAGGATAAGGCAACCAAACAATGAATATTTATCTAGATCTGAAACATTCCTGAAGTCTGTCCAGTTTCATTCTGTTGTACTTTGGACATGGGAGATAGATACCAAAACACGGTACTGGATTATGGCTCTTCCACCTTCTGTTGTTTCCCTGAAGCAGTGCTTTCCTCATTTTTCTGGAAAATAAAAAATCCATTATTTAACGTTTGCAGCAGTTTGTGATATATAAGCATTGCACGGGGCAAAATTCAGAACAGGAGAGTCTGCCTAGCTTTAACATAGGCTGGATCGAGACACATCAAAGAAGTGTTTCAGTCAAACATGTTGTAAACTTCATAAAGGGAAATCACATCAATGAAAGACGGGACTCCACATCGCCATCTGGCGTCACAGTGTTATAACACATATAAAGTGCTTTTTCTTTACGGATGTAGCTGAATCCATAGAAATCTACCAGCCATCTTCACCTTTCAGAAGCTAATTATATGTTTTCAGCATTTATTTGAAAGAGCAACATTATATGGGAATCAATTTCTATAATTCTTAGGAATGCCTATAACTCCAATTAAAAGTGGCCCGTTTTAGAACTGTAACTGATAAAAGCCAGCTAACACCTCTCATGGAGTTTGTATACACACTTAGGGTAGATATGTAAAAGACTCGTTTATCATTATATTCTGGGAATAATTCATGTTCTTATGTAGCTGCATTGTTTTATACTTTGTTAGGTCCAGTCGCGGACGACTCTGGGGTTGTGTGCTCATCTCGCTCTATAGGCCAAGGGAGCCATCATTTGTCCGCAGACAGCTTCCGGGTCATGTGGCAAGCATGACTAAGCCGCTTCTGGCGAAACCAGAGCAGTGCACGGAAACACCATTTACCATCCCGCCGGAGCGGTACCTATTTATCTACTTGCACTTTGACGTGCTTTCGAACTGCTAGGTTGGCAGGAGCAGGGACCAAGCAACGGGAGCTCACCCCGTCGCGGGGATTCGAAACGCCAACCTTCTGATTGGCAAGCCCTAGGCTCAGTGGTTTAACCCACAGCGCCACCTGCATCCCCCCTGGATGTCTTATGATCGTATTATAAAGTAGTTGTGTTCTATGTTATAAAGCAAGTACTGCTAGGAGTTGATTCTTTTTTTGTTTTCCATTATATTTCTTACCAATATTTTTTTGGGTGTGGTGCAAACAAATTTTTATTCTGAAAGTGTGGCCCAGATGGGAAACAGAAAAGAGAACCACTGTCACAAATTGGCTTGCTAAAAACTCTGAATCGTGTATTTGTCTTACCATTGCACTGCTGACAGGGAAAGAAGTCATAGTCATCTCAGAAACAGGTGGGATATCTTTCTTCCAGCAAATCAATTGCCAGTATGTTTCTCTCACCTGAGAATCCAGATACAAAGCCACTAGTAAGAACTGTCTGCTCTGCCAGTGTAAACACTAACTTGCCTCTCCTCACATGATGCTGAGTGACATAGTGGGAGAACAAACCTTTCTACCCTCCCCATTTAATTGCTCTATAACACATTTCTTTCCAACTTCTATTATTTCCTTCGAGGTGTGTCCAATCCATTTATTTTCTCCCCTCTGCCCCACTCTCACTCCACCTTTCCTTGCTCCACTATGATATATGCTCTTTCTTCTTTAGTAATTCAGCTTTCGCAGCAGTGACCATCAAATTTCTCTCTTGCACTGCCTTCTTTGATACCCATCTTCAGTCTAGGTGGAGGAAGCAGAGGAGAAGGTGCTGCTCGCCTGTCTGCCCACTCACAGCACACGCACTGCTTCAAACGGTGCTTTTGATTAAAAAGATGGGACCCTGTATACTGAAATCAATGTGCATTTACAGCACTGATCTGCTCAGGATCTCTTGTCAAATCGACACTGACATTTTCACTCTTTCTTTGGAGTGAAGTAAGACTGGGAGGAGCAATGAACCATTGTTTGTGTATAGATCAGGGGCTCAAAAATACAGCATTTTAGACTGTATTTAGACTTTATAGTTCACTATGTTTTATCTTATAAACTAGAGCCCCACATTTTATTGAATGTTGCTTGTCTATGTGCTGCCCTCTCTTGTTCCGTACATTACCTTCTTGTTCAGCAAGCAGTGCACCAGGAAGATGAAGATTCCCTGCACACTGTTGGTGACTGTGAACAGGTATGCCATTACGTCAGCCAGAGGGCCAAACTGAAAGAGGCCTAGACACCAAGTCACGCCCAGGATGAATACATGGGCCATTGCCTTAAATGTCAGTGACCTACAAAAGAGGAAGGTAACAGCACTGATGTCATGAAAAGGTAAAGGCTGTACTGGGAAGTCATATTATCTGAACGACTTCCACAAACCCTCCAAGTGTCTCTATTTTCCAAGGACATCCCTGATTTAGAGGCATCCCTGATTTGATCCCAGACTGTCCCTCTTTTCCTTGTTGTTGTTGTTGTTTAGTCGTTTAGTCGTGTCCGACTCTTCGTGACCCCATGGACCATAGCACGCCAGGCACTCCTGTCTTCCACTGCCTCCCGCAGTTTGGTCAAACTCATGCTCGTAGCTTCGAGAACACTGTCCAACCATCTTTTCCTTAGGATGTCCCTATTTTCATGGATAAATGTTGGAGGGTATGGAGTTATTTGACTCCCAAGCTGTCTGAAGGCAATCATATATAGGAAAGGTTTTTTTTAAAAAAAAGTTTAATGTTTTATTGTGTTTTTATACAGTATATGTTGAAAGCTGCCCAGAGTGGCTGGGGCAACCCAGTCAGATGTGGGGGGTATAAATTGTAAAATTATCCTTATGGAATGGGCTGTTCCTATTTTCATAGGAGAAATGTTGGAGAGTATGCTTCCAGACTACCCTCTTCTCAGTGGTTGTCCTTGAAAGTACATGTTCTTCACTCATGTTTAGTGGAAGGGAATCAGAGGTTTCACAATACCGGAGGGGAAGGGGACAAGGTATGGGGACTGACAGTTAAGATTTGCTGAAATGTTCCAGCAAGTCAGGTGCCTGTCACCAAACCCAAATTTTTAATCACTGCAACTGGGCAGCTAGAGTCTGCACTGCTATGTATTTTGTTTTACCTGGTATTTCTGAGGGTAGATATGTCTGAATTGAGAGATGCAAGCTTCTCGCGCAAGATCTTCAGAATAAGACAGAAAAACACAATGTTG
Organism: Zootoca vivipara; assembly: GCF_963506605.1. Classification (NCBI taxonomy): domain Eukaryota; kingdom Metazoa; phylum Chordata; class Lepidosauria; order Squamata; family Lacertidae; genus Zootoca; species Zootoca vivipara. Next base: position 47,732,150 of record NC_083282.1, on the reverse strand, counting down.
ACCTGCGAAAGAAAAAAATAATTTGAGGAAGAATCAAAAGTGTTCCACTGGGAAATGTGAAGCTCATAAAAAGATTTCTTTTCCTTTAGCAGCTATAAAGCAGGGAGATGTTCAGCAAGCCTAGGATGGTCTGTTCTAGGATAAGAACTCCTTTCTGGAAACACAGAGAACCGCTACCTGTCACTGGAGACAATACTGATATAGGAAGTTGGGTTTCTTCCCTCTGTAGAGGACTCTGCACCTTTCTTCACAACCATTGGAGAATGTCTTCTGAGGAATACAGTAATTGTGCAAGTTGACTAACTCTAATTAAATTTACCGTAATTCACCCCTTTTTGTAGAATTTGAATTAGTACTCTGTTTTCTTCTGTTTCTTTTCCTAGAGTTGATTCTATTAAATGATTCCTTTTATCCATTGTTTAAGAGACTGAGAGCTATTTTTACCGACCACAATTATGGCACAGACAGGTCCCAGGAAGCTCGAGATAAAACTGGTGATTGTATAACCTTCTCCCAAATATTGTGAAAAACCAATCAGGATGACATTTCAATGAACAAACTCTCTGGAAGTCACTTTAGTTCACATCCAGTTTCTAAATGAGTGATGCAGATTCACTGTCAGTTTGAAAAAGTTTCTCGTGGCATTGCAAAATTATTTCTAGCCCATATCAGTGTAGTAAAAGGGAGCTATTGCACAGTATTGATAACTAATTAAACTGAAGGCATGAGGGCAAATATAGAAGGAACTCTCAGGGCTCTTGAGGGAAATACAAGGTTGCAGTGTCTTTCAAGTATTAGATGAAGCCAAAGACCTGGCCTAGATCTGGCTGACAACAAGAATGATGAATTCTGTCCCTCAGCCCATGAAATATTTCCTTTCCTTTAGCAATTATAAAGCAGGGAGATGTTCAACAAGCAGTCTGTGTTTTCTTGTGTTTTTGTCCCATTTTCCTGTTTTTTTTTAGAGAATGAGAGCTATTTTTACTGACCATGATTATGGCACAGACAGGTCCCAGGAAGCTCCAGATAAAACCTTTCTCATGGTTAAGCCAGCAGCTAAGGAAAAAGAAATACCATCAACATAACTTTTGGGAAACCCACAAGCACCAAAACTGCAGTTTCACCTGAAAACATGGCTACATATTTATAACATTATAGCCTACATTCATTGCTCACTCAGCCTGTTTTTTCCCCTACCTAGTCCACACACAAAGACTGGACCTTTTGCTGGATCATGCCTATGTTGTGGGCTGCTATTGACCAGAAAGTTAGCCCTTGACACCTTGGTTAAACTAAAGAGCCCCTAGAATTTAACATTATTTATAGCCTGGATCTGCACTGAACATGTAAGATGAATCATAATAATGAATCGTGGCTCTTTAGACCTCCAAGAATGAACAGTACAATATAACAATATGCTTAATTAGTGAGATTTTGATCAGACAGTAGAACTGAATCTAAATTTGTACCATTGCTCTATTACAGCTTCCTGTATCTTGATCACCCACTCACAAGGAGTCCAGTTCTGCTGATGAAAATTAGTTCATCATTTGAGAATCACTGGGAATGAAGGACCCCCTCTGGGTCTAGTTACAGAGGCAGGGAACTTACTTGAATGAAAACATCCATAGAAATAACCAGTTTTGGGATTTCCAAATAACTATGTTTAAGACCAGGCATCCCCAAACTGCGGCCCTCCAGATGTTTTGGCCTACAATCCCATGATCCCTAGCTAAGAGGACCAGTGGTCAGGGATGATGGGAATTGTGTCCAAAACATCTGGAGGGCTGAAGTTTGGGGATGCCTGTTTAAGACTGAAATGCAAGCGAAAAGAAGACTTCCAAGGAAGACCTTTGCAGATCCCCCTGCCTCCATATTTTCTAAAACGGACACTTACTGATAATGGGTCCCATATGAGCCAGGTGAAATTGCTGCAGAAATGCCAACAATCATGGCAGGGAGCCCATAGCCACAGAGGTACATGGATATCTTCATGCCCTTGCTGGCACCGCCATAATTTGCCACTTTCAGGTTCTTGACGATGATGAAGAGGTTCACGCCTTCCAAGAACATCCACACAAAACAGGCCAGGAAGAGGTACTGCAGCGTCCCAGCTATGATTGAGCACAGGATCTGGAATGGAAATGAAAGGCGCCCTTTCGTCAGTACTCGGTACTAGATTCCTGTACTGCTTTGGATCAGAGTGCATGACTGGATGGGGTAGTGTGCAGAGTTATCGAGTCTCCCCCATATCCTTCAAGGACACGCCAAAATACCTTGTTGTATGTTTTGTCAATTCCGATTAAGAAGAGGAGGTCAGCAAAGAAGAGGCACAAACTCAGCTGCAGGTGGATGAAGGTGCTGCTGTTTTGGACGGAGCGGCAAAAGAGAAAGGTAACAATGGACAGGAAGAGGCAGATGAGTGAGATGATGAGTCCAATGTAGCTGATAATGGAGAGAATCAGAGCTCCCTGTAACACAGGACAGTTGCTCTCAGAACCAAAAACTGACTTTTGATAAGCAAGGGTTTTTTATACTGTATCTAGAAAATTTGGCTTCCATATAAAGGAAGAAAATCTTCAGCTGCTTAAAATCTCTTTAGTGATCCAATGTTGGAAATTAAGTGATGCTGAGCACCTTGCTGAAATGGCATAAAATATATTATAAATGCAATAGTTATGTATTAAATGCAATATAAATTAATGACATAATTAATCTGGAAATATACACACACAGAGAGAGGGCGGGGGAGAGCTTTACTGTGGCCCATAGACCCAAAATACACAGCACAACAACAGTATATATCAACAGTTATTAAGATGTAAAATCGGCCTTGCTAGCCAACAGAGGAGCTTTATAGCCTTTACATACTGATTTCAGATTTCAGAATGATAGCTAAACATTTGCTAGCATTGTTAACACAATTTAAAGAGATTAGAATCTCAATTTTCTCCCATGTCCTATAGACCTTTAGTGCCACTGATTTTACTTCAATCACAGTTCAAATTAAATATGGAGGCTTCTCCTCAGGAGCCAGAACTGGAGAATTTGGGAGGGATCACAAGACAATTCACACATTTGTACATCATTCATTAGTCCAGGGATAGGGAAGCCATGGCCTCCAGCCATTGTTCCACTAAACTCTCATCCTTCTTGTCTGTCGGCAGACTGAGACTGATGGGAGGTGAAGTCCAGTCAATCATAAAACCACACATTTTTTTAAAAAAAGAATGCATGAAAAGTGTGCATTTAAACTGTATTCATTATGTAACACATTTTACTTTACCTTAAAAAGCACTTTTTACCATAAAAACATGCATTTCCCCAGTTTTGCACATTTAAATTGTGTGATCTGATGGTGCATTCTATCCACTAAAAGCTCAGGACTGTTGTCTTGGGACTGTCCACTAAGCCCCACATGACCAGCAAAGCTGAAAAAAAATAAAATCTACCACATCCGCTACCAATCCAGTGCGGCAGATTGGGGATACTCTTCTTGCTATTAATGAGTTTTAACCATTGAAGTGCAGCCATTTTAATTGTTATTCTCATGGGTGTGATTCTCCACCATTAACCCTGGTGTAGCTTCACTAACCGTTCGAATACTTTATTGGGAATTCTGGGGGCAAACCTATAATGTTCAATCTGGACTTAGCAAGATGAAAAATGAATGAATGGGCACTATACGCACTATAAATTTAAAGGATATTTAAAGCACCATACTGTCCCAGGCTACCATTCAGAGCTACCCTTTAACAGGGTTCCTTAGGAGAAGTCATGTGCTTGGAATGCGCTTTAAATGCATGATGTGGAAGCAGCCACTGTGACTTAGGGCCTGGTCTTTCGCTCTTTCCTCCAACAGGGAACTAAGATATTGCCAGGCCTAAGTCTGACTTACCTGCTTGGGAGTGGGGGCCATCAGCACAGCAAAGTTGGACAGGTACTGACAGCTGCATTCAGAATGAGTGCTGTTAGACTGGATGAGATGGCAGCCCTCAGGGGACCAGGCACCACTTCTGCTTGCAGAGTCCCAGTGGACACAAACCGCTTTTTCCTGGGGAATTTTATTCTGCAAGAAAGGGGAAGGGTTGGAGGAAGATGGGGAGAAAGTCCACTGAAAGCTATGCGTCTTTCTGATGCAAAGAATAGGAGCCGCAAAGTAAGATTAACGGGTAATGAATACATGACAAGTAAAAGGAACTGTGTATATAACCGCATTTCCTTTAAAAAAAAAAAAAAGATTTCATTGAGACTTTTCATAATACATTAGAATAAAAAAACAAACTAATCCAAACAAAAATAAAAACAGAGAAGAAACTCTTATCCCATTCAGAAAGAGGTGAACTCCCCCAGCTCTCACCTGGGAGCTTCCCTTTCTTCTCCCAGCCTCCCACCCTGAGAGATCTTCCCTTCCCTGCTTCTTGCACAGGGTCCTTCACCTGGGGTTGCCATATTTTAAAAAGTGAAAATCTGGACACAAAAGTTGCTGAGATTTTTTTTGGCAAAGTTGTTGAGCCTCCAACCTTTTTATTTCCATCACTCAGTCAGTTCAATATATCTCTCCATTTATTCATTATTTTCAATAGTCCCAAATTGATATTTTCCAGGTTTCTCCTCCTCCTCCTCCTCTTCCTCCTCCTCCTCCGTCTTCCATTTAAATTCCAGCATTTCTCCAAAAGATGCTTGGAGACTGGGGATAGAAAAAATATGTTTGACATTTCCCGTATAGAATTTGTTTACATACCGCAAGGTGTTGAAAAGTGAGGTTGACAGGACTGGAAATATTCATTGTCCAACTGCTGGTAGAAGCACTTAGCACCCTGGAGTTCAAATGGAAACTTTTTTCCAGATTTCCGCTGCTCTGCCAAGTTTCATCCTGCAGAAATGTCCCATTCAGGAGTGTTTCCAGCCCACTGTAGGATATAAAAGCCGCAGCGACAGGGCCTACAAGAGATGGACTAAGGGAAGTTCCTAAAACACACCACACATTGCCTGGGTGGAATTTAGACACATGTTTTTAAAAAAGCTGTGAAAATACTTTTTAATATATATATATAATTTGCCATAAGCTCACCAGTGCCATCTAGTGTCACATTTGTAGAAAGCACTTAAAACTCACTTAAAATGTTATATTTACAGCTGTATAGCTGAGTCCTTATATACTGGTAGGTAACAAAAGGATCAGTGTACAAACACACATTTACTTCTGTTTGCTGGAATAGGGTGCTACAGGAGTGAGAATCTACTCATCCTTAGACTGTTCCATGCATATGTACTTCTTGCAAACCTCTAATATTAACCAACTTGATATGCACCTTCTGGTCCAATGTGCAGATCTGAGCTTAAAAACCCACTGTTTTTGCACTTATCAAAGGTTCTGACAAAGTCTTAAGCTCCAAAAACATATTGAGATGCATTTGAAATACAGATTTTGAGAGAAAATGTATTTTAAAATCAAATGAAAATGTGAATTCTTGTATGGATTTTAAGAAAATAACAAATTGCTGATGAAAGTAGAACTGAGATCAAATAGATATCAGAGAACACATGCAAAAGTAAGGTATACTCGAAATAGACCAATTCACCCAGCCTTGGGAGACTGAGAAACAATGGCTAGTGCAAGGTCACCTGGCAAGTTTAATGGCTGAGGTGAGATTTCAACCTGGATGACACTCAAGCTACCATGCCACATACTTGAGGACTGGCCCTTCAGCTACAATATATAACAAATAAATGCTGTGCTTTGTTATTTCTAAGAAATACAGATCCTTATGGCACCAATAGTCAATGAGGTTGGTCCAAAGTAAATGGTAAAGATAGTAAAGACTTTTATGTGGGTGAAGAAAGAGAATTATGCGAGATATGAATTGTGCCATTCATATCTTGAACAAGTGTTATCTGAGAAATGAGCAGAAACTGTACCTTGGTTGGTCCTGTCAATCACTGCTCTGGGATCAATAGCTATTTGGTCTCCTTGAGCTTCTAACTGGATAGTTTTGATTTTTAAAATGTCCTCTTCATTAATGATGCGTGTTTGGATCACTACAATGGGCAAAAAGGGGACTTTAGTTCCTGGATACATATCATGGTGGCTAACTATGGGTTTGACCAGTTGCTAAGTTTACAGCCCAATAAGCATTTTTTTAATTCATTTTTTTATGTTAGAGCCAACAAATGTCCCCAGTAGCACTTCTGCTCATGAGACACCATATTTTCTCACAGCATTCAATTTGATAAGAAAATCAAAGAGAAAACACCATTTCTACCAAGTATAATTTTTATGTTTCTAGTATTTATATTCTGTTTGCTTTTGTAAAGCAAAAACATGACAGCTAACAAGAAGATACAAATATTGTACTATCCAATTTAAAAGATCCATTGAAATCTGCAAAATGGTCAAAGTGGTGCAATAATATGCAGAGTCTAAAAATACAGCTACAGCGTTAATGGAAGGCCTGTCTCAAAAAAGGATGCATTAATACTTCCTTCTAAGGAATTGTGTGGTTGGGCTCTGAAGGTTATTAAAAACAGTACTTGCCACAACTATCATTTGACAATCCAGAATCAACTCTGAGTTCAAAAGTACATACAGACTGCAAACAGTTTTTCCATAGAAAGCAATAACCCATCCACTACAGGCCACCACCACATAATCACCTCTTGACCACATAAGTTACAAACTACAGTACTGTCGCTTCTATCTTGTCTGGACCTACTCGCAACCTGCTTGTCCTTATCCAGTTTCCCATAGCCTCCACTGAAGCAATAAAGCACGGTGCTCCCAGATCAGGCATAGGCAAACTCAACCCTTCAGATATTTTGAGACTACAATTCCCATCATCCCTGACCACTGGGTCCTGTTAGCTAGAGATGATGGGAGTTGTAGTCCCAAAACATCTGGAGGGCCAAGTTTGCCTATGCCTGTCCCAGATCCATAACAAAGACAAACATATAGAGAGACATTAACACAGTTGCCAAAAGTGATGTCTTAGGGACTCCACTCCAGATTTATGTAGGGTTTACTTCGTAAGTAGAAGTACCACTGTAATAGTAAACCACAAAGTCTTCCAATAGGAAAGCACAGCTTCTCACAAAGGAGAATCGGTGACCAAATGTCTCTTCATTTCTCACCTGCAAGGAAGCTGTTGCCTAGCTGCCATTTTCACAGATGGATGTAAAGAGTCTGAATGTGGATTTCACCACCGAGCAGTAGAAACTGTTATGATTTAAGTTAACCTAAGGGTAAAAAGAAACCCTGTGTTTTTGGCAGATATCAGTCAACAAAGAAATATAATCAGGCACCTGTATATTTGTTCAGATTGGCACTGGATGGTGTGTGAAGGTTTGATATTCTCCCAGGCATGAGCAGAAAATCTTTTGCTTGCTAGCAAGGTTATGCTTAAAATTCTACAAGGCAGGCTTAGGCAGTATGTGGACCGAGAACTCCCAGAAGTGCAAGCTGGATTTCGAAAGGGCAGAGGAACCAGAGACCAAATAGCAAACATGCGCTGGATTATGGAGAAAGCTAGAGAGTTCCAGAAAAACGTCTACTTCTGCTTCATTGACTATGCAAAAGCCTTTGACTGTGTCGACCACAGCAAACTATGGCAAGTTCTTAAAGAAATGGGAGTGCCTGATCACCTCATCTGTCTCCTGAGAAATCTCTATGTGGGACAAGAAGCTACAGTTAGAACTGGATATGGAACAACGGATTGGTTCAAAATTGGGAAAGGAGTACGACAAGGTTGTATATTGTCTCCCTGCTTATTTAACTTATATGCAGAATTCATCATGCGAAAGGCTGGACTAGATGAATCCCAAACCGGAATTAAGATTTCTGGAAGAAATATCAACAACCTCAGATATGCAGATGACACAACCTTGATGGCAGAAAGCGAGGAGGAATTAAAGAACCTTTTAATGAGGGTGAAAGAGGAGAGCGCAAAATATGGTCTGAAGCTCAACATCAAAAAAACCAAGATCATGGCCACTGGTCCCATCACCTCCTGGCAAATAGAAGGGGAAGAAATGGAGGCAGTGAGAGATTTTACTTTCTTGGGCTCCTTGATCACTGCAGATGGTGACAGCAGTCACGAAATTAAAAGACGCCTGCTTCTTGGGAGAAAAGCAATGACAAACCTAGACAGCATCTTAAAAAGCAGAGACATCACCTTGCCGACAAAGGTCCGTATAGTTAAAGCTATGGTTTTCCCAGTAGTGATGTATGGAAGTGAGAGCTGGACCATAAAGAAGGCTGATCGCCGAAGAATTGATGCTTTTGAATTATGGTGCTGGAGGAGACTCTTGAGAGTCCCATGGACTGCAAGAAGATCAAACCTATCCATTCTTAAGGAAATCAGCCCTGAGTGCACCCTGGAAGGACAGATCGTGAAGCTGAGGCTCCAATACTTTGGCCACCTCATGAGAAGAGAAGAATCCTTGGAAAAGACCCTGATGTTGGGAAAGGTTGAGGGCACAAGGAGAAGGGGACGACAGAGGACAAGATGGTTGGACAGTGTTCTCGAAGCTATGAACATGAGTTTGACCAAACTGCGGGAGGCAGTGCAAGACAAGAGTGCCTGGCGTGCTATGGTCCATGGGGTCACGAAGAGTCGGACACGACTAAACGACTAAACAACAACAACTAGTGGTGTAGTGGTTGAACTAGGATTAGGGAGACCCACTTCACCATGAAACTCACTAGGAGAGCTTGGTCAGCCACTGGGCAAATCTCACACACATTCAAAGCACATTATTTTCTCCAAATAATCCTTGGAACTTCACGCTCACAGAGCTACAATTCCAGACATGCTTAACAAACTGTTGTTCCCATTTTCTTTCAGTCAATTTACCTCACAGAGATGCTCTGAGGATAAAATGGGAAGAGGGAGAACCACATATACCATGCTAAACTTCTTAGAAAACATTGGCATATAAAATATATACACCACATAATTGCACAAATCACACAAATGTCAATCACACAAATTATTGCTGAAATGTTAGCACACTTTCATTCTGCTGGGGTGTGGGGAAAATGAATCAGTTTACATTTTTGAGTCTTTGGTTTGCTGTCCTGAGATGAAGGAAGTGAGAATGGAAAAAGTCAGGAAGGATTTTGCTTTACAGTTTCCTTTTCAAACTATGCCAGCTGTATCAATCCTGCTAGTCCATGTTTAGATAAGTTGGAAGAGTGGACAACACACCAAAAGCATGAACATCTTGATTCAGGAAGTAGATTAATTTCACATATATAACAACTTACCTTTGGTTTTGTTGCACTGAAACACAGCCTTACACTGGCATTTTGTCTTGCAATATCTGGTTGGCAATGGAAGGGAATCTCTGCAAAGGAAAACAATCTGCACAACTACTATGCATGTAAGGTGTTCATGTAAACCTGTAATATTTGTGTACTTGCTGGGGGGGGGTGTCCACATATTATTTCCCCATTGCTTTTGTCTGATCCAAATTTTCAAGGTTGTTGGCTAGAACTCTTCTAGTTATTTGAGGGTATTAGACTCGGGTCTAAATGAGTTCAGGTTTATCAGTGCTAAATACTCACTGCTTTTAGTATGCATCATAGAATAGAATCATAGAATTGTAGAGGTGGAAGGGACCCTGAGGATCATCTAGTCCCACCCCCTGCAATACAGAAATATGCAGCTGTCCCATATGGGGATCAAACCTGTGACCTTGGTGTTATCAGCACCATGCTCTAACCAACTGGGCAGAAATAGTTATTTTGGGGGGGGGGGCTTATTTCCAGTTCTCATTACAAACTAAGTTTATACAATTTATCCTTAAATTGTAGGTATGATATAAATATTTTAAAAATGGAATTAAGAAAGCTTCTACACTGTCATTATTGTGCAGATGGGAGTCATTTGCCCAGAGGCAAATTTAAGTTGCACAATGAAAATGGATTTGGTGCTCTTGTGCAAACGCACTTCCATTTTTTTAAAAAAAATATAGACTTTTGGGGATAAAGAAAGGGAAAGGAAGATGCATTGGAAAGTATGGAATAACGATTGATTGATGTGACATCATATTAGTGTGATGCTATGCATGTGTATTCAAAAGTAAGATAATTTTAGTTCAGTGGAACTTCTTTCCATTTAATTGCCTAAAGGATTGCAGACTCAAACATTAATGTGCAAGGAAAGCATGTGGGGGGAGTTGGGGCTAAAAATCCATTGTTTGTGGACAGAAAGCACATGGTAGCAGTAATGGACTGTTGCCATTGATCATGACATTAGCCATGACTGAAAATTACATTGCCATTTGTTACGCTATGGTGCAAGAATATGCTGTTTAAAGGAACTGAAAATTAATACACTTACTCTCACAACTGATCTGTGTGGTTCCCAAGGATGTCACTTTCCTAGATACAACCCTGTAGCCTTCTTCACAGACTATGCCACTGCCATTGAAGTCCGTGTCTTCCTCATGCCCAGTAAAGAAACCTAGGAAAATAAAAAGTGTGTTTCAAGGGCAGAAATGGTACCCTCTTTCATCCAAATTCACCCAGAAGTGGTCTGCTTGACAAGAACTTAGGAAGGTGTGGACAACCAGAGAATAGTTACGTCACAAGTGCAGAAGCAGTACTAACTAGTGCAATGACTTTCATCCGAAATGGCAACAATCATAGGCTCTATGCAATATTTTCGGACCATCCTTATTTTATACTGCCTTGGTTCCCTCTGAATAAATGTCAGCTTTTGGTTAAGTCATAGTGAGAGGATAGAGGGCAGCAGATGACCACAAGCAATGAGCAGCAATTGAGGGGATCTGGGATCCACACAAGGCCTCACAGGGTGGGGGACTCTCCTTCACTGGTTGTTCTTAAGCAGAAGTTGGATGGTCATCTGTCATGGATGCTTTAGATAGAGACTCCCGCATTGTAGGGGGCTCGACAAGGTGACCCTTGGGGTCCCTTCCAACTCTACGATTCTATGGTGGTCCTGGCAGTTGAGTCACAGTGGCAGATGAATCGGACCGTCCTGCTTTACCCAGCATGAGCCAGTGACAATGGTGGACCACGGCTGCACTTAGCGCTACTGGCAAGTCAGCAAGCATGTGTCCAAATAATGTTGCATGGAGTGCCTGTCAATATGGCAAGAGGCCAGGAAAAGTCTCTTACATTTGATAGGAAAAGTAGCACTTGCTTCATCTCAGTCCCACAATTGCTCCAAGGGGCGGTTCCCATGTATATTCGCTTGTCTTTAAATATCTGGCAGCTTAATGACAGCTATCCTTGAGACTGAGAATCCTAATCTGGCAATCCTGTACCTGGTTTTGCTATGTTTTAATATTTAAATTTTAAATGCTGCTTAGTCAATGGATTTTTTTGCAGCCGGTTCTATGGCAATCAAATTCAAGTCAATGCTCTACTAATCTACAGCAATCTACACTGTGCTATGAGGTCACTTGCATATGCATGGACTTTATATGCTGATTTATAACAGGTGCAATTGCTGTGTTGGCGTCTGTCCAGTGTCTGGCCCCACTCCATGGTGCTATGTGCACTATTCAGTTTATTTAGCATATGATTTGCTAATGCTGCAGATATGGTCCAAAATGTACCTTTCGATTCCAGAAGAATCCAATATGCAGCAGGGGGCTGTTGATGTGGACCAAGAGTTCCTATTAAAAAAGAAGAAGGATTTTTATAACTTTCTTTTTTTTTTACTTACTTACATAAAGGTAAAGGTACCCCTGACCATTAGGTCCAGTCGTGACCGACTCTGGGGTTGCGCGCTCGTCTCGCATTATTGGCCGAGGGAGCCGGCATATAGCTTCCAGGTCATGTGGCCAGCATGACAAAGCCGCTTCTGGCAAACCAGAGCAGCACATGGAAACGCCATTTACCTTCCCGCTGTAGCGGTTCCTATTTATCTACTTGCATTTTGACGTGCTTTCGAACTGCTAGGTTGGCAGGAGCTGGGACCAAGCAACGGGAGCTCACTCCGTCACAGGGATTCGAACCTCCGACCTTCTGATCAGCAAGCTCTAGGCTCAGTGGTTTAACCACAGCGCCACCTGGGTCCCACTTACTTACATACATATGTGTATTATACAAAATTGAAAATGGTGAAAACAGGAAGCTGCTGAACAAGGTAGCCTCTCTCAGAGATGATGAGTTAACCACAGAGGCACTTTGAGATCGGGGTTGGGGGGGGGGAGGAGTAGACACCACCAACTGGAGGACTGCCGCTACTGCCACTGGGAGAAGCCGTCCCTGAAATTCACCAGCATAGTCCCACTTTTGCTGCCAACAAATAGCAAAAATGCTTTGAATGTTCCATAAAAATATGGAGTATACGAACACAGTGACATGGCTGGAATTGCAATAGCCTGTCCCCGTAAGTTCAAGTGAGCTCTATGCAGTGCAGGAGAACGAGCATCCCAGACTGGGCTTTGTAAAACCTTATTTTTCAATCATTTGAAAGCTGCTATGGTTGTGGATAACTTGAGGAAAGGGACAACATGATGAAAAGCAGGCTTTCACTGCAAAGAAAATGAGCTGGCAGAGATACACTGCATCACGGCCGCAGTAACTTAAGTTATCACCGACCTTCCCTCCCCATCCCACAGCAGATGAAGTAATTTCTACCTTTTACATTTTTGAGGATGAGAAATCCGGAGATAATCCTGTGAAAAATGATGGATCCTGGGATAAACACCAAAATAAATTTGTGTTAAAAAAAATCACCTGTTTGCTGGGATAGAAAACCCTGTATTGATTCTTTTAGCAGAACATTGCTGAGATAGCAAATGCTTGGAAATTAAGCAAAAAGATGTCTAAAGCAAAAAAGTCTTCCTCACAAAATTGAATGCATTCATTCTCAAAATGCCAAAGAGTCCTTTGCATACTGAAATAGGTATCCTTCAAATATTCCCTGGTTGTTGTTTTTCTGGAAGGGGCTGTAACTCCCTGCCTCCTCCTCCTCCTTAATCGTAGAATCATAGAATGGTGCAGTCGAAAGGGAGCATGAGGGTCATTTTCTAGCGCCCCTGCAATACAGGGAACTTTTGCCCAACATGGGACTCAAATCCAAGACCCCAAAATCAAGTATCATGCTTTACCAAGTGAGCTATTGGGAGAGCCTGGTGTTTAACACAGTGCCAAAGAGTACAGTCCACCAACGCAAAGATTTCTCCTAGTGTGCTGGAAAGTCCTCCCTCCCTCTCTCCTCCCCCCACATGCCCCCTGGGGCTATTCTGGGGGTTTCCCCAAACCTCCAAAGCAGATGCTGGGGGGGGGCTGTGTGGGTGCATGCAGGGGAAGGAAAGGGGTGGAAGTTGAGTTGTGCTAATCCTTGCTGTGGTGCTTTTATTTAGTCAAATTCCACCCAAAATATGTGCCTACAACTTTCGCTGAAAATAGGGTGTGCTGAAGGCTTTGGCTAAATGGTCCTCATTGAAGTTTGTCGTGTTGTGGCCTGATGGAAGTTCTTGCACACGCCAGTCTTAACAGGCACTACCTCAAAATGAGCCACACTGGTTTCTCCCAAGTGCATAGAAGCCCTGGCAGCCTTAACAGCTGGAGGTAGTTTCACAAACAGTGGATACAAGATGGTACCTCAGGTTACAGACGCTTCAGGTTACAGACTCTGCTAACCCAGAAATAGTACCTCGGGTTAAGAACTTTCCTTCAGGATAAGAACAGAAATGGCGCGGCGGCACAGGGGCAGCAGGAGGCCCCATTAGCTAAAGTGGTACCTCAGGTTAAGAACAGTTTCAGGTTAAGAACGGACCTCCAGAATGAATTAAGTTCTTAACCCGAGGTACCACTGTACAGCAGAACATTCTCCCTTGGGCTAGCACCACCCCTACACTGCTCCCATCACAATTCCTTTCTGCCTGCGGATAGACCTGTTGGAGACCAAACTACGGCCATCTCAACGTGGCGTACCAAGATCAGAAAGGATCTTTTCCCCACCCCCACCCCAATGCTCAGTGCGGAACGGATCTATGTTTGCTTTCCTAGAAGATGTTAGGAGCAATCCCAATAGAAACAAACATATTATAAAGATGTGCAAATAATTCAGTTGCAAAACCTTCTTTAAGCAGAGGCTTGACAGGCATATGTCAAGAATGCTTTGATGGTGTTTCCTGCTTGGCAGGGGGTTGGACTGGATGGCCCTTGTGGTCTCTTCCAACTCTATGATTCTATGATTCTGCAATAGATTTTTTTAAAGTGTAAACTTCTACAGTCTTAGACTCAGAAGGAACGAGGCAGTGGCCTTCTCGGTGGCGGCGTCCGCCCTGTGGAACGCCCTCCCATCAGATGTCAAGGAAATAAACAATTATCTGACTTTTAGATGACATCTGGAGGCAGCCCTGTTTAGCGAAGTTTTTAATGTTTGATGTTTTATTGTATTTTTAATATTTTGTTGGAAGCTGCCCAGAGTGGCTAGGGAAACCCAGCCAGATGGGTGGGGTATAAATAAATTATTATTATTATTACTCAAAGAATCATAGAATTTGAAGAGACCCTGAGAGTCATCTAGCCCAACTCCCTACAATGTAGGAATCCTTCCGGGGGGGGGGCTCAAACCACCAACCAGCCAGGCACACTGACTGGCATGTAGATTTCATTTCTATGGGTTGCTCCCTTTTATCTGCCTGCATAAGAAACACCCTTAAACCAAGTCAGACTATTTGTCCGTTTGTTTGTCTGTTCTGACTGACATCAGCTCTGCAGGGTATCAGGAAGAAAAGAGTTATTTCACATTGCCTGCTACTACCTGATCCTCTTAACCGCTGATGACAGGGACCGAGACTGAGTCTTCCACCTCCTATGTGCAAAGCATTTGCTCTCTCTCTGAGCTCTTTCTCCTTGCTTACGTTGGATTTCTTAGCCTAGCAATTTCCTACTCACCCAGAAGGCAGCTAAGTGCCGTCCTCATGGTCTTGTTTGCAGTGAGGTAATGAATGCTTGAGCATATAGGAACTAGGAAATGCTGACAGCAGATGTTTTGAGCAAGTCATCACGTTACTCTACACTTTACATAATGAATATTCAAGTCAAGTGTATTTGGCCTACAGACCATAAACATCAAATAAACTGCAAGAGTATAAGATAAGTGGGGTGGGGTGGGGGACAAAACACCTGCCCCTGCACAAAAGCTGTGCCCTTTTTACAAGAACGTTACAAAATCCAGAAATAGGTAAAAATACAGAAAATTTTGACTAATTTCCCCATCAATAATTGTGATCTAGTTTTGATGGCCACAGCAAAGAAGTTGGTTGTGCATTCCGTGATCTTACCATTGGAATCTGCCATTGAAATGAAAACATAAAATTCATCAGTGTTCCCCAAGTGTAGAGAAAGTACATGAGGCCATGTGATGTGGCAGTGGAATCAAGCCAAAGGCAGAACTAGTTCAGCATCCTGTTCTTGCAGTGGCCAACCAGATGTCCATGAGAATCCCACAAGCAGAATGGGAGGACATTATCCACATTTGTGATTCCCAGTAAGTGCTATTCAGAGGCAATCCTCCTCCAACATTGATGGTAGAACATAGCCATAGTGGTTGTCCGCCATCGATACCCTTGTCCTCAATGAATTTGTTCAATCCTCTTTTAAAGCCGTTTGAGCTGGTGGCCATCACCATCTCTTGTAGGAACAAATTCCTATACGCTGTGGGAATAAGTGATTTCTTTTGTCTGTCCTGAATCTTCCAACACTCAACTTCATTGAAGTTCTAGTACAGAGAGAGAGAGAGAGAGAGAGAGAGAGAGAGAGAGAAATACTTTTTGAGGTGAGGCGGCCAGAACTTTATGCAGTATCCCATGTGCAGTCACATTGTATATTTACACAACAGCATTATCATATTGGCAGTTGGGTGCATGTTATATTTAAACCAGTAGATAAGGCTCTTATTACCTTGGGTGAAACATCTGAGAGATACAGGAATTTTTTTTAAAAAAAAAATTAATAAAGTGAAATTACAGTCATAGGTGCCTGGCTGCCTTCAATGGAAGTTTCTGCATTGTGAAATGTAAACAAATATCCCACAAGAGGAAGCTATGACCGCTCTTGCAGAAATGTTAGATAAAGAGGAAGTATTACACACACACACACCGCTCATTTTTATGTGCACTTGCAGAACTAGTACTGGAAAAAGTTTATTTCAGTTACAGGACAAAATATTTCTGCAAACTCAGGAACAGCTATGGGGTGCCATTTTGCCCTAGGACTGGCCAACATTTTTCTGGATTAAGTTGAGACAACATTCCTATTACACAGCAGCAGTCACGACAGGGGTGATATAGTGTTCAAATGGTATTTAGACAATGTGTTTATAATCTGGGCTTGTACAGAGAGCAGAGGGAAAGTTTTTGATTAGTTTGTCAACACTCTGCGCCATACTTTCAAATTTGAAAATACATAAGCTACAAACCACATTCATTTTCTAGACATTGAGATAAAAAACCAAAAACTATTAAAACCTTTGTTATGTACTGAGCTGAATCCTAGAACAATAGGATTCAGAATCAGCGGGAGCTACCCAATCCAACTCCAGGTGGAAGTGAATCCGCAACCTGATTGGCCTGCTGGAGCAGCCAATCAGGCGGCTGGCAGAAGTGAATCTGCTACCTGATTGGCCTGTAGGAGCAGCCAATCAGGCTGCAGGCAAAAGTCAATCCACAATATAATTGGCCCACAGGTGTAGCCCTGAAGTAGCCAATCACGCAAGGCCCATTGTGTAAATAATGTATATAAGCAGATGGTTTTGGGAAAAGAGCCATTCGTCTTCTCTTCTCCTCCTTGATGACTATGAGCTGAATAAAGAGCATGAAATTCACTCTTGACTCCGAGTATATTTCACTGGCGACGAGGATGGGATCCTGCTGAGCTGACCGCCACCACGCACTGCACCGCAGCACCGCCACCTGCTGCACCGCTGCATCGCACCGTGCATCCAGGCTTCAGCTCCAGGACCCAAGGAACCCAGAATGGCAACCGACAGCAGCTTCTCGCCATTCAAACCAGCATCAGGAGACTGGGAAGGGTACGCCGCCCGTTTCAACTTCCTCCTGCAAGCGAAAGAAGTCACCAACGATGCCATGAAGAGGGCGACATTCTTCAGCGTCTGTGGAGAGGAGACGTTTGAAATCGCCCGGGCTCTCCTTGCACCTAGAGATGTCGCTACCGTCTCTTACAAAACAATAATGGAACGGCTGAAGGAGCACTTCTCACCACAGCCCTCGGTGGTAGCTTGCCGAAATGCCTTCTACGCAAAACGGCAAGCCCCGGGGGAAACCATAACTGGGTTTGTGACCTCCCTCCGCCAAGCCGCCCGGTTATGCAACTTCTCAGAATTGGAGAACATGCTTCGTGACCGCCTCGTCGGTGGCCTGAGGGACGAGATGTTGCAACGACGCCTCTACGCCAAAAAAGACCTCACGTTCCAGATTGCTCTGGAGGAAGCCCTGGCAACCGAAGCCGCCGAGAGGTCAACGCAAGAGGCACGACCGGCCCCGCCATCCCAACCGAGGGTCTACCACGAAGACCTCACCGACGAATCCGAATCTGACAGGGAGGAAGTACACCGAGTACAGCGGCGCACTCAAGCAGCACACACACCACAGCAGCCTCGACGAGAAGGAGGGAACTGTGCAAGCTGCGGGGAGAACCACGAGAGGAGGACCTGTCGTTTCCGCAACGCAGAGTGCAGGCAGTGCAGAAAATTGGGACACATCGCCCGGGTGTGTCGGGCTCGACTCACCCGTCGACAAGCATCAGATGACCGACCCAGGAGCCCCAGGTCACACGGCACCATGCACCAAGGCAACTCGACGGAGATCACGGACTACCAGGTATTCCAGTTGCCCCATCCCAGCACAGAGAAAATTTATATAGAGGTACAGATAGAGGGAGCCCCATGCCGCATGGAGCTGGACACGGGTTCAACTCTATCCATAATCTCGGCCCGAACATTAAGGGAACTGTGCCCTAATGGGGGTCCCAAACTAAGGCCGGCCCCATTCACCCTCCGGGACTTCCAGAAACGTAAGGTCCCTACTATGGGGGTGGGGACCTTCAGGGTGCAATATCGAGGGCGAAAGCAACAATTGGACTTGCTGGTAGTTAAGGGCCCCTACGTTAGCTTACTGGGACTGGCATGGTTTGGACCTCTGGGGCTAGCCGTTACCGGGGTGAACCGCACTAGCTTACAAGTGGACGTGGACGCCATATGCAAAGAGTTTCCAGGGGTTTTCGATGGGGCATTGGGACGATATACAGGACCCCCCATTGCCCTACAGCTAGACCCCGCTGTACGACCCATCAGGCACAAGGCCCGCCGGGTCCCGTTTGCCCTGAAACCCCGCATAGACGAGGAATTGGACCGGCTCGTGGAGCAAGGAGTGCTGGAGCCGGTGCCCAACGCCCCCTGGGAAACTCCAATTGTCACACCCGTCAAGCCTAACGGTTCGGTCCGCATCTGTGCAGACTACAAATGCACCATAAACAAGGCTCTCACGGCCCATGCATACCCAGTGCCAGTGGTCAGCCATGTCCTCGCCACCCTGGCTGGGTCAAAAATCTTTGGCAAACTGGACTTGGCCCAAGCGTATCAACAGTTGCCTGTGGACGAAGCCACAGCAGAGGCTCAGACGATTGTGACGCACAGAGGGGCATTCAGAGTAAAGCGGCTGCAATTTGGCGTTAGCGTGGCACCAGGCATATTCCAGAATCTAATGGACTCTCTCCTTAAAGGGATTCCTGGTGTCACCCCCTTCTTCGATGATGTACTGATCGCCGGGCCCACACCAGAGGAATTTGAGGACCGCCTCTGCTCCGTCCTGCACCGTTTCCAGACGGCGGGCCTCAAGGTGAAGCGGGAAAAGTGTTTACTGGGAGTGCCGCAGGTGGACTTTCTGGGATTTAAGGTGGACGCAGAAGGGGTCCATCCAACCGGTGACAAGGTACGGGCCATTTGTGAGGCCCCAGCGCCCAAGAGCAAGCCCGAACTTCAGTCATTCTTGGGACTATTGAACTTTTACCATGCCTTCCTTCCCCATAAGGCAGCGGTAGCGGAGCCCCTACACAGACTCCTAGATAAAAGGGCCCCTTGGGTGTGGGGCCAGCGACAAAGGGCCGCATTCCAGGCAGTCAAGGACTTGCTCGTCTCGAACTCGGTCTTAGCACACTTCGACGAGAGGCTGCCAGTGGTGCTGGCATGCGACGCCTCTCCCTATGGCATCGGCGCTGTCCTGGGACACCAACTCCCGGATGGAAGAGAGGTGCCGGTGGCATACTTCTCCCAGACGCTTGCTGCAGCCGAACGAAACTACTCACAGATTGACAAGGAGGGTCTGGCAATCGTGAAGGGCGTAAAAAAATTCCATGATTTCTTGTACGGGCGGCCCTTTACCATAGTGACTGACCACAAGCCGTTGCTTGGCCTGTTTGCCCCTGAGAAGCAGACCCCCCAAGTGTTGTCTCCACGTGTCCTCAGGTGGTCAATTTTCCTTGCCGGCTACCAGTATGCACTAATCCACCGCCCTGGGAAGGCGATGGGCCACGCAGACGCCCTCAGCAGGCTACCACTACCAGAAACAGGCCCCGACCCAGCGCCTGCGCAAGAGGTTATGACCCTGGAGCTGCTTCCCGACCGACCCATTCAGGCACAAGAAGTTGCGCACCATTCCACAAAAGATAGGGTCATCTCCCGGGTCCTGGACTGGGTGTGGCGAGGATGGCCCAGCAGCAGCCCCGGGCCAGAATTCGCTGGCTACACAAACCGCAAACATGAACTGTCGGCCCACAAGGGGTGCCTGTTATGGGGAAGCAGGGTTGTTGTTCCCCAGCCCCTCCGCAAAAGGGTCCTCACAGCCCTACACGAGACACACCCAGGGGTAGTGAGGATGAAGGCCCTTGCCAGGAGTTATGTGTGGTGGCCGGGGATTGACAGAGAGATAGAGGCCTGGGTCCAACACTGCCAGACCTGCCAAGAATCCCGCCCGGATCCCCCAAGGGCCCCAGTCCAGCCCTGGGAGTCCGCCCGACATCCATGGTCACGCTTGCACGTGGACTTCGCTGGCCCCTTCCAGGGAAAAACATTCTTCATAGTGGTGGATTCCTACACCAAATGGCTGGAGGTCGCACTGGTACCATCCACTTCTACGGCGGCAGCCATCCGGGTACTACGTAAGCTGTTTGCGACCCACGGGCTCCCTGACACCCTCGTCTCGGACAATGGAACCGCATTCACGTCAGAGGAGTTCCAGACCTTCACAGCGCAGAACGCCATCCGCCACATCCGCTCAGCACCATTCCACCCTGCCACCAATGGCCAAGCGGAGCGCATGGTGCGGACCACCAAGGACAGCCTCCGCCGCATGACACAAGGGGACTGGGAATACCGCCTTGCCGCATTTCTTCTAGCACAGCACAGCACCCCAAGCACAACGACGGGCCGGAGCCCAGCTGAATTACTAATGGGCCGGCGCCTTGCAACTAGACTGGACCGACTTCACCCCGACAGAGCTCAGGATGAGGTAGTGGTGGGGAAAGGCAGGAACCCCCGGACATTTGTGGCCCAGGACCCAGTGTATGCAAAGAATTTTGGGGCAGGCCCAGCATGGGTACCCGCCACAGTCACCAAGGTGACCGGTCCCGTGTCGTACGAGGTACTAACGGAAGGGGGGCAATGTTGGCACCGCCACTGCGACCAGATACGGCGACGATTCCCAGGAGGAACCCGGGAGGAGAGCGGGACAGAGGGGTCCCAAGGGGACAGCAGGGCAGTGAGGCCTGTAGAGCGAGAGGGGTGGGCAGAGGAAGCAGAAGCAGTAGGCACAGAGGGGCGCCCCGAGGCTGGAAGGACACCGGAACCAGAGCTACAACCTAGTGGTTCAGTGGCGCCAGACCAGACAGCCCCGGCACAGCCAGCAGCCTCGGAACACGAGCCAGAACCAGAACCCCTGACCAAGGAACACCCCAGGCCACAACGCACACGGAGGCGGCCAGCAGACCTTGGGGACTACGAATGCAACTTCCCGGGCAGGACTGGAACTTAGAGGGGAGGGGTGTTATGTACTGAGCTGAATCCTAGAACAATAGGATTCAGAATCAGCGGGAGCTACCCAATCCAACTCCAGGTGGAAGTGAATCCGCAACCTGATTGGCCTGCTGGAGCAGCCAATCAGGCGGCTGGCAGAAGTGAATCTGCTACCTGATTGGCCTGTAGGAGCAGCCAATCAGGCTGCAGGCAAAAGTCAATCCACAATATAATTGGCCCACAGGTGTAGCCCTGAAGTAGCCAATCACGCAAGGCCCATTGTGTAAATAATGTATATAAGCAGATGGTTTTGGGAAAAGAGCCATTCGTCTTCTCTTCTCCTCCTTGATGACTATGAGCTGAATAAAGAGCATGAAATTCACTCTTGACTCCGAGTATATTTCAACCTTGATACTAACACATTCAAGAATCCTGCAGGTGTTAATTCATACCTACAGTATGATTGCTATCACCTGGTGTATTTTAAATGTCACCTCCCATATTCTCAAATGTTAAACTTTAGATTAAGAAAGACTACAGTATGCTGTCATTGTCTCTCTTTATATGCATAAAGACAACAGTGGCCTCTAGCGGCCAGGATCCATGACTGCAGTCCTGTATAATTGTAAGGATAAAAAAGGTAAAGGTAAAGGGACCCCTGGCCATTAGGTCCAGTCGTGACCGACTCTGGGGTTGTGGCGCTCATCTCGCTCTTGATGTCTCTCAACCTTTGGCCCATGAAAATGAAAGAAAAAAGCTTGACAAATGAAAAGGTCTCAAGGATGAAGGTCAAATCAGGGTATCTATGAAAGCAGTGTAATATGTAGAAGAGAATCAGCTTTCTGGGCACTTGCCAGAGCCATCTCCATAATGTATACTTTCCATAAACTCACAGCTTCAGGAGCACATTGTTAAGAAACCCCGCACATCAAATGTTGATACGTCTGGGGAGGGGACATTAGCTTGACTCAAAATTGGTTTAGGAAAAGTTAATGGTGGCAATTTAAGAGTTAAAGGTGGGGTGGAGAATCCCATGCCCAGTGGCCAAATGCAGTCCTCTAGCCCTCCTTCTCTCTGGCCCTTGGGAGTCTCCCCAGGCTGCACCCTCACCAGATCCCGCCTGGAAGTACAGCTGGTAATATGCTATGGAGAGAACCATGAGACATTTCTGGCCAGCCACACTTTCTTGGCAGCAAAACAACACAATGCCTTGGGAGCAAAACAATGCAATTGTTGTGGAGTTGATCCCAAGGCTTTCCAGGAAGTGCAGCCATCAGGAAGCTGCAGAAAGAACCTTGTGCTGGTGTGAGCATTGGGAACGGATTGGGAACGGATTCATCTGACTATTTTGCCCAGAAGTGCAAATAATCAAATGAAAAGGTTCCAAGAACTCAGGCCAGGAAGGAGATTAATTATGAATTCTTCAAACTGTTTTTATGCTTAAGGTAATGAGACAAATTCCAGTTGAAATTATTTTCAAATCCAGGACAAGGCCCCGTTTCGTTTATTCTTCATCAGCTATAGTTTCATGCCACTACCGAGAAGGCCCTCTGCCTGGTTCCCTGTAACTTCGCTTCTCGCAGTGAGGGAACCACCAGACACAATAATACGAATAAGAATAAACTATTCAAAGTTAGACTTGCCAGCCAGACTGTGCAAAGGATGACTATTGTATCAATTTTTGTTTCACTTCATTAAAGAGTTCAAGACGAGACGTGGTTCTATATAGTTTAAACCACAGGCTGTGCTATTTTTAGCAAAGTGGTGAAATGAGGGGTTTTTTGGTTTCTTATTCAACCAGATTGTTCTTCACTGTACGGTAAAACACTTTTGCTATTAAACCAAGTAGAGATTTCCCCAACGGTGTGCACTACCGGTAAGGGGAGAGAAAGCCCAACTGTGCTAGTGCAAATCTTTGCATTGGCTTCTGCTGGTAGGACCAGTTAGCTGAATCTGTCCCCAGCCATAGTCAGCTTCATTCAGCAGAATGGGGCAAAAGAATGCTGAGATAGTTGAATGGATGACACCACTTCAGACTTCTAGGTAGAGAGTCGTATTCCCAAAATTTCCCATTTTATTCTGCTGCACATAGCAGCTCAGCCTATCCAAGCTAACTAAGGGACTTTTCAGGTGAGATATTTCTGTAGTTTAAGTCTTTTAAAGGATGTGACCTTCAATGTCATTGTGCCATTGGGTTTGGTTTGCCCTTATCTTGCTCTTATCAAAGTGGGAGGAAAATGGTGCCATGCAGTGACTCCAAATTACAAGGGGAATGCATGGCACGGATGTCATTAAGGAGGAGGAATTCCAAGGCAGCTAATCCAAGGAAAGCACATGGGGTGGGGTAGCATCCATGCCACACCAGAGATCAGGTTTAAGATGGGGAAATGGCCCTAGCAGGACCACCAATGGTAACAATAAAGGGCTTTGAGGGCTTATTGCGTCATTTCTGTACTTCATCATGTCAATATCCCGTACCTGATTGTATTATCATGCTTTCACCACGGGATTGTTTCAGTCAAGGATCAAAGTCGGCCTTTATCCGGTCCAGAGGCCTGCTGGATTTCTGAGGGGAGGCCCAAGGGACAGCCAACAGCTGGATCCAGTGAGAAGTCCTCTTCCCCTTCAAAAAAAAAAAGCAAAACCGAAAAACAAGACAGCCGTTCCTGTTTGAGGGAGAAAGTGTGGCGACAGCAAACTGGTGAGCAGTGCTGAACAACCTGATCTGAGACCATTCCCCCACCACCACTTCTTTTCAAACTCTCCCTCCAGAATGAGGCTGAGGCCACCATCACTATTGCCAGCTGGAAAATATGTCAGCAAGCCCGGGAATGAAAGAGTGTGTGGGACCCTTGTTTATTTCCCTCCCTCCTCTAGATCACTGTTGACTTTCCACTCCAGTTGCCCTACTATGTTTGCTTCATTCATTATTGTTGATATACCGTATTGGCCCGAATATAAGCCCCCCTTTTTTGCCAAATTCCGACCGTGAAAAGTGCAGCTTAACTTCGCGACCTTACAAAAATTGGCTATTATGCTATCGCTGCCGAAACAGACATACAGTAAAATGGAACAAAAAATGTTATATTGCTGATTTTCAAGCTTCAGACTGTTGTGCAATTAATTCTAATGTCATTCATTGCTTTCCCCGTATTTCACAGTTTTTTATTTGCATTTACAGTGCTACGAACAGGTGTTTAACCCGCTTGTGGGTCCTCTCTAGTACCCGCAGGATTTTATTCTACGTTTGCCATTTACGGGAGTGAGTGCCTGTGGATTCGTAGCAACTGATAGCGAATCACAATTTTAGTGATTGTACGGTAATTATTGCAGGTGGCTTATATTCAAGTATTGTCTTTTTTCCCCTTTGAATTTTAAAGGTTGTGGCTTATTTGCGGCTGCGGCTTATATTCAGGCCAATACGGTATTGTTACCGGTACTAGTAATTTTGGGTTTGCAACATTCAGATTAATTATACTTCTCAGTTCTGTGTGGACTATGACATTATCATAGACACAGGTAGTCAAAGGGTCAAATAGCTGCCAAATCCCAGATCTTACTGCTTCTTACCTCTTGGTGATGAGTTTGTGAGTAAGTACCCTGATAAATAATAATAATAATAATAATAATAATAATAATAATAATAATAATAATAATAATAAATATAGCAGCAATTACTACTACTATTAATACTGCCACTGGCCTTTTTGAATTTGGGAGTGGGGTGACAAGGCTGCTATTGCTAATGATACCCTTTAGGGCATTAGAAATAAGTTTCTTTGGATTAATTAATACAACGAGCTAGACTGCAGTCCTTGTATGTATACAGCGTAAGTGCATTCTTGTGGCCTGTGGTGGGATTTGATCAAGCCTTGTCCACTCGTATAATTCTGTAATCAGCAGCTTAAATTCAAGATCCCAAAATAGTAAGCGGGGCATTGCATTTCCCAACCTTTTACAGATATATTCATTCAGCTTTCCATGTTAGCCTGACCTTTGTGGATTTGCTTTCCATAGAAAGTTGGCATGCGGTCAGGAGTGAGGGTTTTTTAAAACTTTAAAAAACGGGTCGCACATTTTGTAATTTAGGAAAGGGTACAATATGCCTGAGCGTAAGTGTAAACCGCTTGTGTCGGTTGAAGGAAGTTGAATGACAGAAGGCTATTATATTTTTGCAGTAACTGAGGGTAATCAGTTACTACGACAGCAAAGTTGTTAAAAATCGAGGAAAAGCTGCCTATCAAGCCAGGCTGTTAACCATCTGACATCTAATCCCTACATGCACATCCGTTATCTAATTGACCTTCTCATGGTTGCCATAGCAACTGAGAGAAAAAGAAGGGATTTCCAGTAAACTGGAGGGGAAAGGGTATCACACGGAGGGGAGAGGTTTTGAGGTTGAAGCCAGCAATGAACAGGGGTGCTGAAGAGGCAAGCCACAGCCTACGCCCCCAATTCAGTCCTCCATATGAGGCAGACTGAGAGCCACAACCAGCCATATGTGGTTTTTCTTTTCTTTTTAAATAACAGCCTGGGGCATGTTAGTGCTCTGCAGCCTCCAGCTTCATATTTCAGAAACCAGAAATAGAGGTATGCTCACTTCTTTAAAGAGGACTTCACATTCCTGCTACCTCTATTTTAACTCCTCTCCCTGGATCACGTCACAGTTTCAGTGACCACCTGAAAAGCTGTCACCTACTGGTAGGGATGGAGAAGAAATTTGACTGTGTTTGCATTTAAAGGTGAGCCTACCTAATTTGCACTATCTGAAGCTATACATGAATCGAAACACAACCATCCTTCAAAAGCCTCTGAATTTTACAGTTCACATTTTAGGCCAAGTAATGCATAAGAAATTGCATATACTGGGGTAATGTGTGTATAAAAATGCACATATTAGTGAATATAGCATACAAAATGCATTGTTTCAGGGAAAACTGCTCTGCAAAAACATGTATATTACACAGAACTGCATACAAAAGTGTATATTAGGAGAAATTCACTGGTGAATTTTCATGAGGGCTTAAACAAAATTCACAAACTGATGTAGAAATGCGGGGAATCAAACTTTTAATATTGGGGGGACGGGACAACTGAGAGAACCTGAAACTGGGAGATTTGCCCATGCCTGCCAACTGCCTTGGCTGCTTCTAGTCGTCTGATCATTTGCAGACACCACCTTGTGTCAGATTTTACTGCAGGAGTCCGGTTTGGGGTTTTGTTCTTTAAGAAGCATTTGCAGTGGTGTGCAATAGTTCAGTTCCATGCATGAGCCACAGTTGCACACAGTCAGCTACCAGGTATCCAATGGTTATATGAATTGGATCTAAGTAAGAACAGACTGCATTGAAACAAAGGGCTCTCTCTCTCTCTCTCTCTCTCTCTCTCTCTCTCTCTCTCTCTCTCTCTCTCTCTCTCTTTCTCTCTCTCTCTCTCTCTGTGTGTGTGTGTGTGTGTGTGTGGTGCTGGATTTACATATAAGATAAACAAGCTATATACTGGATGTACATTTCCAAAATATAAGATAAAAAAACAAATAAAATAAAACCTACATACAGCTACAGTGTTTTGTGTTGTGTTGTGTAAGTAATGGGACCCGCCAGCTAGCCTGCTCCCTAAAATATCACATATAAAGGGCCCCATTACCTTTGGTAGCTTAGGGCCTCATCAAACCTAAATCCGGCCCTGTGTGTGTGGTAATCTGAATTAAAGGTTTGTGTGAAAATGGCCAAGGGGAGGAGTTAAAATAAGGAAATAACAGGAATGTGGAAATTCCAAAAAAAATCCCGAAGTGCTTTTTCCTCAAAGATTTTTGTCAGATGAGGGCTTTATCCACCTTTTTTGAGTCTGTATCTGTCCATCACAGAGGACTCGCTAGGTAATAGAAGAAATTAAGAGTTCTGTGATGTGCTCATCCAACTTCATTCATTTGACCTAAGAAATATTTGATGCTCCTTGTAAAGAAGGAGGAATGTACTTCTCTACATCATGTGAATGGTTCGGAAAGCGGGTACCCACACTTGAAAAATCACCCACGGTTGCACAAAAGCTTGTGTTTATTTTGTGTGGTTATTTGGGCAAAAACACTCCATGCCTTCAATTCTGAGAAGAAAAGACACATATTTATGGAAGATAACAAGAAGATGATTACAAAGATAAGGCGAGGAAAGACAATGAAATGAAATGCGACACATTTAGCAACATACCCTGGTCGAGAGGTGGACTGCCAGTGATTGAGAGTGCAACCCTACACATGTCTGCTCAGAAACAAGTCCCACTGAGTGGAAAGGGACTTGCTCTCACTCAGTTCCAGGTGTACAGGGTTGCCATCTGAGAAAGCAGGAACAGGCACTCCCCTTTACACTGGGAGCTGAACCAGGTGAAAAGGGATAGAGATGAAAGAAGGGCAAACAGAGGAAATGGGTCTCAAAACAGGTACACTTTTTGGTAAATTGCGACAGGAGCAAGCCTAGAAATATTGGAGGAGCAGCAGAAAGAAGAATCCTGTCAGAGTGAAGTACAAAAAATACTACCTGAGAACTGGATGTTTCAAGTTCTCTCATACTTAATAGTTGTAGTGTTGTTGCTAAATAAACAAGACAATCTAGAGGTAGGTGTGTGTTTGTGTGTGTGAATTACTTACATAGTCAGATGCTCAGCTGGTAAATTTTTTGCTATATTTAATGTCTGTTTGAAACCAGTGCTGTGGATTTTGCCCTGTTTATCTGACCCACAGGGCAATCTTATGCACCAGAAGAATTGCAGCCGTTGTCTAGTTTTATGCAGGTTCCCTCTTTCTGCTTCTGTAGCTTTTTTTTATCTTATACACAACTTCTACTCAACAGAGCTTCCTTTCAGTAGACAGGATAAGGACAGGGGGGAGAGTTTTCAGTAGTGCTGGCGGGAAATGCAAACAAGGTTCAAAAATATATGCTCAGATATATTCTAAATAAATGCAAAAAAAGAAGTTTATTTTAATAACAAGTCTTGTGATCTAAAATGGCTCATAATTACCAGAGATCCTGCCAAACAATTGCATATGGGTCAAATTGAGTGAGAAATCCATTGAGGAAGACCGTAAAACAGCATTAATTTACCACAGCAATTAATATGTATATAGTATATATACATGTATATAGTATACATGTCTACTCGCAAGAAAGGGGCTTATTTTCAAAGTTAGTGGCTGTTAGATTGCAGTCTAAATTTGCATTTCTAAAAACCTACCTTAGCAATACAGACACTGATTAATATTAGGAATGCTGATGTAATTGTTAATTTCTTAAAGCAAAAATAAAACCAAGTGTTCACGGTCAATGAACTGCCAATTATAGAGCTGAACGAAACATTTATTGCAGCTGGATGTCTTCTCCAAAGCTTCTATGTGATTACCAAGTGATTCATCATGCATCATGGGATATTTATGCAAAGTTATTATACAGAAATAGTCTCTTTTATCTTCCTTTCTATTTTAAAGTTTCACTTCTTCTTTCCAGCCACAGTCAAAATATTAGCACTAATCATTCTTAATGACTGACTTGAAAAAAAAATCCTCTTTTGGGGAAATGGTCAGTTTTTGCCAAAGGAAACTGCATGGCATATTCATGATAGCTTCTCTGAGCAGGTATAATTTAGCAGCAGGATTCAGTTCTGGAAGCTGGAGTGAAATAAATAATATTTCTGAGCATATGCAGAGTGCCTTCCCTTACTACCAAGAAAACCTCCAAATTTCGCTGAGATCAGCAATTGTGAGAGGCTGACAAAAAGGGCAGCAAGAAGCTTTCCAGTTGCAAGGAGTTGCAGCAACTGTATTTTGGCACAATAGTCACATTCCTGCTACTTCATCTAGACTAATAGCAATTAAAACAAAGATAAGTTTACATTTTTGTTGTTGTTAATTCCAATCAACAATAACCCCATTTTGTGTAGGGGAGGCACCCAGAGTATCTATGGCCAACCTAGGATTAAGGGAAAGAGCTCGTTTATAAAACAACAACAACAAAACATTGATAATAAATTCTCATATTAGGGAACAAGTATTGACCTCAAAGCAAAGAAACAAATGTGAGACAGCCTAGCACTTGGTTATAAAAAGAGACAGGTGATCAAGGAAGAGAGATAAGAAATACTCTGTTTATTCGAAAAGTCACAAGAAGTCAGATAGCAAAAAATGAAAGACTGAAAAACCCAAACCAAGTTGTTGCTGTTTTTTTTTTAAAAAAAAAGAGAGATTGAGTTACACAGTAGACTTGGTATATCAATGGATGAGTCAGAGACCCTTAGACCCTTAAAACTTTTATCTTCTGCGACTGCTCAATATTTTTTTGTCTTGTCTTGAGAACAATTTTCATTTGTGTTGTTCAGGGAGTCCATACTCCCATTCCCTGTAACCACACCGGTGAGTATCCTTTCTACCTCCCTAGGTAATATTTGTCTCTCTTCATTCTCTGTCTCCCTGTGATAGAAATAGTTAAAGTTGGAGACAATGACTGGCACAGGAAGTGCAATAGTGAGCACCCCTGCAATAGCACATAAAGTCCCCACTATCTTTCCCCCCAGGGTGGTAGGACACATGTCTCCATAGCCCACAGTCGTCATGGTGACCACAGCCCACCAGAAGCCATCAGGTATGCTGGAGAAATGTGACTCTGGTTCGTCCACCTCCGCAAAGTAGATGGCACTAGAAAACAGGATGACCCCAATGAAAAGGAAGAAAATGAGCAAGCCCAGTTCCCTCATGCTGGCTTTGAGGGTCTGTCCTAATATTTGTAGCCCCTTGGAGTGCCGGGAAAGCTTGAAGATACGGAAGACCCTCACCAGGCGAATAATCCTGAGAATGGCCAGGGACATGTTCTGTTGGCCGTTTAGCTCAGTCTGTTGAATCAGCTCCGTGGTGAGGGTCACAAAGTACGGGATGATGGACACAATGTCTATGATGTTCATAATATTCTTGAAGAACTCAGCCTTGCTGGGACAAACAATGAATCTGACAAACAACTCAAAGGAGAACCAGACAATGCAGGCAGTTTCTATCACAAAGAAGGGGTCTGTGAAGGTATTAGGGACCGCAATGACTTTGGTTAGATTGTTAGCTTCAGCCTTGAGATCCTTGATCTCCCTCTCATCTCTGAACTCAGGTAAGGTCTCTACACAGAAAATGATAATAGAAATGACAATAACCAGGACCGAGACCAACGCCACTCCCCTGGCTGCACTAGAGCTTTCAGGGTACTCAAACAGCAACCAGAACTGCCTGTGAAAGTCATTGGTTGGCAGAAGAGTGACAGGGTCCTTGATGAAGCCTTCATCCTCTCTGAACTGGTCCATGGCATCTTCGCCCAGCTCATAGAAAGTGATCTCATCAGCAAAGACATCTATAGGGACGTTGGCTGGGCGCCGGATTTTTCCTCCCGATTGATAGTAGTAGAGTATCCCATCAAAGCTAGGCCTGTTTCTGTCGAAGAAGTACTCGTTCCTCATGGAATCAAAGTAATGTATCCTCTTCTCAGGATCTCCAAGAAGGGTTTCTGGAAACTGATCGAGAGTCTTGAGCTGCGTCTCAAACCTCAGCCCAGCAATGTTTATGATGACTCTCTGGTCGCCCTCATCCATGCCCACATTCTCCAAGCCCAGGTGGTCACTGAACTCAGTAGACAATTTGGAGAATATGGTCTCATTGTTTGTGTTCTCACTGTTGATGAGAATTCTCCAGTTGGACAGGAGGCTGGTACAGCTGGGGTGCCCTTTGTGCGATTGGTCAGCAGCCCTGAGGTCATTTGAAAAACAAGGCTCTTCCGCTACCTCGTCGGTGTTGTCAAAACTAACCAGTGCCACCTCCATTTCCTTCCAAGTGGACACGTCCATCATATGGGGGTAATCAGATTAGCGGCATAAATCCCGAGGTTCGATACCGGCAGCTTGCGTCTTTCCCACGCTATGATGATCTGCAAGTGAACAGACAGAGAGACCGAGAGGATTTTATGTCTATGTGTCGCTTGCTCGCAAAGAATGAAATCAAACCGAGTCCAGGATAACTCATCTTCAAACAAACAGAATTAATTGCTTTTAATGCTATTAACTTAGTACTGCTGCTGTTATCCCTTCAAGGGAGGATTCGAGGAGGTGTTTCGCATGCACTCGTTATTTCTGCAACACGTCCCAGCACAGTGCTGAAGGTTATAGGGTTTTACAGGGGCAGTATCTCGGATGGTTTCCAGAAACCCAGCGCCTCTGCTCTTTTCCCAGGCACCGTAGGTTATCCCTTCAAATAAGAGTTTCAAAGCAAAGATCCTTGGGGCAGGAAAAGAGGACCTTAATATTTAATTTATTAGCATCTTTTTAGGACATGCTTTCCCCCCTTTCCTTGTTTGGGGTAGAGCTGAGTCAGGCAAGCAACAGAACCCTCAGTGGCCAGTTTGGATGAGTTCAGTCTTAACCTGCTTATGGCAGCTGCGCCCCCCCCCCAGTCATGCTTTCTGCTCCCAAACGTATGGGAAATGCATTGCTCTGGCTTCTTCAAAACAAGCAGAAGTTGCAAATTTTGCATACTTCCATGTGACAAAATGCTAAGAGGACAATATGCAGAGGTTCAGGTTCTTGCGGAAAGAAGCCTGTTTCCCATATGTCTGGAAGCAGAAACAGTGACTCATGGGAGGGTTATTTCCACATGGGCTCAGAGCAATCATCAAAGCCCCGAGAAGAAAATCAGTCGCCACTAGTAGAGGCCATTGTGAGCACTGGCCTGGACACACAATGCATTTTTTCTACCACTACTACTACTACTTCAACAACAAAGCAATTTAATAGCAGGACCAACACGTCAAGGGCAAAATCACACAAACTTGGATTTAAACTCATGGCACCCCAGAGATGCCAGTATCTGAGTGGTCCACAAATAATCTGGAAAAGGGTTTATAGAATTACAATGAAGTACAGTGGTACCTTGGGTTACAGACGCTTCAGGTTACAGACGCTTCAGGTTACAGACTCTGCCAACCCAGAAATAATATCTCGGGTTAAGAACTTTGCTTCAGGATGAGAACAGAAATCACTCGGCGGCAGCAGGAGGCCCCATTAGCTAAAGTGGTACCTCAGGTTAAGAACAGTTTCGGGTTAAGAACGGACCTCTAGAATGAATTAAGTTCTTAACCCGAGGTACCACTGTATGGACACTTTTGAGAAAGGAATTTGTGCTGCTACAATTATTGAAAAGTATGGCACTCCTCTATAACTGGGATAAAAAAGAGGAGCAAAAGTGCTGAAACAAATTTGGGAGGGGGTTGATTTTTGTAATAGAAATGTTTCGCTCAGCTTTTCAAATTCTCTTTTGGCTTGTAGACACCCAAAGTTCTGACAATCTGACTTTGGAATCTGATTTTTAGTTCTGTGTGGTGCTTGTTTGAGAGAAGCCAAACCATTTCCTCCCATGTCTGCACCGTTTTGTAACTATTTTCCCAGCACAGACAGCACCATTGTAAATGTACTTACACAAAGTCCCATGGAGTTCAATCAGACCTACATCCAGATAAATGAATATAGGATTGTAGCCTGAACACCTTACATTTACTCTTGTGATTTTTCCTGTAGAAAGCAAATTATGTCATGGTTGTGCTTGAGAAATATGGCTGAACTTCAGAGATAACTGTCTTAAGTATATAATGTGATGCAGCACACTCTTGATCATGGAGGCTGATTCCTGATATTCCCAAATGACATAGGACAAAGCCACCCTGTTCAGCATGCTATCTCTAGCTGCTGCAATCCCTAATGCCCTAGATAAAAGGTAAAGGTAAAGGGACCCAGGACCATTAGGTTCAGCCACAGACGACTCTGGGGTTGCGGCATTCATCTCGCTTTACTGGCTGAGGGAGACACTGTACAGTGCTCATGTGGTCAGCATGACTAAGCCGCTTCTAGAGAACCAGAGCAGCACATGGAAACGCCGTTTACCTTCCTGCTGTAGCAGTACCTATTTATCTACTTGCACTTTGACGTGCTTTCGAACTGCTAGGTTGGCAGGAGCAGGGACTGAATAATGGGAGCTCACCCCATCTCAGGGATTCAAACCGCCGACCTTCTGATCGGCAAGCCCTAGGCTCTGTGGTTTAACCCACAGTGCCACCTAGATAGGAATGGACAAAACTGTCAATTTCAGTTATCTACCTTTCCCATTTTAAAATTCAGTTCTTCACACTTCTGGGGGGGGGGGAATCCTCATGAAAAACTGTTTGCATTTTAATGCAAATGTCCTTCAATAAACACATTTTGATGTGCACTTTTGTCTAACATACACATTTCTGCAACCAATTTTCTGTAATATAATGTGTTTAAGATGTTATTTCCATTAATACATGCATTTTATGCACATTTCTCCCCAATATATGTATTGTTTCATTGCAGAACTGTATCGCAAAATTCAGAAAAGTGTAAATTGCTTAATTTCAGTTCATATATTGGTTTGAGAAGTGGGAATTAGGTAGTTTCTCATTAAAATGGGAACAAAATCAAATTTCCCCTCTGCCCCTAGCCCCAGAGAAGGGTTGGGGAGTAGTCAAGATCTTGGAATTGCTATGCACCATTATTATTATTATTGGTCTACTCAAAAATATCTGGTACACTGAGAAGGAGCACTGGAGTGGCTCTACTGGGGTGCCTGTGCAGCCCCTGCCTTTTTGTTATACCTCTACACTGTTCCAGAAAATGGCAATAACACTAGTGTTAGGAAGGTAGCTCTGTAGCCCTGGTCCATCTCACTGACCACTCCTGAATGAGCCCAATCCCTCCTCTACAGGAGTACATAGAAACAGATATGAAGAATGCACACTATTCAGAGTTGTGTGACCATAGTTCCCGCCACCCACCATATTTGGGAGCTAAATAAGAATTTTTTTAAAAAAAACTTGATGTCTGTGTGCAGTCCTAGTGGCTAAGAGGCTGGCTTTTTTGCACTGGGTGCATGTAGATGCATGTGCATATGTTTGTATATGGCTCTCTTTAATGCAAGGATGGGGATCCAGAACTGAATATCCTTCCATGTGCCACTTCGACAGGTGGGTGGGGTCGCCCATCTGCCAGTCATCTGATGTCACAGGACACCAGGTGATTCAAATTAAAACCTGTGACTATAAAGAATCAGGAGCGCTCCTGATTTTTCCTTTAAAGCTATGGCTTGAGTTAATAAATAAATAAATAAATAAATAAATAAATAAAGTTACAGCTGCACAGATTCTTCCTTTTCAACCCATGGCTTCAAAGGAAGAATGGCACATACTCTCTCTAAGCAGGCTCCCAATTCTTCCTTACCAGCTTGAATTCACTGCTTTTTTAATTTGTTGCATTTTCTGTCACAATTCAAAACGTTCGGAACTCAAGTAGCAAACTCCTAGTTTTCTTTTCTTTTAATTTTGCACCACATCGTTTTCTGTCATACATACACCTGGCATCACAGAACATCAGGTGGGCATAGCCTGGGCCAAATCACAGCATCGGCAAAATGCAGTAGGTGCTGGGCATTGTTAGGACCATAGAACAGAGGTTCCTCATTGCTGCTTTGATGGAATCCAAAATCTGCTGCATTACTCTGCCTTGGCCACACCAGCAGCCAGGCAACACAAAGGGAAAAGCTATTGTTACTGAAAGCAGTCACTTCGCATCCATCTGCAGATGCTACAGGGCTCTGTTACCTTCTCCCTCTTACTATGTGAAAGCAATACTTTGATGATGATGATGATGATGATGATGATGTCACAGCACACCAAATTAGCCACAGCTCTCCCCTTAATGGAGGAAAGCAGAGCTTGTTCAGCCTGTGTATGTACAAATGACTGGTGAGTCTTATCTGTGCGTATTGGTTACAGTTTGCCGTCGCCACTATTGCCGCACTCTCTCAAGATAGTAATACAATACACCATTGTCTGAGAATGGCGAATGGCAGATGAAGTTCTAGAACCACCAGACAACCAGACTCATGTGCCAGTGAAACTGCCGATATGAAACTGTTTCCAACCCGAGTAATTGCAGCTGTGTCCATTCTGTGAAATGACACTTACAAACATCTCCCCACTCATTTTCCCCGTGTATGGTAATCAGATCACCCTTTCCATACACCTGAGCAAAACGGCCTTCATGCTTTATGGAAGACTACCCACTATCAACTTAAAAGGGAATATTTAGGGGGTTCTGGGGTCCACGGACACAGTAGATGTGGTCTTCCTTTTTCCTCAACCTTCACAAGGAATGTTACCTCCCTGCTGCACTGTGAAACTGCTTATGTTTTGCACATTGTAGACAATGGACACAATACCAGAGGAGTCTCTTGCCCAAGTCCAATCGGAATGAATGGGAGCGATATGGAGACCACAGTCATAGATAACTCTGCATGAGCCCTTTTTACTGGAATTGCCATCCTTTGCACACACATGTTTTATGAAGAATCAAGATGTTTAGGCCCAGCCTTTGCATTCTAGTCCCCCCCCCTCTGTTTTTAATCTATATTTCTCAGGCCAGTTGTTGTTGTTCTTTTGGGATGAACTAAGGTGAATCTAGGGGAGTGCAATTGGTTTGGTAGCACTGGTTGCACAACTTCTGGGGCACTGAGGCAGGCGCCACAACTATTGACACCCAATGGAAAGTAAGAGGTAGTGCCAGATTTTGGCATCACACAGGGCAGCACTGAAATTTGAGATGTCAAGGTCTACTACTGGGTGGGGGGAATAAAACATAGTTTAGGTGCTAGCTTGTCTGTGTGCACATGCAAAGTTCTTTTGATGCAATTGAGGAATACTGTACCATTTAATTAAAAGCTTCCTATTTGCAGCTTCTGCTCATTTGCTATCTCTTCCTGTTCTGTGCAACATAGTTTTTTACCTTTTTACCTGCTTGGAGGGATTTAAGTACTGGCTTCCTTCCACTATTTTACTTCCATAGCAAAATAATGCAAGGAAATCAATATTCATACTTACACCCAGACACGAACTTATATAGCTGTAATAGAAGCTGAGTATCTAACAAGCATCAAATACTCCCAACTGCATCAAAGAAGAAACAAGAAAATGGGAAGATGCTGCAGGGAAGAAACTTTTAATTAAGCTCTACTAAGCAGGATTAACTTCTTTAGTATGCATTATGGAAACATTATTGGCCATGTGGATTGCCTTGGCTCAATAATACAGCATAGGAGAACATCCTAACTGTACCATTTGCACCTGCTGTGAAGATTATCGTAGGATCAACATTGATCAGTACCATACTCTGCTCTGCCATAAATGAATGCATCAAAGGCAAACACAGGAACACCAGCCGTCACGTGGACATGCTTCTCTTTTCCACTGTATTTTTCTTGTTGCTAATGTATGGAAATGCACACTTTAGCTGCAAAGCTAACTGCAAAACTTACTCATAGCTAACTGCAAAAAAGAAAAAAAAAAACTAACAAAGGAAGCCAGGGGCTGCTGGCCCTATTCATGGACTAATTAAAGATATTAGTTGGCATCCTTTTCAGAAAAGAAAAGTACAATGTATTTGCAATGCACAAGGAAACATGCAATATCTAACTTAGTTTTCAGCATTGATTTCAAAATGGAAAGTTGTCTCATTTACTCCTCTCTGTAAATCATTCAACAGCTGCTTCCCAGAATCTGATTAACTAATACTCTTTATCTTAAATCCTCTGCTGGAAAAAAAATAAAGGTCATTTTAGGAGGTAGAGTGTTTCTCCCATCACATTCTCTTTGTAAATTAGTATATTTATGCTGTGCTTTCTCTTTCTCCGCCCCCCCCCCTCGCAACAAGCTCTTGCCCTTGTCCCATCCCAAAATGCAGTTACATAAAATTGGTCTCGCTTCAGAGAAGAAGGAGCTCTCGGGTTTCTCCAGTGACTAAAACTCACTGTAAATGGGGGGAAAGCACCAAAATAGATGCAGCAATGCATCGTTTTGTCCCCACCTCACCCCACCCCAATTGCTTAGTCAAGATGACCAGTGAGTTTTTAAAAGCAAGTAACCCTCTGTAATATACTTAGCCTCGGGACTTACCGGTACAAGG
This sequence comes from Zootoca vivipara, assembly GCF_963506605.1. NCBI lineage: Eukaryota > Metazoa > Chordata > Lepidosauria > Squamata > Lacertidae > Zootoca > Zootoca vivipara. The sequence goes on along the minus strand of NC_083282.1, from coordinate 47,695,089 downwards.
CTGAGACGCACCAAAGCTCAATGCATCTGTCACATGAAACAATATTACAATAATATTTTTTTTAAAAAAAAAACTTAGAGGGGAGAAAAAAGATAATTCACACCTGCCTTTGCTAAGTTCTTCCGAATAGGATAAAGGCAGCAGGCAGGCAATGTAACTGACACAGCTCTCTTCTATTTTATTAACTTTACATCCAGATAGCTGGTACCTAAGAGGCTGCAGTAGCATATGGTGCTGTAGCCCAAAACTTTACCCCCCTGTTTTTCATGGGAAGAAGAAAAGAAAAGAAAAAGAAGACTTTCATCTTATTGTCCGGCTGGCTTCAGGAAGAGGAGCTGAGAAGTATAGTTAATGCTCGAGATGCAGCAAAGTCGCCTTTGAAAGATGTTGATGAAGTAGCCGGGCTTGGTGGAAATAGCAGGTAAGATCAAATAACCTCCGGGACAATCTCATCTCTTATCCCATTCCACTCCTTCAATATGATCACCCTAAACTGCTTATAGAATCATCCCGCCTGCAATATTTGATATCCTTGTAGTCTAGGCAGGAATACATTTACTCCAACGAGCTCCCATATGCACCACGGGAGGAAAAGCTGGAGCATTTCCCTGTCCCTCACGAGGAGCATTGGCTCAAATAATGTACTCTGCCAGGTTTCAAAACAGAAAACGTGCATGCTTTTCCCAGACCCTCTCAGAATGCGCCCTTCTGAGGAAGTTGCATGCACATCAGTGTTGAACGGATGTTTTGCATTGCTTCAATATGTGGTGTTTTGTTTTGAATGTGTCTTCATTCCTTTTCTGTTGTTATTTACAGCCAATCTTTATCCGGAAACTATATATTTTAAAGGTACTGAGCTAGAATAGCAGCCCACTGCACCCCCTGCCCCATTCCACAGCTGTTCCTGTCATCCACCCTTCTGTTCCATGTGCCGTAGCCAGCAGAACTCCAGATTCACTGCATGGGGGAAAGAACCAGGGCACACATGGAGAAATTATTTTATTATAATCAGTTATTTATGTAATGGTTATTAGCATAAAGGGCATTTCAAGTACATGTGTGGCTCTCAGTCATCAGGACTTCATAAGTAAGCAGTGAATGCAAGGTTTGGTGGGATATACATATATATAACCTGCAACCACCCTGCAAGGTAGGTCAGTTATATTATTTTCTTTCAAACATGGGAAGCTGCCTTGCCCCAAATCAGGCCAATGGTCCACCTAGCTCAGTATTGCTGGATAAGTGTTTAATAGTTGTTGTATTTGTATTCGTTTAAAAACCAATAAAAAATTGTTAACTGGTAATAGCTCTCAGTGGTCTTTCTTGGGCTTACCGGAAGATACCAGGGATCAAACCTGGGAGCTTTTGCATGCAAAGGGCTGTATTCTGCCATTACGCTATCCCCAAATGGCAGGTGAGGGCAGAGGTTAGGAGAAACAGAAGCTTGCCTATGGCTGGGGCAAGGTTAGAACCAGGGACATCAAAGTTCATTGTTCACACTCTTCTTAGTCATGATGCTACACCAGCTCTTACATAGCATCATCAGTGTGCAAGGCACTTCAAAGAAGAGTCAAAGAAGCAAACGAGAGAGATCTCTGCCCCACGGAGCTTGCAATCTAAATTTCAAAGGTGGACACAACAAGTGAAGAGGAGCAAAGAGGAAGGGGAACAAATGTGAGCTGCACATACTTATTAGGGAAGCTTATAATGTTTAACAGACCATTGTATTTTTATATATTGTTGGAATCCGCCCAGAGTGGCTGGGGAAACCCAGCCAGATGGGCGGGGTCTTAATAAATTTATTATTATTATTATTGAATTGTAGAGTTGGAAGGGAACATGGAGGTAAATAATAATTTATTTATCCCAACTAGTCCAACGATCTGTAACGCAGGAATAATATGGCCCCTGTGGGGCTTGAACCCATGAACCTGAGATTAAGAGTCTAATGATCTGCCAACTGAGCTATCCCAGGTTATGCTTTGGTTCATTTGGCAGTGAGGTGAGGAATGGTGTGGGAGACCCAGTGGCTGCATCCTGCATTCTTGGTGCTTCAGAGTTTTAAAGGTGACATGACCACCCTATGCACGATAACAGTGGGAAGAGGAAACCCTCAGGAACACTTGCCGCTATATGTCCATACAGAGTCAGGAACAACAGTCAACCCCCCTTTCCTTGGCAGATGTATCTGCATATTACAAGTGGCTGAATCACCTGTCCCAGGTGTGCATGTAAAATGTTCAGCAGTTACACCCGAACAACTTAACGTGGGAAGCAGCATTCAGAATGATCCTGGCCCCCTCTGAGGCCTTTTGCTCAGATATTGCAGCTAATCCCTGATGCTACTCAGTATTTCTCAATGGAGAGGGTACCAGGCAGAGAGCTTGCTCACAGACTTTCCATTTCTAAAGGACCCCATAACATTTCAGCCCAGAGACCTGATCTCAACGCAAAGCACAAAAGCAAAGATTAATAAACACTCAGTTAGGTGTGCCTACCTCTCGCCTGAGACCATGAGGACAGCAGGCTCCTTTAGCTAGGGTGCGCTCACACTCACTTTGAGGCAGCCGTAGCCACTCTGAATCCAACAAGCAGCTCATTTTAGTCCAGGTTCCTGCCACAGATAGTGGTCAGTGCCTTTCGGACAGCGGTTATGACTCAAGCCATAACGCTGTGAGTGTTTATATCCTTTGCAAATAAATAAATAAAGGAAATGACTTCTATAATGAAGCTGTGGATTAAGCTTACTATTTATACACTTAGCTAATATTTGCCCTCCTTTAATCCTGTTAACCTCTTTGCCTCGGTATCATACTGTTGCAGTGAGTTCCACAAGTTAGATACATCTCTTGGAATATTTTTTTTAAAAAGGATAGGGTTCCTATTTATAAAGCTCAGTAGTTATTAGAATTCATCAGAATAAATTAATTGTGTAATACAGAGTTACATATTTCACATGCATGGAATATGATAGCTGGTTACTAAAATTGGCTGTTTTTTTGTGTTATGAAACATAACAAATGATAATTCAAGGACAGTAATGGGCATTTTAATACGTACTGCTTCCCTAAATGCTGACTTTCATGTGCCTATATTAATCAGTATTTTCACAGCCAGAACAATTTATATGGCTTTTAAAGCCCCGCATATTTTCAACTGCATATCTGCTGTTGTTATTGTAGGGTTGCATATAATAATAATAATAATAATAATAATAATAATAAATTTATTATTTATACCCCGCCCATCTGGCCGGGTTCCTCCAGCCACTCTGGGCGGCTTCCAACAAAATATTAAAGTACAGAAATCCATCAAACATTAAAAGCTTCCCTAATTCTGACTAAACTGTGTGAAGCAGTGGAAAACAGAGGTGCCTGGTGTGCTCTGGTCCATGGGCTCATGAAGAGTCGAACACGACTAAACGACTAAGCAACAACAGTAATATTTATTTTTGCTGTTTAATGCTGCTGTATAGTTTTTATCATTTTTTGTTGCTGTGATTCGATTGTTGTATCTGATTTGATGTTGTCAAACCTCTGGATTCTGTCTGAAGAAGGCTAGGATGGGGGTTTGGGGGGTTTCCCCCTTAAAGCAACAATGAATGTGTTCCCTGGGGTGGTGGTCTTACCCCTGGGCAGGTAGTCATAATTAATGGAGTTGTGAAGGGTGGTGGGATCAGTGCATTATTCCTTATTTGTTAATAGTTCTTTGCTTCTGGAATTCTTGTAGCCTAACAAAAACTGGATCCTAGCACCACTCACCAATGAAAACTACTGTATAGGTCCTGGGTGCACGGAAGCCAATCTGAGTCTTCCTGGAGGACAAAAACAGGAAATCTTGCCCTGCCTCCAGTCATGCATGCACATCTTTAACATTGGCAAAAGGCTACCAGCAGTAAAGATTCAGCACCACTTGCTCAAGCATGTCAACTGCTATTTGGAACGCTTGGTCATCATTGCCTTAAAAGGCCTTTTCTGTGAAGTTTCTCATTTAAGAAATCCATTGGCTATTGGTCCTCATTTCAAGCATTTAGTGTTGAGTTTTGACCTCTGATGACATCCCCCCCCCCCAAAAAAATGTGCTAATGAAGCAGATTATACTGGGAAGAGTTGGAGCAAGTGAGGTTTGCATCTTTTCCAGGTGATTTGTGGATGGTTCTTCTGCTAATCCACACACACTTCAAAGAAGAAGAATGGTCAACAATATTTTAAATATTGCCAAGGGTTGTTGTGTAACTATATGTGCTTCTTGTAATGTGATTTCTACCTTAATTCTAAGCACTGAGAATGTGTGATGTTTTTAAAATCTGATTTGATCTTAATCAAAAGTAATCATAGCTGCCAAGTTATCCCTTTTTTACAGGGATTTTCCCTTATGCAGAATAGGCTTCCTCGCGAGAAAAGTGAAAACTTGGCAGCTATGAAAGTAATCAACATATGACATACTCATTATTATATTCATATATTTGTAACACAGTACAAGTATTACCTGCAAGGATGAAAACAGGCTTCTCTAACTCAATATTCTGCCTTAACTCACCCTTACTGAAATCAGTGAGTCCAAAAAGGACTCAACTTTGGGTGATCATGCCAAAATTTAACAATTTGTTACAACTGATTTCAAGTCCTATTTCTAGCTGCAGTTTAATTTGATTATACTTTTTTCTGTTTCAGGGTGGAGGCAACAGAGATGTTTCATGGGAAACTATGTGTGTTATTCTGTCCTTGAAAGAATTTCTGGCACATGAAGAAGCAAAATGGACGACGCCTCATTTCTCAAAAGGACAATGAGCATCTGCCAATAAAGCTATAGAGGATAGCACCAAACATGTCAACGGTTTAAAGACTATGGCTTTGTAGTTGGTTAGTTCATTTTTCTCTACATCAACACCTCCGCTACTGTGTAGTGTTTGCTTGGACAGCACAGAGGAAATCCTGGGTGTCTTTACAGCCACAATCAGAACAGAGAAATCCAGCTGCATCCCTACTGCCAAGAAATTGGTTAGTAGTGAGTTCAAGACACACAAAAGGAAGCACTTTATGCAATTCATAATTAATTCATGCAATTATTGCGAGCTGTGTTGATGGACACTAGTTCAGATAGCTTTGAAGAAGCACCAGGCAACATTTATGAAGAATAGGCCCATCAACATCCATTAGCCACGATAGCTAAACATGGAACCTCTATACACAGACCAGATTTCCGATTACCAGTTGTTGTGGTCAAACAATCCAAGCTTCCCAGAGGCATCTAGCTAGAAGACATAATGTTCTGCTAGATGGAATTATTAGTCTGATCCAACAGAGCAATTCTTACTATTTTCAAGATGTATCTCCACTAAAGGAATAAGTGAATCTAGACCAATTTTTAATGTGATACGTGATTCCTAGCTTAATGACCTTCTTCCCAGGGATTTCCAATTGACCCTATCAGTGCTGGTCTTCAAAGAGGTTTGGAAGACCCACCTCTTCCAGCTAGCTTTTTAATTAAAATGACCTCATTAAAGTAGCTTTAATAACTTAAAAAGGTTCTTGCAGTTTTTCCAGTCATATTTCCATGATGTTGTGTGCTGTTTATTATTTGTAAAATAAAACATTACCTTAAAAAGAGAAAAAAGAATATTTTATTAAGGTTGTTGGGATTATAAGAGTATTAGTTTTAGTCTGCTGGCTTATGTCCTGTAAGATGACCTTAAAACCACAGTGTTCTGTGGATTTTGTTTTTGCTTATTAAAATTATGAGAACTGCAAAGTATGTCTGGTCTTTCCTATTGTGTGATTGATTCTAGAAGTTCTTTAGGTTAGTTTAATGGAGTCACCGTAATGATGTGAAATAACGATGTACCTGCAGGTACATCAGAGCAGTGGAGAAAGTGAAAATGCAATGGCTTCGCCCTCTTTCACTGTCTGAAACCCTTTTAAATTGGGGCAGGATCTCTGGAATGTATGATCCCTCCGTTCTAGATGTTTCACCATTCCTCCCACAGCCCATGGAAGTAGCCCCTATGAATGGGTTGGTTTAGCCCTCTAAGGTCAGAGTCAATCAGTAGGAAGGTAAAAGGAGGGAGTTGAAGCTGAAGCTTCTTTTGCTGGTGATAAGAGTTCAGAAAGTTTTAACAGACCAGAAATATTTCTTCAACTCCGCGGCAGAAGTTTGCTTTATGTCTGCATTGGTGTTGCTTTCTGAAAATTTATAAAGATGAAGATGCTCACAGAGGAGTGGCAGGTACATAGATATGAGAATATATATATATATATGTTTTGGTGTCAGGGCAGGGATGGATGTTTAGGACTCAGTAATGACAAAGACAGCGCCTGAAGCCAAATAATTTGCAGCTGTGCCAATACCACCACACCACTTGGTGTGATTTTTCAACTACATTGTAAGTGTGATGCATCTAGACACAGAGAAGTAAATGTAGACTCAAACCAGACTCAAGAGTTCTCCGTAAAGGCCCATGATGAGAGTCCTGTCATGAAGTTCTATAAAAAACTTGCTTAACAAACTATTGTCAACTCTTGTGTGGAGCTTGTATCAATAGTCATGTTTCAGCACAAGAGAACATGAGAGCATATTTCCTGACTCACCATCAGTATTGACCTGTATATCTGCTGCAAGACAGGAATGCTTCATATGAGCAGTACAACATCAGAAGAGGGAGCTTGAGCAAGATTGCAGCTTGTCCATGATTTGAAACATTTGACCTTTTAAGAACGGATGTACTGGCTCTTAGGCTGCTTGCACTGCCAGAATGGCATAGAAGAACTTCGCTGTGCGAATCAGATTCTCGCCCAGTACTGGTGATGCCTGCCAAAACTGCTTCAACTTGAAACCTCCGGCGCAGAGGATTGTCTTGTTGTGTGAGCAGTGACAGCCAGACTTGTTTAATCCTCCCCCAGTTTGCACATTTTATTCAGATTTTTGCTTTATAAATAAAAATCAGATTAACAAAGAACCTGGGACACCCAGTACACGCCATGAGACGGAGGAAATCTTTCTGATACCCATTCAGCACATATTAATCAACCATGGATTAACCGGGTCAGCCTGTAATTTAATAACGAGAGAGATCAAAGCTAAAAAGCAGACTTTCCACATATAAAAAGCAGCTAAAAACCATCAGCCGTTAGAGCCCGCTATCAGTTAAGTGAAACTACATGTGCTTTCACAATGGCATTTGGGCTTGCCCTAGAAAAACAAGAACTCTGTTTCATAGCAAGTATTTTAGTATGCTCCTCAAAAATCTTTCTCAGTAATATTACAAGATGCAGAACTGTGAGCAGCCAAGTGCCTGATAGGAGTTTTGGTGCCCTCTCTGAAGATTTGAGATTCTCGGTCACACAGGAACCACTTTATATATTCTCCCACCAATGAGGAGGGAGCACCAAATTGCTTCTGCAGAGACTACAGCTTCTACAAAGGTATCATCTAATTGTCAGAGTTGGCTAAGGCCTCTCTGGCTGTGGGGGGTCACTCTTCTGCTTTTTGCACAGCAGTGGTTTTGGTGAAGATGACTAGATCTTGTGAGATGTCTCCCCGAATAGATGACAATGAAGGTCCGGCTAGAAACTGCTCTAGATTTGAGGGTGTCTTGTTCAAAGTGAACCCTGGATGGGCTCTCTCCTGTGTGAACAGTCCTACTGGGGCTTACCTGGTGGAAACAGGCAGCAGCACTCTGAGCAATACAAGAAGCAGTATTGAGTGATTGAGATTGGCCACCAATTTAATTTCTCATAATGTCCCAGAATGGTACTACACCAGGGGAATTGTGGGACATTAATATGGCAGCTGGATGCAGCTGGGCAGGACTGGGCCTGCCATGCCCTGCCTTGCAGCAGGGTAAATCAACCTGCTAAGACAATACCCTAAAGGCAAAATGGAGACAAGAACTGGTATCTGATTGGTGCAACCAGACTTTTTAAAGTGTTGGCCCTAGAAAATGCATTTAATTTCCAGTTTAGGCAAGAAAATGTATTGGACTGGCAATGTGGGTAGGGGGACCCATTATATCTACTTGAGCCCATGAGAAATCTAGTAAGCCTTGGGGGGCAGGACAAGATCTTCTGAAAGATTCCTGTTGAATCAAATCAATATTACTGCTCTCTGATCTCTGCTTCTTGTGCATTTTTAGCATGGCAGAAATTTTCTGGCAAAGCAGCACCGTAACAATACATTGCTGTAGGAAATGTTTCACTTAAGATCAGTCAATGTATGCTTGCAGTCAGAAAACATTTAAGTGAGGTTGGATGGCCATTTGTCATTTATGATCTTGCTGAGATTCCTGCATTGCAGGGGGTTGGACTAGATGATCCTTGGGGTGACCCTTCCAATTCTACAATTCTACAATTCTGTAAAGTGCCAATGGTCTGAAGATTCTATTGCTGCTCTCAAGTTATGCTTTAGAGGGGAAGCCAAGGGAGCCACCTAGCGGCACCTGAAAGCGTTGCAGTAAAGCAAGAACAAAACTTTTACCGTAATTAATTGCAACTGATGCTCGCAGAGCAACTTTTCAGAATGGGGGAGTGCTAGGTTCTAAGCGAGAGGCCTGCCCCTTTAAGGCCTTCCATCCCTCAAGGAAAGGGGCAGAGCTTGGAATGGGTGAAATGACCCTGGGAGCAAATTCTTCACTAGGAGATCATCTTGGAAAAGTTGCCTTGCTGCATCACATCCCACATCGGAGTCTTGTTAGGACTAGGACTGGCAATACTCCCATTTTTAAAGCTGGTGGTCAGTCAACACCACATCATGTGGTAGCAAATTCACTATGGTGAAGAGATGCGCTTTCCCTTGTCTGCCAGAATCTCATGTTGACTTGCGTCTACAAGAGTAGCTTCTAAAGGTAAAAGGTGTGGCCTGCTCACTGGCTCTACATTTCTAGTGGCTATTGGCAAAGACATTTACTTTGTTGTGGGATAAATGACATGGCTACACATGCCTTTCAGTTTTATTTTTATTTTTTTATGCTTTCAATGTGTTTATACCATTGCATTTTTTTTTAACCTGAAGACAATTCTTTAGCAATTTGTGGGGGTAGAGTTGAAAGTGACAGGTAATTTATTAGAAATAGGAGGAGGGTGACAGCTCTTACTTTAAACAAGGTGTCCAGGGGGGTTATTTCTTTCACATACATACAGCCTGAAATTTCTAAGAAACCTGCCTACCCTCTCAGAAACAGCAATCCCCCCTCCCCCCCTCTTTCTTTCTTTCTTTCTCTCTCTCTCACACACCACAACATACTGCTTTTTCACTGTTTGGGGATCAGGGCTTTTATGAGGTGACATAAGCCTGAGTTGCCAGAGCAGCATATTGCAATTTTTTGCTTTGCTTTTGAAAAGTAACTTGCCTAATTTAATATACAAAACACATAGGAGACACAGGGGCGTAGCCAGGGGGGCAGATGGGGGCCGTTGCCCCCCTCTAGAAGCAAAAAATAAGCGTGGCAAAAGCGGCTCCCCGACCTCCTCCCCGCTCCCTCCCTGGCTGTCTCTCCGGCAAAGCCTCTCAAAGGGGAGGAGTTGTGAGCGGGAGCCGGTTCCCTGCGTTGGCAAGGGGGCTATCAGCTCCTTGCCTTAGCCGTCCCAGCTGCCACGCCCTGCCTACTGCACCCAGCCAATAGGGCTGGCTCGGGGGTGGGGTTTAGTTGCATTCAAACAGCCGCGGCAGCCCTGAGCCATCCTTCTTTATTGCCTCCAGTCCTCCTTCGCTCAGCTGACTACCTTGGGCTTTGAGCCGGCAGCACCTCACCGCTCGCCCCTTTCGGCTTTCTGCGGGGGGGGGGTGTTCTTGTTTCAGAGGCTTTTTTCTTTGCTTCTGCCTTTTAACTGCTTTTTTCTTTGTTCTGCCTTTTAACTGCTTTACAGTTTAGCAAAGGCTTTTGGTGGGGAGGGGTGCATCTGGGAGCGTGGCTGAGCGTTTTTCCCTTCCTGCATCTGGGAGTGTTTTATCCCTTCCTGCTGCTGCTTGGCCTGGCTCCTCCCCCATCTTTGCCTCTGTTGGGATTAATAACATATCTTTGTGGGGCGTGTGTGTGGCTGAGGGAAGCTGCACAGCTGTTTTATTTTATTTTATTTTAGTTGTCTTTGTGGGAGTGTGGCTTCCCTCCCCCCATCTTCGGCCAGTGAAGGTCAGCCTAGCTCGTTGGGGCAAGTAGTTACGGTAGCTTTATTGTGACTTTATCTTGCCTGCTCAGTTGTCCTCTTGCCCAGCCACCTAAATTGCTCTCAATAGTTATCATTGTCTGAGCCTGCAGCGTCAATTGCCTATCATTCTCGTCGCCTAGCAACCAGTGTTTCAGAGGGATTTCTCATGGAATCTGTGAGTGTGGTTGGTTGGGAGAGCCCTTATACAGTTCCTGTTTAGTCGTGTCCGACTCTTTGTGACCCCATGGACCATACAGTTCTCACGAGCCTTTTAAAGAACAGAAACTTCTGCACTGTAGCCAAAGCCAATTAAACTGCTTTTTAAGGTATCTTAAGTTCTATCTTAAATGGTGTGACTCACCCTGGGGACTGTTCCAGGAGTTTAAAAACTGCACAAGCTACTGGCTAGTCAAAGCTACTCCTTTAACAGAGCATGCAGTAGAGAACACTTTCTCTCCCACATTCCTTATGCACTAAGGCAAGCAAACCAAAAAAGGGACAATAAAATTAGGTCCCTTTTCACTAGATCACCATAAATTCAAACCTTGAGGAAAAAGAAAAGAAAAAAGACACAAGGTGCAAAATTGGTTATTGCTGCACCAAGAGTCAGGCCTTTGTGATCTTGGTGTGCATATGATTATTTCAGACCTAATTTGTGCATTCTGCTAACACAAAAGTTCTTGCAGGTCCTAAGTGATCTTTCAATGCAGAAGGAACACACTCATTAGTTTTTTTTCACCTTCTCACCTGCCTTCATTAAGGCATACCCTTTACAATCCCAATTGAACAGCAGGGGACATTATGAGCTGACTGAGAAGCGTCCCCCCCCCCTTTGTTAACATGTGTTTCTCCCCTCCATCACTGAGCACCAGAGAAGAGTGCTGCATGTAGATCATCTTTTCATCAAATTTGTACAGCAAAAAGGGTTGTTTTTGAATGCTTTAAGAATAAATAAACAAAGCCCTGGGAAACTGAAGTAAGAAGATAGAGAAATTGGATAACAAATCCCCCTCCCCCAGAATGTATCTAAACTGCGCCTCGTGACTACATAAACATCAGTATCAAAAAAATTTCCCAAATGGGTTTGGGGAGCTGTGAATTCTGAATTTTCTGAAGCAAACTTAAGACATGTTTATCAATTCAAAGGTATGGATATAGATCACTCAAAACCACAAAAAGGGGGGAAATGTATCCTGCAACTAAAACAACAACTCTAATGTAGATTTATTTTGTTATAAAAATGCACACACCATGGTTTTGTTTCTGTTGGTTATTCTTCACATTCGGCTTTCCTTGTTCTTTGTATGCATGAAGACAACCCTTAATACCAACTTTTTAGATGGAAATAATATGTATCGGTCTCTCTTCTGCACACCTTTGCTGAGTATTTTAATCATAGTATCACAGAACTGGATGGTTGGAAGGGACCCCCAAGGGTCCTCTAGACCAACCCCCTCCAGTGCAGGAATCACACCACAAGCATCTCTCACAAAACAAGTTTGCTGCATCTTCCCTGTGAACAGGCCTTCAGATACAACAGAATAACAGAACCATTCACAGAGTTGGAAGGGAACCACCAGGGTCATCTAGTCCAACCCCCTCCAATGCAGGAATCTTTTGCCCAACATGGGGCTTGGAACCACATCCCTGAGATTAAGAGTGTAAGCGTGGTGGTGTCAGCTCCCTTAAAAAAGGTCAGCAACTCTGGGGAACCTTTCATTAAAAAGGTCAACAACCTTGGGGTTCCCCCCCCCTTAAAAAAGGTCAACAATTCTGGGAAAGGGCAGGCGCCGGAGGGATCGTCGGATATGCTTAAGACGGCCCTGGGTGCCAATGCGGGGAGGGCGCTGCAAGAAGGGGGCTCCACTGCCACCTAGGTGGAAAAGTTCACCACTGCATCGGGCCAACGGGGAACTGACTTGGAGCAGCCAGCCTCCTGAACCATGGCTTGCCGCCCCCCCTAGTTTTGATCCTGGATACGCCCATGAGGAGACCGTTCTTCATCACTATTCTGAAATACAGTGGTACCTCGGGTTACAAACACCTCGGGTTAAAAACACTTTGGGTTACAGACTCCGCTAACCCGGAAGTAGTACCTCGGGTTAGGAACTTTACCTCAGGATGAGAACAGAAATCGCGTGTTGGCAGCGCAGCGGCAGCGGGAGGCCCCATTAGCTAAAGTGGTACCTCAGGTTAAGAACAGTTTCAGGTTAAGAATGGACCTCTGGAACGAATTAAGCTCATAACCAAGAGGTACCACTGTACTTGAGATTTTGTTTTGATGGCTGCAATTTTGGCTATTAGTCAGAAACTATATGAATCAGCTGGCACTGGTTGTTTTTCAAATCCCATGGAATAGCTATTAACAGTGTCACACTAACATACAATATTGCCGGTCATTCAGCTCCTCTTTTCTTTTTCCCAGTTCAGGTACAAAATATAGCAGTGACTCAGAGAGCAGTAAGGAAAAGGGGCAACAACCTCCACTTGCCTTGCCTCTCCCTCTAAATGGTGTGGATTGAGCCCACAAGCAAATGGGAAGTAGTGACGAAGACAAAGTGGTGTCACTCAGTTAGGAAGACTCTTGAAGTGAGATTGCTCAAGCCCTACCTCAGGGGTGGGGAACGAGATCTGGCCCATGAACCAGATTGGTCAGCCCTCGACCCTCTACAGGCCAGCTTTGACCACCCACCAGACAACCACCTGAGATCACAATGCCGGGTGATTGACACCTGGGAAAGTTCAAAGGGGATCACTGCAAGCACTGATGGCTGATTGGTGTGGTTACAGCGACCACCTTTCAAGGCGCAGTCCCAGAGGCTTGCTCCGTTAGCACAAAGCAGTTTGCATCAAAAGGGCTCGTTAAGATGTAGGGAACAAGCCCACCTCACCCCCCCTCCACAAAAACCTGGAGGTGACACTGTTGTAAACAGGGCCGTCTTAAGCGTATTTGGCGTCCTGGCGCCGTGGTTCGAAGATCCCTCCCTCCCCCCCCCCCCGTTCCCCAGCGTGGTTGGCGGGCGGGCGCAGCCTGCCACAGGCACAGCCGCACGGCACCCCCCCTGGCAGCCTGGCGGCCTGCGCCACCCAGCCTTGCCTTAGAGCCGGCCCTGGCTTTAAAAAGCTTACCATAAAGGTAAAGGTAAAGGGACCCCTGACCATTAGGTCCAGTCGTGACCGACTCTGGGCTTGCGCGCTCATCTCGCATTATTGGCCGAGGGAGCCGGCGTATAGCTTCCAGGTCATGTGGCCAGCATGACGAAGCCGCTTCTGGCAAACCAGAGCAGCACATGGAAACACCGTTTACCTTCCCGCTGTAGCGGTTCCTATTTATCTACTTGCATTTTGACATGCTTTCGAACTGCTAGGTTGGCAGGAGCTGGGACCAAGCAACGGGAGCTCACCCCGTCACAGGGATTCGAACCGCCAACCTTCTGATCAGCAAGCCCTAGGCTCAGTGGTTTAACCACAGCACCACCTGGGTCCCCATATTGTACCTCTAATTGTGTACAGAAACACTTGTAACATGGTTAAGTCCACAGGGGGGGAAGCACCCCCATAGCTGCTCCATTCACTTGCAGGCACTGTGCCATAAGCTTTTAAACAGCTACCCCTAGAGAAGCAGGAGTACATCAATTGCTCTGCATGTTTAGGTGACCAGACCTGGTCTAATACATCAATTGCATTAGTCATTTAGATTTTGCACTTCTGCAAATTTGACAATACGGTTCTTGTCTCAAATCACATACCACAATGTGTAAAAAGCTCGTCCCAACATTATTTTAGGGCAAAAAAAATGTTTAGAAATACATACATTAGGGTAAGAAAAGTCATATTTTGCGGTAAAATAGTATTTTAAATACTTTCTAAAATTAAAAAATCTGTATGAAAATCTGTTCCTTTTTAAAAACAACAAACCCAGATCAGTGCAAAAATGAGACTTTTTAAATTATATATATATATATATATATATATATATATATATATATATATATATATATATAAAATCTTTATTAATTTTACATACTTCATACTTCAAATACATATTATATTACATTATACATTTATAGTTTGCTCCTACAGGCTGACTTCCCTTCTTCTGGCTTCTTTATGTCACCTTTTATTTTTCACATTTTATTTATCATTCTATATACAGGTATTGTTATTCTTATTACGCAATTGTCCATGAATTGTCTGTAAATATATAAACACTTTTATACATAAAATTCTTTTTTCATATTGTTGTTGTCTATCCATGTACTATTTGTAAATATAGTTGGTTACATTGGTTACCTTGTACTTTTTGTATTCCAATAAAAATATTTGTGTTGCATATTGTGAGGTTTATTTCTATTCTAACTGGTTTCTCTATTTCATACAAATCTTTCCTATGTACAACATAAATTTCTTCCATTCTTTTTCAAATGTTTTGTCACCCTGTTGTCAAATTTTCCCAGTTAATTCAGCTATTTCCGCGTACTCCATTACCTTCTGTTGCCAATCTTCCACTGTCAGCAATTGCTGTTGTTTCCAAACCTGTGCTAATAATAGTCTCGCTGCTGTTGTTGAGAATAGAAACAATTTCTGATCACTCTTTGCAATATCTTCTCCAATCATACCCAACAAGAATGCTTCCGGGGTTTTTTGAAATTTGTATCTGAAGATCTTCTTTAATTTGTTATATATGTTATCCCAGTAAGTTTTCACCTTGTCACATAACCACCACATGTAGAAAAAACTGCCTTCTTTCACCCCACATTTCCAAAAAAAATTACTTCCTGTTTTGTACATCCTTGTTAGTTTGATTGGAATAAGGTACCACCTATACATCATTTTTAACAAATTTTCTTTTAATGATGTACATGCTGTGAATTTTAACCCTGTATTCCATAATTTTGACCATTTTTCATATTCGATATTATGGCCTATATCCATTGCCCATTTGGTCATAACATCTTTAATTTCTTAGTCTTTTGTGTGCCATTCTAGTAGAAACATAAGTTTTAGACAATGTTTTTATATTATTTTGTAATACTGCAGTTTCTAATATTGACCTTGTACATTCAAAACCTCTAGTTTTGTTTTTTTGTCTTTTGAAAAGATATCATTCATTTGGTGGTACTCCATCCAACCTGATAGCTTGTCCTTTAATTCCTCATATGGCCTAATTTTAATTATATTATTTTCTTCTGTATAGCATATCTCTATACGTTAACAAGTCTCCCTTCATATTTATTTTTTTCACTGAGAAGGCTTCCTGGGGTGACAGCCTGTTGGCATTTTCACCCCTCCCATGCAGCTTCAGAATATATTTTGAGGTCCGGCAGTAAGAAGCCACCCCTTTCCCTTTTGGAATGATACAGAGAAGATTAGTATGGCCCCTACGCAAAAATGAGACTTAATATACTTCTGAATGAATGCATGTGAAATTGCCATGGATTGAAATTAAACTGAAGTTCACCCTTAGGGGTCGTATAGCTGCCAGTCTCGAATCACCCACACCACAGAAAACATCGAAGGAGACCACTGTCAATACTTTCCCTTATGAGGTTCAGTTCTGAGAAAGATAAAAATGGGATTGGCTGGGCGGGGGTGACGTGGCCGGAGTTGTGGCGCCAACCTCCTGCCCGCCAGCCGGGTTGCTTTGTGGGCCCAGATGCCAGGCCGCAATGCCACCCACCCTAGAAGGTGAGCAGTCTTCTGAGAAAGATAGAAATGGGGAAATGCTAGATGAAGAGGCCGCTATCACAATGCTATCCCTCATTTTTAACTGTAAATATCCTCACTTGCACACAAAGCCTGATCCAAGTCCAGTGGTATCAGTTAAAGCTCTTTGGCGCTAGCGTGGTTTGCATGAACACTTCTAAGTCAACAGAACATCCCCTGCACAAGAAAAGCCTCACAGTAGATTAGCTGATTAATGTTAATGCATCCCGAGTATACTTCTAAGGTAGCACAATCTGAGCTTTTGTCATTTTCTGTTCTATGACATTTGATAGTCTAATTACTGTTCTAATTGCTGTACCACAGGACATCAGATCTAGCCAACAGAGGTGTTTTCATTTCCTTTGGAGAAACGCCGGTGTTGCCACTGTGCATATTTAGCACATCTTGTATATTCCACACATTCACTTTTGAATATGGAAACATGCTGTTCTTAAACACACACACACACACACACACACACACACACACACACACCACTTTATATTACAAGAATTAATCAACAAACGGTTTTTTAAGCAGGCACTTAGTTAGAAACAATATCCTCACTGATATAGATGACTACCTGCAACAGGGTTAGCGATGTCACTGAACTCATATTCCAAGGGTTGAAAGTACAAGTTTCAGGAGACTCATCACAGCTCAACGGCAAGTGAATATTGTAACCCCTGAATTCCCCTTCCACCTTTTCCAGCCGACCTCAACTCTGTTCCCTCCCACCCAAGCAGCCCACTTTCAATGCATCCTGATTTCCCAAGCCTCTTGTAGGAACATAAGAAGCTGCCTGGACCACTGATCCATCTTGTACAATATTGTCTACTCTACACCACCTGGAAGCAGTCCCTCAGGGTGTCAGGCAGGAGTTTCTTCTGGCTCTACCTGGGATTGAACCTGGGACCTTCTGCACACAAAGCAGAAACCGTGCACTTGAACTAGGGACTGCATGTTGAGATCTTTACATTGCAGGGGGTTGGACCCTCAGAATCCCTTCCAACTCCATTCTCTTCAATGCCACTAAGCTCCAATGGGTGCTAGAAAGATAAAGAGAGGGAGGGAAGGAGGGAGGGAGGGAAGGAGGGAGGGAGGGAGGGAGGGAGGATTCCTATCCCTCCCCATTTAGCACTCACTGAATAGTAGCACACCAGGCTACAAGACTGGTGTAGCCTCGGGGAAATGTAATTTCCCCAAGGCAACTGACATTACAGGAGCTCTTGGGGAAATTACATCTCCCAGGGACTACTTCAGCCTGGATTTTGACATTCCTGTGCAGTACGCACAGCTGACTTTGGAAGGGAGAGGGGAAAGTAAGCTCCTTCCCCTCTCTTTCTGTGGCTTGTTATAGTTTGCTGCTGGTGCTTAGGAACCAGAACACCACTGCAGCATGGTTCACATTCACACCATACATTAAAGGCACTCACATCACTTTAACAGTCATGGTTCCCCCCCCAAATCCTGGGAAGTGTAGTTTTTTTAAAGGGGGCTGAAGATCCAGGCACCCTTAACAAGCTACAGTTCCCAGTATTCACCATGACTGTTAAGTGGTTTGAATGAATG